>NC_135689.1:13092689-13697689 GCF_964276395.1 Gasterosteus aculeatus | reverse complement strand
AGATCATGTCAGAGTCTACAAGCAGAACAGATGCCTCACTGCAATGCAGTGCATTTTAGGGGAAGATGCACCGCCCATGTAAAACAAAAAACTAAATAGAATTCATAGTAAGAAAGAAAAAAACAAAAAACGGAGCAGAAAGGTGCAGCAAGATCTCATTAAATCTTGCCTGTTGCGCCTCTCTGATTTCTCCCCTCTATTCTGCATCTGTCATCAGGGCTCCCAGGGAAGCCCGGAGAAACAGGGGCCTCCTCTCCTCCTCCAGCCCCTTCCTACTCTCCCTTTCTTTCCTTTTACAATCTGTTTGCTGAATGAAAGTTAATTTTAAGCATGTGATTTATCACGGCAGGGCGAACAACCATTCATTCGGCCACCTTTGTCCAACAGAGTAGAAAGGTAGGTAGGAAGGATATAATCAGAGGAAAGGGGATGTAGAGGATATGAACAGAAGGAGAGAAGGAGGCAAAGACAAGAAGACAGAGGAGGGCAAGTGCATGAGTGAAAGTTATCACCAGCCGTGTCTGCTGATTGCATTCGGCGGGGGATAAGGAATGGGAAGCCAATGAACCATCTAAACTCTCTGCTTCGGGGTCATACTGGTGCGGAAAGAAAAGAAAAATAGTTAGAAGAGAAGAAGACAGGGAGAAAGCACCAGAACGCTACACTCTAAAAGAGTTAATGAGGCAACGGTAAAGACAAAGACAAAGTTACGCCTCTATAGCGGGATATGTGACAAATCACTGGTTAATTCCATAACTGGTTTATTCTGCAATGACGTAAACATTGGTTGCAACTGAACTTGGTGTGCGTCATAGTGACGACGAGGAGTATTCCCCCGTGGCTATTCAAATGTTCCCCATTGTCTATTATCTTCATTTTACAGCTTCCCTCATGGTATATCCAGGTGGATATCTGGAGGGCTGGCCTGTATGTTTGAGCTTTCATCCAATCATTTCAGCTGTCATGTGTTGCCAGGGTCCAAGAAATCTGCCCTTAAGCCTTCAGAATCAACAGCGCGGGCGCCTGTAGCTTACAGTGAGAGGATCATGAGGATGCTGGTAGAAGGTGGACAAGTTCAGGTCGGACTGTGTAAGACATCGTGTAAGACAACCTTAGATCCCTCTAAGGTTTCCTCATCCATTAGTTTGTTCTGGGGTTTAGTATTTGTTCTCAATATTCTCTATCTATTACTTTAATTAATGGTCTTACAGTGTGGGCCCAATGCCAACCTTTTCTAAAGTTACTGTTCTTCACGGTTTATACGAATAAACTGTTTCAGACTATTCCACCGTGCCCCCCGCAGCTTTCTACCGCCTCCGGTCTTCACCTGTTGACGGAAAAGGCCGTGGTGACAATCCATCAACACTGTCTGCCAGTATCTTGTCAATGTGTTATCAGCACGAGGCCCCGATGTAGCAAGGTCACAGGCTGTCACAGCTGTAGACTTTCACACAGACACCAACGGACTCACAAGCACTCCTGTGGGCCAGCAAAGCCCCTGACCCCAAACACCTTGCTCGACAAGTGCAGCGCTCAGTCTCCATCGTCTAAAATAAATGGCTTTATGTATTACTAAAAACATGAAGTAAACTTGACATTTCCTTACACTTGCATTGCTAATCCCACCAGTGCTTGCGTCTATATTCCACACACCCCACAGTGAGTCCAGCTGAGCAGCAATCCTCCAACTCTGCTGGTACAGAGCTCGAGCACAAAGAAGGGGCTCTGTGACACACACTCATGACGGAAAGCAATTAGCTGTTCGTTAATATAGGTACGGAATGTGCTAATCTAGAGAGTGTGGAGGTCGGAGGTGAGTCCGTGCCTATGTGCGTGTCTTGGCCTTGAAGTGTGTGTGTGTGTGTGTGTGTGTGTGTGTATGCGTGCATGTGCGTTAGGAGGCAGTGCAGGGATCTACAAGCGTCATGTGCGTCCCGCCTAATCACCGTCATATGGAAGGGATTGAAGTGACCACTGACACGCAATGAGCCGGACCACGCCACATCTGTCATCAACTAGGTCCCCTTTGTGTGTGTGTGTGGGGGAATGCAGTTGTGTGTTTATGTGGAGGATTTTTTTTTATTAGATTTAGCATTTGATCTTATCCAGCCTGAATGACAGCGAGAGAACAGGGACGGGTTCAAGCAAGCCGACCGGACATGTGGCCATTGATACGCATGAGTAGTGACAACCTGCATGTAAGGACAACACGGTGTGTTTATACTGTTTTTATGTGCGAGTGCTTGTGGGAGTGCGAGTTATCCGCATGCCTCCCATATCAATATCTTGTAGCAATAAACTTCTGAGACGAGTCTGCTAGCACGACAGGCCCAGCGGCCCATCTGTGAGTGCTTATTGTGATGGATCCAACCTCAAAACCCAACTTCTAGCAGAGGGACAGAGATAAATGGACGGAGAGATAACTGAGGTCACAGGAAATGAGACGGATGAAGTGTCTGGGCAAGGCTGAGGTCTGTGCATTTTCATGGAACTCTGTCTAAATCAAGAAAGCATTATAAGGATCAATCAAAAGAGAAATTGTGTAATCACACGAGGGACTGCAGAGTGGGTGACATTGGGCGGGTGCATGATTATTTATTCAGAGGTAAACTGCTATGAGTATTTACAAACTAAAGCATCCATCTTCACTATTATATGCTGCTTAAATAATAATGATAATAAAGCACTTATCTTTTATTACTTGATTACGTTTAATTCAGTGGTTTTTACAACATCCTTTGGAGGTCAAACTGTCCATTGTGGGAAAAAGCAAAAAGCAAAGAAAAAAATGAACATTTCTCCCACTTTTCATCCCGTAGCTTCATATAAAGTTCCCCAGGTTCTCACTCTGGTGTCCTGTGCAGTTCAGGTCTGTTGTGCTCCAGAAGAGCGGGTCCTACAAACGAGGAGCAAGAAGCAGTGGTGTTGTTGTGCAGACGTGTCCCCACAATGGCGACCGTCACCTCTGACCCCGCACACCCAAACAATGTTCCGGGGTCCATTTGTCCACACATCACAACCCCCGACAACCTCCACAAGTCTCCACGTCTCTTTGGCCAACCCCACTTCCTCCGCTGAAAACAAGCAGTCACCTCCCCTCCTACACCCACCACCACCCGCCTCATCCGGCAGAACATGACGCCCAGCACCAACCACCAAGCGGTCCTTTCTTTATTGTGCCTTCTTCCTGCTGTACTTTTCTCCTCACCCCCTGTTGTTTTCTCCCCTGTGCCCCCCCCCCATTCCACCACCCCCGGTTTCGTGCTAATTAATCTAATCCTGTAAGCAGGTGTAAGCCCCGTCATTAAGTGGAGCCAAGTCAGTAAATGGGAGGGGGGATGTGGGGAGGAAGAGGAGGGGTGCATTGTGAAATGGAGGACAGAGTGGGCATGAAGAACAAACGCGGAAATTGGTGGCAAAGCGGAAAAATCCTGTTTTCTTTTTTTGTGCAAGGAGCAACAGGAGGAGGATATTGGGTGGGGGTCGGGGGGGGGCAATGGAGTCCAAAGGAAAGGGAGTCTAAATTGAAGGGGCATCCAGTGAATGTTATCGATGTATTCCCCGCTCTCTCACAGTCCTTGTATCTAGCTTTCTCTCTTCTGTCTTTTTGTGTCTCTTCCCGGAGGAAGCTCGGAGGGGTGAGGAGGGGTGGGGGGGGGGGGGGGGGGGGGTGTAGTGTGAAAGAGAAAAGGGTGAAAAATGGAGACGCAGGGCTTGTTTTTCTCCTCGGGCCAAACAGAGCGAGACTATGGGCTTGAGTTTCGCACATGTTTTTTTTATTTACCAACCATCCTTTCTCTGTCTCTGTCCATCCCTTCACATGGGACTACGGGGGTCTGAATCGAATCTGTTCGAGGGGGGGGGGGGCTGTGAGGCCTCGGAGTGTTGTGAAGCAGTGGGTCTGAGCTGAGGTGATGCTAGACTGCAGTTACAGAGACGCTGCCACAGGGCCAAGGAAAGCGAAGAAAGGAAAACGAGGGGGTGGGTTTGTTAGGTGCCATCCAGACCACATGCCAGGAACTCCCAAGAGGCTTCGTCCACTCGGGCTCCTCCCGTCTGTCCCGGGGCAGCAGTTTGCCATGCCGCTCGTAGCGCCGGAGAGAGCCGGGCCGAGCGCGGCGCTATTCTTCTCCGCTGGCCTCAATCCCCCCCCGGCAGCAGTCAATCAATCCCGCTCTCTGGTCCCCTCTCCTCCTGTCAGCTTCTATTGGCAACCTCAATCTGCATCCCAGTGCACATCCTCTAGCGCTCGCTTTCTCTCACCCCCCCTCTCCATGCCCAACCTCTAATTCCTTTTTAACTCAGTGAGCGGGTGTCAGGGATACAACTTGGTGCATTCCTGCCTGGCTTGTAGCGCAACAAGCTATTGAGCAGGAGATAAGCCTCTCTTTTAGGAAGGGTCGAGGAGAATTGAATTCAACTTCTGAGTGACGGGAGGAGGAAGATTTATCCCCGTCGGTGGACAATGCCGTCTTTTCGGGGACTTTAATCTCCCCAGGACAATGGGCCTGGTTTTCCTGCTACGACCAACTCCACCGCCGCCGCCGCCGCCCCCGTCTCTCTGCGTTTTTCCCACGATAGTCGTTGATTAGCACCCCGGGCCGATTGCCATTATCTCTAACTTGTTATTTTTTTTTTTTTTCAAGGGGTCTCATCTGTGTTTTTGTCAAGGGACAAGTAAGGGAGCTTAGAGGAAAGTGATAAAAAGACAGTGAGAGGGTAAAGGATTTGTAAAGGCGATGGGAGAAATGAGGAGACAGACAGGAAAGAATGAGTGAAAGGAACCCAGAAGTGGTGAAAAAGGTGGCGTGAGCGCCAAGTTCATTGAGAGAGCCCAGGACAGAGGGCGATTCCCCTCAGCTGAGCAGACATCCCCACAAGAACAGACGCACGGTCATTACTATGACTCCAGTAACCCTGAAGCAAAGACGGATGGGAAGAAAAGAAACATTCTTCTTTTGGATGGGCAGGATTTACCACAATTTGGGGATTGGTGGAGTTTGGATTGGGTTACTCAACAAAGGTGCTCCACACAAAACTACAGTTCAAACTCAACGGACTCAGTAGGTAAAACTTGGATGAACTCTGAACCAGTTCTTTGTAGAGCAAGAATGAAAACGTAAAAATATATGCCGCTTTAGTTGCTTCATCCATTTAACTGCAGCTATCTATTTTGATGAATAGTACAGCGAAAACAGTAAAGACGAAGGTGAAACGTGAAAACATTTTTTGTCTGTTAATTTACTGATCAGTAAGTGTACCTAAGAAATGAATAAGAAAGAATCATTTAACAAAAGTAATGTGATTTCATACCTGAAATTGAAATATAATCTGACAGCGTGATTAAATAAAAAGAATGTAATATATAGATAAATATATGTACATGTGTTTAAAGTTATGGCTTGAAATTGACAGACAGGCTTTGAGTTTGAATCATCGCTTGGTAACTAAGGTGCTCTTCATGACCCCCTTGTGTAAGGCAACGAGTCTGAATTCACACACATGCGGATGTCGTTACGAGTCAGTCAGGGGGGGTCACGAGTGTTGTGTAAGGCAATGAGACATTATAATATCGGATCTCACTCTCTAGGCCAAGGCGAGACACAATCGCTGTGAAAAGTTACAGCCTCATCTGCTTTTTCCTGGAATTCACACACACACACACACACACACACACACACACACACACACACACACACACACGTGCAAGCTTCCTCCACATTACATTAAATCCCTGAATTATGGGTTAACAATTTCTAGTCAATGTACTGTGAGCCCTTTTCTCCGTTAAACTGAATGTCTTGAGCGGAGTGTGTTTCCACGTTCAAACCACACAACGGGACGCTCCTAACCCAGCAGGACAATCTGAAAAAATAAATACAGCCATAATTACAGGAGAGAGAGGGACATGGGCCATGTCTGACATGACAAACCCCAGATGGATTTCTCAGGCTGACCGTGTGCGTGTGTGTGTGTGTGTGTAGGTATACATGTGCGGTGGGCATGTTTATGTATAGGTTTGTACCCCCGTTTTTGTGAGTTGGTGTGTGTGTGTGTGTGTGTGTGTGCATAATCTGTGTTCCATGTCTGGATGCGCCCATTGCTTTTCCCTGTGTTTTGTGTGGAACCATGATAAAGAAAAAGGAATCAAAAGGGGAAGAAGAAAAAAGGACAAAAAAAATAAATCTAAAAGCTGGACGTACTGACTAAAATACACAGCGATAACGACCGCGGACGAGAGAAGAAGAGACAGAAAGAACAGAGAGAAATCTCTGGATGTGATTTGGGGAAGCCAAGAGTAAATATTTATTTCCCATCGTTGGGCCTGTCAGTGGTAAATGTGATGGATTCACCGCCTGATGTCTTCCAACGCACACTGCTGCTATTCAAAGACGCCTGCTGCCCCCCCCCCGTGTTTACGGTGGCATGACTTGCACTGGAGCGGCCTGCTGTACACAATGCAAACTAAAAATGGGGTACAGGCGCAGTGGCCTCAGTACTCAGTCACAGTCCCGCACGTGTCTCATAAATGCATTCCTTTGTTGAAGGGAAGATTACATTCAGCTTATCCCTGCTTGCACTCTTTCCCTTTCCATGCAAGTGTGTGTGTGTCTATGCGTGTGTGTACGAGTGTCTTTTGCATCTATTAAATATTATTTTTGTGTGCCGAAACCAAGCTACAACTGTAAAACCTCTCCAACTGTCTCTCAAACGCTCGTAAGATGGACACCCGCATCCTGATAACAGCTCGAGTTACTGCTTGTGTGTGCAGACTATCTTTGCCAGGAAACAGTAACGGCATGAGGGTGATTGTGGAAAAGCAATGAAAGATGTAAAAATGAACTAATTTGTTTTTTGCAAAAGTTTTTTTTAATTTTAATTTTACTTTATTTTTAATCACCCAACCATCTAGCTTTGTCTGTCTTTCAGAGTTGTTAAATACTGTGTGGGAAGCCTGCACGGATCTCTAGCTCAGGGGCCATTTTTCCCCTCAAAAAAGCAAGCTTGTCTCTTGTTCAACACGTCGCAATTGTTGGGCCCAACACTGCGCACCCCCTTCTGGTCATCCTTCTCCTCCGAAGCCCTCTGTTTTTTCCCTCCCATCTTCCAAAATAGTCCTCCTAACGAGTGTTGGCCCATCCCTGTTCCCAGCTATAAAAACAGGCCCCGGTGGCCGAAGATGCTTAGAGAATGCGGTTATTATTGCACACACACATATAGGCAGGGGCCCGTCTCCAGCAGTTCGGTAAATGATGCCCCAAACTTAGCTCGAAGCTGGAATAAGTCCAAGGTTTCATCTCATCATCATCATCATCATTCCTCGGCAGGCACATGAGTCACATTATTTGTTCCAGAGAAAACAATGTCTTTTCTCCCTCTGTTTTGTCTTTTGCAAACTTGCACTGTTATTCTTTCTTTTCCTATATTCTTCATGTCTTTATCGGTTCTGCTCCCGCTGTAAGGTACCAGCGGTGTCCTCCTTCCTCCCATTTCTCCTTCCGTTTGTCTCTCGTCTCTTTTCTCACTCACTATACGCTCGCTGCCCACTTCTTCTTTCCCCGGGCGGCCAGAGCGTTCTTTAAGAAACAGACCGGAGTAATTCAAACAACGTGGCTCTAATTCATTATGACATGTTTCATTTCTGACCTCACTTCAGATAACCATCTTGCTCTCTCCCTTTCTTACTGCATGTCTCTTTCTGCCTCACACATTCATCAACATGCTTTGGATGAGCCCGGGCCTATTTGTGGAGGAGTTCTCTAACCATGCGCTCATGCTCACGGTTTTGCGGGTACTCAATGAGACCAAAATGTTTGCTTTTGCTTTGTAGGTCATTTAAACAAATGTACTTCTGAGGAGCCAAAAAAGAGCTGGAGGCTTCATGAGCCGTCCATCAATTTCTTATCTGGATTGGAGAGGTTTTCACTCATCATGGTTTTGGAGGGAAACCTTTTTTTTTAACATTTATTGTGGGTGACTACTAAACAGACGAAAAGAAACACTACAAGACATGATGGTCAACTATGAAATTTGACATTATTGGCAGATATGGGATTGGGGGTGGTGGAGGGGGTCACAGTGACTCAACAGTTCAATTTGGGTGCTGGGGTAAGTCGCAGTGAAAAAAGAAAAGTAGAAAGTTGACAGGCGCAGCACACTCGGCTGCCAACCGCGAAAGCCACAAATATGAGCATGTTCCCTGAGAAGTGGACCATGTGAAAACAAAAG
Organism: Gasterosteus aculeatus; assembly: GCF_964276395.1. Taxonomy (NCBI): domain Eukaryota; kingdom Metazoa; phylum Chordata; class Actinopteri; order Perciformes; family Gasterosteidae; genus Gasterosteus; species Gasterosteus aculeatus. The sequence goes on along the minus strand of NC_135689.1, from coordinate 13,689,460 downwards.
TGCCTGGCAGTGGGGCAGCAGAGAGAGGTCGACGGAGGAGAAGGGAGAGAACTGTGGAGGTTTCATTTGGGTGAGGGGTCAACATGAAGCCAGAACCGAAGACGACTCGTCTGATCTTCCAAGGCGTGCTGGTGCTTTCTATTGCAGGGCCTTTGAGTCCGACTCCAATGAGGAAAGGTCTGTGGAGACACACGTCATCTTCTCCACCACAGGAAGGAAAAACATCTGTATGCATGACAAATACAACTAAGTCATGTTTTTTTTGTTCTCTTCAGTTGCGCATTTCGGTCAGAAAATAGGATAATGAAAGACTAAACTAGTGATTTGTGAGATGGCCTGTTCAACAATATGCTGTAGAAATAATACACTCCAAACTGGCCAACTTTTAAGGTTGAGATGTGCAACAATTCATGCATTTAGATTCATCCCAATGCAGAGCATACATATTTCAGGTATTGTGTGTGTCCTCGAAACAGGCACTGTGCAAGAGTGTGTTGACGGCTGCCACACAAAGACCATCCAGGACACTGATGTGTATCCTGTCGATCACTTCTATATGGACATGTCAAACGGACATGTCACTGTGTTGGAATTCAGCATTAGCGTGGCCTTGTGGTTGTGGAGAGTAACTTAGGAGTCACCTTTGACACCCCAACCAACATCCGCGAGTTCTGTTGAGCTGAACGTCTATCTGCCTTATTCTTCGTCAGCAGCTCACAGAACTCTGAATACTAAATTGATAAAAATGTTTGTGAAACCACATTTGAGAGCTGCAAATTAACTCACAGATTTCTCTTGACGATCTCTGGCACTGAAGTCAGGGATTTTTCCTCCGTTAAACCAAACTTTGGGATTCCCATGGGCAAAAGGACAGATGCTTGGTATCCATCACACACCTTGTGTTCCGCGTGGAAATCCAAGAGCACTGCAAATGGCTAGCAATCCTAAAAAGCCCCCCCCCCCCTCCGCCACCAACCCCATCTCAACACACACAGGGCCAATGCTGGACTGTAGCAGCTAATGCCTTTAGCTGCTTCAACAGCTGCGCTGCCTCATCCCTCATGTGCAGTAGCAAGTGATGTGTGTGCAAATGCGAGTGTGCGTTTCTCTGAGGGGGGGGTGCACACTTACTGCACATGTGTTTATGCATGCAGCCATTTGCATAGCGGAGGCCATAAGAAAGACTTCATTCACAGCTTCTGTGAAATTAGCCACAGGCTCAACCCAAATTGTTCACACTCCAAACCTGCCAATTGTAAACAGACTCAAGTCTGTCTCTGTGAATTCACTGTGTACCTCACTCGCTCGGCCTTCGGCTGTTTTGTTGGGAGTTTGCTAAAATAAGCGGCGGTTTCATAGTTTAAGAGAAGTTATTTTCTGAAATTTCAGCACAATAAAATGTATTTCGTCATGTTGTTAAAAGCTAATAAGCAAGTATATTTAAGACGAAGTAATGAACTGTGCACCAATAACATTACAGCATGGTGGTGAAGCTTTATCTATAGTAGAAGAACAACACATGGCATGTTTGTAAGATGTGTTTCCATCAGATTTGTAGCTTTTGAAACTTTTCCAAAATCAGACAAGACAAAGACAAAAATCTGGAAGTCACGTATTTGTCGTTTATAGGATGACATGACTTACTGTAACCTACTGTTGGTTATTCCTAGGATTATTTCAGTGAATTCTTTCCGACTTCATGACATTTTCCTGAGGCCTAACATTGAACCGGTGACCCCTCAATGGCCGCCACTTCCTCTGATCGCAGAAAACCTGCAGTCAATTTGATTAGCCGCCACTCTTTCTTCCAATACAGCCTCAGGTAATGAGGTATGTCTGGAAGTAGGTGGAGGCCAGCAAGGTGGGGGTTTGGGGGGGTAGGGGGGCGGCTAAGGTGGCCGTTTGGAGGGGCAAGGGACTCTTCAAACTTCAAAGGCTTCAGATTGGACACGAAACACACGTTGGGAAGTGGGGGAAGAGGTCGGATCACACAAATCTAATTTTCCCTAAAAAGGGGAAATGCAGACAATGAGGAGTTGGGCGGTAAACGACTTGTGACCCCACTTTTACCTGGTTCCCCCCACCTCTGTGTGCCCCATCTCTTCCTCCCTCCCTCCCAGATCAGATTAAGCCTCAGTGGAAGGGAGCCTCCACTCGTTAAGGAACCCTGTCATGACAAATAGAAACACAAAGCATGACCTGCCTTCAATTGGAAACGGATCCACAGTGGAGGGGCGCATAGGGAGGGAGTCACATGAAGAGAAAGAGGCAGGGAGATGTAGATAATTGAATCAAGGCTGCGGGGGGGAAGACAGATAAATCTTATTATTGATACTTCAGTTGAGCAGACACATAGTGAAAGAAGGAGAGGCCGAGAGTAAGAGATCCGTCTCATTTCATTAAAAGACAGCAAATATATCTGGATCATTTATCTGTCTGCTGCAGGGCACGACTGCGCATCTACGCGCACATGTTCCTGTTCCTCTGTTGCTATCCGCATGGACAAGATTGTGATTTCATTCAAGTTGAGCCAAAAAAAGGTTGCGTCCAAAATGCAGATTAACATCGTCTTTACTCCTTAGTGTTCGATGGGTCGATGCAATAAAAACGCACAGTCCTTCCTACGTTGTAAAATACACCACAGTTGACTTCCTTTTACTTCTCCCATGATGCTTCCAAAACATTTCCAATCACAGAAGATGGAAAATTAAAGTGAAAAGCAAACTCCTACTTGTCTTTTTCCAAAAGGAGGTATATCCTCCAGAACAAATGTGTCATTTTCCAGCTTTCCAACTGAGTAATTTGATGACGTCTTGTGTTATTTTAATGTTCCTCTTTACAGAAATGCCATCTAAGACTATTGTTCTCTTGGTAACCATGTTCACGTATGAGGCTGAACTACTAAACATTAAGAAAATCCACTTTAAACGGGTTTCTGGGCGTGTGTATATGTACAGTATGTGCAATGTAATGGTGTGTGTTAGAATTCACACCAGTACAGAAACAACTTACAAATCTGTAAATGATCCCGATGAAAGTTTATATCTCGCATATTGACGAGCTCGTAACTTTACATATATACTCGCACACATAAGTACAACGATGGTATGATGAAATCACTCCCTGGAGAAAAGTCGGGACAAAGACTTTTGTCTTTGAGAGTTGTAACGACTACTAGAGGCTGGTGTGAATGAGCGCGGTCAATAATGGATGAAGAGGACAGCGAAGACAAGCAGCTATGGGGAAACTCAAGAAGAGGCAGGTGAGCCGAGGGGGAAACTGTCTCGCTCGCCTCCTATCGTTTGTCTCCCCCTCGCCACCCCTCTCCCGCGCCAGTCTTTATCTCTCTCTCTCTCTCTCTCTCTCTCTCCCATGCAAACTTGCTCGACACAGCTGGCATGTACATAAGTGAGCAAACAGACATTCAAACACACATGCAGCAGGCGGGAGAGAGTCAGCTGCCATCTGAAACATTCTAATGTGTAAATAAACACCTGAGAGCTTTGCAGCCAAACAGAACCAATTTTCAGAGCTCGGCAAACAAAGTCGGACCAATCATGACACAAGCCTTTTTCTTTTCTTTAGAGGAACCCCTCAATTAATATGTCACCACAAGTCGAGACCACGAGACCCTGCTAAAATAAGCCGGCCACTTCAGCCTTTGCCTCTGGAGAGAGACGAGAGGAGGACATAAATTGCCCTCTTTAGAGTAAAAGAGTCATCCAAAAAACCAATAAGCTGTGAGAGGGCACCTGCGGCACTGAAAATAAATAAGTTGTCTTTTTCCGTTCCCACTCTACTTATTCCCTCATGAGCAACCTGTGAAAACAATTCTGTTTATCCACGTTCATCGTCTCTGCAGCCACCTGAAGCTGAAGTTTCCCATAGCAGGTTCTTAATGGCAGCTGTTTGACCAACAGTTCTGACCTCCGGCAAATACTCAACTGCAGCTGCATCGATGCATTCCAAGTTACATTCAAAGCGTACAACATTCTAAGGCAATCATCATATCCGTTTCTCTGTGTTTAGCTTTACTGAGAAAACTAGCTGCGTACTTAAAAAGTAAGATTTTTCAACCCAAACAATCAGTAGATCATGCAAACAAATAAAACCCGTTAATCTGTTAAGTTGAAATCATGATTTATATTATCATTATTTATTAAGTTTCACGACAGCCAACATAAAAAAAAATGTAATTACAATTTATTTAACTTCAAACAATCTCATGGAAACAAATGCAGAGTTTAATTTACTAACTAATTAAATGCATGTGACAGTTTTGACCTTTGTGATGTTAAAAATTTAGATATTATATAAAAATATACTATATCTATAAATAAATAAAACAAACAAAAATAATTTCTTTACGGGCACTGTAGATTTATTTGGCGTGCGATGTTCCTCACACACTCTGTCACAGGAGGTGATGAAAGAGGAGAGGAGCTGCTTTGAGGAGCGCACTGTCACAGACACCATGTTGGCTCGCTGCTACGCATCCCTGCATTGTCCCCACGCTACACCTGACACTGCCCCTTCCACCTGAGCGGTGTGTGTGTGTGTGTGTGTGTGTGTGTGTGTGTGTGTGTGTGTGTGTGTGCGATCTAATCTCGAGCACAATGAAGGTACAAAGAGCAGAAGAAGTGATCCAAGTGTCGACCAGACCCCCGGATACTGAAAACCCAAAGGAACAAAAACGCAGGTACTTAATTGAGATACCCATATAAAGTACCAGAAGCCTCTGATGCTGATGCAACAAAGGGTTCTCGTCAGATAAACACTGCTCAGTTTTATTTATAACTAATAATAATGCACAAAAGAAGATCTAAATCAAATATCGAGTACTAATTTTAAATCTATTTTAAAATGTTTACTTTGCAGTTAAATATTTCATTTTTATTTCAACACACAAAAAGCTGTGGGAAACCTTTTGACAGTCTTATTTTTGTCCCCCTCACGAGCAATTCAGTATAAGGACGCTGATTGGCTAAATTGTGTGTCACTTTTTAAATCCTAATTAGGACGGTCACACATATAAGCTGCTAACCTTTCAGAAATCATCCAATATTGACACAAAAGACTGAAATTTTAAATCTTTGAAACAGAATCAAAGACATCTTTGGTTACTACCATGCAAAAATGATCTTTCAGACATACTATTTAAACTAGTATAAATATCACCCGTACAATAGCATGATGTATACTGTAAACTTTGATCTACTTTTTGAATGAAGTGAGAACAACAGGGGAGGTTTTGGCTCCTTAACTCGGAAGCAAAGAGAAGGGAGAGAAGATGAGAGGATAGATTTGTGTGGTATTGGTTTCAAAGGTGCAGTTGTAAGTGAAAGACACAGGTTAGAGCAGAAGGACCCCCGTCCTCGCTGCGTTGTGTGCGCGTGCGCGCTGTGAGCGCGTTTGTCTCTCGGCGGACCCAGATGGCAGGCGAGCAAGGGGGACGTTGGGCCAAGTGGACAGGAAGCTGCGAAGGAGAGTTCTGGTTACGAGGATCAGACGGTGGGACGAACCCCGCTCAAAGCTGCCGCCGCTACCGTGCTCCAGGTGTGGGTTTCACTGCTGGACACGAGGGACAACACACGTTCTTGTTTGTTAGCTCCCAAGAGGATACCCTGCTGGTGTGTGTCCGCATGCAAGAGTGTGTGTCCTTTGTGTCCTAATTAACATGCAAAGGTGAATGTGCACACACACGCACACACACACACACACACACACACACACACACACACACACACACACACACACACACACATATATATATGCACCGTCAGTCACACACAGCCCCTCACATGGCCCCCCCCACCCCCCACCTCCCCTTCCACAGAGCAGATCCACTTAAAAGGGCTCGTATCAATTGTCAACGGCCATGTTTAGTTGTTTAGGCCCCTTTTCTCCAATGATGAGGACCAGACCAAGGAAAATGCAGCCACCCATTAGCCACATGTTGCTTCTAATACTGACCCAATAAAATGCCTCTCCCTCTGCCACGCAGAGTTCATCGGGCCCACCACACAGACGGACGAGGGATAGAGAGAGAAGGACAGGAAACAACAACAAAAACGATCAGGCAGCCAGGGAGGGATGTGGTGATGGAGGGAGAAGAGGAGAAGGAGCCACTTGCAAATAAAGATGTTAAGAGTGTCAAAGTAAATCGGAAGCGCCTGGGCCTGCTGCTAATTTCCCGCCCTGAGTGCGGTAATCTGTGGGGAAGATTAAGGTGAAGGAGTTATTCTTTACTATTTTATTAAGAGGTGCTTTAGGCGCTGGAAGAAGGGGATTTAGTGCTCCTCCAGCAGCGTGCCATACAATACAAGACAAACATTTGCTGTTATTTCACCAAAGTACTCTCAGATGTGCTACGTAGCGGCCTTGCCTTTTGCTGCAGAGGAACTTGGCATCAAAGTTCTGTGCAGTTCTCTCAAAACAAAAGTCTCTTCTCCGAGGGTCCTGCCCTCCGCCTGCGTCCGACAGATAAATATTGAGGTGTCAAAAGACAGGAGGGCAAACCGCACACCTAGTTTTAATTCAAATGGGAGCGAGTGGAGCCCGACGAAAAGAGACAAATGGATCTTCTCCCTAACTTCTGAAAAATAAAACTGTTATAGTAAAAACCTAATGATTGGAATACTGATATCAGCTGCACAGCTATTTTGATGGAGAATTATTGGTCTCAGTTAAAACGAAATATGTAAAATATCAACACTAAAACAACACTTATTACTCTTATTACAAATCTATTTTTTGAATTCCTCAACAAAAACACCTACCTCACAAGCGAGTCCTAGAAAAGAGGTTTTCAAGCTAAATAAAAAGCTTTGTAAATAAAAAATGGGGCCAAGGCCGGCGACAGGCCAGCAGCAGCAGCAGCCTCACCCACCTGCCTCTTTTGTTTGCTTTGTCCGTGCTCCACCAAGCCATTCTTAAACACTTACTGCTCTTCAGTGCTGTTGAAAAACAAGATGCCTCTCTCAGTGCATGTGTGTCCCTGCAGCAATCCAAGTGAGCGTTTACTGCATTCAGGTAAATGAACAGAAACACATTTGCATTGCCAACGTGGCGCTGAAACAAAGACATGGTAGTAAAGCTGCATGTCTTCAGTCCCGGCAACATGCAGGTCCTAGAGGGCAAACATTTGCTTGGAACAACATCTCGCCGTTACAACAGCTAAATGGTCGTGTCACGAAAAACCTCAGGAACTTTGAGTTGAATGGTCAGCGCGGAGGGACGGAAACCACACAAATGGCAGTTTAACAAACTCATAAAACGCAATTCTGAAACGTCTTCCTCTTTCGTTTTCTCCATGAAAAGAATGACTGGACTTGATGAGGAGAGAGGTGGAAAGACATCCAACTATGACATTCTAAATGTGCCCTCTATGAGTTGTGGATGATTGGAATCAAATCAACTGATTCCACTTTTAAAAGGATAAACAGTGAATGTCAAGGACTCATTTCAATAGAGCAAAGTGACGCACATTCTGTATTAAAACATAAAATATCAACTGACACATGAGAGGGGACTTTCCCTTCAATGGGCATATGATCCAACATAGACGTAACATCCAGCTGATGGTTGTTACAATTGAGAGCGACGAGGAAGAAGCAGCCCAGCTCATGACATCATCAAGTCCGACAGGTGATGATGTGTGAACTGCACGGGGAAGGGCAGCTGTGGCCGGGGAAGGGCGGCGGCACAGAGACACTCAGACTCGATGGCAGACAATGTTCGAGACAAGATGCAACTGCCATTGAAAAGAAGTAGGATTAAATGCTATGCTTAATAACACTTAGAATAAAAGCTTTTTTTTTATTTGATTTTACATCTAGACCTTAGAGAATACATTAAAAGCTAGTGGAAGCATTTTTTGTGGTATTGACCAACAAATTTAAAATCCCAGCAGTATTAACGTTGTTTGGTTTTACAAATCAAAAGCCAAACTGATCTGGGTTTGTGCAACTTACAGTGCCACCCACTGCCTGCGTCTGCTAGGAGTTAGATTCATGCAACCAAGGCTGTGCTGCTCAGGGATTTGTTTTGTCTGTGTTTTTCACTGGAAAGAGTAAAAAAAAAAAAAAAAAAAACTGCAGACTACTCCCAACTTCTCCAATAACTCATGACTCATAATCGTAAGATGAGCACAAGCAAAATTACATTAAATATTGAAAATCTTTTTATATTATTGGATAGATCCAGCCAGTTCAACGGGCAACTATTTAAATAATATAGTCAAACAATATCATTCTTAAATGCCCGTTCTCATATTCAACTTCTCTCTGGAAACCTGTCTTTTGTCTTCTGGGTGGAGAACATACAATTAGACTGATACAGGCCGAGTACTTTGCCTGCAGCACGCTGAGCATCGCAGAGATGCGAGCTTGTAATAGAGCCATTTGTTTTCCTCAGAAAACTGTCCAAATGGCCTCGCTGGGATCTCTGGTCTGCACAATGGCGAGCTATGAATTGGTGAAATCCTTTGGGGCAGGTTATTGATTAGGCCTACGGCTGGTAGCTAGCAAATATGCAACTAAATTAGATATTGGTGTGTGTGTAATTGTGTGCGTTTGTGCTTGTGTGTGTGTGTGTGTGTGTGTGTGTGTGTGTGTGTGTGTGTGTGTGTGTGTGTGTGCATTACTGCGGTAATATATCAACTTAATCTGAACGAACCACTAGTCAAGTTTTACAGACCAGAGACCTTTGATTGCCAGACCAATCGTGTAGCCAAACATTTAATAAGTCGTGTTAAATATTCTATGATAAGACCCTCATCCCTAAGGGACTATAGAGGCATACAAACACAACCGTACACTGCTTCCCTCATCTGTTCCATTTCTTGCTCAACATCCGCTGCGCTCCCCATCAAACATCTCCCTTTTCAGCAAGAACAGAGTGTCAGGGTCAGAAAGCAATTTAAAACCTCCAGTAATGAGAGTCAGTGAGAGAGAGAGAGAGAGAGAGAAGTCAGAGAGGGAAAAGTTAAAGGGTGGGAGAGAAAGGGAGATGAGGTAGTGGGGCGGAGAGAAGAAGAGGATGAGGAAGGAGGGAGGGGTAGGCTGGGGTGTCAGCCATCAAAGCGGGCCAGGAGAAAGGAGGGCCAGGTGCTGGTTGTGGGAATGTGCCGTCCATGGTTCCAGGGACCCGCGAGCTGGTGGGGGTGGAGGGGGAGCAGGGTGGTAATTAGCCAAGCCTGGAGGAGAGAGAGGGCCCTCCAGGGCCCGCGGGGATAGCCCCTCCGAGAGGATACCATTTGCACTTCTACAGGAGCCGCCAGCCCCGGGCCACAAAGAAGGGGAAAGGGGGAACTATGGCATCCTTTATCAGGCCCGACAAAGACGCCGCATCTTTTCAAAGGAGGCCGGAGAGAGAGAAAAACTCCAGTGTTCCAGAAAAGGAAGGGAAAGAGAGAGGAGAAGAAAGAATCCTAGGACTGGTCAGGAGAGACACACACAGAGAGAGATGCCAGTGTGTGGCTTGCAAGGCGGGACAGGAGGTTATGGTCATAATGTGACCCCGTCACTGTGCTGAGACATCAGAAATTCACATAATGCCCCCCCCCCCCCCCCCCCCACACACACACACACACACAGTATTTTGGACACATGGGAATATGAGATCTCTCTCAGAAGTTTGACCACAACAGATGTTGTGGTTCTGTTTGCTGAAGCTAAGTAGAGGCAGTGGATAAGGACGGCTACTTCCTACCTTTGACATTATCTACGAATCTTAAGAGTTTTGCCCTCCTGCAGGGCGAAGGAAAGTGGAGGTCATTGACATTACTTTTACCTATTACCTCTGGAGTACTGCTGCACGGGGGGGTGAATGGTGGTCTTTGAGGCTGTGAGGCTTTGTGCTCCTCGTTGGAGAGCAGCCTGACAGCCTCAGCTGAGTGAGGGCCAAAGGTCAGACAGGTCATGTGATAAGGCATTTCAGACCTGCATATAGGGCCCCAGAGTGAAATCCGCCCCCCTACACACACACACTTTCTCTGTCTCTCTTCTTCTTTTCTTTTCTTTCCCCTCTTTCTTTTCTCTCTCTCTCTCTCTCTCTCCTTCTCTGGACACAAAATGCCATTTGTTGTCCGTCAGTCAGTAGCACAGGGCCGGGGTCGGGCCCGGTGCTGAAAGCTCCATTCACACACCCTCTCACCCAGGGATGTTTTTGCAATTCAATATTTTCACACGCAGGCAGCTTCATCGTTACTTTGGAACCGTACACTTGGCAGGATGGGGCTAGGGCCTCTGGGACAGAGGGGCTGAGAGGTGGAGGAGAGGGGGTCAGCACAGAGGAATCCTAGTGTCGGGAGGGGACGGGCCTGCCCGGGCTAATGGGCCATCTTGAAATGTTTTAGCTAAGAACCCAAGCAACACCTACACACACACAAACACACACACACACACACACACACACACACACACAAAGTGCGTGCATGCAAATAGGCAAGCACACACACACACATTCTGCCTTACTCATCGCTTCACATCCAATCTGACTGCAGGTTAACAAGGAGAGCTCTGACTTCCTTCATCATAATATCTGGGCTAATAAAGCCACACTATCCCACCGGGGAAAGACCTCTCACACCGGACATCTTTCTGACCCACATTACGAATATGCAGTTGGCAAAAGCCTAAGGAAAATGTTTGGATGATATTTGATGTATGTTAAAAGTATCAAACACATCGGAGAACAGAAGCATCAACTCCATGGATATGCGCCTCATTTAAACCCAACAATTTGATGTGAATTTATCCAATTCCACAACAACTGTAACACCTAAGGATTTGTTTAGCATACAGAGTGGCTGAGGTAAATGGAGGGCCTGAATGAGCTCTTAATATATTTATTCTGTGCGCCACACTCTACTTAATGAAATTAAACCACACCAATAGTGGCTCTTTGTCCCGGGGGGAGTTCAGTAATCAACATGCCACCAGTTTCCATTTTGTATGAAAATAAATGGCAGCCGGTGATATGGGCCTAATTGTGTTGCACCAGGGAGGAGCTGGGTAAAGAAAAAAAAAGAAACTTGCAGCGGTGATGTAGTGGAGCCAATTTTCATGGACAGCAGCGCTCAAGACAGGCGGTGAAATAAGCAGAGGCATTCATCTGGGGACCGGTACCCCTCTGCCACTCTCCCCCTCGGTCTCTTTCTATCCATCATACTCACAAAGAAAGTTAGCCAAGTATTAAACAAATAGAGAACCGGCGAGCCTCTACGCGCTAGCGCCTGGCAGGGTCACTGGATAATGACGGCTCAATTATGGGGAATCTCCTTGTACACTGCCCCTCCCCAATGCAATCCCCACAGCGACCCCCCCCCCACCTCAGCATGGCAAATTTGTCAAACCCACCAAAACGACGGGTTCGACAGTGTAATCGCTAACCGTCCCCACCGACATGAAAGGAGTCTTTATCTGGTCCAATCAAAGAACCTGATCTCTGAGAGAGGAAAAAGGGCGGGGGGGGCCGGGGGGTGACTGGAGAATAGAAAAGTCCCCGCTCGGCCCCCGTGAGACACGGAGATGTCTTTAATCCGCTTTAATGAGACACTGCGTGCCCATCTTTGTGGTAATGACGAAACACAGCGTGAAAGGCGGCGAGTGGGAGGGATGCGAGTGAGGACGGAGCCCCGGCTGATGAAAGGGGAGCAGAAGCAGCGTAGGGCCGAGCGCTCGGGGACAGAGCAGTTGGTCTTCTTATCATATCTGGACAGGATGAGCCATAATCAGCAGTGCCAGATTGGGAATAGGACTGGAGGCTTTGTGTGTGTGTGTGTGTGTGTGTGTGTGTGTGTGTGTGTGTGTGTGTGTGTGTGTGTGTAGACATGATCTTTAATATGCAAAACAAAGTGGAGGAAAATAAAACTTTCTGGAAGTTTTGTACGGTGTTATTCCCTGACAGTAAAGCGACACCTTTCACCACATAAGTTGGTAACTACATGTAGTGCAGGTAAACAAAATGTTCCTGTATGTAACTTTATATTCTGCTTCTGTACACACATTGATCAGACAGATTCATCCCACCGGCTTAAAGCCATGTATTAATAGTGCTAATAATAGAAAATGTCAAAATCATTATATAGCAATTGACAATACAGTCCAAACCAATGGACAGTGTTCCACTGTGGTACATTAAATGAGACTGTTAATGTGTGTGAAACAACTTATTTAGTGTGTATTGGATATCTTGCTCTGCCTTCATAATGTTGACAGCAGATATGTGCCAAACAATATTATAAGATCACATCCTTGTAATGTGCCTGGGCGTAAAAATGAAAAAAATATATATATATTTATCACCCAGCAAAATTTTCTCTTCACACCAAAACAGTCTTCCTGTGCGGAGAAGAGGGAACGCGGCAGGGATAACATAAAGAACAGGACGTTCTGGAATGGGTGACAGGAAAAGATCAGGCGGAGAACAAATGGCGTGATAAAAGGAGAGAAAGAGAATAAGGAGAAAGTGAGCAGGCTAATACCAAACAAATCTGGATTAGACCCAGATAAGACTAGTCTCAATGCAGGAGCGAATCATGAGGGCTGCTAAAACGCGCTAATTAGGACCTCGACACATTTGCCCCTTGTTTTGCAAACAACACACACTGCTTGGCAGCAGGAGTTTCGCAATCAGACGCACAGAGAGATAATCATTCGCCGTTAATCAGTACACTCCATAGTAAGGACGAGGTATGTCCCGTGCGATGACTCCAGCGGCCGACATGTATTCTTAGCCCTGTGAAGCTGGATGGAGTCTTCTAGCCGCGGCAGTGGAGCGGCGTAACTCGATAAGCAGCCACAGGTCAACACAAAATGCATTTAGCTGCAGTGTAATGGCTTTTCATTCTTTGAACCCCCTTTTTTTCGCCAACACATTCCGCTGCCCGAAAACGCTGCTCGGCTATTTTTAACAAGACCCTTCCCCCATCTGCAGGCTGGAAAAGGAGTGTATGAGGAGAGACAGAAAACAGGGGGCTGCCGAAAAAAGAAAACATCGCGGGATGTATCTCAAAAGTCTCTCGGGCTCGTCGCAGTCTGCCAAACGATTGGGAGATTGCTGTGTTTTTACAAGCATGGCGAGTGAGGTCATAGTGCAGGGCAGAGAGAAAGGCATGTATTTGCCAACTGGATGATGTGAGGTCAATGTATCATTGGAATGAATGGGATTTAGAGACATGTGCAAGAGCTTAATGCACTGGTATTTGTATGTCAACTCAAAATTGGATTTTGCCAGCATGAGACCAGGCAGGAAGCATGAGGCTAAAACGTGTGTGTGTGTGTGTGTGTGTGTGTGTTCGGGGGGCTGTCCAGGTGTAAGAGGTGCCCACCCATCGCTGAGCCAAGGTCAAAGCTCAGAACAGTGAAGGGACCACTCACTCTCTTTCACACACACACACACACACACACACACACACACACACACACACACACACGTATTTAGCCACCCAACAGTGCCAGCTCCTGCTGTTTGGATGACATTTACACTCAACCTTTCTAGTTTGTGATTGATTGGGGTTAAATCCTAACATTGCCCAAAAATCTGTCACCACTAAGGTAGGTGCATGTGTGTGTGTGTGTGTTTGAGTGTGTCTGTTCAGGACCCATCTGAATGTGTGTGTATGGCTTCAATGTGTGCGAGCACATGTGTCACGCAGCCGAGGAGAGCCAGTCAAATGTTTCCAAGCTTTCGGTGAGTCTCCGTTGACATTGAAGTCACTGTGACCTCAACATTGCGCTTAAGTGGCAGTTTCTGCTCAATCCAAAAAACGACAATCAAAGCGTCTGTATGTATGTATTTATATATCTCTTATGAGTGGGATACCGGAAGAGTCTTGAATTTGTGACTATTGGCCCATATATTAACACAATCATGAATACGGACTGTTACATTAAGTTCCCCCAAAAACGTTATCAAACAAAAGCGTCGAGGTGTTGCACTGCAGGGCGATGAGAGACTATTTTATTTTAAGTGGTTAAATAATGGACAACAACCTCATACTCACAGGAGGGATCAAGGACTTTGTACACTGGGACTCATTGAGGTGTCTTTCCAGTGTCCCCATTTCTAAATAATTATCACATTTCAAGGCACCTGTACTCCAGATTAGAGACATCTCTTTTGGGACACAATACAACGGCGGCGGCGGCGGCAGCATATTTACGGCAGCAACTGACTGAATAACAATAAAAGCACTTCCCTGTAGATAAAAAAAAAAGTCTCTCCCACACCGTTCGGGGGGGGGGAGATGGAGTCACTGATAGTGAAAGAAAAACATTAAATACTTGGCAGAGAAACAGTCGTAAAACAGACCATTTAAAAAAGGGTTATATCCCATTTGAAATATATGCTCCCATAAAAGGAATCACCCCTCTTGAAAGCTTTAGAATTCCGGTAATTCATAGAGTAACTATTCTTTGTATTGTAAATCTTCATGTAATTACCTGCTTAGGTGGAAGAGAAAATAGGTATTCCTGAATGGCTGTTAAATATAGAATATTTGGAAAGAAACGCACGAGCGTTCACGGCTCACAATGCACACTAAACTGAATCCTGCACGCGCACATTCTGGGATTAGGACCTCACATCCCGCAAACTTCCATCATCAAGTACGTACTGTATTCAGCATATGTGGCCCTGTCAGATGTGGATAGATGCGATTAGTTGGGCTACACAATTTTTTAAAAATGGACTCAGATGCTTCTAAAATCTGTGCTCGGAGAGAAAAAAGAAAAACAATAACAACAGCGTTTTAAAGAAAGTAAATGAAGCGTTTCTGTGTCCCAAACCGGATTTTCGAAGGATTACTGCAAAGCAGGTAGTGTTCCATATTGGATGGTGAAAAGTATTCTGAGAACCGGAAAAATAAAACAAAGAATACTGCACAGAACAAACATTTGGCATCCCCTGAATGGCTGCGGTGTGTGGGAACAAAGATTCACAAGACTGTGCTCATCATAGCTGTCACAGTTTGTCCTTTTAGACAAAGACGTAAAACGGAAAAACTGGTGTTGCCTGATTCAGAGTGCTGCTGGGATCATTCACATCATCACACCCACGAATGCAAATGGGCTCTGAGGAACCACAAGAGGCTCACGTTTCCCACCGTGTTGTATCTAGGAAAGGTTCCGCAGCGGTAAAATCAAGAGCTCTCAAGTATTTTCATTTCGCCTGCTGACATTCACATTAAAATAATGCAATTGCTTCCAGGATAGTCGTCAGCCTTTATCCATTAGCGACAGTATTGGTAAGTGAACTTGTTTATGCTGCCGAGAGTCACTGGTCTCGCTGATGCTCCAACTTCAAAATAAAAGAATCTAAAACATGGCATGTTCATAGTTCCAAAAAGTGCATGAAAAGCAGCAAATGAATTGCAGTCTCTACCAACCATTACATGTCCTCTTCTTTTGATGATCCTGTCATTGTTCTATGTTCAGGCTGGAGGCCACACGTTACAGCTACATAGCAGCAATACACGGGAGCATGCAAGGGGACCATGAGCGTTTAGCCAGTTTAACATAGCTTCCATTGTTGGTTTTAAAGTGTTATGGGTTGGGTTTTATTACTTCTGTCAAAACATCAGAACCTGTTGAGCCAGGCCAAGTTCATGGGAGTTCATCTAACAGCCTGAGGGGCATTTAACACAAAGACCAATAGGATATCTGGCAATTAGTAAATATAGACCAAGAAAGAGAGTGTCAGGAAACTGAGGCGGGAATGATATGGAAACTGTGAATTGTGGCTGGGTGTAAGCAGAGGGCTGGGGCCATATTCGTGCAAAATAAGCAGAAATATTTTTGGTAAAAAAAAAAAAATATATATCCCGCGTGTTGCGATATTTAATTTATTGAGTTGATAAATGCAAACAACCCCGCGACCGAAATACGTTAAGAAAATCAATGGCGTGTGTAAGTTGCGGTCAGAATTAGCGTGCGGCTGCGCGTTACGTGGCTGTGCGCGTGCAGTAGAGCGAGAGAACAGCGTCTGTTTACGTGTGTGTATATTGCGTGTAGGCTTGTGTGTGTGTGTGTGTGTGTGTGTGCTTGTGTGCGCGCGCGCGTCTCACCTGTGCACTTGAAACCCCTGGGGGAAAAAACTCTACACTCAACTACATTTATTTTGTTTCTAAACCAATTGAAAGCATTTTTATATTTTAAAATAAGGAGAGAAAAAAACATTCTAAAAATCATTTTAAAAAAATCAGTTCATGCAATGAAACAATAAAATACAATAGGCCCAGTGCACGTGTGGAACCAAGCAAGAAATGTAGTGCCTGTTTTGTTTTTGGAATGCTGACCCCCAAACAAACCCGAGACTGCGTTCTAATCAAGGAAACACGCGCGTGCCCCCGTTGTAGATGTGCTAGTGTGCTGTCTGCCGACAGAAGAACACATTCACGAGGGCTAAAAAATAAAACGACAACGCATCTGGTCAATCTGTGGGCCTGCAACAGAGTATTTCGCCTCAGTGCTAGTAAAAAAAGGAGGGTGGATTACTCCCACGCGTCGCGTTCAAAAGTTGTGGGCCTGCATGTTTTGATTGTTAAGAACGCGGCATTTCGTCCATGTGTGCGCTGCTTTTCTCCCCTGCCGCCGCATCACAGCAGATCGGAGGCCTCTGGGCTGCAGAGGCTTCCAGTGGTCCGACGTCAGGGAGCCCACAGCCGGGTATTTGAGTTCATTAGCACCCGGATCAACAGACTATCAAGGCCGTTTAAAGATCGAGACCAAGTGCAATTACTGGCAAGAAGCAGGCTCCTCCTCGACATGTCTATTTTCCCAAAGTAGTCCATTTAGCGTGTGGCTTTTCGTTCCGTTAAACGGGGACCGACACTGGAGCTCGTGCAAGAATAATACGGTTATGACAACAAACAAGAAAACTGTGTTGTTTATTTTATTCTCGTAAATGATTTGAATCCCTTGCTGATCGTTGAATAATATCCTATCAGATATAGAATAGTTAACATTTATGAAATAGACTGGGGTGCAAACTCGATTGAAGTTAAACAGGTTTCACGACTGTTTTAAAAGCGGTACAAATACATTTAAATCACCTAAGGTCACATATGTGAAAACCAGGATTTTTTTAATCCGCAATAATATGCGGTATAAAGATCAAGGTTCACGTTGAATTAAGCGGGTCAGTGGTTTTGGCAAAGTTACAAAGTTTTTAAAGGCCTGTAAACATGAAATCGAGCATGCCCAACAAGTATGTGTGTATATAAAAATAATAACAGGAAGCCATATATTTTAAATGAATCATTTTAGCTGTAATTGCTCTAAAGGGGATAAATCCACGGACAAATATGCCCTTTATTTTATCGATATATTTTGACAAAACAACTGCAAACTCATAAAATATAACAACACGAAGACATTGCGAAAGCAAATGCCAAGAGGCCCAAACAAAGCAAGGCGACATTCTTTCAAATGAATTGTGGATAAAAAGCAGACTGTCCCACACAATGAGGCGTACAGAAAACAAAATGCATGCGTGCGGAATAAATAAAGATGGCGCAAATAAGGGCGACTGCTAAACCTAACCACCAACAATAAACACAATGTAAAAAGACAAGCTCCACCTCAGACAACAAAGTAGTTTACTCGTGTTCGCAAAACTGAATACGCGAATCCCGCGTGTGACGCGACCAGCAGTCCTCGAAGAAGTGGTCGGGCGCTTTCTTGCGCAAGACGCATTATTGATTGGCATTTCCCTGGAGGAGGAACCAGTCGGCAGCAGTCGGAGGGGCCCCGGGACAAAACGAATAAAAAGTTGCCGTACAGAGATGTATTGTGCGTTGCAAGCGGGAAAGAGCAAAAAATAAACTGAATTAAAATATGGCTCTCGGTCTTCCCCTCTAAATGCACATGTCGGCGTGGTGCGCTCAGCGCGCTGCGGACTGCGCAGCAGAGCGGCGGTGCCACAGCGCCCACTATTTCTAAAGCCGGGAATGTGATTTCTCAGGACTCGCACGGCTCCCCCTCTATATATTTTAAAGTGACCATCCGTTGCGACAACTTTCTTGGTAACTTTCGGCGAACGATTCTGCGCCCTGCGCGGACACCACCGAACGAGCAAATTACAAGTTGCGGCTCGGCTCGGGACGACAGAGAGCCCGGAAAGCAGTGCAATCAGCGCAAAGCACCAGCGGCAATTTTCATCACATGAAAACTTTGTGACGCGGGGAAGCAACAAGGACGAGACCGCAGCGCGCGGAGGAACGGGGGTGAGCAGCCGGAGCGGGACAGCGTTTTTATTTCTGTAGCAGAAAAGTTAACTGTGGACAAAGAGTTCGCCCCCCTCCTCTCTTAAGGATATGGCAAATGACAGGGACACGTTGGACATCTACACAAACACGAGTTTGGAGCCGGCGGCTGGGAGCGATAAGAAGCGGAAAAAGGGAAGACCTACTTTTTGCCAGTTTTCTCGCCCTCGCCTTGGATCTCATCTTGTCGGCTTGTAGATTCCTCTCGTCGTCCTCCGTGAGCCCAGAAGCAGCAACAACACTATCTTCATCTCACCAGCATTGTCAGTTTGGACACCTTCGCACATGCGCACAGGCCATTCAATCTGACACCCTCGCTGGGGCCAAAAAACTTTCCAATGTATTCATCATCATCACTTTTTTTGTCCTATCGTCTCCCCTTTAGATCACTTATCTCTTCCCCTCCTCCTCCTCTTCCTCCTCCTCCTGCTCTCTCCTCACCATCTCACCTTCCCTCCCTCCCCCCTTGCCACCCCCTCACCCCCACCCACCCTCCCCATTCAGCTCCTGCCAGCACCTCCTTGCATTTTACCCCCTTAACAGCGAGAACTTGGTTTTCTCCAACCGGCGGTGGACACAGTGAAGTATGGTGAGGTCAAGGTCGTGTTATTCTGGGAATTAACCTGAAGTTGTGTTAAATGATTTGGATTATGAGGATATTCTTTATACATTAAATAATTCATTATTATTATTATTAATATTAATAATAACAATAATAATAATTAGTATTAGTATTTCTAATTATTATTATTATTTCACAATAATAACATTATTTTTATTGTCATAAATTGATATCTGAATAATTGCCATTCTGAGTTCTAACAGAAACCTTTTCTTTAGGTGGCAGCTGATAAAGTGCTCGACGTTATTTTGCACATGCAGGAGTAAGAGGTGCAAGACCCGATTGGAGTTGCACTTTACGGACTGTGACATGATTGTGTGTATGCGTGTGCACGCGCGCGCGCGCGCGCGACCACTTTTGTGCACACGTGTGTGTGTGTGTGTGTGTGTCTGTGTGTAAACCTTGTTGCCCTTAGGACAAGCTGCGGACAGCAGCCGTTTGACGCTTCTATGGAGGCTCCACCAGAAGAGTCCGCATACCGGCCAGAATCCGATTGGCTTTTTTCTTCACCCCTTTCTTTTCCTTTCATGTTCAAGTTTGTATTTGCAGGAGATATTTCTCGGAGAAGTGTTCGTGTTTGCAGTTGGCCCCATGGTGCCGCAAAAAGTCAAATGAACGAAGTTGGACACACTTTCCCTTCGTAAGTATGACTTTCGCCTTGCACCTGTTTGTTTGTTTGTTTGTTCGTTTGTTTGTTCGAGGAGAATGTCTTCATGCTACACCATCAGTCGGGTGAGGCCTTCAGGAGTGCAAGGTAATTTAATATATATTTATTAATTAAAGAAATTAGACAAATATTGAATAACTACATAATTATGCTGTAGTAATTTTACTTATTTTTGTAATATCGAAATTGTAATTTTATTAGGCAAAATAAATCTAATTTTGAAATTGTAGGTCATAATTTAAATGCTAATAATAATTAGTACAATAATAATAATTGCTGTTGCTTTAATAATTATATTTAGAGTAATCATATTATTATAATTGTTTCATATAATACTGTATACTATGTATTAATAAATTGTATATTTTGTATCCAAAAAGTATGGAATTTTAACTTCGAAAAATAAACAAAAGGATACTTTGTAGAAGCTGTGGTATTACAATAGGTATTTTATTATACAATAAAGTCCAGTTTGACTGATGGTGGTAGGCAGGTCGTCATATCCGTGCGGTGCCTGGACCCACATGTCATATGGGAATGGTTTCCGTCTAGTTTGGCACAATAAAGGCGGCTCTATGTTGGAGCCCATTAAAGGCCGGTGGTGATGGAGCAACTGCAGTCTGCTGGGAGAGCGGTAGGGATCAATTCTGTGCACACTAATCCCACCACACTTTTATTGGATAGGTACTTGCATACCCAATCATAAATATTATTTGCATCATTTTTTATTTGCATTCATTTTTGTAACCATATGTTGAGCTTTTGCTGAACATTACGTTGGCATTAAACCATTACAAATATATCGCGGTCTGCCTGATATTTCTTTGTTTTTCTTGCCTCGCGGTTGAACTGCAGCTTGTTGCTCATTGTCATGCACGTGAAACAATAATTGATTTGAATAAAGGCTCGAGTTAATCAAACACGTCGCCTTTATTGGACAGAAATTGCCGCGGGTTCTATTCCCATGAGTTGCATTCAAATGAAACGCGTGATCATTATTCAATAACAATCAGCAGTAATTAGCATTCATTATCTGTATATTAGGGAGTTTGTGTTGGCATCACGAGGCGAGAAATGTTTATTGTTATTGGCTTTGAAGAGAGCAAGGAAGCGTGTGAAGTGTGCTTGTGTACCCATAGGGAGTGTGAGGAGTTAGGAGGTGGCCACCACATTAAAAGACCTTAAACATTAGCTTTTTCATGTGGGAAAAAAAAAGTTAAAATACTGTAGCCTATCAACAGTTACCATTTTAAAGTGGTCGCGCTACACGGCCTTGAAGGCAGCTGCGCAGGTAAGAGTGCAGAAAAACCCGAGAAATGGATAATGGAATAATAACTGATGAGAACAGCAGCGCTGCACAAAGGTTTTGTTAATTCTCCTGACGGAGGCGTGGGCGCGTGGCGACGAGGTATCAATAATCCATTGTCTCAATCGATTGGCTCTATCGATACCGCGTCCTTCGTCCAGCTTTCAGTCGTTTCAGTCGGAGAGGAAACTGAAGAAAAAGGAGCATTCAGCAGAACTGCCCCCCCCCCCCCCCCCCCTCCCCTCCTGTTTGTTGAAATTATTTCCATCATCCCGCCTGACGCAGTTCAGGCCTCTGAATATTTCTCGCTCATCGGCTCCGACAAAATGATTTCACATAGTGCAACACCTTCTTAAAGGGGCAATTAACTGTGATTACGCCTGCAAAGTAAAAGTGTTGCTCTCCGACACTGGCCCGTTGGGAAATTCTTTTCTGCGTCATTTAAGCGTTGACCTTTAAGGGGTTTGTGGAAACGGAGGAACGTCTGGGCCGGAGAACCGTCGCCTATTTGCTCTTCAGAATTGTGGCTTTTTTTCCTCTCCCCCTCTTTTGTCCTGCAGCTGGAGGGAGCACGTGAAGGCAGCGCCGCTGGCTCCGTCCCCCGGAAGAGAAGTGTGCTGCTGCTGTTCAATCATCCACAGGAACGATCCCGGTTTATTATTCCGTCTAATTAGACTCATTAACTGCTCAACGCGACAAACAAACAAAAACATTACGGCCCAGTGGATGAAAATGCACACGAAAAGGCCTTTTGGTCGGTTTATTCTATTATTTTGCCCTCATGGTTTAACCTGGAAACCGCTCAATAAATATATTCTAAGAACATATTTGGACATCTGCGGCGAGTAATCTGCACGTATTTTTCAAGATGTTTTCTCCGCGGCTCCTACAACACATATACGGCCCTTAAGGCACGCGCACTGAGGCCCCTTCATACGCGCAGTTTAATAATGCGGCACAATTTGCGTCAAATCGGTTTGGGTTCCTTAATCTCATTAAAGATGCGACGAAGTGTTCACATCAGCGGAGCTGAACTGACAGTGAAGCCTGACTGTAAAAAATACAGTTAGCGGCAGACATGTTCCGTGTCACAGTATTTTCTTTCACACAGAAATGCCAGAAATAACAAACGAACCCCGCATTCACGCAATCAAAGCGTCAGTGGCAACATCACGCGTCAGATTATCCAGAAAACTATTCAATTATGACAAAGAGGCTGGAATAACTATGTATGTATGCGACAGTATAGGTAGTATTGATTAACTATTTATAATTAGTGAGAGCGGTTTGAATAAAGTCAATTTCAGAACCTTTGACGAATAATGAAAAAATAAACATCAATCGGGAAGAAGAAGGAAGTGTGTGTGTGTGTGTGTTGGGGGGGGGGGCTATATGGGAGTTTATCACCCTGGACTGGTGCGGTCGGACTGCGGTGACTGTATACTCCTCCCACCCACCCACTCCCCCCTGCTCTCTCACACACACACACACACACACACACACACACACACACACACACACACACACACACACACACACACACACACACACTGAAACCGAAGCTTTATCCACGCTGGAAAAGGCTTCGGGTCTCTGGATTAGACGTTGCGCGCAGATAACATCAGCGCACATTAGATATGTGAAATGGAGCACCTCGCGGCCCAGACTGCGGACGAGCGGGCCCGGGGGCTTCAAAAAGCCGCAGCGGGCCCTTTTGTGAGCGCTTCGAGCTTTGTGACTTTGCAAACTGCAATTCCGCCACAGTCGGAGTAATGGGAGAGTAAACACGGTATAGCTGCGACACGGTGCTGGGACTTCCTGCGAGTGAAGGCACGCGCTCCTATACGCGAGCACGCTAGACACGCGCGCGCACGCGCACACACGCCGTTTATTATTTGCACCAACAGTCTATAGATGAGCCGCCAGCGTGAGGAGGTACCGGTGGAAAAAAAACAGCCGTGACTAACAATAGAAATGATGAACACAATAAACTACCATCTCCATCACTGTGTTTATTCTCACAGACCAATTAGAAAATCCCAATCTCTCTTTTGTTAATAGTAGTACTTGGGGTAGTGTGGAGGGGCAACCCGCTGCAGGCCGCTCCCCCCTCCTTGCCTCCAAAAGGTGTCCCCAGAAGCGGTCACACTGAAGTTGCCTTGGTAATTATTAGCCATTAATTGGGTTCAGGACCTTGGGCGTCTGTGGGAAATGGGAAATCTGACCGCTAATCCAACGGGCTTCTCTCGCGGTGTTGTTAACATGCTGTCAGAGACGCCACAGCTCCGACAGCGGGAATATGGATAGAGGTTAGAGGGCAGCGACTACAGGAGCCACAGAGAGGCCAAAATATGCAATGATTCAAAACAGCGTTTGATAAAAACAGAGGGGTCGATTTTGAATCCGTGAATGAAAATTTAGATTTTTTTTTGGCCGTAAAGTTTTTGTGAATTTATACATTGCGACTATTTGTCGATTTACTCCCGACCACACTGGTTATATTGCCATGTTTTCGGTGCCCACTGCTGCCTATTTGTGCATAAAAGGAGTAATGGCACCAGTGGAAATTACAGCGGATTCGTAAATATATTGTGTTTCACAATTTCATCCAACGAATTATCAAACATCACGACCATGTGGTTGAATTCCACAAACAATATTCAGGCCAAAGGAAAACTTGACCGCGACTGATGATCAATTTGCAAAAATGTAAACAGGGAATATGCAAAGTCTGACTGGATCTGACTGGAAACGAGGAGCTCCTCTATAGAAATAAACAAAAGCGCCAGAGGATCCGGGCCTCCTCCCGTCGCGCCGTCATCAGTGTTGTTGTTTTTAATTAATCGCTCGTTAATGTCGCCATCCATTTCCCCTCCGATCAGAGGAGCGAGGAGCGACAAACCCGCCAAGCAAATGCACATTAAAATATCGCCGGGAGGCTCGATTGCAAATTACCCCGACGTAGAAATGACCTTAATGTAATGTAATCAATCACGCTGTCTACTGGGATTCTGGGAATCAAAATTTCTATCTTTTGATTCGGAGCAGCGGGAGTAAAATACCGGGTCATATTTTACAACGCGGCTAAAGAACACACTTTATGTTCAAGTTCAATGCGACAATACGGGTTTATTATTATATAGCGGATGTTCAGGCAGGGCCGCACGTTTTGTGGCGCAGAAGGCCTCGGGGCCTGTCTTTGTTACGGTTTTATTTAAATATATTAACTCAGTGTTTATCACTTTAGGCAAAATAATGACATTTGCGAAAGGCTATTTATTTAAATATTATGAGATCAAATGTCTCCAGTGTAATCATAAAAACGAGATGACCTAATCTTATAAAAAAAATATTTACTAATATTAATAATTTATTTAAAAATAACTAAAACAAAATTCTTTCAAATATATTGCAAACATTGTATTTTGTCACAAAGTTTGGCTAAGATTCCTGAAATACCAGAATATACTTTGCCTTCATTTAAATACATTTAAAAAAGAAAAATCACAAAATCCTGAATATATTAGGTAAATATAATTGAACCCTTATATTACTGGGAATATTTATTGCAATATATGTAGAATAAAACAAATTGCTGTAAAATTCAATGAAAACATGTAATTAGGTTTCACAACTCTTGAATACATTTTCTTACACACTAATACACAAAAGAAATAATGAAAAAAAGAAATGTAAGCAAATGAATGAATGCTAATGAATCTATGATTATCAGGGACAAAGGCTGCTGATAGCCATTCCCCTTCCCAAACATGGAGAGAACTACATGCATTTTGCAGAATAAGTCCAGCTGGTACCAACTGCCGGTGCGGAAGTATTAACACCAAGAACATACACACAAGTTGGCAGGCTACAAGAGGCTCATGTGGGCAGCATGAAGTGCTGAGGCCGGTGCATGTTATCGTTAACCACTGTGGACAGACAGAACAGGCCGAGCCCACAAGTGTCCATTTCACACCAGCCTGGCATGGCAGCGGGTCGGGGCTCCAGAGAGCCGTCTGCCACACAACGCAGCGGTCCTTTGAAGCACACCAGCTTCTGGGATTTCTGCTTCTCATCTTTGAAACAAACCCCCTTGAAGATTCTCCAACCTGAGACTTGTCTTCTCACCTCCGGTAAGGATCAGATGGAATTTTTACAAGCTTCAGTGACTCTTTCGGCTTAGATAACACGGTGAGGCTTAGTAACGGTGCAGTTACAAGGTGCACTGGAGAGGTGGACGTTACCCTGTGCGTCCCTATTTAGATTGTATACCAATTAAAGCAGGACCATTTATTTATTCATCACATATGCATGAGGAAAAAAAATAAGGAAATACACAAACCCAACACGCACAAGTACAAAGCATAAAGCCGAATGGCTAATTGACAGCTTCAAATCCAATAAAAATCTAATTTCCCTTTCGGGAATACGGACGATGTCTATAAGATTTCCAAACCGCTCCAGATCCCACAGTCCCCAAACGAGCAGTGAAACAGCCCTGATGTTAGTACTGTATGTGGGGAGTGACGTCACTGCTGCCAGCTAGTGGGGCCCCACACACACACACACACACACACACACACACACACACACACACACACACACTCGTGGTGGTAAAAAACGCTAAGCAGGAGGGATGGGAAAGGGCTCAGTTTCGGAGAGCACATTCTCTGCCAGTCTTGAAAAGACTGAACGCTAAATCAAGTGCGGCATGGACAACCAGGGCATGTTGTGTAATGCCGCACTTTCAGTTGGATTATAATAGATCTGAGTTAATCGGTGGCAAATATTTCAGAGTGTCCCTCTCAAGACGTATACGCGGGTGAAGGCGGCGCTCACTGTAGCCCGGCTATCATCGGACCCGCATCCAAACTTCTGTTGACATTCTCAGGCTAAATGGACGTGATTTTCTGTAATACGTTTCCACTGCCAAAGTCCGCAGACCCGCCGTCCATGGGGCACTTTAAGGGATTTCTGAAAATCACAAAAATGACTAAAACTCAACCCGATACACATCCACACAGACACACACTTAACACCAAATCCAGAGCTACTGAGAGCTGCGGCGTATTGTACTCTGAGGCAAACTTTTAAAAGTTGCCCCCCCTTACAGGAGCAGATGACTTCTCAGCATGAGTAATAAATAGCTTAGGCCAAGCAGCACACTTGAGCTACAAGCCTGACATCACATAGGAAACAAACCATAAAGCAACACACACTCTACAACCCAACAAAGACCAATAAAGGTTTCAGCAAATTCACAAACACTGCGAGCCGCAAACAATCCCTGGCAGCGCTCCTTCACCGTTTCCATTTCCATAGAGATTATTCCCTTGTTCTCTCTTCAGGCCCTGTAGCCCGGCAGTGACCAGCTGCATTATTTATTTGTTTGTTTTGTTGCACAGTGTATACGTGTAGTGGTGTTGTGTGCAACTTCTGTGGCGACTAAGCGCGTGTGTGTGTGTGTGTGTCGCTCAACCGACAGGATG
This sequence comes from Gasterosteus aculeatus, assembly GCF_964276395.1. Classification (NCBI taxonomy): domain Eukaryota; kingdom Metazoa; phylum Chordata; class Actinopteri; order Perciformes; family Gasterosteidae; genus Gasterosteus; species Gasterosteus aculeatus. Next base: position 13,663,108 of record NC_135689.1, on the reverse strand, counting down.
ATTAATAGGAGCTCCAGCCACCGGGTCTGATGGCGATGGGTGGGTGGAGGTGAAGGTGGAGGAGGGAGTTGGGGACGGGAGAATGTGGGCGGGACATCGAAAAAACACACATCAAAAACAGCCGCGCTTCCCCCCGTGTGGGACCACCCCGCTCCCCGAATTCTCCTCCACGTCCCGGCACGTCTGGGATTAACAGGGAGGGCGGGCGAACTGTCCGAGTACTGAGCTTACTCCACGAAGAGTGAGCGGATGAAATAAAGAAAAAAAAGGGATTCATTTCGATGTGCATCGCACCTGCATGTTGTTTGTTGAAGGGGCAGAGCAAGTGCTGAAATGGCAGATACCTTCACGCACAGCCGGATAAATATTGACTCTGGACCGGAGTCCCCCATGGCGGCTAACGCAGCGGTTGTCAGCGGTCTCGGCCGAGGAGGCGTGAGAAGGGACAGGGGACGTAGTGTTGGTAGAAGGAGCAGACGGGGGAATGGAAGTGACTTTTTGAACTTCAACTGAAGTTAGGAGTGAACTGGCGAGGGAGGAAGGAGAATAGTCCAAATCAAGCTGTGGCACATTTTCTCTCCCTTGTTAAAGAACAAAGAAATGAGACAATCCTCATTATTAGATAGATTAACGATTAAATTGAATACATTTCAACTGTAAAAGGCTAAGACCTGAGAGTAGAGAGCAGCTAAAGAGGGAGCCGGTCTCCTCCACACACCGAGGGAAGCTTTGAAAGACTGCCCTCCTGTGTCAGACGCACAAACACATGTTGCACAATAGACCGCTTCGCTCTCTGTCTTTCCACTTAGTGAAGTCGGCCTCCTGCAAGAGGCCGAGGCCATGTCATAACGCAGAATACACACCGTCACTGGATCTAGATGGAAGTTAAACATCAGTGAATGAAAGGAGAACTTGGACGTAATGTTTGTACATTGTGTGTAATTATACGACGCCTGCATGTGTGTCGAGGAAGAAATACGTTGTGTTTCAAACAAATGCAGCCCTTTAACAGGTTGCCGTCCTGCACTCCCGCTTTTTTCTTTTCTTTTCTAAAAAGGGAGCCGGCTGCCAAATCTCTGAGCATGCTTAACAATTCCATTACCGCCGTGCAGAACACCCACACTACGCTTTTGAAGCCAGTGCATTTTAGAGGGAGAAGAGTTTATTGACTTCAAATTGTTACCACTTGGGCCTTCTCCTCTCATTACAAAAAAGGAAAAAAAGGGAAGAAAACCCCCAAAAAGCCTGCATGTCAAAGTGCAGCGTGTGTAGCTCTGAGGTGAATTTTAAGTGATGTTTGTTCGGATGAGGTCGGAGGGAAGGAGCGGAGAGTGACAGCAGCTCAGTGGGACGCCGGCATACAAATGTTAGCCCGCATACTAATGCTGATTGCTCATCACTGGAAGGATTTTATTCGGGCCGTGTGGTTTCTGCCAACATCCAATGAGTTGTTTTACAACGGAGCGCATCTGTGGACCAAATGTGTCACGTAGTGAGACGGGAAAGATTCGGTCCTTCTGGTTGCGCTAATAAAGTGTGACAGGCGATTGGATTCGCGATCCGCCTCGTCCTCGCTTGCCATTTTCATGAGCCCGTATATGTCACACTGTGACAGTTGCCATATGGTAAGACTGGACTTGTGTTTTTTTTTTCTTTTTCTCCCCTCTGTCAAAGCCACACGCACGCTGAAAATAATGTTTTGTTGCGACCGATGCGGCGTAACCTTTGAAGGAGTCGGTTGGTAAAGGCTACTGTGGGACACTTATAGCCTGTCAGCTGCTGGGACGTCGGCGTGTGGGAGACTGGGCGTACAGACACCTGTAGGCCCGGGGGTCATGGCGGCACCTCTCAACTTCCCCAGTCCCGCGTTCTTTGTGTGTGTGTGTCTGTGTCCTGTAACTCCAAACTAAACTGCGGGGAATTACCAACGTGTAAGTAAACAAAGCTTTGAAGTAAAATCTCCAGAATCTCTCTCCAATAACGTGGTTTTCATTTGAAGCGTAATGGTCACTAACCATCTGGACCCCATTGCCATACGAGCTTCTACTTCACTTAAGGTTACTGCGATGTAAAACAGAGTTTTACCACCCTATCGTATCCACCACATTGTTCACACCTTCACTCACCCCACATCACTGTGTTGGGATTTTTTTTTAAAAGACGGATCTACGATAACTGGTTGCCAGTGCTATCCCCCTGTGCAGCACTGGCAACCAGTTATTGTAGATCCGGGACGGCTCAGCAACAGTCAACTTTCCAGCGAGGAGGGAATTAAGTGACCATGGTTACCACCAGCTGACGTCTTTGTGGTACCAACAAATAAATGGATTTCTGGTTTCTGGTTTCTTCCAACAACAATTCTTGATTGTCCAAAATCTTCCTTTTACTGCCGCGTAGAGTTTACAATCAAACCCAAAGCCCAATTACAGCCCAATTGTGTTTGTTTGTGAGAGGGAAGAGACTGGCAAGAGTTTGCGTGGTTGTAAAATGCTCCGTCCATTTTGGAAAGAAGGTTTACCTCAGGTGTATCATTCAGTGTCTCTGGAGTTTAGATGACTTAGAGTCTAATTATGCAGGAATTTATTTGCCTTCATTTTGGAAGCTTGAGTGGAAAAAATGAATAAAGTGAATCACATGTAGAGAAACGAAACTAGAGCAAACTGAAAAGATCAAATAAGATGTGCAGGTATGTGTACGTACGTCACACTCGCACAAGCAGACACACACGAATCCTGGGAGATACGCAGGTGTCTATGAGGCAGATTCAATCATCATTCAAGGAGCAAAACAGCAGTTGTGGGCCGGCCGGCTCGTCCGTCTCCGCAGATTGACAATCGGCTGCTGTGCTGCCTTGTCTTACTGCCTCGCTGCACCGGGACACTCAGAACCTTTCTCTACACCACACAAACTGAAAAGCAGCAATCGGAGAAAAGGAAAATCAAACTCGTTTTTGTTCAGGTCTGCACCGGGAATTAGGTAGACAGTAGGGATGGGGAACGGAGCGGGGGAGGCATGCAATGTAAGTGTGCATGTACGTATGGGAGGAGGGGGGGCGGCATTCTCTGCCACTGGGTGAGCTTATCCAGGGGATCTGTTCTGCTTCAAGAGAAGAGAGAGGTCTGATAGGAACGGACTGTGCCACACTCCTGCACCGAGATACATGCAAACACACAAGCCAGGACTTTCTCAGCCTTTACCTACCGCTGCGTGTGTGAGCTCCCCTGCTCCAAAATCAGAGCTTCAATAACAAACTCTGCTGACTTTTTTGATTGGTCGTGACAAATGCTCTCGGCTCACCAGACCCGGGTAATGTCTGCCGCAAGGGCTTTGACTGCCTGTCACCGTTATTCCATGCGAGTGTGTGACTGTGTGTGAGTGCTAAGACGTTTCTTTCATGGACATACAGATACGCATAAGTATCTACGCTGAATAAAACAAGCAGGATGAAGAAACTCTACCAAAGTATGAGAATAATACAACCTTCGGAGTATCCAGTCCATGTATTTACTCAAGTTGTTTTGCCTTGGCCTTAAACTGAAATGCACTGTGTCTTTTATCAGAAAGTCTGCAGGGGGTCGAGGTGGACTTCTCCTTTATTTTGTCCACCACATTTTTCAGGGAGAAAAGCCAGGAGGTGCCAAACAGCAACGTCTGCCAGGTCATTATTTCAGTGCCAAAACGACGGGAGAGAAAAAGGCAGCAGAAAGTCGGTCATTAAAATTCCTACCATCTTGTTGACTGCATCTCCCCAACCAGCTTCCATTCACCTCTCAGGACACAAGGGATGGCGAGGGAGTGCGGCTTGGCTAACGACAGTCACAAACCTTAAATTGGGACATGGATAGGATGTCCTGGAAAAACAAGAGTAAAACATTGGTGACCTCAGATGTGCTGAGAGTGTGTGAGTCAGAGGACGCAGACGGATGACTGGGTCACATCCTTATTTGGACTTTTCAAATTCTCCATTCACTGAGGACAGAACCAGCCAACAGCTCCTTATCTAAAGCGCACCCGAGTCTCTGCCATAGATAGAGGATGGGTGACCGCCAGCGAGAGGCAGATGATCTCTTCCTCTGTAGGAGGACCACACAGAGAGCGGAGGACTGACTGAATGGCGTGGAAGGGGGATTGTGCAGTGGAGGTTGGAGGCTCTCGGGGGACTAGTGGTGTCCCTCCGTATTGGTGACAGTGTCTGGGCCAGCAGCTACTCAAGGGAGAGCCCATGTGACTCAATGGTTCATTTTAGCCCGGAATTACAGTACGAAGGTGTAATAGTGTTAAGACATAGAATTTAAAGGAGAGCCATATATCTATTAACCACCCATTTGGTGATATCAAGTTGAAAAAACGGTTAAAGTTTCAGCTACATGAAGAGCCAATCAAAAAACACTGACCTACACACCACACCAATGTGGGCTTCAAAGGAAATACACACAAATGGTTGTATTTGCACATCTGTACCACGATGTACTATCGATTACTATTTTAAATTGAATAGGTTGTAGGGTTAGTGTTACACAATCAGTCAGAGTAGCTTATCAATCAAAGTTTACTGATCTCACAACTTTTCACAAATGTTAACCAAAAAAACCAACAGAAACAAAATCAAGGTTAAAACATTCTCACATTTTCAAAATAACGACACAAAAATGACTACTTCAAAAACCAGAGTACTGATGAATAAACACACATTAAACATCACTGGTGGCCCAGACATACATACACATGTGTGTGTGTGTGTGTGTGTGTGTGTGTGTGTGTGTGTGTGTGTGTGTGTGTGTGTGTGTGTGTGTGTGGGGGGACCCCCTCTGGTCTAAATTACCTGCTGACGGACAGGCCAGCGGCTGTCAGTGAGGATGTGCTGATGGGCAACCAGTTCAGCACTTCTCCCCCTGTTGCCACCAATTCCATCTCATCCATCGTTACATCCTCCTCCTCCCCCCTCTCTCGCTCCAGCCTTCCTCTGTGCCCGGTGATGCGCTGCGGTAGGTCAGGTAGGCAGAGACTGAACAAAAAGAGAGCAGAGAGGCACACAGGGTGAAAGGGGAGACTTTTATTATCACCATTGTTTCAAGCTCACTGATTCCCCCCCATCGCTGACTGCTCAAATGTCCTGTCTTTTCAACACACCTGAGCTCCCCCTCACCCCCTCGTCCCCGCCAGCACTACCCTCCTCTTCCTCCCCTCCCACCTCCCCCTAGTCTCAGTCCTGCAAGTCCCTCCTCACCCCCACGCGACTCCTCCGCACCCCATTTGCTCCTCTCCTGTTTCTACCTTTCCTCTCAATAGGTTCACACTGCATTTGAAGAGAGGGGGGGAGAGAGGGAGAGAGCGCGCAGCAGGCCTCTGGCTGTAAGGGAGAGTGCACCTGGATGGGCAGGCTTCCTGGACACGCTGTGAGGGGCTATTGTCCTGCATGTCAGCAGCCCCTCTCTTTTAATGGGGCCCGTATATCATCGTTCTGATTATGGCAGATGACTGGAAGGAGGGAGGGAGGGGGGCGGAGATGGTAGATCTGGGAAAGACGTAAATGTGTGTGTGTGTGTGTGTGAGAGAGAGAAAGAAAAAGAGAGCGTGTTGGGGAGGGAGGTGGGATGGAGGAGAGGTTTGGGGACAGAGGCTTAAAAACGCAGGGACCCCCAAATCCCCCATCGACTGAAATCCTAGCACTTAACCCCGGCTATGGCATTGTGTGCTGCCGTGGGGAGTTTTCCTCTCTTTTTTTGGAGGCCGTCATTCTTTTTAATGGACTCTCCCGCTCCATCCAGCCCTCCCTCTCTCCATTCACCCAGTGAATTCTTTAGCTGAGAAAGTTCTTTTTTTCCCCTTTTGGTTTATGATTTGTTTTCTTTTCAGAGGCAGGAGGAAGGGAGGTGAAGGTCGGTCACCTGTCTCTGACCACAAACACATTCTGCAAAGGAAAAAATACACTATGCTTTTATGTAACCGAATGTACTACAGTACACCAATATCACAATGTATCGTGTATTAAAATTGATGGTTATATTGACAATTAGAGAATATAATTCAATAATATTCATTTAAACATATTGATATCGGTACATTTATTAATCGAACTGCCGTGAGTGAGTTAAACATACAAAGACCAGCCGTCTGGCTGCAGCTACAATGTGTTTTGATTATTTGAAATAGAAAAATATAGATTTCTCTAAACTGTATTTTTAAATTCATTAGTTAATTTATAGTGCTTTATCGCTGTTAACAAATTATTTTCAACAGGTTTAAAATTGAGTTAATACTACAATTCTGTTCTCATTCTTTCCAGGAGCTTTATAGCTGATATTATTGCTATTAGTTCTACAATTATTATGAATATTATTGTTTTAAGTATTTCAACCGTTAGGTATGATAATATAATTTGTGTTATGCATTATTATTTTTTATTTGTAACTATGTAAATGTCCAATAGTGAAATTAATCAGGAGTTTATCCCCAAATGACCTTATAAATTATTATTTAGAACACCGGCCATTTATAGAACATGAACACTCTTTTCCTTCCGTAGTGGCTTGCGACCGTTGAGTGTTTCAGTACTTCACTCGTGGAAGATGTGATCTAACTCAACTCAGCAGATCAAAGACTTAAGTGTTCATGTTTTGGGTGACTGAGGAGAGAGCGAGTCATTCATTTCAAGGGGACAAATGGCAGCTAATTGAGTAGGTGTTGCAAGAGCTTGTCTGGATACCTTTCAAATGAGTAAAGGGTCATTTCCCCCATAATTAGCTTCGTAACTTGGATTTTTTTTTGTGCGGTCTGTGTGGGAGTCTGTGTGAGTAGCGGGGTGTTAAGGTTGTTTATATTTAGTAACATAAGGTGTGTGAAACACACGGGTGATTAATTGTTTAGTATTAATTTACTATCTCTGACAGATAAATCATAGTTTAAGGAACATTGACAACACAAACTTTCTGATAATGCTTTACTCTTTAGATAAACTAACTAAAATGTTTGTTTGCGGAGCCGTTACAACAACTAGTTTATGTCCCTAACTGCGTTCCTGCGCATGTGAGCTCATTTCCCAGAGCTGATTAGATGACAGCGGCCATACATCACACTGTGACCTGTGGTGCTGAATCTGGGACAAATATTTACACAATTATAACTCGCAGACTAAATAAACAACCCCCTCACTTTCATCATTTTAAAATATATAGTAGTAAACTATTAGGTAGCCAATTTTCAATTTTTTGAGAGACACATTTTTTACACCTAAAAAACACCCGATGAAGACCGGTAGTAGATTAAATATTGCATTTTAGTGTGACTGCATGTCATAGTATACTTCCTATTTGGATGGAAAAAGGAAAAGTGTAGAGGGCCGAAAGAAACCTCTAATCCCCGTGTGCTGCTTGAATGGAGTCATTCTGAAAACAGGGAGTCCGTGTCCGCTCGCCACTTGGTGCGTCAGATGAGAAGCAGTTAATGTGTCAGTAATTGGATAAGCAGCTGTTTTTTTTAGTAAAAATATTCACCCACAGACTCAGAGTGTGTGTGTGTGTGTGTGTGTGTGTGGTGCACATGCAGCAGTCTTTACAAACGTGAAAAGCAAACAAACAAAAACATAGAAAAGAGATGGGGAGCGGCGAAGGGGGCAGAAAAGGCAGCTGTATTCTTCTGGTGTGTCTCGCTGGCAGCACTCGGGGGGGATTGGCGGGATTAAGTGAGTGCTGCGGATGACATCACGGGTAAGGACGGCCGCTTGACTCGTAAAGTGCCCCTCGGTTTGTGCATCTACAGGCCGGGTGCCAGAGCTGGGGTGTGGGCGAGGGGGGCGAGGGGGATCATTAGTGGGGTTTTATTGGAGCGCTGGGGAGGAACCGCTGCTACCAGGGTGCAGACGCACAGGAAAACAGGATTCAAACGGGCTATGTAGTGCAGTTATTTGATTGCTCCCAGACCCTTACTGCAGTGAGTGTGTGTGTGTGTGTGTGTGTGTGTGTGTGTGTGTGTGGGAGAGGGAGAAAGAGAAAGGATTGGGTGTTTAACGTGAGATTGATACACATATAGTGGAAGTGAATGTGTGAGGGGAAGTTTTCACATGTACTTGTGTTTAAGGCTGATACACACAAATTAGCAAGCCTGTGTGTGTGTGTGTGTGTGTGCGCAAGCGTTTGAATGCACAATAATTGTCTTTTTATGCATGTTCGTGCACGCAGCCTTCCTCGTGATGGAAACCAGAGGTATCCAATAGCCGCGGGGGCCTGATCTGCAAGCGCGTTGTCCAATGACGTCCGCTCCGAGCTCCCATAAAATGCGCCAGGCTCAGGCCAGAATTCCTTTTCCTTCTCAGAGCAACACCGCCATCCCCCTTTCGCACTCCTCCTCCCTGGCCTCTTTGTCCTCGTGCACGTATAAAAGACGACAGCGAGGATATCCAGTGCTGGCTCACACAAATCCCACTCAGTCACCTCCAGATGGGATGGCTGCCTTTCACATTGAGAGCTCAGCGGTAGCCTGTCCTGACTCATTGTTTCACTCCATATAACATGAAATCAACCACATCTTCTGGGGAGAGGAGAGGGGGGAGGGGGTAATACCAGCTACCTTTTCCAGTTACACTGGAGCAGATCCCTTTGAGTGATGTGCGACCGTGTCATCTGTGGGATCACAGAATCGGCGCGTACATGAGTCGGGGGCCAGCAGACAGAGCTTTGAGACACACTTTCAGATTTGGTCCGTCCGGGTGCCTCGTCACGGACGGCCTGAAGGAAAAGCTCTAGGAACTGTATCCTCCCCGTCGCGCCACGGCTAGGAAATGAGCCATTCGTTCTGACCGCTGCTGTCGTGCCGTCTGACCTCTCAGGGCTGAAAGGCCCACAGTGGTCTCATAAAAAACGCTAGTCATAAAACAGCCGAGGGGGTGTGTCACTCTTGAGCTATTAGCTGGGGACACTGGATGAGGTTTCAGTAGGTGTGTAAGATTGTGTAAGATTGGATGGTGCCAGGAGGAAGGCTCGAGTCTCAGGAAGGGTGATCAGAGTGTAAGCGTGACATCATGCAGAGGTCATTCGGAGTTGATACCTCGATCATTACGGTGCCTTTTACAACATCAACGGCAAAGCCCATATAAACAAAACAAAAAGTACAGCAGCAACTTCAGTCCCCCAAGAAAAAAGTTGGCCTTAAAATTAACCCCAGTAGTACATTAATTAACTTTCCCAAAGTTTTCATAGAAGCTAATTGTTACTCACGCGCGGCCCCACAGCCTTAAATACACTTGTTATCAATTGGGGGAAAGGCATTATTACCTATTAGCTGTTTTAATGGTGCAAGCAGGGGCGCACAAAGTAAATACTGAGGTTTACGACTTCCCTCACACGAGAACGGCATATGTTTGATTGTGGTTGCTAATGTTAAACTAATTAGGGGGTTCGGTGCTGCAAATACAGCGCGGGACATTCATGTTCACTCACTTGTGACTAAACACCGGTTAGCTGTGCGCAAACTGGAAGCATCCAGTCTTAATAATGGCCTTAAAAATGCTAAATAATTTATTTCTTTAATTAATACTTCATGTCTAAACACAATGAATCGGGTGGCAGGTTGGTTTACTTTAGAAAATTGTTTTCTGTGCAGTGGATAAAAAAAAGTTAGATAAAGACGTAACTAAATTGCGACAGACTAATATTGTTGAATAAGTTTAAGAATATTTAAGTAGGCCTTGTACGGACTTATTGTGCATTATTTGGAAAGATCCTACATATGGTTTGTCCCACAAAGACAACAACATCTACACAACAACAGTTCAATTTAAAATATAATTCAATTGCAATAAATTACTGTCTGTAAAATTGATTTATACTTAAATAATAAACCATGGAACTAATAAAATGCTCATATACAGGTAATAAAGTGTGGTTAAAAAAAATTTGGTCTCCAGTCTAATAACCATGAGGCAAAGTAATACCACATTTGCAAAAACGTTTTAGTATTGCTTTATGACTTGATTATACAAACAATATAAATAGTAGATTCAACTAAAATTGTCTCTGTTGATGATTAAAGGTTCATATTTTTTGTAGATGAATGACATCTAAAATAAAAATACCCACCTGATAAACAGTGTAGTTGTTTGACCCTTTATATCCATATGAGGGATTTTGATTGTACATCATAGATTTTCGTTCATAAAAAGACTGCAGAGCATGTTTCCATATACAGACACAGTATTCCAACACAAACAAGTGGTCTTACTTGGATCTCATGTTATCAAATATGGAGAAATTCCTATCCAACATGGCAATGCTCTTGGGTCAGGTTGAAAAACTGGCCTCACCCTGATACGCTGCAGAGACCCGATTCCTCAACTGGGCTGGAGTGTCTCGAGGAGTGTGGCCGCTGATGAAGGAGACAGGACAGTGACGTCAGGTACTAGAACACTAGTGATGCCCATCAAATAACATCTTTATTTTATTTTGGTCTTTAACAACAACATATTCCCAAAGGATCTCTGCAATGACGGCCCCCAGGGGGAAAGCAGGACTTCACTAGGGACGGAGAGTGAATGTGTGTGTGTTTGTCTGCACCGCATGCAGTATTAGCCTATAGTGCACTGGAGGAATGGGAGAGAAACAGTGTTCTTCATAGACTAGCTTCCAGCAACAAGGAAATAAAATTAATAAAACACAAAAAACAAAAAAATAAAAACTCAACTCAAAGCACTCCGCAGAAACACTGCCTCGGTTGTATATTAGCTGACCCCCAGTAAAGACTCACACGCACACACAAAAACATATCCAATTAATACCTGACCCCCCAGCATCCTCTTAATCCTGTAAATGTTTTTACTACTCTGTCTGTCACTCAGCGCGCTGGACTCGCTGGACTGAGGTGTTTACATTAGGCTAGCCATGCTAGCTAGCGGCACTGAACGCCTCGCGGTCGTCTATCAAAATGAAAGTGGCCTCATAAACATACTAATTAGGCTGTGCTTTATTGTTATTTAGTCCACAGATCGTTAAGCTAGTGTAAACCAACATATTAACCTCTGATTAGGTGCATCGCATTCATCAGAGCACCGAAGAGGACATCGATCAAGGTCACTCCCCTGTAGCAGTCTGCATTAATCATGTTAATATCGCAAATATAACACATGCAGATGCATTGTGGTGGAACAGCAGTTCAAAATGTAAGCTTTGGGATGTGTTAAGCCGTCAGATGGAGTTATTAATGCAAAGCCTGAGTAAACATATGTGTTACTGCATTTGTGGCTTTAATACATCTGTCTTTAGGAGCCACCAAAGTGTACCGTGGTCACACCCACTTTAATCCGTATGCATAATACACGTAGCCCGGTCATTGAGCGTTACTGATCTAAACTAAACTAATTAACTAAACTAATCTAGTGACACATGATGAAATATGGATAGTGTTCTTCCTTTTGTTTGTCAAAAACCTATCTGCCTGAGCTGGGGATTATTCTTGAGGAAAATATGCTGTAGGGGACATTGCCCTGAAATGAGAGGCTGTGTGAACAGTCAGTCTATGAAATGGACTTGCCAGCAGTGGAACTGTGCGAGTTAAAGAACCGTGTTAACGTTAGTGTTATTTTGCAGTTTGGAGGCTTTAATTGAGATTTGAAAATGAAATGCATCTATTTTGTCTTCAATTTGTTCACATTTTAGAGAGCACGCTGCTGTATTAAGCTACAGGAAAACTTTACTTTAAATTGTGAAATATTTAGGAGTAAACTGTGTGTCAGATTTTCCATGATGTTTGACTGTTAAATGAACTAAACAACTACAACATGACACATATTTTAAAACTATAGGGGTAGCCTGCTTACAGTTAGTCTTAACACTGCAGCAACGCAATACCAACCTGCAGAGCAAAATGTGTACATTTGGTCTTTAGTTTTCCATTCGGACTCAGACCCTAAACCTGACTAATCAGACTTGGCTACCAGACTGTGAATTGATCCCAACATGGATCAGGGATCCCTGTGTATACAGAGAGCACGACCACTACTTCATTCTGCCATGTACACATGATGACTTTGCTCTCTGAATCTTGGCGCAGAAGAGCAGAGAAGGTGCCGTGTTTATAGGGGTTTATGTCTGACTGCCTGGCTTGAAGTTACAGTGGCAGTCATCACACAGCCAAACGGTATCTACAGTAATAGTGAGTGAGATGTAATGACACCAATAAGTATTCACTAATTATCAAATGTAAATGGGGCCGGCAGACAATAAAAGAAGAAAAGACGTGCAAGTCTTGACGAGGGGGGGGGGGTCTAAACTGATGCTGTCCATCTCTCTGTGTCATCTACAGAGTTTTAGTCAGGGTCCATGTCTGCTTGATGAGTTCCAGCAACATAACGTAACACAAAAAGTCATTTTCTCCATTCGTGTGCACAATACTGGATACGATTGCGTTGGAATGGAGTTGTCATGATTTAGGTGAGCCGCTATCAAGTTAACATCTTTCTTCCTGTAAACAACAAAATCCCAAAATATATAGACAGATTAGGCTAAATCCAGAGGACGGTTTGGTGATTACAGTAACGACTTGAGAAAGCACATAATGACAGACGCTGTGGAAGCAGGAAAAAGGCTCCCGGCCAGAAATGTTTCCGGGGGGAGAATTATTTCTGACATCACACTACTAATGGTTTTCATGGACATCAGAGGGATCAGTGGGAAATAATCCAGGTGGGTGAAAGGCCTTCCTTTCTGCAGATGTGTGCAGGCTTATGTGAGGGTGTACAGTTCATGCACAGGTACGCAGGATCAGGTCATATACTTCTCTCATTGAATGAAAATCAAATAACTACTAAGTAAAGAAAGAAGGACTGTGGTGAAGCTGGAGTTTGATGTAACGTATATCAATGAGGGAAATGACATCCCCCATTGAGATGTGTCGTCTCTCCTTTCATTCAAATACTGCAGCCACGTGTAAATGTGTGTGCACGAGGAGGCAAACTCTGGGGCCGAGTGGACATTAGCGTGAGTGTCTATAATTGGCGACAGAGGGGGAATCTGTGAGCGGACATCTGCAGTTGATTTCTGGTGATAAATCAGGTTTCTTTCTCTGCTGGTGTGCTTCCACACAGCGCTCACACACACACACACACACACACACACACACACACTCTGCTCCTCTCTTCCTCGTCTCCTTCTCATTTCCTCAAGCCGGAGGAAACCCGAGGACTAGCTGAACAGAGTTTTTGCAAAACTTTGGACTCAGCCTCACTTTTTGGGTGGCCACACAAATTGAGTTGTGAAAGCTCCTTCCTGGCCAAAAAGGGAAGGAGCTTAAAAAAAGGAGACCTTGCTGAGCGAAGGGAGGTGGATGGAGACAACGAGGTGCGAACAAGCCCGACTGAGGGGAGCACAGTCCGGCAAATTCTAAACTGCTGGTGTGGAGCCCCAATTTTTACCTATCTAGTTCGTAGGAAGGGTTTGCCAATGAGCCGTTTCTCTCCACATCAATTTCCTGTCCAGCCACATCCTTGACAGATTTAGGGCTGGATCACGGATGTTACATTGGACGTGACCTGAAGTCAGACTGAGTGAAAAAAGAAGGGAAAATCCTTTTGAGGCACAGTTGGTTGGCTAAGGTTTCTTTCGATACATGTTGAACTAAAAAATGGCAGAATTAATCAAAAATAATATATATTAATTAAGATTACCGAAGGTAAATGTTTCTGACTATGTTTCATTAACCTTCTCTTGCCTCTGCATTTTCTGGCCTCTGCCAAAAACAAGCACACCCATGATAAAAAGTGTAGTAACTACTTTGTCTATCTGGACATTGTTTTCTGTGGGGATAAAGGAGAAACCATGTAAGTGCTCTGATGTGTAAGAATCATTCTTAGAAGTTACTGGTGAAAAACGACATCAATCTAACAAACCAAAAAACCCTTTGAAACAGCCCTCTAAACCCTATAAAACATGGGAGGTACCAGGCTTGTCTCCATGATGGCCCAGTGTGTGGACGTAAAGATTCACCTTAATAGAGAATTACCAGACATTCCACCATATGGCCAATCAATAAAATGAGCTTCAAAGCCCCGGGCTCCTCATGGAGGCTTTAATGCCGGAGACGCTTATGTTTTAGAAAAATAACCAAATAAAAACATGATGAGATGTGATGAGGTGCGGTATCACATATCGTTAATTATATAAGATGTTTAACATCTTCATGACCAAGTGCAATATGAGGAATTACCTGATTGATCTGTAACCCAAAGAAGGTTGAGTTCTGCATCAGTATCAATGCAGCGTGCCTCAATAATTTCCTCAATGTCGGCTCTATAAAAAGATATAATGGGATATTGTGTTCTTTGTGCATCCAATCACCTTCGACTTGCAACCATCAAGCCGCATCCCCCCCTTAGGCCACTGTAAACAACAGTGTTTTGGCTTTAGACATCTGCTTCAACCGCAGCATCGCACTGATCAGCTGGATCGTGTGGCTGTAGTCTGGAGTTACTTCCGCACTCGTCTATTACCACATTTGGATCTAATTCTAAGGAGTGTTTAGTGGTTGCAGCGGTGAAAGACCTATCCTCTCTTGTTGTTATGAAATTTGTAAGAGATTGTTAGCATCCGAGCATGCATGTGGCGCAGTGTTACAGAATTAGCCACGTCTGTTCTCAAGGATAGAAATTGAACGGACAATACGTGTAATGTATCAACATTACACTGCAGTTGTAAAGGTTCAGACGTAACGTTAAACAGACATTCAACACTGAAAAAGTCCCAAGAACTAGCTGTGAACTCCAGTGAATTCCATCATTTTTTTAAAAGTGATATGTTGGTGATGGTTAAAAAATGTATTTACAATAGATTTTACAGTCCAACCTAAAATCCAAATGGTAAAAGGGGGATTTTTTTTCCTCCAATAGCGGGGATGGGATTCATTAAGATGAATACGATACATCAAACCCAGTAGCTACAAATATCGTCCCCTACCTTAGCTTTTTGAATCTCACATAAGAGAAATATATGGCCTGGTGTGGTGTTCCATTAAAGTATATGGAGCATTACCCATACTGCACATAGGGGCTGCGCCACCATTTTATTGCAGGTTTACTGCTCACTGGTGGAATAACAGCAGCTTGTTTCCTTAGGTGGAAGATGGGAACAGAGCGAGGGGTGGGACGTGCGTGTGAGTGTGTATGTACCTATTAGGACCAGGTGTACTGTACGGAGCTCCACAGAACACCGGGTAGCTAAAAGAAGCTGTCCATCATCCGTCGTTAGTCAAGATAATGCAAAAATGTTACAAAAGAATGTGCACAGTGTGGTACTGCTTTGCTAATGTTCCTGCAAACCCATGAATCCAAAACAGTATACATTATTACCAAATACATACAATTAGACCTCTTACTCTGCTGAGGCAAGAGTCATAATTCTATGTTCACTCACAAATTGCATCACAATATTGACAGGAAAAATACTTCCAATTTTAACTCCACATTATTCTAGTTTGACTGACGATTAATTGTCAAATCCAGAACAAATACTAACGCTGCAGTGTAAACAAGGCAAGGATTAGCATCTTTTTAAAAGAGGGTGACGACTTATAAAGTAAGTAACCCTAAATATCTGTTAACTAACTGTTAAGCAGACTCGGTACATTGCTCCTATTTATGTAATTGAGCATTTCTGAGGATTGTAAAGGATACATTGGTGTGTGGATTTGTGATTACGATTGGTCGGTTAACACAATGATAGAAAATGCCAGATGATCAGATTATAGGGTTAGACACGTGAAAATGAACCCTGTGTATTGCTCAAGAGTGAATTTCACTCACCATACAGTAAGAAATCACATCAATCTTTCTAATGGCGATGGCTCTCAAATAACCTGAGTGACTTGGAAAACAATACCTGTTAAAAGGCTTTTTATATCTATCCCACGCGGGACATGCGGCTTAAATCGCACGATTGAGGCTGATAATCTATATAGGACTAAATCAATACTGGTGGGTAGCGTGGGGGATCAATTCCCTGAGGGGGAGGTTCGCCATTGAACACGACACCAAGGGACCAGCGTGTCTAATCCATGTTTGAACTTTAAGTGAGCCTCACTCTTCTGAACACGACCACTCAATTCCAACCAGCCCCTCCGAAGGCGGCCAGAGGACATGGTTCCTCTGTGGTGCCCATGTGTGAGAGGGTGACCAGACCGCTCAATGTGTCCACCCAAACGGCCACCAGCTCCCTGAGAAAAGCCGCCATAGTTCCAGGTGTTTTGGCCATTAGGACCTTCGGCTGCATTAGCAGCGCCGCGGTGCTCGCTTAGCGGGTACGCGGCCAGCCGCCGTGCTCGGATCACACCTCCACAGCTGTAAAGCGCGGCGGGGAGGGGTGGCAGCCGGGGAGGCATGCGCAAGGGGGAACCAGGCCAGAACGCCCGCTTTGTTCTCTGGGGGGCTCGGGTTACCCTCCCCTCTGCACTCCCCACGGCCTGCGTGACATTCGATACTGCAACTGTAAATTTTACATTAAGCGTGTGAAATCACAGATGCACATGTCACAGCAGTGTCATAAAGTGAATTTACGTAGCTCGCCTTCAGCACGCACCTTAACACTTTAAGTCTCTATAGGGGGGGTTTGGGACGCTGGGCAAAATTACAGCAATTCATTCTTAAAAAATGGCCCCCAAAAAGTGGACTGCACACCCTGATGTGTGCACTACTCGGCTTATCAACAAAAGCCCGTCACTTTATATTTTCTGCATATTAAAGAATAATTGGTATTCAGGCTCGGCTTAAAGCTTGTTAAGGGTTTAGCTGAATAATAAGGATAGGTGAAAACTAAGAGAGTGAGAATGACCTTTACAGTGCACACAAACACCCTGGTACAAGTGCAAAGTGTAAACACACAAACAGAGCACAGTTCAGGAACTAGATACGAGACTGAAATATTTAATAGACTGCAAAGTTTATGTGCTGCGGTCAGAAATATACGACTATCAAATCCCAACACTTTATTTCAGTCTAATAGCATTTTAAACATTCACAGACAACTGAGCTGCAAATCTGTGTGCTTAGTGGGGACGGGGCTCCGAGTCCACCTGTTCACCCTCAGATCATCCCTCCACTAAAAATACAAAGAGGAATCCAGACAAGTCTCAGTCGTAAACAGCAACCAAGGGAGACGCGTACATAATGTGCCTCCATACTGCGCTAAGCAGCCATGACTTTGCAACTGCCAGAACTATGCTTTGATTATGTCCCCTTTTACAGAATTCTCACTTTTCCTCACTTTCATGAATCCACCATTAAGTCTGTTACATTGTGTGTGTGACTCCACACCGAGACTTACGATTAAAAAAAACAAAAACACAAAATGTACGCGAGTCAATCACTCAACTCGTTCACTTCCTGTGCATAAAACGCTGAATATGACTAATTTAAGCATTGCCTTATCCTCTGCCGTTCATTTGGCCATGGCTCAATAAATTCTGCAAAGCAACCCCGGCTGCGTACCCTGTAAGAGTATTCCCCCGCTCAAAGGCCAGGGGGGAGCAAACATTAAGACTGGTGGCTGTAAAGTGAGCTGGGAAGTTTAATTGATCTAAAAGAATTTAATGTGGCGTAGTTAATCGGGGCAGACAGCATGGATTTATTCCGTAACCCTTCAGAAACGAACATAATATTGTCGGGGTTTTACAGCAGAAGGGGGATTTTTTTAATTGTGGCCACAAAAATGATTTACTTTGTGTAAAACTGCAGTTCAATAGAAATATTAATAGAGATGAATGAATTTTAATTCCCAGGCATGCATGAAAGCTTGATGTACGTGTGGGAGAATCAACTTTACTTTGGACTTAAAGACGTTTACTTTTGAGAAAGATGGACATGGAGGATTCATTCAAGAGATGCATTTGTCACAGACAGACACAAGTATGCAAAATGAGAATAGATTGAAGCCATCCCACTTATAGAAAGCTATTTTTTGGCCCTGACCCATTTCACACATCACAAAGCAATATTCACGCCTGAGCGGTATCATTTCAAACTAAGCTCTCTCTCTCTCAAGTGTTAAGTCCATCCTGCATGGACGCTTATGAAAGCACAGATAACTCTGCAATGTGTTAGAGGTTTTGCATGTAAAACCGAGATTACCACACAGCCACAGGGAAAGTGATTCCTCGCAATCCCCACAGGATGTGTAGGGGCCAAGTCAAACAAGCGCGCAGATATTTACCAATATGTCCTGGAGCCCGCAGACACACATAACTTGCACACAACAAATAACAGATGGGTGTTAAATAATCCGATTCATTTTTTCCTACTAGAAAATATGCCACATGTCCTGTAACGCACAGGGTTTCTCTTTAATCCACAGTGCCCCTTAGAGTGATGAATGCATACATTTTAGATGTCCCATGCTCCACTCGGTAAGCATACAGAACCATGAAATGCAGCAGGACATCAGGTGAACACAACTGGTTGGATCTGCTCTGCAGCTGTGCATCAACAACAAGGGCCTTATAACTCCTGTAAGAGTAGAGAACCGAGAGGATGAGTAGGCTTCAGTTAGAACCAGTTTAGCAGCTTCTCCTCAGCTACTGAGCTTTTTGTCGGCTAGGACAGGAAGTGATCAATAATTAACTGGTTAAAAACAAATACAGAAATGATAAACTGGAGGAGAGACCAAAGTACAGAACAATGTTTCTAAGGTTCCATGAGCATTGGGATCAAGAGCTAGAGCAAACAAATGACAGGATATATGTGGACAAATGGGACTTTGGTCAAATTAATTTCAGCAAGAGGATACTCAAAGCAATAACATCGTCCTTTGTTTTTATTATCTTAGAATTTACTATTTATTTATCTTTTTTTATCTGTAATAAAAGCATTCTAAAACACTGAGTATTTATCTGTTGATTTGTACTGAACTTGAATCTACAGGCTTTAATGAAACACCTTGCTTTGCCATTTAAATGTTTCTAGTTTGAAACCTTCTAATTGACGTATACTTGCCTACAGTAACGTGAACTTTTTTGGTTTATATAATGATCATCAGCCCATAAATACTTGGAGTTATTATAACGCAGGTTTGTATTGGCTAGACCTAGATTGAAACCAAAAATAAATAGTCTTGAAAAATTGCTGATGTGTGAAACTTTCGCATGAAGCATAACCTGAAACTTGACTAATACTCTTGTTGATTTTTCTTAGCTGGGGGGGGAAAACAGAAAGACCACAGCTCAGCAAAATGTATTTACATTACGGCAGGGAGCACCGGATGAGGAAGATTGACTCAGGGAAAACGTACGATGTATCATAAAAATGTGATTCATCTCCAAGGAAAAAGTGTTCCACTGTGACTTCCCGGTTGGGATGATTTTCAGACAGACACGAGCTCGAGGGAGGAAACCGAGCACTCATTAAACCTAGCAGACCTGGCTCGGACCACACCTAGACCTGGCCATCCATCAGGCCGACTGGACAGGATTTACAGTGTGACCTGATCGGTCATCATTTATTACTTTTACTGGTCCTAAGTGGAGGCAATCACCGGCTGGTGTTTGTGTAAGAGGAGACCTCCACCTGCCAGGGTCTCCCATTAACACAAACCGAACTGTGGGGGGGTCATCTGTCGGCATTAGCTGGGACTGGGCCCCGACAGGATTATTTTGACCTAAATGAGCCGCTATGTATCTTTAATCAAAAAAAAAAAAATGATTGAGCAATGTGGGTGCGTACAACTCCCCTCAGACTGCTCCTCGGAATCAGGACTTTTCGGGAAACTGCATTTTAACTATTCACCTGGATCCCTATTAAATGATGTGAAACCTAGTTACCACATCGTATCAATAGAACAGCACGCAAAGAATAATGGGGAGGAACTGCAGAGCAGAACATCCAGCGCCCGTGCGAGACAACAGCTCTCAAGCAGATCTTGCTGGAGTCCTATCTTAATCAGTGAGAGATCTAAGAGAGAGAGGTGGAACTGAAGCCAGTAACGCAGCTACCCTGAAGCTACGGACACCTCAGGGGGTATAGGTAGCCTGTTGCTTTGAAGTGCTGCTGACTTTGGCTCGGGTCGAGCCCAGGACATGTCCTCTCGACGCTCCACTGAACTTGATCAGTCCCTCCGCAAATAAATGTACAACCAAAGAGAGGAACAAAGGAGGAAGCAACCGCGAAACAACAATACGCAGGATTTACACGCACCAGGGAAAGGTCACAGGAGGTCATGACTTCCACAGAGTTCACGTTGGACACGGCTCACAAAGGAGTCAGGGAGCTAATGTTCTAAATAAGGGAAAGAGAGAATTAAAGACCCGGTGCATCTGCACCACATACATGGTTTTTGGATGCTCATTAATTAGCCAATTGTGGTGGAATGGCGCAGGGGAAGAGTTCCAGTGTTTGCCCACTGTCAACGTCACCACACAGGGATCATTCTGCATAAAAGGCCTTGAGGGGATGTCAGAGGAGGGTAATCTGGGGATAGGGAGCAACACAGTAACACGAAAAGAGAACAGAAAGACAAAGTCCACCTGAGGCTCACCTTTACTTCCATGTCTAATCACTAACACACGATGAGAGGCACACGGGAAGTCCCTTCCAAAAAATACATTCTTTTCCATTCACCTCACTTTGGATGGTTTGGGATTTCCTAAAAACTTTTAGGGATCATTAAGTTGTTTGATGTAAAATCAGACCTGCAGCTGCAGTCTCATTTCCAAAGCAGATATGAACCAAAAGAGCTAATAGGTGACAGATTTCAGAACTGGGAATTGTAATGTTGACACGGTATGCTAATGACTGAATGGGACGTGAAATTCTTGGACTACATGGTTTCCCAAGCGAGTTCAAACCACTTAAAGGGGGGGAAAAAGTATATCTTCCTGGTTCAGACATTACAAAAAAAAAAAAAACTTCCAAAAGCAACCTCAACACACCAATTGAAGGTGTGGAAACCCAAACCACAACCTGACATTGCATAGCTAACAAATAAAAAGCATGCCCTCCGTCAACTCTCATTTAATTACAGGTATGGTTTACCAGCTACGGCTTATTAGGGTTCCTTATGCAAACTATAAAAACTAATGACACCATTTTGTTGCTTTGGTTTTCGTGCAAGAACATTCTTGGACGGCACAGATTATTTTTAGCGCTAACTGGTGAAAGTTAAACACTAACAGCCAAAGCTAACGTGCGTTCTCTTCCTGGGTCAGCATTCAACATCCTGCAAGGTTTCGCGTTGACTGAAAACGACATGGAGCACGTATTTATATACGTGCATAAAATAATGCCTGCATGTCTGCTTTGGCAGTGTCTCGTACATTTTTAAAAATATAATCAACCATGCTTATGATAGAGATAGAGAAATGATTATACGGATCAAACTGTCTTCATACATACAGATATATTTAAAAAGAATTCACCACCGTAGCCTCTAACAACACTACCCTGACTAGCAGTCTTCCTTACTGAGAACTTCTGATAGACTTGCTCCCTCTAGTGCCAGGGGCTTTAACTTCAGTCAGAGCTTTTCTTAAATCTGCAATGCTGTTACAGCGCGTTTCTTTTTGACACTGATTGTTTTTAAACCCGCGTGCTTGTTACTGGTCATCGTTTAACATGGTGTATGTCAATGTACCGTACTGTATTTCAGGCAAAGAAAGCCACTTTTTTGACTCGGCCATCTGGCAGACCATCCTACTTCCTAAATTTGGACTTAAGAACACTGAGCCACGGCTGTAGAGTGCCAAATGTATTTAAACACTGTGATACTTTAGCCAAACGTGAAGCCAAGGACACCATGTGAGTGATCTGAGAGCAGAGGCGTGTACTCAGTTTCACCGCCACAGGTCATACTCGTGTGTGAGTATCAGGGTGTCCAGACACTAAAACAGGCTTGAATGACTTTAGTGCTGTCCTCAGGGCAGCCACAGTGCTGTGACCTTCCTGAACACGTCCCAGACAGTGCTGCTGAATAATCTGCGGGCGTGTTTATTAAAGTTCCGTCATGCTTGGTTAGGGATGGACACAACACGGAGGTGGCAAATAAGACCAAAGGTCGTCATACATTTAAACTTGAGCTCGTTATACTTTAACCCTAACCAATAAGCAAGCAAAATGCGTTTAAAAACCTTTTTAACAGAGGTTGTACGGTGTTTTACAGAAAGAATACACTAACCAGTCAGTACTTATCTTGAAAATGAATGATGGTGGGTGACAATTATTTTTCCAAATTGTTATTATTATTATTATTATTAGAGAAAATGTGTGTTGGCATCATTTTTGTACGCCTTGAAAAGAAGGAAACATCCATTTCTTATGGAATGTTCGTAGAGGAGCCTTTCTGTGAGAGTACTCAGAAGAAAAAAACACATTAAAAAGCGCACGGGCCAGCAGAACTGTCAGTCTTTTTGTCGAGAAAAGCGTGTGCGGGTAGTGTGGAATCTATTGTGGAACCTTCACCAGCATCCATTAAAACATCTTGTTTGCTTGTTTGTTTACTTGTCTGTTGAAGCCCATGGGTTGTCACCAACTCGCGTACATGCCAGCCATTCAGTGGCGCTTCAATATTCACAGGGATGTAAAACATGCCCCTCTAATATATTATTTAGGCATATTCCTCAGTAATAAAACACATTTTTGATTCACTGTGGCGCCAACATTGTATTTCCATTATTTTCTCTTTAAACATTAACCATGGCTTTGTTGCCGATGCATTCCATTTCTTCTTCTGCTGCTTAAAGATTTAAATGGCATGCTGCTGAGGACAGGCAGGCCGTGATGTTTAAACCGAGTGGACAGAGGAAGCAGAAGAAGGAATGTTTTGCCTAAAATCTGCTGAAAATTCACTTTTTCCAGGTCTCTCTCTCTCCCTCCCATTACGGCACAGTGCTGCCACTGCAGTTTGAGGCTTGCTAGGTGCTGAGAGGAGACTTCTTCTCCTTTCAAGGCCAGTAATAACCTTACAGAGCGAACGCACACACACACAAACAAACACGCACAAACACACACAAACAAACACGCACACAGGCAAACCGGGAGTATATTGAACCCGTTTCAATTGTTGTTGGAAATTAGCATCTGACATGCTTTTTGAAGTAGAAACCTGTTTGATATTTGATATGTTAATGTCCTAATATATAACATTAACAAGTTTCAACGTCAATGGAGTTAAAGTTTAAAGTAAATGTTGTATAATGGGCAGACATTTACTAAATGGGGTTTCTAAAACAGGCATTTAACTATTAATATTAAGATTAAGATCATTAAGATGTATTAAAAAACATTGCTCTTTGTAGATGCCTGGATATTACATATTCTTAAAAAGCTCCTGAATTAATATATTCCCTTAAAAAGCAGAAAAATTAAAAACACATAATGTTCTTGATCACATACGTAAAACAATTGAAAATGTGTGAATGAATTGTGTTTGTGTGTGTGTGTTTCTTTTGTACATTTCAACAGTCGTGAAAATCTATCAACGTGAAACGGTTACACCGAATAAAGGATGTTTCATTCCCCGATGCATTCATGCTCAAAAGTCAAACGGTTCTTTAACTTTTAAGATCCACTTGTGCAGCTAAGCCTTGTTTTACTGGTGAATCCCTTCACCAATCCACACTCAAATCATTAAACACGACATTATTAAGTTCGATATTATAAAACAAATCAAAAGTAAATATGAGATGTTAAAGTTGTCAAATAATGTGTTGTTTTATTGCTACACTTAATTAATCTGCTAGGACATAAAATCAAAATGGATGAAAAAGCATACAATTACTTCATATTTATTTATATTTAACACATTTGGGGGGATTCATTGGAGTGATCATGTGACATAAATATAAATATAGGGCATATCTTTGAGCAAGAATAAAGTGTTCAGCTCCCTGAATTGATCAAAGTGTATGCTCTACCTCACCTTTGAATGGTTTTGGTAAATGTTATTTATACTGTACAAGCTAAGGGTGATTTTGAGATCTTCTGACGTCACTAAATTCAGAATTTTGCTGCCGAAAATATTCCATGCGCTGTAAAACTATGTTATTTCCTGAATCACTTGACTGAGGGAGACCCAGGAAGTGTCAAGACCACACTGCAGGTGGAAGAAAGGAGCCTTGTTATCCACCAAAGTTCCCATTCTGTTTCAGTGATTATAGAAGCCATGGGTCTCCCCCAGGAGTGCTGGATGTCCCCTCTTGCTGCTAGTTGGCTGATTGGCAAGCCGCTCAAAGCCTTTCTCACATGGTGTCCTGACTGAATCTGAATCAGACTCTGATTAGATCAAATTGCAGAGAGAAACCTGTGTAACCCTGTGTGCCCACCTTCATATCGCCTCAGTGCCAGCAGTTAAATTGGACTTCTGGGGGCCAGGTAGTCTGTGATTCTGTGATTGTCCATCGACATATAGGATATAGAAATCTACAGGGTTTAGCATCTGCCTGTCATGAAAAGAAGACATTGGACTTTAGGTGTCAAAGCTCGTTTCCTGCTGGCTCGCCACCAATTTATTCCCGCCGGCTACAGAGAACAGTATGGAAGGCTACGAAGCAGCCAAGGGAAACTGAAATGATTACACTTTTTCTTCTTAGTCTTTCTCAAAGTCCCGACCTTTGCTTAGCGACAAATCAGTGGCCTGCACTCGAGACAGGAGGTTAATGAAGGACACAAACAAGAGGTCCTCTACAGCATGAATCATGGATAGAGACAGAGAGCAGATATTACAAGTCGTATTCCAACCACAATGTACCGCAAAATAGGCGGTACAATTCCGTTGTTCCGCTGTTGGTCATTTGAGAGCATATCTGCATGGGCATAAAATGGTGTGCGAATGTGGAGGCAAAATAAAGTGAGACAGAAACTGAAAGAAAACAGACAGCAGCTGAGGAATAAAAGATGATCATCATTAGCTTGTGATGGATCTAATGACCGGGTGGATTTATGTAAAGCTGACCTGGATAATGAAAAATCATTGAGATGAAGAGAGGAGGCGGGTGAGGAGGGAGGGGGGGGGGGGTACATCAATGGCACGCTGAGGGGCTAACGACGACAAGCTGAGAGGCATCATGAGCAAAGATATAGATCAATAACTCCTCCATTATGGTATGAAGAACAAGGAGATGAGGAGAGGAGGGGTGGCGATGGAGGAATCATTTGTCTGATAAATACATATCAGACAGACGGGGGAGCGGAGCGTGTAAATGTAGCGGGGTACTGACAGGGTCACATAAACGAGTGGCAGCGTCCCTCCCCAGAGGACCGGCGGTGATGATGAGGAGAGGAGGCGCCCGCTGGAGTCGAGAGGGGTGAACGGCGGGACGCGCTCAGGCAGCATCTCTTGGCGGGTGAAAAAAAAACAACAAAAAAAAGTCAACAGGAATGGGCCGCGGCCGCCGCGATAGCTGCCATCCGTTACGGGCAAATTGAACTGTCAACCCCTCGGTGTCATTTCCTCGGCTGGATGAGAGGGAGAGGCAGAGGCAGAGAGAATTATGGGGGTATTCACTAGGTGATCACAGTGTGCAGCGGGAATGTTCCGGCAAATTAACTCCCGAAGGAGACGGGGTGGGACGGGTGGGGGGGTGGAGGGGCTGTCGGAGAGATAGAAGGATGGGAGGATAAACAGGCAGAGGGGCGGAGGGAGAATGTGCACCAGTACATGTTTTGAAAAGGGCTCTACACCGTTTTCGTTCCTCCAGTTATGATAAAACACATTTAGTCTGTGGACGCATTTGGTTCATGTTAGCACCCTGCGTGAAGCTGGAAGCTGCCCGTTGTTTATATTTCGACTCCCATGAATGCCGAAGCTGGGCTTGCTGTGTTTACAGAAAGTGTTGTACCTCCAAAGTTGATTGCCTGTGATTTGGTATATACTCATTTAATCAGTTTCAGTTAAGGCTGGCCATGCGCTGTCACTTTTTGACACGCACATGTGCACATCTATTATGGATTAGCCTTCATGGGCTCTTACACGCAGACACACTCTTTTGGGTGCAAAAACCCATTCAAAAGTGATTAGCATAAAGCAGACCATACAAAATGTGGACCCGTTTCTGCCTTCTCGCTTTTTTACCCCGTCAATCTGCACGCCGGACGTGCACACGCACCAGTGTTACTTTGTGCACTCACTGGTCGACGCAGCTCCTCGGACTTTTTGCCCCCACCTCTTTGTCCTCTTACTGAAATATTTATAAAGATTTCTATTATTGTATTAACTATTTATTGACTTATAATTTAAAAGATTTATACCGGGCCCCTAGAACCGCAGGGGAGTGTGTACTTTTCCTATAAGAGGTAGACATCCATAACCATTGTTTTTGTCTAATGCTCAACCTGTGCACCGTTTGCCTCTCGGCATTCAGATACAAAAACAAATACACTCACAGAGGAGACGGACACAAAGCGAGAAAGACACAGACCGAAAACATGAACAGGAGGGAGAATGAAGCTCAACAGAAGTCCTGGTTAGATGTTAGAAATGTACAGCCTCTCGGTGTTTCTTATTGGTTCGCAGTTGAAAACTCTTTGGGTTTCAAATTTGTACCTCTGCCGTCAGTGGACTAGAATCGAGGCCGAGGGCGAAGACGACCAGCAACCCACTGGCATTGTGGGTAATTTGATCAAGAGATCAGAAAAGAAGCGTGAGGAAAAAAGGCTGTTAAATTACAGCAGTCACACTAAATCATTATTATTTGATGTGAGGTCACTTTCAACACGTTTGTACACATTTTGTCCAATGGATTTCCATGAATAAAAATGTTGTGAAATCTCGGTATACATGAAAGTGAGAAAATGTAGTATTTAAACTAACAATGAAAATTCCAAAGCATACACGGTGGTTCCTCTACCGTTCAATTAGGCCCCAAGAAAGTCAGTTTTTTTTAATGTTTACAATTATCCACTAGGGATGAGAATCGTTTGGGTTTTTCCCAATACCCCTCTGATGGGGTTTCTGCAGTAGCTTCGCTAGCAGCGACGCACTGATGTCTGCTTCCTTTAGCGCGGCTCGTTAATGCCGCTCTCCCATGTTTGAAATATAAAGAAGTTTTGCCTCCACATTACTTACTGTACATTCTGCTCGTCCCGGGTCTTTCTTTGTTGCACTCATGTAGCCAACCACGGTTGCATTGACACGTCCCTGCCGCGGTGGATGATCCTACCCTGAGCTACTGTTTATATGGCCACCGAACTAGTTAAGGCGCATTCACACAACCACGATGCAAATTATTGAGAGCATCCTGCTTGTATTTTAAGCGTCTCTCTTTAAAACCATATGATTTCAAACGTATCTTAGTAGAACCACATAAATATGAATATAACAAATTACCATGACCGTACGACCCCTGTTTTAACTTTGATTCAAAGAACGAAGAGGTGTTACCAAACCCACTGCCAACAATGTGCGAACACCAAATTATTTTGTTCCTATATTTGAAAAAAAAAAAAAAAAAGAGGTAATTATTTTTTCACACTGCGTGATGTGCCAAATAAAACAACTTACAAGTGGTTATAAAATACTGAACAGAAGCGTAGTAATGACTAGTGTTACACCACTAGTGTAACCAGTGTTACAGTTAACACACATGTAGCAAGTAAGTAATGTGTTTCCACGGAAGGGGGAAGCGCGAGAACGTCCGTTACCAGACAAGGGTCAGATTCCTCATAATTCAATCGCTCCATTTCGAGACAAGAGATGAGGGTCGGAAATAAATGAGGAGGTGTGTGGAGGAAGGACGCTTGGCTCTTGGAGTGGTGGGCTCGGGTAGGAGGGACGGTGCAGAGAGAGAAAGGTGCCGGGAGTGAAAAGCAAAGCGTGCTTTCATGCAATGCCCGGTGAGTGACAAGGAAACCATTAACGGAGCAGTGCTGGCCAAAGGGATTAAGTCCACACATGCATGGCTATTATTCCAGCTAATTAAGGGGAGGCCACGTTTAACGCCACAACAAAGACCGCAGAGAAAGAAGCAGGAAACGGCTCAGGCGATTCGAGCTGACATTTATTCTTAGCTGGTAAATCTTTAGCATACGTTGATCTAGTGGGCACAATGATTTCAACAATTTGGAGGACCTCGTCTGTACTCTTGTAGAAATCGAATAAATGACCAGCAGTTTGCGAGGCCCGCTACAAAGAGCTGATCGTTTTGGCCTTTCATTGAATCTTTTCTCATACATGATGTTCAGATCGAAGAGATTTTTTTTACCTCACTCCATCAACAGGGAGGTCAGCAACTGTAATACCCTCCATCTCTGCTGGAGGATATAATAGTTAATAGAATCAACCATTTTGCCCCATACAGCATAGTGATGTGATAACGAGAATATGTACATTAATTATTATTTTACATAAAATGTCCTTCATGTCTTGGTCACACTTAACGTACTGTTAAATGTGCTGCTCAAGAATGGGCCGTGTTTTAATGTAAAGAATAACAATTAAAATGCAGAAATTAACAATACATTTTACAGGCATTCATTAGAATTTAGGTTGAACGTGTCCAACTAACTGAGGAGGTTGAGGGGCAGAGCTCATAGTCACACACCCGTCTCCCATGACACTCGATAACCGGACCCAACCCTCGGCATCGCTCACACTTAGGAGGATAACTGGGGATAGGATACGAGCAGTACCACAAGGTTAATAAAGAGTTTCTTTGTATTTTAAAGTGAAATTGAGTTCAGAGAACAATAAAACAGTCATGATAGTCTTATTAATGAAAAATAGCATTATGAAAGAGGGATTTCATTAATTTATGCATTCCTTCCTTCAGACAGAGGATTTGCTCCTGAAGCTGTGACTGTTGTGTGAATGCTGCTCATTGATGGGCAGGTGGAACTGTGTATAGTCATCGGGGCCGTGAATGGGTGAATTATGATCTATGAGCTTTACTCATTCCATATTTCTTTACTCGTGTCAAGAGACCCTTTCCCTTTACTGCATCTACACCTTTTATTTTTATTTTTTGAAGCAGTCTGAAATTCACAACCTTTATAGAAGTGCAATACAAAATTGATAGAGTTGATTAAGTCCATTAAAGGGGTTATCATTTTTTCAAATGTAGATATTTTGGCAAATGTTTTATTTTCTGGAAGATGTTATTAATAATACGCTTTGCTATGTAATGAGTTGTACAGTACAGTCCGTATCATATAACATCTCGTGTTTCGATGGTTCACCATCGGTGGTGGAATAGCAGTGGGATCAGGAGAGGTTGTCTCCCTTGTGGCCTTAAATGGCTGCCAAGTATCTGGGAGGATTTCCCCCTAACAGCTCCTTAGAGACCGCCGAGGGCCGGCTGGCCTCTCGACAAGAAGCAGCGTCACTGATGCAGACAGCTCCGGGACAGAGGAGGGACGTGGCAGAGAGCGGGAGCTAGCGAGGGGGACATCACTTTACCGGTTTTACACCCACGCGCACGCCACAGCGGATCAGTCAGGCGGGATTGCACCTGACACTTGACGTGCAGCCACCAATGTACACAAGCAAGGAGGGATGAGAGAGAGAGAATGTTAGAGCGCAGTGAATCACAGACAGCAAGCTGATGGGGAGAGGCGGGTGTAATGGGGTGTGAAGTGGAAGACCTCGGGAGACAACCTGCCTGTCAGCACTGCTCGTCTTCCCCTCCGTCTCTCTCCTTCTTTCACTGTCTCGATTAGTCACACACACACACACACACACAGAGACGGAGAGGTGTGCGTGTGTGTCTCTCTCTCTGAGGTCAAGAGAGAGGAATCCAAAGGAGAATCACTGTATATCTCCTTAACTAGCTAACCCTTAACACGATAGGCTGCCGGTCACTGAATTAGAAAAAACGTTGTTAAGAGCATAATGCAAGGTGAGGGACAGGGGGAAAAGTTGTGACTTGATTTATAAGATTAGAAATACTTTCTTCACTTCATCTATGGACCCGATTATCAATTTGCTGGCGATATATGGAAATGCCTCTTAGTGACGTTTGTGCTCATGATGGGCAGATGCATCTGTAGAGAGGTTTAACTTTAGGAGAGTGAGGTGTTCAGGGTGGACTTCAGCAATCTCCAGAGTTTGAAAATTAGAGTACTACCGACTGCTTACAAAAAGTCACGCTGATGTGGAAAGCAAATGTTTACATCTGAAATGAATCCAGAGTTCTTATTCAAGGTTCCCTTCAATTACCACACACAAACATACGTTTTTCTGAAACCTTGTTCAGTGTTCTAAATACTACACTATTATCAATATGACATATAACAAAGGGGCAAGCCAAAAAAAAAGCAAAAACAGATTAAATGGAATGGAATTATGATCTGATATGTCCCCCCTATACATTTGGCATCATCATAAATACTGTCCTAATGACACATAAACAAACATTAAAACAATGTCAGTGAGTGTAGAATCAATTGCTGTTTATTGCCTGGATGTAGATATGCATCATTCCCATAACGGTTCCCTAATCTGACCTGTTCAACCATCCATCCATGGAGTCTCTCTCTCTCCGAACCAAACTGCTTCTTAATTTTCCCTGACAGCCTCCTTTAAACACGAGGGCCCAAATCCACACTCTAATTGAAAGCACATTCCTATTCCAAACAAATTAAGCACAATTAAGGCTCCTGAGTTATGAGTATCTATCACTGTGCGATGTTTTTGTAAAAATCACTGTGCTCAAGATCAAAGTCTCTCGACCCCTCAACTTAATTGCCTCATTAAGAGCTCCCTTCTTTGTGCTACGGGCTTCATAAATACAGGGTCTGCTCATTTCATTTGGGAATTACACTAAAAGACACCCCTTAAACTAATCGCTTCCACGTTTTCAATAAAAGTTCATCTGTTTTTAGGTACAGAACAGAATGAGATTTTCTTTCATTTAAAGAGCGTAATTTGCAAGGCCCTTATAGCTCAAAGTGTGATATATCATTTCATTGTGTCTGTGACAAGGCACAAACCTGTAACCATGTTTAGCTACTTCATAACGCACTTAAAAAAAAATAAAGACATTTCATGGTTGAAATAAAGAAAAAAAAGCTGCTAAAGCTCATAACCCTGGATGCATTAGCTTTAAGGTCTTAGGTGTGGCATTTGACACATCATAGCAGGTGACAGGAAGAAGGTGTCACCACCAGCAACCAGCAAATCACATGACAGGAAGATGATTGTGTGCAGCTGAAACAGTTCACCCCTCCTCCTCCTCATCACAAAATGCCATCAGAGCATGGCTGGCTTTTAATTTAATCTTATAAATGAGGTGCGCACTCCTAGACAACATGCTGTTTCAATTTTAAATGGCTGCTTTATTGGGGGACAGCGACACAGGGGAGAGAGAGGAAAGCGAGAGATAGAGCAAGAGAGAGGGGGGGTGGAGGACGGGGCGGGTATGAGAGAGGAGAAAAAAAAAAGAAACCAGGGGAAAGACGGTGGTATGGAACATTTGTTAGTAATCCAATTCCACATACCATAAGGCTTCATTACCATTATGCGGCAGAGAAGACTTCAGTCAGTCTGAAAATAAAGACCTACTTAGCCCCATCCAAACTGACCCCAAATGAGACATGTTTGTCTCCGTGTGACAGTGTTAGTGTTATTGCCCCGCTCTTGCATTCTTTGTGGCCGGTTTAGATTGAGCCTGCAGCTGTGCATGGTTTCAATGCGCGCGCGTGTGTGTGTGTGTGTGTATATGTGTGCACGCGCACATGGCCGCCTCTGTCTGGGTGTATGCAAGATAGGGATCGGGCAGTTTCCCAGTGACTGATTATTACGGAAGAGAGTCCTTAGTTATAACTGCGGAGAGAGAGAAAAAAGAAGGTGCATAAGCTAGCTCCATTCAGATGTGAAGATGACTGATAATGCAGGAACAGCAGGACCCCTCGCTGGGTTCATTGGCCCTAAGTGCTCCTTTGCTGAATGTGTCCCTTATCTTGCCCTGACAGCAGTAATAGAATATGCATAGCTCTATTAGCATACAGGGTAATGGCACCCTTGAGGGAGGGCACTGACATAAAACTTTAAGTAGAAATCAAAACATTGGTGAAGGTAGAAGCAGAATAAAAAGGGGTTATTGTCACCCAGTGCAAACACTGCCCGAGGCTTTGACTGCGGCTGCTCGCAAGGTATGCTCCTTTTACGCTTCCATGCACATCTGTCAGTACACCCACCCACCAACACACACACACACACACACACACACACACACACACACACACACACACACACAGAGCATTTAATAAGCTCGGTTTGAGTGAATGCGTGTCATTTGATTCTACCCAAAGAACACATTACATATTATGTACATATGTTGCGCGTGTGCTCGCATAAACACATTTACGAATCATCCTCCTCCGGGCATCCAAGCAAATATAAAGAGGTGGGGTGCAAAATAATGGCACCGTCCCATCTCAAATAACATGGAGTAACATAAGAAAGACGTTTGTTGATGTTCTCATTAACATTCACTCGGCATTACAGACATGAGAAACCACAAAATTTCAGCTGAAGTAAAAAGGCATTTTTTCGAAGAACTGAAATAGTCCTCGCAGAGGTTCGCAGAAATATTTGGCTGACAGGAGAAGCTGACGAGAGGTCAGCCGCGGAGGTGATGGGTATGGTAATGTAATGAGAGGGTTTGCACTCATATTATCTGACTGTAGTAGTTTCCAGCAAACCCCAGGCAGCAGCTGTGACATTCGGAATCAAAGCAGGTCAGACAAACAACACACGGCCGTCTGCAGAACGAACATTCGGCATAAGAAAGCAATTTACTGCTCCTCGTACGTCACCCACAGAATTATACAGAGGGGGGCCGGGTCCAGTGAGAAGTCTAATTTAGTCTGGAGGGGCAGACCAAGAGAGTGTTAGCGTTTCCACATACTTACTTTGATTAAAGATATTAACCTTGAGGACGAGGGCAAGGAAGCGGTGTTGGTGGAGGTTAGGAATTAACGCCACCAGGGAAAGCAGTCAAAGAAGTAGAATACTGCTCACGTACAACGCAACCTCGTCCCTTTCCCTTTTCTTTGTGCAGCTTTGGTAAGTGTACAAAATAGAATCAACACTAATGAGGCAATAATATCAGTAATTGCATCCTCAATTGTAATTATGGCGATTACGCAGTCCTCTTTATGCAGTTCTGCTCCACTGTCGATACGAGCCATATGTGAACATGGGACAATTATGCTAATCATTCCACATCTAAGCATGTGATTCTAAAGTGAAAGAAAAAGTTCACCACCTTGAGAAGAAAGCCCAGTGAAAAATGCCTCCCCATTGTGAAACTTGGACCATTAAGAAATAAAAATTGGTGTATGGCCAGTCACCAGTTCAGGTCTTTGAGTAAATTCAAGTGTGTCTGAGCAGTTATTGACTGTTTAATGCTAATTAGCATGAAGACGTCGGCTCGATATCAACTTTAGAGCAATGTTGACACGTTCCAAAATATTTTGTATTATAAGACTAGCACATAATTAGACTTGGCCCAACTTTTATGGGCCATTTTGGCCC
This sequence comes from Gasterosteus aculeatus, assembly GCF_964276395.1. Classification (NCBI taxonomy): domain Eukaryota; kingdom Metazoa; phylum Chordata; class Actinopteri; order Perciformes; family Gasterosteidae; genus Gasterosteus; species Gasterosteus aculeatus. The sequence continues at coordinate 13,629,680 of NC_135689.1, read as the reverse complement.
CTGCTAATGGCTCTGTGCTCGCACTCAAACAGACCAATAAAGCATGGTCTATCGTTGTAGACTGGGCATTATTAAAAATGAGGCAGACACCATTAACAGCCATCAAATCCATCTCAAACTGGGCAGCGCAATTTCTGTGCTTAAACAAAAAGACAGCCTTTTCTAATCTGTGGTTTATTTAATATGTTTATTACATGGGTGGCCAGTTTAATGAGCGGTCTCCGGGCTACATCTCTTCGAGAGTATACTAGACATCCGTCTACAAAGCAAATACGGCACAACAACTGCGTAATGTTACAAATATTTTGTTTCCATAGTAACCCCACGGCATTCATATCTGCAGTTAATGTTTGCTGAAAGCGGCTCTTTCATTGCCACGGATTTCAACATTCAGTTGGGGCTGTGGGGTCCCGCTGGTTGGTCAGTTTAGTTAAAGATGGATGAAAGTAGAGCAAATACTGCTCCGACTTTCCCTCTGGTCTACACAGATGGTTTGGCAGGGCGACAAGGCAAGCTGGGTCTGGCATCAAAGCCTAACCTCTATTTCATGGGGGCTTAGCACTTTCTCTCCCACTAGATCACACTTGTGTGGTGTGTTACGAGGGGGTCCGGCCCCGCACACTGATTTACCAATCCAATGACCAATCCATTTCGCCAGATATCAGTGTGGAGAGCGTGCGGAAGGGGAGCGAACGAGAACGGATCGTAGTTTGAGTCGATCAGCGCCTTTCTTTATTCAACGCGACTGCAATTCGTTTCGAACGCGCGGCGCTAACGTCCACAATGCTCCGTTGATTAGATCCACGACTGCCACATGAGCGACACTCGGGGTGTAACGTGATACACGCAGTGCGAACGGCTTTGTTGAGTAGGAGCTTCTCTCTACATGGCCGTTTCCTCCAGGTCCCGGCTAAAAGCCGCGTTAACACATGCGCTGCACGGTACACGCATGCAGAAAACACATCTTCCCAAGAAATGGGACCGGAGCCTATAGGATTTTTGTGGATTTCTTTGCGGGCGTCTCTCTCAACACACACACACACACACACACACACACACACGCACACACACGCACGCACGATCGGCCGCACAAACCGCCCGCGAACACACGTGCGCGTGGACAGATTCAATCAGCAGAGGGACGGGAATGAGGTGACTCATACTGGTCTATTAGCAGTAAGTGAGGAGAATTGTGATGATGTTGCAGTTTCACACTGACCACAAACCAACCGTGGAGGTTAAAACAGAGACAATGGCATTTTAAGTACCGTACTTGATAGCGTGGGAGAAACACCCTCTCTATCTGTGTCAGCTGAGATGCCAATGAACACGTCATTGTAATAAATAACCTGTATTGCTGTCGTTATGCTACTGAAGGACAGAGGCCGGGGGACAAATTCCTCATGGTGTCCAGCACTGCAGGCCGTCCTCCACAAAACACCTGCCAACGCAATTAGTTGACTTAATTGACGAATCTGTAAAACAAAGCACCGGATTGAGTTTGGCCAGAGATTACTTGGAAAGAAGAAACCAAGTAAGACTAAAATGACAGATTAGTCATCTGGGATGCGTCATAATGGTGTTTTTCAGCCGGACAGATCACATGGTTCTTTTCTAAATGCAGAAGCTGCATATTTAGTTAGTTATTTTTCTTCCTTGTTTGTAAATGAGAGTAAACATTTTATAGTTTAGTTTTATAGACTAAACAAGAGGTATAAGAGAAACAAGCGCTGATCGTTTCATTTTTTTAGTAAAACATTTACCAGTACGTACTCCATATGTTCAGAGCCTTTGTCTCAGACTGCCTGCAGTACAGTAACTATCTTGTGCAATCTCTATTTGAATGGGCAGGTATGAACATTGGTGTTAAATAAGAGTATTTCAGAGAATGCCTTTTATAAACTGGCATAATGACATAATATGTTCAACAGAAACCAAACAGAGAATCATCTGCACTTGGTCAAGTGTATGGCGTTTTATTATTAAATAGATAACCAAAAAAAACGAAAAATGTAGTCATAGCAAGTGTAATTGTGTCGTGGATGAATAAAAATTCATATTATTCAAATTGGAATGAGTACCAATGAATTTGATGTAATGAGTAAGTAACATAAAATGTCACTATTTATTTTCAATAAAATAAAGTTAAGAGTTAAAAATCCTTTTGGCAAATAGGAGCTGTTAGCATTCATTTTCCTCAGCTTCTTCCCATTCTACTCGAGTTTCCCCATAACATGTGTCCTGCACTCTCATTGGCTGTAGCCCCCCTACAGGTCAGATAATTAGCCTGCTAGGTGATACTTTCATCAGAGAGTTCTATCGCCATTTTGAAAATCGTGTGGCGTGGACTCCCCTAACCGTCTAGAGGGCCTCTTTGGGCCTCGCCCGGGGAAAAAACACCGACAGAGGAGAAAAGCAGCATGCCCGTAAAAAGAACCACAACATAGCAGCTTTTTTTTCTGTTCATGTGGCAGCAGTTGCTATTGACGGTGGCTCGGCTATTTCAGAGTTTGTGCAGGATGTCCCACGTCACACTAGTTAAAATTTTTCCTGACCCATCAGTGGTCTGCAGTGTTTTGACTCCACCTTCTTGTGCCAGCTCTGCTGCACTTGGAACCTTGACATTAAGAGGTCTCATAAAAGGTACCACTATCCCCAACGTTTTCTCAAAACCACCCAGCATATGATAAAACCAGCAAGGTACCAACCACCGATGCCCCCTTAGCGACGTCTTCCCTTCTCATAATCCCCATATCGCTTTTGTAATTCGTTCATCATAACCGCCAGGTGTCTGAAGGGGATTCTCCCCGTGCACAGCCATGGCTCACTTAACCATGAGATTGAGTGGAGCATGCACACACACAGAAGGTACCATTTTGATTACTTATTACTTAACCTGTAATGAAGTCTGCCCCCTTTTGTCTGCCTGTCTTGCTTCGCCCCCATTGCTCTCTTCCACCCCCCCCCCTGAATAAATGGAAAAATATTCACTGCCTTGGGCTACTGCTGAACTTCTCACTCTCTGCATCCAATTTGAAGCGGAGCTGCTGTGATGTCACTGGAGCGTCCAAACAGAGAGAAAGAGGAGAGGGAGGGAACAAGAGAGGAGAGCTGGCAACCTTCAGACCTCCAAGGTCACACTTCTTAACCCCACTGCTAAAAATCCAATAACACTTTATGAATGTTTTAGTTAGAAGTCGTTAATGCAGCCGAGCATCTGTTCCGAAAAGAATACAAATGAGGTGCTGTCTTGCTCTCTGCTTTCCCAGCTTCCCTCACACACACACACACACGCATTACCTCTTACTGAAGTGGCCGTTCGGGAACAAAAGGGTCTTCTATGTATTGACTGTTTAACGGCAAATGTACAAACGAGACCGATTAGGACTTTCGTACCAAGTGTGAGCTAGGTAGCAGAGAGCGAAATAAACTTGGCCTCAATGTCAAGATCAGCTGGAATATTCTTCGGTGAAGTCATCCCAGAGGTTTAAGTGGCACAGGCTTCCAGCAGGGGGCTGACTGCTGCAGACCTCGGTGTGGATTAAGTGATAGACCTATAGAACGGTCTCTCAAGCACGACTCGATACCAAACGCTCCCCGACACACTCTGCGAGCTACACGCTCAATCCAATTGGCAAAAATAAATTCAATACAACACTATAAGCAAGGCTGCATGATTGGAGGGAGTAGGTGTTGGTGTTTTGTCCGGTAGTGTGTGTGCATTGTGCACACAAGTGTCTCTGCAGCACTGAAGTGAGCCAGAGAACTAAGCAGTTTAAATAAGCCAACGGGGTTGTGCAGCCTCCTATTTACCTGCGTGGGAGCTTGTGGTCGCAGGAGAAAAGGCCACTGGGAAGGAGGGAATAGAGGTGTCGCAGTGGCCATGATGATGATGGAGTGTCTACAAATATGACTCCAAACAGGGTCATTTTGATTCGGCGGCAATACGCAAAGGCTGGCCCGTTAACTCCTGACCTTTTGAGTGTGACCTGTGGGGGGAAGGGGGTCTATCCGCCAGGAGAGGACAGAAATGAAAAGGGGGGAGAAAGAGAGAGGGAGAGAAAGAGAGGGGCTGTGCAGTGTCAGGCCCATTATGACCCGCTAAAAACTCGGGCCGCTCTCCAGCGAGGAGCCATCCATCATTCGGGCCTCTCTAATCAGCATGTTTGTCACTGTAACTAAACAGTGGGCTGAGCCACATCGCCACGCTATTGGCCCTGACAGGGAGAAATAAATCTGCTGCCGGCCAATGGGCTGCAGGCAGCCAAGCGTGACAGGAAAGGTGACAGACTCCTGAGGTCTCAACTAGTGCGAGATTAAGGGGAACTAGCCCAGACTCTGGGGCGGAGGAAGCATTTGAACAGTTTTACTGGTCTTTAGGCAGCAGTCGGGGCAGGGGCAGCGTTGGCGTGAGTGAGAAAGCCTTTGTCCCCCCTCGCCGTTAAGACAGGTCCATTTGTTCAGTTAAAGGGAACTCTGGTTCTCTCTGTAAAAGGTAACAGATAGGTGTTCTGTTCCCTTTCCCCGTGACATCTCAGGAGTGCAAATCTTTGCTGCGGGGGTCACACAGAATTAATGCTGGTAAATGCTTGGGTGGATTACAGTACAGTATATATGAGAGCATCAGAAATGTATAATCGTTATACCCTTACTTGAAACTGGGGACTACTGCGGTGAAACAAAAGGCCCTCTGCTAATATCACTTTTGGAAGGAAAAAAAACAACAACCGTTCCTCTTCCTCAGCAAAGGCAATCCAGTCCAGTAAGCCTGCTTACTGTTGTTTGGTTTGGTTTTCTCCGGCCCCTTGCTTACATCTCAGCGGGCGGGCTGTACACAGAAGCTGAAAAGGCTGAAGCTATTTGACCACTTAGAGCAGGGACCTTTTTTCCACTCACAACAGCAAACAAACCCCAAAAAAGAGGGTGAGGGGGGGGCATAGGGAAGACAAAATTTTCCCGACAAGGCAACGCAGTTAAACTGAAACTCAAAATTCTGGGAAATCTCAGGAAATCACAACTGGCACTGTTATTTCTAAGGTTCGATGGCTTACATCATAACACTGTGCTGCTTGCCTTCTCCTCAGGACTTGAACACATTTGGCTGGTGGCTGCACTGTACTCGAAGGCTTCTGGATTCCTCCCAAACCCATTTTACTTACAGCTTTCTTCGTACAGGCTGAGAACCCTAATGCACATCACTCCTCTCAGTCTGTCACAGCCGTGGAGTAGCAGCTTTTCTCCAGCAGAAATACTGCGTGCAGAAGGCTAACCGTTTCTGAAGCTTGGCAGTGAGGGAATCAGAGCTGCACGGTTTATGTGCTGTGAATACATTGTGTAGTAAATATGAATTTGAAAAGAGGGATTTAAATGAAATAACAGCCCCCAAGAATTGAGCCTGAGTCTGAGGTCTAAACCACGTCAGACAAAAGAAACAGACAGTGTACTGCTCTTAAAAAACAAATGTCATGATTCATGTTTGAGGAAAGAAAATAGACAAATAATTGTCAAAAGATCATTGTATTCTCTTGGATATAATTTTCTTTAGATATTTAAACCTTAAATGACTCAAAATATTTGAAGGTTCAGAATTGAAACAGGAATCTTGATGAATGTGGAAATTCTTATTCAGTGTCGTTCAACCCTGTGTGTTGTGCTAAGGCGTCGGGCCCATGGAAAAAGCAGAGGGCAATATCCCCCTTTATGCAATCCTGAAGAGACATACATCATCTCATCAGGTACGTGGTGAACGAGAGTGAAAAGACGTCTTCCAGCGTCAATCATTAATTCTCTATTGGTAGAGGATAATCATTTAAGGAGTGTGTTTTTTGTTAACAGCACTGGTAGTGAACCTGGATCATATTTCACACTCCTTGGTGGCGGGTTGCAGAGAGGGGGAGAACACGCATGGACTCATTTCTGCAGAGTAAAATGACACTATATCAAATCAAGCATTTCCATATGTGGCCTGTTGCTGCTGTTGCGGCTCTCACCGAAAGATGGGCTGTGCTCTTGGTTGTCGGTGAGAGGAACACGGGCATTCTGTGATCTCCAGAGCCTCCTACTGGGCAGAAATAGGTACTGCATCTCACCGCCACAGACGGGCTGTCCCTACACTAACGTGTGTCACATTTAAGGCAACAAACCATCTCAGGTACTCAAGTCTATGGACCAAAGGGTTGAGAAATATTGACCGATAAAGAAACACTCTGGATGTATCAGCAACAGAAGAATACAGTTAGAATATAACTTTTGGCCCGAATCCCCCGTCCCGCAGAGCAGCTGCAGCCACGTTAATCAAGCAGTTAAACTAAGCGTGTGCAGACACAAAAATGAAGGGGGACACGGGCGCATGGGTGGGAGACACAGGCTTACTTTGAAAAGTTAATAACTTCTACTTTACCATTAGATGGGGGAATTTGGCCCATAAATCTCGAGGGCACTCTAGACTTGAGATAATTGGACAGTGCTCTGCAGAGTTGGCCTTTCCACTATAAGAGGATGTGTTTTGCGTATTAGGGAGCACCATGCTGTCAACCCCTCGCAGATACGCGGGAAAAGGTCAGCGTGACCCTCTTGATCACTCTCCTCACAAGTAGTCTGCTTGGGAAAAGGGAGAAAAAAAGAAAACATATCCAGGGGAACATCTGTGTAGACCCAAATTTTCCAAGATGGCAGATTTTTTTTTTCTTTTTGTGGTAATAGAGACATTACCGCTTCCTCCTAGAAATTAAATTAACCACTTTGCCGCAGTGTGGGTCAGTGGCTTAGGCAGTGGCCTTTTACTGGAAGCTCCCCTTTGCCAAGCTTGTCTTTACAGACATAAATTAAGCCAGGAGTGCTTGGCTAAAACATGTCAGGGGCTAAACGAAGATTGAGTGATGAGGGCGAACAGGAGAGGCCGAGGACCGGCGGAATGGAGAAACGCTTGTCCTTACCCCTCCCTCACTGATCTCCTTAACCCCCCCAAAATATAAGGAGGTGGGGGGGGAGACCATCAGTTTCTCAGTCCATGAGTTGGCACAAGGTAGAGCTCAGGAAGTCCAGGAGACGCCTCTGCCTGCCCTGAGAGTGAAACCTAAAACCAGTGACATAGCCAATGCATGTCATATTCCTTTAGTCAATGGTTTGTTTTTCAGGGAATTTCAACCTAAAACCTGTTCTTCATAATTATACTGATTTGTTTGAAGGACCAAGGTGGATAGGTCTGGCCCAATTGCCAACAAGAGACCACTGTTATGTTTGGTTTCTAAAAACAAAGATACGCTTTTCAACAAGACATCATTTTAGTGACAAAGAGTCCTGTTCTCCCCTCAGAGGCAGTACACAGCTCCTCAGCAGTTGTCCTCACTGAGCCGAGCAAACCTGCTGAAAAGGACGGAATATTGTGGAATCAGCATGCATGTCAAAGGCAGCCAGAGTGACATACATTCGGTCTGAGTGCCTTTGGGTGCCTGGAGCGACTCCAGCTGCTGTCCTCCATGTAAATAAGTAAGGAGCCAGGGAGAGTCCCATCCAACTGCTCCCTGCTTTTGGCGGAATCTTGCTGCAGGACTCAAGGAGACGTTTTTATGTAAAGGAACATCAAGAATTACTGGATACTCTCCCAGAACTGTGTTGAAACAGATTGTAGGAAACATATTTAAACTTGTCCAACTTAAGGGTTTAAATTGTCTATAAAATCTGATGCTTCACCGTTTACAATAACAAACACACCTAACTCCATCAGCCAACCAACTGCTGCTTACTTCCCATGGCTTAAATGAGCACAGTAAAAAGTCATCTCACCAGCGTGCCTCAAACATTATGGATGGATGTACGGTCATCATTGCCGTGTAGAAACTTTGCATTCTTTCTCCATTGATAATTTTATCAGCAATGCAATTCCCACACATTGGCAGGGTGTAACTATACAGCTATCAGTTATGTAGCTAAATAATTACAAAGCATACAGATATGACAGCAGGAGACATTCTTATAATACACGGTTCAGGAAAGCGCGCTGTGTTTTTTTGTTTATTTTTTGTTATATATATATATATATACACATATTTGAAGGAAGACCAATGTGAATATAGTTATGCCAAAACTATCTCTACATTGTGTGTGTTTGTTGTTTTCCTTTAAAATAATGTAAATTATATTAACTGGGTATCACAAAGGGTTTCGTCCAGCATTTGCTGCTGTAGACTAAACCCTTGAATAAGGTGCGACTAGTGACCCAAAGCCCCTCCTTTGTATTAAGGGGGGATTAATATCTGATCTTAAGGGTTAGGGACCAATAAAAACCAAGGACCAATATGTAGTATTTAATTGCGTCTAGCACTGAGGTTGTAGATCGTGATCAAATGAAGAGCGTTCCATTTTTGTTGACACATTTAAAAAGCTAAGAATAAAAATAATGATAATTCAAGCATATGATTGTTTATATTCAGTGAAAAATGGACGCTTGTCCCTTTAAAAGTTTACCAAGACCAAGTTGGCGAGGCTTGGCGTAGAATGGGTGGGGGCTGGAGGGACTCCGCTTCTCTGTTCAAAAACCCTGAGGTATTAGGGGGGACTAATCTTTAAAAGGTTAATTTATTCATAGAGATTTTGACAGAGATGTATGGCCGTACCAACATCTCAGGCACCTCTTCCCAGAGGGAGACGACTCATGCAAAGACCGGAGCGGGAGGAAGGGAGAGGAGGGAGGAGGAGGCGGGGGAGTTAGTCAGAAAGATGGAGTACAGAGGAGAGACAGAGTGGGAAGTCAACACGCTATAAACACAAACACATAATTACTTTGTAGGGACTGACAATGACTCCGTCCTTTAACCCAGTGCACAGCTCTCCAGTTTGTCCTTTCAGCTCAGGAGGAGAAATGTAAACTCTGTGTAACCGAAACTATGCACAGAAGGTTTAAATAATAAAAACAGGCCGCATGTTTGGTTGTTTGCCGAATGTTTGTTTTCGTTGTCTCTTCTTAGGAGCGGATAGCTGCACCCAATCCAGAATTATGCATGGCCAACATTGACTTGATTTTTTTTGTTTTTTGATCAATGTTCTCTCTCTCTCTCTGCCTTGTTCTCAACTGTAGTGCCACACCATACAAAAAAAAAAAAGAAGACATGTCGCTCACTGATTTTCACACTGTCCCTCTATGCACATTTTGGTCTCTTATTCAGCGTTCAATTGTAGTCCCGCCCTCTCGTGTCACTTGAAAAATGCTACATGGCCAAAAATAAAGATAGCGATGGCCAAACTGACTTCTTCAAAACAAAACAACAACAGCTGTTGTAAACTATTTAACTAAAGGGACAGAGATATAAAATCTGGAGTTTTTGGTAAAAGCAAACTGCAAAAATTTCTCGTTGCGCCAACGAGTGCACTGGAAAAATAATAAATACATTTGACATTCGTTGGTAGTCAAATCATGTACTCTGTCTAGTTTGAGTGATGACCAGCAGAACGTCTGGTTACCCAATAGATTATTTTCATTCTGTCTTGATGTTTAGGCCCAGCTGTATAATGAGTAATCATCTCAATAAGTAACATGTTGAAGACTACACACAGAAAGCTGCTGGTTCTTAAAAAGGCATTGTGGATCTACAAAAAATCATTACCTACTAAAGTACCAATAAATCTAGTGGATAGTTTTACACGTTTATCATATGGTTCTTTGGGGTATTAACAGCTTAATTCATTCATGTTGCCATGGTCTAGGTGTGGGGATGTTAGATGCTGTTAGCTGCCACACTCAGATCAGAAACATAAATGCTTTTTCTATCATTCTAAAGAACCATTTTGCTTTCCAGAAAGCACCTTATTTTTCTGAGTAGTGTGTTTGGTATGCAACGTTTAATGTTGGGTGTGCAATTTTGGAGAAGCCCAGATGGATATTAGCATGTTTTTACCTGTAAAGAATATTTGGAATGGAGCATGCTGCTGTAAAAACTAATATTGAAGGCTGTCCCCTTCAGTTAAGTCATCCAAGTATTCAAGTAAGAGCAAAATGCCACCTCTATTAAATACAGAATTATATTCAACATGTTCTAAAGCACTGACTGTATTTAATAATGGTAGTTAAATATCGGAGCGTCTTAATGCAGCAACACTTTGTAGGGCCTAGTGGGAGTTTATGGCCTATGGAACATTTTACACAAAAGCCCACATAAGTGAGTTTTCTTTCTTTTTCTTTTTTTTTTCAAGTAGACCGGAGCAGACGGCAGGCATCAAACTGCATGCATATGAACCCTTCAGCTTGACTCAAATGATGCAGAAAGAATAACATGCAGATTTTGGACTGTCAGTCTTTTACGGTGAGGGGTTTTCTCTAAAACATTTAGGGACTGTGAAAATAAACAGCAAACTCTAAACAATCTGGGCCTTCGGATGGCTGCACCAACTAAAACCTAAACACGGGAGAGGCTGATGGGGCATTTCGTACAAAAGGGCGCTGGGTCAGCAGGACGTGGAATGAAGTGATGCCTTGTAAGACTCCGAGAAGGGGCTTTCTTTCTTATCAGCTCGATTTAGAGTGCTCATAAAATGTAATTTCAAATAAATTCCCAGTCAGTTAGATCCTTATAGTTGCAACATTTAGCTATGTAATGCTATTTGTCAAGTCTCATTTCAGCAGGGGGTAGCCAGTTCAATAAAACCAAAGCGATTGCCCTCATTAGATAAAAACACCTGCGAGTCCACTTGGTAACACATCGGGAAGCTAACTAAATTCATTAACAGGCCTGTGTTGTTAGTGAGCATACCACAGACAGACAAGGCACGCACGCTTGTACAGTTGACAAGGCTGATGTGTGACAGCGGTGACGTTGAGAGGGCCAGCTCACGGTCAGGACGCAGACACATTATGGCTGCAGTGCAAGCGGAGGTTAATCCCTCTGTGTGTGTGCAGTGGGCAGCAGGCCCGGGGGGTCTCACATGCACCGCTGTCATGGCTCACAGTCACATCTGTGCTGCCGAAGGGACGTACTGAGAGTGAATTTAGCCGCCGCCCCCCCCCCCCCCCCCGGTTGTGGCCGATGACATTGTGCAGAGGAGATCGGAAGCCGCTGTGATCGAGCAGGACGGTTCCTGTGGTTTGAAGCTTCTGCGTGGGCGAATCGGCAGAGCAAAACTCTACTGTGTCTGACCAGGCCCTTAAATCTACTCCCACTTGATGAATGTAGGGTACAACCGAAAGACAGAAATTCAAATAAGGAACTAGTGATGCTATCATTATGCGTTTGCCCTGATGACATGACACTGTGGCACTGACAAGCAGGAAGAGAACGAGGTGGGAACATGACCCCCGACTTCTTTTTTCACCATTCCTCAACTCGTTTTTTCGGCCATGCTGCTCCCTCGCCCTCCCTGTCTCGCCAGTACCCTTGCTCTGGGCGCATCTAATTGAAAGCGATCTCTGGGCTGAGAGAGTTCCGTTCCTTCTTTAATCCCTCCACTGGGGGAGGCTCACATGGTCTCAATTACCCCCACCCCACCCCAGAACACAGGGTCCCCTCACTCGGCTCCTTCTCTATCCGTCCCACCGGCCAGCTCCTCTGCCAATGCACCGGCCCAGGCCCTTTTTCAGCAGTTTATGTTATTAAGCACACACTGCAGAGTTCCTGTCCTTCACAGGGGCCTGGAGATGTTATCTCCCCCGCCGCTGTATACAGTTACCTCCAAAATATTCCATAAATTAGATTGGGATTGGCAATTTGGAATATAGAGGTGGAGGCTGAGGTGGGCAGGCATTGGCTGCATATGGGGTGGGGGTGAAGGAGGAGGGAGAAGTTCGGTGTAACTAATAGCAAAGGAGGATCTCCTCGTGTTTATATTGGATGGGGAACCACTGGGAGGTATGTCACTGGCAAAGTGAAGGTGAAGAGAGGAGCGGGAGCTTAAGGGCTTCCGGATAAGAAGAAGAGACCCAAATCCTGTTCCTATTTGGCTAAAGATTATTTTCGGAGGTAGGTTTGACGAACATCTAGTCTGAAAAGGGTTAGACGGGGCATTTATTGGGCTTGGTGTGCGGTGATACGCATGCATTCCCCCTCCTGTAATTAAACAAGGCTGTATTTGGACAAGTGACTTTTCAGGCCATGAACAGCTCTTTTAGTCCCCAGAGCATGGAGACAAGTCCTGAGCCAGGACATCCATGGTCAATTAGATTAGGAGGAACCTGTGAGGTCTCCAAACAATGGCCTCTCAGAGGATCTGCAATAACACAAACATGGCCCTTGACACACAGCTCCAGCACTTCAAAAGAAACCATTACCGGTCTTAGCTGAAGCAGTTAAAGACGCAGATTAACAATCACAAATTCATCACACAGGCCCCATAACTGCAACAGTTCAAGGTCGGCTTGACTCCAGAAAATAATTTATAGTGTACTTAAGCGCTCGTCCTACAGACAATGGCTGAATTCATTTTAATTGGTTAGTTATTATGCATTAAACTGCGTACACAGTTGCAACGGAAACATCTGTCTTCATCGGCCTTCATCTAACAAAATGAAACACTGACACAGCGACACAAAGCAGAAAGAAAGGAAAAACTACATAGAGAAACATTATAGAGAAGCGTATTTTGGAAATAGCCACGAGTTTACTATAACGGAGCCACAAAATGCGACTTTGCTTGGTCCTTGTGGGGGTACAAATACGTATAGAGCTGAGCAGAGTAAAGAGGGTATGAGAAGCATTAGTAGGAGGAGGGGGGAGGGGGGCGCAAGGCCTGGGTCAAGGGTTCGGTCCTAACCTTGGGGGCTCACGGATCCAAATGCTGTTACCGGCTTGACTCCATGCGTGGCTAATGTGGCACACTGTCCCTTTAATTAGCGCTGACCTCCTACGGAGGCAGCAGTAGTTTAAAGCTTTTCAAGATAGAGCAGCTAATGATCTGAGAAGGGTGGGAAATCAATTGAAAATTAACTCCTATACGAACTAGTTCATTACCACAGTGCGCAGTTAGTAAGAGCCCTGTGAGGGAATTGTAAAATATAAAAGCACCGGGAAGAAGAATGAAAACAACAACGAACGAGAGAAGAGAATGAGCGCACGTCGGTTTTATGAAGGAAAACACCACAGCTGAGAAGTTTTCCAATAATTTAAGTAGCCTCCATTAAACAAACCAGTAGCTCTGGTAACAGACGCCTACTTAGGTCATTGAGAGAATACAATAAAACCAATGGATCCAAAGAGGCTATGGAAAAATTGAGAGTTTAGGGAGGATTCTTTTTTTTTTAATCAAATGTAAATATAATCACTGTTAATATATATAAATCTAAGCACACGGTACACAGAGTCTAAACTGTGGTATCTTCCTACTTTATACAGCAACCGCTTACATTAATCATCCATTTTTATTACAGCCCACTTTGTACCATTATACAGATATATTCTTGTTTTATAAATACTTTTGAACCTCTATAGCTAATTTTTAAGTTTACTTTAAACATTCAGATGTGTCTATTTCCGCACACCTTTAAAAAACCATAAGGTTTTGCTTTTTTTTCAACCTTTACTTGAAACAACTTTATTCAGAGGAATTATAGATCTAATAATGGTCTCCCTGTTCACTTGATCTTTGTCCCGCCACTTGGGATCCACAATATACGCAATACGCAAAAAAAGACTGTAGAATGCAGTGGTGCATGAAAAGAGCCATATATTTCAATTGGATTTGGAAAAAAACTCTCCCGGCTTAAAAGGGTGTAGCAGTTATTCCTAAATATTGAGTTCACTTAAATGGACCCAACATGGCATCTATTTTTTTTTGTCATAGTGGCTCAATGATGGTGAGATTACAGTACAGATACAGACGTTCTATGGATGAATGGCAGTTATGTTTGGCACGTTCTGTGAGCCTCAAGCTATTGGCAAGGAGACATATTTTAATCTAAATGTGCATATACAGCTTGAAAATCAAATGCAATTTGTTTCTTTAAACAAACGATGCAGAAACATAAACACATTTAATTAAATACAAATCACCAGCCAATGACAAACCAATATGGTTTCCTTGTTCTCTTCCCTCAAACACCTTTCCACATCATCCAACCGAGCCATCCAATTTTTTTTTTTGCCGGGGACAAGCTGTTCTTCATTTGAGTTTACTGTAACATATAAAATGCATAATGTTGAACGAGGGTGTGGCATTGGAGTCCAAAAGGAGCCCCTCGGCCCCTGACGATAGGGCACCAAGTCCCGGTGTGGAGCTGCAGAGGCGGCCTGTGTTTGTACGTCCTCCACTCTGGAACATGTGGTTTTACTTACAGAATGTTTTACTGCTCAACAATGTTTCTGCCTTGGAGCTCGGCACAGTGCATAAAGACTACTTTGTCCCCTGATGCCCACACGGGAAGAGTCTGTCTCATTGTGCGCACACACGCACGCACGCATGCATGCACGTAGGGTGACGATGACATCACCAAGGCCACGAAGCCCATGTCGATAGAGGTACCATTTCCCCCCTAGACGGCATCACTCTAGTATTGCAATGCCCCGCTGTACTCTTGTTAAACAGCACAACTAAAAGTCTAAACTAATATTTTCAATGCTGTCCATTTCCACTGTTCCAACAATAAAGTTGGATTTTTTGCCTGCCCGTGTGTGTCTGCAATCCACTGTGGCACCATAGCAAACCACATATGCCTGCATATGAAGGGCAGATCTCTGACTAAAAGCAAAGACAGGCCATGCTGAAACTAATAAAAGATCAAACCAACTGAGTGGGGCATTTAATAATGATAACAATGAAACAAGAACTCGGTTCCACATGAGCGTATAGAAAGCAAATAAAACGTCCACATTGAACGGTAAATGAAGGAATTGTGTTACAACAGGACCTCATCAGCCTATAATCCTGTTTGGAAAAGTCAAGGAGGTGACAAGTGAACATATTTAATGTCACTTACACAACATCACACCTGCAGCGCTTTTCATTCACAGTGGTCTCTTACAACCAGAATATGAGACCGTGATCTCATGGTCCTATTTGAAGGCGATTAGCACACCCAGGAGTGCAAAATGAAAGGCTATTGGCAGGTTGCTGGAGGATGTCTGGCATGAAGTCACTGCGGTTGTCACTTGGCCCATTTAAAATCGTGTTCTTCAGAACCAGAGTGGTGCTTAACCTGGTTACATGCATTGATGGCGCTGCTGCAGTGGGGACATTCGACAGCTTCTGCCCTGTGCTATATTTAAACTCCACTTCCCGGCAGCAAACCCCTCCCAGGCCAACAAGGCCGGACTAATACAGGGTTGGGGAGCACTTAATACATGAAACTACTTTTTTTTCTCTCTTTAATGCTGAACAGAAATGTAGATGAAGGAACGTCTGGAGTTGTAAAAGCCAGATCAGATAGATTGAGTGGGGAGTTTGTTCAACTGTGTGTGAACTTGAAAGGTGCACACGTTGATCAAATGTCCACCCTCAATCCTCAGTGCTCATCACAGCATCCATCTCACACCCAAAACATTTTTCCCACACCCCGAGGCCCACAACAGCATGTGTAGCATTTGGAAGCCTTCTAACCCTGGACCTAGTCACAGATGGGCGAGGGTCAGAGAGACACGTCCAGGAGTTATACAGGGTGCCCAAAACATGTCATCGCTGCACATGGGAGGTTGAAAGGTTACATTTGTTCATTATTACTGCTTTGGGTAATAAGTGCATGCGACTGAAAGGCTCACACCTGCTGTGGCGCGAAGCATGTCAGAGGAAATATGTTCAACCCAGCAGACGCTTGTGTTTCTGTCAAATAAATACATTTTCTGGTAGTGTGTGCATGTGACTAATCACCAACATACAGCCCAACACGAGTAGCCTTAGCCTAGCTTAGCTCAGGTGACCAGACGTTCTCTTTAACCCGGACGCATTTTTTAGGTCGAATAGAGGAAATGTCCGGGTAAAAGAGGACGTCTGCTTTGTCTTGTGTTACACTTGATGTTTGACTGTGTTTGGAAAATTGTTGACTTGCTAGTATGTCATAAACAAAGTAAATTTAGCCGCTGGCAAGACATCTTGTTAGCGCTGTTAGCAAGCTTCTTATAACACACTTGGACATTGATGCTAGTATTAAGTGCTCTCGCATCGGCTTCTTTGTAATGTTGTTGTGAGGTACGAAGCTGCCAACTTTTCACTAACCCTTGGAGTGGGATGTTGTCGCGGGTGAACGCTACGGTCGACGGGGGTGTAAGTTACGCTACGTGCAGCGAATTTCGGGTTACAGATGCGCCGTTTACCGTCGGCGAGGATGGAGATGAACCGGCCCAGATTTTTTTTTAGTGTAAGAAATGGGATGTGTGGCGTGAGCGCGTGTGAAAACATGCAAACGCGTATGTCACACGGGGAAACTGAGAGTTGGCAGCCCTGTAGCTTTGTTGGCTAGCTTGACAACAACTTTCCTAACAGTCAAACATCAATTAAGTGCCACACAAGACAAAGCAAGACCGCAAATAAGTTACTGAATAGTCCATCAGAAATATATACATGCAAAATAACAATTAAATTCCACTCATGTGGGCCTATATGATAATGAAGTTAGAATGCACACAAAATTGTACCAAATAATACACACTTAAAGCAATAGACTACATGCTGGTGGAGCCTGAAGGTGGATCTTGACCTAATTTTTATTTTTGTTAAGAAAATATGAATGTGAGAATATGCACTAAATGAAGCATTGTTTATCCCACAGACAGTCAAACAGATGTCAGGTAAAAAAGGGAACCATACAGATATTTTATTTATTACTATTATAGATAAATATTCTAGTATTGTATTTGTGGTAGTATCGGGTACCGTAATATTTTGGCAGGCATAGTATTGAAGTCATAATTTTGGTATCGTGACAACCCAAGTCACCAGTACAACCAGTGACGTTCTGCGTTTGTTTGCTTTTCTTTACCAAAGGACATCGCAGTTGATTGACTGACTTTGGCTTCAAATTAAGTAACTCCAGTTCTAATATGAAGAGCAAAATACAAAGCGGCAGTATTTTACATAAAACTACCCAAAATGACTTCATGGTTGTCAGTCAATGGTTAAGTGATTCTGATTAACGAGACGGCTTCATCCCTGATATGTAGTACATCACATTTAAAAATGAATATCTGAACCTGGGCGTTATTATTTTAAGTAATGTGTAGTGGTTAAAAATATACAGTCCAAACATTTACCAAATGCTATTATGTGTCATTCTGTTAAGTTTAAGGCAAATTAATAAAGTGCCTCTTAATAGGACAATACAAACGTAAAGCAGCCTTTTCTAAGTAGTAATCTGTCTCCATCTTGTGGCAAAGGAAATCATTTTTAACAACACCGTTCGACTGTCCATCACACTCCTGCTGCTACTCAGTAAAAGGACTCATTGTATGTGCCACGAACACAACGTGCAAATATTCACATATATGTAGATTACATACAAATGATGCTCTGTGAAATGTCAGCAACAAGTGTGTCAAGGTTGAACTTTAAGTTGTGCTTTGCATAAACTCCACTACGTGTGCAACCGTACAGCAGATTGTTCTCCAATCTACCCAGAGCTTAATATACTGCATATAACTCGTATTACCAGTCTTTCTGTTTAAATAGTTCATTAATAATGGTATTATTTCAGAGTTACAGCGTGTCCTCTAACCTTCTACTCAATCACTTTTTTAAACAGAAGTTCAGGTGACTCGTCAAAGCCTCGCTGGAAAAACAATTGATGATGTGACTAATATATTTCATTCACAACCTGAAAGCATTAAGTCACTTGTACATAACTATTTATTTTCTATTACAATACAAGCTTGAAGTGATACTTGTTTCATACTGTTTTTCTAGAGATTGAGTTGATCAAGTAAAACCACAATGGAAGTCATTTGAAAATATTGGGAGGAGACAGATGAGGTTAAATATTAAAACCAGTTACTTATTTTCCTGTTTGCTAATGATAATTAACATGCAAATGAGCCCTGGGAGCTAAATAGAGGCCCCATGCCTCCCTGTTAATAATTACTGTGGAACATCCTTGTTATAAATGAGATCTGTCCAGGAAAAAGGCAGCACAGTAATTGAGGTTCTAAAGAACCCGTAAAGCAGAAAATGGCTATGGTTTCTCTTCATCTTTTGTGAGTCAGTTCCCAGTGGACACTAGTCTATTTTGGTTTAGAAAATGATCATGATTAGAAATTCATCTAGTCTGAAAATAGTACACTTTCCCATCTCTAGCGTGCTTTTTAAAAATCCTAATCCTCCTTAACTTTTTATAGTCAAGTATTCATTCCCTGCTCTTTGATTTGCAAAGAAACCTGCAAAAACTGACACAAACACACTGGCAAATGTACTTTAGGGGGTTTATCCTACATTAATGAGCAAATTGGTGCCTTCAAAAAAATAATATCACACCCCTAGATAACAGAATAATGAGAGGGAATACATTCCACTGGGGTGTTTGTTTTACTCACCGAATAAAATGTGCGTTGGGGCGTCATGTTGTGTGAATGCCGCAGCGGGAGCAGCGTGGCCCTGCAGGTAAACGGTCAAGTAACGTTAATTTAGACGTGTTGTCTCCGATATAAAGAAGTAAATAACCTAAAGACATCTAACTTTCAAATAACTACATGTCAACAATAACATACATTGGAAAAATCTGTACGAATGCCAAAATAGTTATTTTTAAGGGAACTGCGGAGATGCTGCTTGGATTGTGTTGATGCATCTTTACTTGCGCATGACGTTGCGTCGAAGGAGAAGTTTGTCTTTCTGCCTGAAAAAGCCCTTTATTTGCTCCAAACCTAAGTTACCTTGTTAGCTTTAGTTGTAGGAAAAGATCGTTGTTTGGGTTCATATAACGTTAAATCCCGAATGCACCATTCAGCATATAAGAAAATGACTACAAACTCAAAGAAATCTATAAATTCAACGTTGTAAAGCTCAAGGACAACAGCATCACCGGAAGCTCCCTAGCGTTGTATAATTAGTCAGCACCTTTTCCAAGCTAACGCTAACAGTTAGCTAGCTACCAGACCTGCTAATGGGTCAGCAGTCAAAGTTCAAACATGTAACGTTAGCTAACGTCGAGCTTTCCGTTTACTGGTGGAAATTACAAAGAAGCTTTCATTACAGACATCTGGTGATAGGGGAGTCAATAAACCGGAAAAAACAAACCTTTTGGAGGTCAGGTAAACCTTTCAGCGGTACTTTTATGATATGCAGTCTGGAGGACAGGTGCGCTCTCAACGCCACAATTTAGTCCACAAACAAGGTGTAATCCAAGATGGCGACCGATTCCTCGTTCGTCAATTGAAGTTTATTTAGATGGCTTGTATTGTAGTTATTAGGTCGAACTATTTTGATAAATCAATTCCTTTATTAGGTTTGCTCAGAAGCACAATTGGTTTCAAATGAAAATGTTGCTGACTATGAATTTGAAGAAGTTGAAGTGGTTTCACTGCATTACTGTACAGGGAAAGACATCTTAAAAGAAAACACAACACAATAAACGCCTTAATTTCAATCTCGAATAAATTCGATTCATTCAAAGGTTTGCATATTTCTAGGTGCAATCTTGACATGACCCTATGACTATATAAAGTATAAATATTGTATGTGTTTTAGGTTATTTTACTGTTCCATTATATTAAAGAAACCGGAGCTCAATTTAGCTTATAGCATGTTTCACTTCGGAGTTTGGCTTGAATCCTCAACGAATTATGTAAAAGATTACTTTAACCATGACGTTGCAAAATCTTAAATATTTTTAACTTACCTATATCACTCAAAAACAAAAAACCTGGCCTCCCTGGTTCAGACAGGAGAATAACGCTCTCGTTTTACTTCCAAACTCTTGGATATTACTGCCTCCCACTGCTACAGCGACATCTAGTGGACACCTGTGGTCAACGCAATAGCAGTTGTCTATGCGTGGTAATGTGTTTAGTTTGTTAATACATGGATTCAATCAAAGATACACGGCACGATTTCAATACACCGGTAATAATGTGTTCCGAATGTACCTCTCCATCATAGAGGTAGGAAAGGAACAGGGCGTCAAAGCAAAGCAACATTTTAAATTCTGCCCATGACACAAGAAAAGGTTCCCTTGATACTCAATAGCATGAATGATGAGTTTAAAACTATTTGTTTGTGTGTTAGTTTACTGTTATGCCTAAGTACTAACTTCTGCATAAAAGGCATTGGAACTTTGATAACATATGGCTAGTTGAAATCCAAAATGTAGAAAACAAACAACACAATTCCATCTTGATGTTAGATAAAGAGTGAACATTCTTTATTTAGTGTGCAACAAGTGCAACAACCAACAACACAACAACATCTTAGTTATTGGCCATCACCTGGAAAAAAGAAAGCATAAAGAGAATATTTTAAAATGCTCCACTAGATGGAACTAGAGCACCTGTTCTTCTTGATCTTTGATTATCACCCAAATCTCCTGAGCTCTCGAATAACAATAAATTGAACTTGAGATCATTTCTGTACTTTATAATGTGTACTTTTTCTGCTCTTGTAAAAAGAAAATAATCAATTTCCTCGGTATTCCATCCCCTATCAATAGTCATGTAATAAGCAAAAACAAAAGATCTGTCTTGTAAGTAGCTATTTCTGCTTTCTGACTTGACCCTAAAGGCAGTCAAAAAATGTATCATTCATTACTGTTCAGTACTGTCCAATCCTTTTATACTCACGTTGTTGATCCAGGGGATGTAGGCGCTGACGCGGGTGAAGACAGAGGGCTTCTTAGCGTAGTTGCAGCCCATGCTGGAGCCAAAGCTCACCACGCCGTGGACCTCCCAGGAACCATCAGGGCTCGGACAGTTCAGGGGGCCGCCGGAGTCTCCCTGAGGGGAAACGGAGATGAAAAGATGTAAAAGGCTTTAGTAGGATTTAAAGACGTGTTTTTAGTGAAAGGATGTTGTTGAAAACATGACAGTAGTTTGTGAAATGGAAGGGACTCACGTTGCAGCTGGCCAGCTGTCCGTCTCCTCCAGCACAGACCATGCTGCTGGTGACCAGGCTGCCCCACCAGTCAGACCTGGTGCAGGTGGCGTGGTCGACCACAGGGAGGAGGGCCTGCTGCAGGATGTCGGCGATGGGACCTCCAGCTTTGGGGGGGGGGGGGCATTCAGAGTCAGGCCTGCAGTCTATTCCAAAGCTAGGATCACTCAGCCCAGTTTCCACTCAAGAGTGGGTGAAAACCAAGTCTCTTAAAAGGCCTTTTGACTAATTTCACAAATGACTCTTCAATACCACAATTGTAAGAATGGGGTGCAATTCCTTAAAAGGTGTAACATTTATGTGGGGGGGGGGGGTAGTGTGGTGGAAACCTCCACAGCCCTCTTCACATTCAAGCCCATTGAAAGTCAAAGTCAAATGAGAGGAAAAGGTACAATCATATCACTCACACACTTTTGAGGTTGATTTAACAATTCAAGATATAAGAGGTCATCAATGTTGCCGGCCTTTGATGGCGGCTTCTTTTAAAAAAATTTAAAAAAGAGGACAGGACTTACTCCAGAGGCGACCCCAGCCGGTGACGTAGCAGGGAGCTCTGTTGGCCAGGATGTCACCAGAGTTGGGAAGACAGGCAGCCATGATGGAGTTGGAGAAGTTGACGGGAGTCGACAGCTTGATGAGGGCGATGTCGTTGCTGTGGCACGAGACACGCCGCATTTAAAAGAACCGGTATGAGCATCAACAACAGCAACACTTGAGAGCACAGGACAGTCACGCCGGCATAATATAAAGACCAGAAGGTGGAGTGAGGCGACGGAGCCCACCGGATTCTGAAGGAGTCCCAGTTCTCGTGGACAACGATCTTGGCGGGGCTGATGGCGAGGGAACCGGCCTCGTTGTTGGTGTTCAGGTTGTGTTTTCCCAGGTACACTCTGTAGTCGCGATTGCTGCTCGGTGAGAACACACACAAACAAGGGTCAGAGTTGATTTGATTGGGCATCCATTCAAGAACTAATTTATTGGACCCCCAAAGTAACTCACACCGTCAATATATAATATAAATTCATGTTGAAATTTATAATATAACAGTGGTGAAAAAGTGGGATTTAGGTGTACTTTTTTTCTTCGGTTTCTAAACTGAGCTACATTGTTACGCCAACTGTGTATCTCAAGTATCAGACTGCCAGAGTGAAGCATCCAAACTTATTCTTCTACCTCCACCGCCCCGTCCACCATGGGCCTGCCTCGCTCTGTTCTCCGCGCCTCGGATACCTCCTTCTTTTTTAAACGTACCCGATGCAGTGAGCAGCAGTGAGGACCCACTGGTTGGAGATCAGGGTGCCACCGCACGTGTGGTAGTAGCTGCTTCCACTCTTGTACTGCAGAGACACCTGAGGGGAACAAGCGCTGGCGTGTTTTTCCTGTATTGAGGGCACAGACGGAAGACAATCCAGAGAATTCTTAAAGGGGGCGAACCTGCCAGGGCCAGCTGTTCTCACGGACGTCATCTCCTCCGACCACTCTGGTGATGGTGGGGGGGAAGGTGGGAAGGCCGCACCCGTAGGCTGAGACACAACGGCACAAAAGACGGGTTTCAGATGCAGTTTTAAGAGTAACGTGCAAGTTATTCTCTAACCGTCAAATGTGTCAAATCTGATTATTGGCATGAGGATGAAATGGGAATCTGCTAAACACATTGCTTCTCTTAAAATGTATAGACCGTAAAATAGATGAAAAAAAAAAAAAAAAAAGAACGTGGGCAGTTGTATGAAGTTACGCATTTCACTGCTTGGTCAAAACAGTGTCAGCTTACCACCAGCGACAAACAAAGCCAAGATCACCAACTTCATTGTGACTTTCTTCAGTGGAAGCTCAGGGGGGGGCATGCGCCTCCTTATATACCACGTGAACAGACCCGTTGCTTAACATATGCCAGGGAGGAAAAACAAATCAACCTTGGAGATAAGTAACCGCAGATATCCACAAATACACCTTATCTCCTCAACTCAACATCTGTGCGAACCTCACAGGTGTCTCACTGTGACCCGAGTTGGTCGGGAACAGATGATGTTCACGCTGTGTGTCTATAGGCTCATTTTAAAATGTTACCAAAGACATTAAAAGGGCTGTCGTAGTTGTATCCATGAATAAATAAATATATATATAGATTTACTTTAAACAGACGTTAAGGCTCAGGGGTCAGTTTAAGGGTTGTATAATAATACCAGACATCTCAAAGAACAGCAATAAAACTGAGTTTTAATGTCATTATAAAACACTGCAAATAATAAAACATGATTGTTTTGTAAATGGCATTACTAGAGTTACCTATACATCTATTGACACATGTGGTATGCTCTGCCTTGTGAGAAAGTATTCTAACCATAATCGATCCTTAGGTTGTTGTTTTTTATGGACGTATGCAAGTTTTACATACTCTAATAATTACTACACTACGCTCACGGTAAACGTTCATTCCTTTCATGAGTCATGTAAACTTCAGCTACTCAAGGAGATCAGCCCGCGAGGGGCTATATTTGATATGAAGAAAGGCTCTTCAATTCCAGCCTTGAGAAGATAAAAAGCTACAAAAAGTTAATTCCAAATGACACATAACTCCAGGAGAGGTGATTCTGGACATTTCTGGCTGCTTCGATGTCCACGTAGCTCCACCCCAGCATTTAGATTAGGTAAAAGAACATTTCCCGGAATGTGGTCCAGTTTCGCCGGTTGCATAACGGCATGAAAGGTATAAATACGTCAGAAGTTTCCCTGCAAAGGCTGGAGGTACAGCCATGATGAAGTTTGTTGTTTTTGCGCTCTTTGTCGCTGGTGGTAAGAATCTTTCTCACACACACACACAAACCTTCTAATGCAGCAATCTTTGAAGCCGGATTGCAGATAAAAAGTTACTTTAGGAAAGTTTCCGTCTCCGTTTCAGCCTACGGGTGCGGCCTGCCCACCTTCCCCCCTGTGGTGACCAGGGTGGTTGGAGGAGAAGATGTCAGGCCTAACAGCTGGCCTTGGCAGGTACACCTTGCACATCAGCGGAGAAGTAGAGGATGATAGTTTAGATATACAGGACAGTATGTTAAAAGACTCTTTATATCAAGCAATGTTGGATTTTAAAGGAGGCTTTGGAGTGTATGTAGATATTCTTTCAAACACATGGGCTATTTCAAATTCACGAGCACACTGATAATAAAAAGAATCTTAATGAAATCAAATGTAATCAGTTAAATTCCAATGAAATTATTTGAACAACTAATTGTGGCTTGAGTGAGGGTGTATTCGATATTGGAAAAACAAACTGCATATGTGTCTGTAAAGAATAAGTGTTAAAATGGTTTGTTTTAGATTTCCCTGCAGTACAACCGAGAGGGCGAATGGAGACACACGTGTGGAGGTACTCTGATCTCCAACCAGTGGGTCCTCACCGCTGCTCACTGTATCAGGTATTAAACAAGTCAATCAAGACTCAATGCAGCACTCGCATCTATATGAGCAACAGACATTGATCACGCTGTAGGAAATCATGAGAAACTCTGAGGTGATTTAATCTTTTTGCAATACATTTTTACTTAAATTAAGAGATTCCAATTATCAAGTGACTAAAGGACACTTTTTCCAGGAGATTGCAAGCTGATTATGGAATTATTTCGGCCCACTATCATGTGTCTTGGATATAAAAGTTGATTGTTAGAGAACCGTATTTCCAGAATGCACAAAACCTGGTTGGAAACTTGTGGTGTTTTTTTTTAAGCTTGACTCAAGGAGGATCTCTGAGCTAAATAATCACTGCTTCATATTCTTTCTTTCAATTTTCTCTTTCAATTTGCAGCAATAACAAGGAGTATAGAGTGGCCTTGGGAAAGCACAGCCTGGTACAGACAGAGGAGAGTGACGTGTTCATGGGCACCGCTAACATTGTTGTTCACGAGAAATGGAACCCTTTCTTCATCCGGTAAAAAAAAAAAAAAAAGACTTCTCTCTTCGGAGGACGTTTGCTGGTCTTTGACGAATCTGAATGTGCGTTTGCTCTCCAGTAATGACATCGCCCTGATCAAGCTGGAGTCCCCCGTCACCTTCTCTGACAGCATCATGGCTGCTTGTCTGCCTTCTGCTGGCTTCCTCCTCCCCAACAACGAGGCCTGCTACGTCACTGGATGGGGCCGCCTCTACAGTGCGTGCATAACCTTTGATAAAAATATTTCACCTAATCAATCAACTTATAATGTCAGCTTTGCGTGATGGTGTCACAAAAAAAAAATGAACACCATACAAACACAAAGTGTTTAATCGAAGCAACGGTCTGGTGAAACATGTGTCCGGTTAATGTATTCGTCTTTTACCTTGAGCCAGTACACTTCTCTCCTCCACACAGCCGGAGGTCCCATTGCTGACATTCTGCAGCAGGCCCTCCTGCCCGTGGTGGACCACGCCACCTGCACCAAGCCCGACTGGTGGGGTGCTCAGGTGAAGGACACCATGGTCTGTGCCGGTGGAGATGGAGTCGTGTCCGGCTGCAACGTGAGTATGGAACGTCTAACAGATGACACATGTAGCACCAACACTGTGATGCCTTACGCAGAGTTAGTTTTCCTTTTGATGATTGATTAATAGAGGAAATCTATGGACTGATCAATAATGGCAGCAAGTGTTCCTTCCCTTTCCCCATTAGTCTTCTGAATGAGACTCTCCAGCGGATACTCTGTTATTAACCCCAAACAATCTGAAAACTGCCTCTGCTAAAATTGCTTTTTTCTGAATAACATTAAGTATTTCAGGGGATAAGTTTAGAAGGTCAACAAAATATAAAAGGATGCTGTTCTCACGTGACTCAGGGGGACTCCGGCGGCCCTCTGAACTGCCAGAACGCCGACGGCGCCTGGGAGGTCCACGGCATCGTCAGCTTCGGTTCCGGTCTCAGCTGCAATTTCGCCAAGAAGCCCACCGTCTTCACCCAAGTCAGCTCCTACATCGACTGGATCAGCTCTGTAAGCTCCTGAGCCGCTCACCACATCACTGCGCATTGATTTGGGCTCATTTCTCTCAGATGTAATTGTCAGAAATCTGGGACAATTCAAATAAAACATCCTGAAAACATGATGGTGAAAAATATAACGTGTCTCTATCCTCTCTTCCACAGAATATGGTGGCCTATTGAGGGAGCAGGCTCAAGGGATCAATGCACATACAAAATAAACAAAATGTGGAATTGTAAAGAAAAAAAAGACGTTGTGTTTTATTTTCATGAATGTATCATTTATTTAGTTGGATTATTAACCAGCATAAAAGGATAGAAATGTTGAAGTACCGATGGGAAACAACCACATGCTGTGTTCTCAGGCTGTTGGAGCAGGCTGACCCGGGACAGTCTGTACGCGGGTGCAAAGTAGCAGTATAAATAAGAGCCGGTTGTCAACACAAGATTAAGGCTCACGCTGCTCGTGTCGTACAGTCATGACGGCGCTAGTGGTTCTGGCTTTTCTGGTCGCTGGCGGTAAGGCAGCTTAAATCGTCAAGTTATTTAATGCTCATTTGTTGTATTGTACTTTCGCTTACAAAGAATACTAATTATCACATTATATTTGATAAATTGCTTATTGTTCAAGGTTTGATGAACTTACCTACCGAGAGATTACCTACTTTTTTATGTTTAGTCTGGTGCAATAGAAATCACAATATGCATTACTTGCCAGCTTATGGATGCGGCCGTCCCACCTTCCCTCCGGCGCTGAGTCGGGTGGTGGCAGGAGAGGACGCCCGGCCTCACAGCTGGCCCTGGCAGGTGAGGTCCGGTCTAAATGTGTAAAGACGCGCTGACTGTGATAAACACGGATCAGCAACACGATGGACGGACAAAATGACACCTGCGTTCACACGTTTACTTACTTTACACTAGTGGTTGAATGTTTAATTCAATCCTGATAGTGAATTCTCCGCCAAAGCGCCAACAAGGGGTGCCGGTTGAAATTGAATAGTGAGAAATGTGTAAAGGTGTCGTCCCTCAGATCTCGCTCCAGTCGGACAGCAGTGGGCGCTGGAGGCACGTGTGTGGAGGCACCCTCATCTCTGCTGACTGGGTCCTCACCGCGGCACACTGCATCGAGTATGTTAAAGTCCACACACCTCAGGGGAGGTAGTCCTTAAAAAAAAAAAAAATCACAATTACAATACACCGTGTTCTTTTTGCAAAGGCTCAACAATCCCTTCACCTCTACTCAGAAATGCTCAAACTACAATATACATTCAATATAGTCATTAAAACTTGAGGACTTGCAGGTTACATTTTATCTATTGTATGCACTATAACTAGTAGATCGGTCACACGTGCACTGTTCTTAAACAAGGAATCCACACAGTACAAGATCCTTCCCACCTCGGCGTGTCTTCGTTATTAACTCCCTTATATGGAGCTTCTTTAACCAGTTAAAAGCAGCTTGGTGTCCTATTCAAACATGCGTTACCTTAACAGGACGATCAACCAGCTACAACATCCTCCATCTGCTTAATCGCAGTATTGTACACAAAGGCCAAAAAAGTCAATGCTAATGTTTGAACCCGGGGTCATCCGACATCCCACAGCGTCCGGGACAACTACAGAGTGGAGCTGGGTAAACACAGCCTGAAGACGAGCGAGGAGGGCTCGACGGCCCGGATGGCGCACACAATCATCCCTCATGAGAACTACAACATCCTGCTCAGCCGGTAACATCAAACAATCCAACACTGCCTCATGCATCCAGGCAAAGAGCACGGCCAGCAGATCACCGTGGCTTTTTTTAAATGAGGACTTTAACGCAGCAAGACATTAATGTACAGCACCAGTAAATAAGTTTGGACACACCTTCTCATTCAAACCTTTGACCGGTACTGTGGGCATTAACCATGTCAATCTTGTCAGTACTTATTAAACTGGGTGTGTGCGTTTCCTCTTTTGCAGTAACGACATCGCGCTGATCAAGCTGTCCTCCCCCGTCACCTTCTCCGACACGCTGATGTCCGCCTGCGTGCCAGACCGGGGCGTCGTCCTCCCCCACGGGGCTCCCTGCTACGTCACCGGCTGGGGTCGACTCTCCAGTGAGTGAGCGCGTCTGAGCCAAACTCATCCCTCCTTCAGTCAACCGCTGTCGAGTCGGTGTCTGCGCAAAGGATATTTTGGCCCTGCGTCCATCAGCTAAGACCTAACCACGTCTGGGGGGGGGGTCGTTTCCTGAGCTACCAATTCAATCTATGGTCATGTCTAGATGTAAATGGCATGAAAAGAGAAGTATAGTTTTTGTCTATGAATGAATGGCTGGAGGTAGATGTTTCATCCTGTTGAAAGCACAGCTTTAGTTTGGAAGTTCTTGCTGCTTGTTCTCACTTGAATGAGGTGTTCTGACCTTTACTTTCAGGATGAATCTGATTTTAAATAATGGGAAATTCAGTTTACTCTGTTGTTTAAAAAAAAAAAAAAAAAAAAGGAAAAACACACTAGGTTTAATATTATGTTGGAACTGCCTTGATTTTTCCTCTGCCTACCGTCTCTGGCACAGATGTAGTAAGATCTGACAGAAAGCTTGATTTGCAGCCTCTTATCAGTCCAGCATATGATACTCGTGTAAGCGCCCAGTATTTTACTAGACTGTGTTATACAGCACACAACTATAAATAGAAGTGCTGCGTTTAATCCAGCATAATTGAGACAGCCCTCCTGCAGCTAAATGCCTCAAATGGCATCCAGTCTACAGCAACATAAGTCTCTACCCTGGACAACATCTACAACCGGAGAAACGAGCTCCCTCCAGCACTCCATCTGCCCCCCCGAGGAAACCTCCCTCAACAGAAGACGTCGTTTCCTACCCGAGTTAAGCCCACTTCTCCCCCGCAGCCAGCGGCCCTCCGGCTGACTTCTTGCAGCAGGCTCTCCTCCCGGTTGTTGGCCGCGATACCTGCTCACAGCCCGACTGGTGGAGCGTCCTGGCCACCGACAAGATGGTCTGCGCCGGAGGCGACGGCGTGGCTGCAGGCTGCAACGTGAGCTCCTGCACGTTTACATCCAGCATAAAAGACTCAAGGGAGAAGAGAAGGAAAGTCTGAAAAATGGAAATTGTGCATGGCTAAATCGCAGTAGCTATTCCTTCTTAGTGTCCGTGCATATGCTGCAAGCCAACAAAGTGTGTGTGTGTGTGTTGACCTGCAGGGTGACTCTGGTGGCCCCCTGAATTGCCAGAACCCCGATGGCTCCTGGGACGTCCACGGCGTGGTGAGCTTCGGTTCCGGCGAGGGCTGCGACGTCCTGCAGAAGCCCACGGTCTTCACACAAGTCAGCTCCTATGTCGACTGGATCCACACGGTCAGGGACATTTCATTTTATGATCGCCAGGTACGAACAATGGAACCCGGAGCGAACAAAAGCCTCGGCTTCCAAAAACAGGAAGTGTATAAAAAACGTGTTGCTATTGTTTACTCCGCAGGCCATGACCAACAACTGAGGAGCCGTCCAAGTGCAACAAGCAACAAGAAGATTGAGGATTTAGAACGTGTTCTCTTTCTTCTCCATGTTTTAGAGCCCAGTAAAACTTGTTTGCGCTGTGTACCAGCGCAGCCATTGGTGTTAATTAAACCATGAAGCTCCTCAGCAGATGTACGGCATCCAGATGTTTGTCAGCTTTCGCTACAGCCGCTGCATCAATAAATCCCGACTGAACAGTACCAAAATGTGAAGATGTGTACATTCGGGGAGTTATTACACAGGTCAATATGTAATTACACATACAGCTTTTCAGTAATGATAGCTCTTAAACACTGGGTTAGTTAAAAATACTTACTTTAATTTCTTATAAATATTCATGAGACAACGTTTTTTTCCACAAACAAAATTATAATAGAATAGTACATTTTCACAGTAGAAGAAATACAGACTTAAGTAATAAAATGAAATCAATAAATGAACAAACAGCATGTTTTTTGGACACAAAGTAAAACAGAAAGTGACCGCGTAATCGAAACACTCATTTCATCAATGTAAAACATTTTGACTACAAAATAAAAAATAAAAAAAATCAACCATGTAGTCAACTGGTCCTTTGCAAATGAGGTACATTGCCTTGTGGTACTGAGCATGACCGACACAATGAAGAATGAATACAATACATGACAGCTTGCCACTTTGGAGACAAGGTCAGAGGAATAGAGACGTGAAATGTTCATGAACCTGAAAACATATAAAACGTGGCCCGGTAGCTTCCCCTGCATGAACCCAGACGACCTCCCCCACAACGCGGAGAACAACTGGCCGACGACGTCAAAGCGAAATGAGTTGTGCGTCTTCAGAAAAAAATCCTCCTGCCACTTGGCTTCAGCTGTTGAAAAACAAGTCCGACGCGAAGAAGACCACAGTAAACCGCGCATGGTGCTAGACCTCAAACCAGATCCCTGAACAGCTGGCTCCGTTCTCTGCTCTTTCCCCTCATACTTTCCGAGCGGAGACAGGGGGCCGCGAGTCGAGCCTCGGTTGGAGAAAAGCCCGATTGGGCCGGCGGGTGAGCGACGGTCACGGTTACTGTCAAAGGGTCTGTCTGCGGGTCGTCTGGAGCGAGGGGGCCTTTTGCAGCTCTGGTTGTCTTTGTGACATTCAACTATTCACAAGGGCCCCTTTTACCGCTGGGCTCCTTCCTCACCACAGGAGCGAAAAGCAAGAAGCGCGACGCAGGAGCTCAGGTTCAGTCACACGACACGAAGGCTCCTAACTGCACACTTTAGTGTGTACGGCTGCAGGGCAAACTCAGTTTGCTGCGGTCAGTTAGCATTAGCAACTCTTTAAACATTCCATGAAATCACATCGTCAACTTCTGAGAAATTGATTTCTCAAACCTAATGGTGACCATTGGCGCCGCACCTGTGCGTATGAATCCATCGGAAAACCCTCCCGCCTTTTCTCCCCCCAACTGACATGCAACAGGTCTACGCTTCTGAATGTACGGGGGGGGGGGGGGGGTTGCACCTTGTGACTGCACGCCGGAGTCCGTCTAGCAACACTGGGCAAAGTAAACAGGTCAATAGTGAGCTGAAGAAGCTGCTGTGATTCAAAAAAGTGTGGACTTTCATTGACCGGCTGGCTGGAGTGGGGTGCTAATCTCATTCGCCAGTAAGCCGAGCTGTTTGCAAACACGTCATCCATGACAAATCCATAAGATAACGCATCTCACAAGTGTCTTTCAGCCCTTGTGGGTCACAGTTTCTCAACACAGCTGTAAGGAAGTAATGTTACCACGTCACGGCGCGTTCAATGATACAACCAACAATAAATCCATCCACTTTATAAACACGCCTCAAGTCGCCTTTAGTCTTTCTGTGGAGAATCCCGAAACTGGATTTTTCTATTAAATATACTTTACTATACAGGACAGTAATGTTTGAGTGCCTTGATATTCTAAGTAAGATAACGCAAGTTCTATTTTGTTAGAATTCTAATACTATTTCCATTGGGTTTGTGGCAGAGTGCCTACGGCCAAGAGTCACGGGAGCTAGAGATGATAAGTGCTAACAAAGATTTGTTTTATCTGGGTCATAAGTAGACACCTGCTGCCCATCCTAGTTTGTGGGAAGAAGGGAAGAACAGTGCCGTGTTTCGGCTTTTCCAAAGAAAATATCCTGAACCAAAAGCTACTAAAAACAAAACAAAAAAAACTAGTAGACTCGCTCAACATAATACAACGGTGTCAGAGGCTCCGTCCAGTAAAGCGCTGGTGGTAGAAAGTTGGACCCACAATGGGGTCACACAGATCCACAGGAAGGTGATGGTGGAGGATTCCAGGGATTTCAGTAGATTGTTTTGAACACGATGGGTCCGCTCTTAAATGGGAGGCACTTTGTCTTCGTACTGGGGGGGCGGAGTGAGCGGCTCTACACTGAACCCAGTAGCTGGCTGAGAGTTGTCAAGGTTTTTCATGTGCAGCTTCTCCGATTTGATCCTGCGGATCTTGATGGGGAGGAGCTTGCGGCTCGTTTTCCCGGCTCTGCGGTTCGACGCGGAGGCAGCAGCGGCGGGCGCCAGCGGAGCCGGAGCGGGCGGCGGCGCTCCGGTCGTCGTGACCTCCGACCCCTCGAATTCGTACTGCACACCGTCGACTTGGACCAGGTCGTCGTAGGACGGTAGCTGGGAGCTGCTGGGGCGCAGGTTGCTCTGGCTGATGGGGTACTGGCCGCTGCAGACCGCCTCTTCATAGCTGGGTACGGCGTAACGTTGGGCTTGTTCCTCGGCACTGCACACATTCACAACAACAACAAAACAAAAAAAATACAGTCGTGATTGATGATTGATTCTTCTAAAATGTTTGGACTTTGCACAGTGCGTCCGTCGCCTGTTTAACCACAAATCCTGCGTGCTGCCGTGCGACAGAATGGACTCCATGTCGTAAATACAGAAAGAGAAAAAAAAAACTGTCGACGACATTTTACAAAACAATAATTGAAACAAATCCACCAGCAAAGCGAACGTTGTTGCGATGGGACTCACGTTTGTCTTTCCTCCTGCTCCCTCGTCGCCGCGCCTCCGCGGCTCTGGGCCTCCTGAAGCCTCTGCTGCTCCCGCTGTTTGTTCCTCATTCCCAGACACAAAGACAGCAGCAGCATGGCGACGCCGGACCCCACCAGGACAAAGGCCACGGAGGACGCTTTATGCTTCCTCCCACTCGTACTACCGTCGCCTCCCGAACCGCCGCCGCTGCTGCTGCTGTTGTTGCTGTTGTTCCCGGCGTCTGGCGGCACTACGCTCCACACGATCATCACGATACCGAGGGCCACCAGTCCGACGCCCAGAGCACACAGCGCATACTGGGAACCAGAGTTTCCACTGCTTTCATAGCTGCTGTTGTTGTTGTTGTTGTTGTTGTTGTTGCTGCTGCCCGTGCCTTGTGGGCCAGGGGGGCTGACTGGTCCGTCCCCACTGGAACGCATGTTGTCAGTTCACAAACCTACGCACTCGGGTGAAGTCAAAACCTGTAGAGGGAAAAAGGCATGTGAGGTCGGACGCACACTGAGAAACACAGTGACACGCAGCAATGAGTAACACGCACAACAAGACGTATAATGTTTAACGTAGTTTCTAGAATGTCTGTGAAATAATACTCATACTTAAAAGACAGTGAATGTCTGAGCAGGCATCTGAGGGGGGAGGGGGGCGCTGGCCTCAGCGGTCAGAGCGAACCAGTTAAGATGTTTGTTCTTACCTTTGCAGAGGCTTCTGAGAATGGGTGCGCTGCATAGTAAAAACTGAGGGAACACCTGCCTTTCAAAGTCACTAGTTACACAATGCAAACGCATTGCTGGTGCAGATAAGCACACTGTAAAATATATCTTGGCTTTTATAAATATAAGTGTCTTTTTCTCAATATTTATTGATCATTACGGGCTTCTGTGGAAGTCCCAATTCCAAAACACGAGAGGAAACATCGGTTTAGTATCGATGGAGCTCTAAAAGGATTCTCCGAATCGCAATAACAGCGACCGATCAGCACACACGTGCTGCCTACTTGTGAGATGCCATCGATCACAAGGTCAGCCGGCCGTGTAACTATTTTATATTTGCCCGCCGGGAACAGTATTTATTTTGTTTGACTTCACCGTTATCTGACCAGTTAAGTGAGAGAACTGGTTCTCATTTCCAACGACGTGCAACAACATCAGGCCAGTTGTTACAAACAAATAAAACCTAGATCTGCCTCGAATAATCTCATTAAAGAAATGACACACTATAATATACACATAATATGTGCAATATACAGGGATCAAACGAGTTCCTGGAGAAGTAAAGAGTACCGGAGACCCGTTTGTTGAGTTGACTGAAGGAAGCAAACAGAATGCAGCAAAGTAACTAATGCAAAAGGAATTTAATGTCTATGTAGATATTATATTACCTCTGTGACGATTTGATACATCCACACAAATATGTCAGTGTGTTCTCTTGCAAACGTGCCCGGACCAGCTGGGAGTGTGTGTGTGTGTGTGTGTGTGTGTGTGTGTGTGTGTGTGTGTGTACCCTGCTTGTATGTGGGGAAAGCCTATGGCTAAAGAATGCGTGGCATGAGGGTGAAGGCTACTCATCGTGGCAGCAGGACACAGAAAGTGTCCCGTTAGTGTCCTACACACATCAACACAAACACACGTACACACACGGCAACGAGCCTGTTGTGCAATGCAGAACAACACGTGAAGATGTGTTTCATCTTGTGTGTGTGTGTGTGTGTGTGTGTGTGTGTGACGTGTTACGGCCCCAGCTTCAGGTTGTATTTCCCAGTGAAGTGGGTCGAGGAATACATGGACATTCCGGCTCATAAAAACAAAAAGTCTTTCCCAAAAGAAAGAAAGAATGAAGACGTCAGCCCGTCGTTCATGCGTTTTTACCAGTAGCTGGAGACAATTTGCTCTTTCTACTCGGAGTGTCCTCCCATCAAATGTCCCGCTCAGCGGACTGCCTCTACCCGGTGGGAAGGCCGTGTGTGCCGGTTACACGCTCCTCCGAGGTACCGTCGCTTCGCTGGCGGTCCGTTGTGCTCCGGACTTCGGGCTCAGGGCGGAGGGTCGCTCCCCGCACAGAGTTGACCCCCAGCGGCTCCCGTAGCAGCGAAACAAATACAAACTTACGCTACTTTTAACGTGTCTGCTTACGAAGTAACTTTTAGTTGCGTTTCAACGATACAAAATATGTTTACAAACGAGAGAGGAGGCGGCGGACGAGTGCGGCGGGTTTGCACTCACCTTTGCATCGTTTTTGGACGTTACGAGACTCTTCTTCCTCTTCTTTTTCTCAAGGCCGGAGGGGAAGGTGTGACGCTTAATTCCAAACTCCGCCGAAAAACGGACCGCGGCGTGTGCGTGCGTGCGCGCGCGTGTCGATATTCGGTGGACAGCGTCTCGGCGTGAGGAACTTTCGCGGAGACGGATGGTGCTGTGGACAGAGAGCGACAGCAGGGAGGAGGCTTGCGGCTGCGCTCTCTGGTTAACTCCTTCGCTCTCGGGGAGGTTGATGGATGGGGACAAAGAATGTGTGCGCATGCGCATGCGTGTGTGTGTGTCGGGGGAGGGGGGGGGGGGTTCTGCATATGCAAAAACAAAAATGTAAAAAAATAAAAAGTAATTACAAAATAATTGTCTGCTGCCGGGAGCAAACAAAGAAAATGCGTTTCAATAATAAATTATTAATATTGAGTTTAAAATTAAGATCAGCAACAATCGTGTCAACACGAACAAAACTATCGTAGTTCATTTCTCTGGAAAGCCAGAATGGAATAAGTAGTGGTTTTTTGGTAAAATTAACTCCTTAGGAATTCCTAGTTAGTTATTGCTCATTTTAAAGCATCAATATATACTTACCAAATTATTCATTATGCAGAATGGCCCGTTTCAGATTAAAGTGTTAATGTGTTTCATCGTAATTTGCACAACTAATCAAAATTACAGCTGCAAAATAAATGTAGTAAAGTGGGATATGTTGTTCATTACAGTTATCCAGATTAGCATAAATCTCTTGGTGGAGCATTTCTCACATCATGAATGACTGACCACCACTCATGTATTGCGTAGGCACTACTTCCCGGGGAGGTAAACAAATGACAAGTGCATGAGTGTAACTGCATATCACGCCTACTCCAGCTGACCTGAATCTCACTTCCTCTTTGTAAATTCACAATTACCAAACGCCACTCATTTTGCGCCCTTAGGACACGAAGCGCAAGCAGGACCAGTCATTTACGCAATACAGACCTTTGTGTTTTCTTTACTTGTGTATATCTGATTTGTATCTTGCAAGATACTCACACACTAAAAGTGGGGTCCGCTTGGTCCCACTTTGTCCCAGTGTCCTCATCTATATTTGGCTGCTACAACTGGACTATTTCACAATAATGACAAAAGTAATCGCAAACCCTGGCCGCTCATTGCTATGCTCCTTCTCAGTAAAGCAGCCCGGTGTTTATGGACTCTTGGTAGTATTCTGCCTCTTAAGCTTTTGTCCCGATCCGTTGTTGACACTCACATTCAAACACACACACACACACACACACACACACACAGTGAACAAGCCTTGATTACATCAGTAAGCCGTATATCTGTCAGCCTTTATGAAATGAAGTGATGCGTGTTACAGTGGCATATAGATAAGCTAGATTTAATCATTTAAGGCTTCATTGCCTCAGGTGTACATTAACTTTTCTCAAGGGAAACTTCGCCTGACACACCTGCCTTCGTCACACCTCTCAGATCTCAGAGTACGTAGATCGATGTCATGCGGTAAAAAGGCTGGTTTTCTTCCAGCCACGGGTGGATTACGGACAGGAAGCAGTATATCTTGTTGCTGTGTCATACTGAGATTGCCACAGTGGTTTGAGTCACTGTGAGAGGACAGAATTGCACCACGTTGCCCCGGGGTCTAAACAGAGAAACTTGAAATACCTCTTTTCACAGGGAGCAAAAAGAGAGGAAATTACCTGAGTGACTCACCAAAGTAATCAAGAGTACAGAGTCGGTATTAACACACAACTGCAATCATGGAGTTTAGTTTGGACCCTCATCCACATTACAGGGGAGGAGATGAACCCCACACACGCAAATGAGTTCAATCAGGAACATTCTCTCGCTTTAACTCTCCTAACATTTTTATCGTTAATTTTCTGTTGATCACACAGTCAAAAGTTCTCTTGAGCACACAGAGTTGCAGGGTTTGCTAATAAGTTTGCCACTTATTTAAATCCTGTTTGCTTTACATATAGTGGTTTCCATTGAAATAGCAAATAAAAGATACCGTCTATATTTTAGTAAAAGGAACTTTTATTAATTCATTTTTACATATATGCATCCCCACATCTTTCAGCCCCGGGGCTTCTGTGGACGTACCACTCTGCAGTCATATTCTGTTTGTTCAAATATTTTCCCCACATTTACTTCACAGTATAAAACATCAGGAGAGGGTGCTACATTTGTTTAGACACAACTGTGTTATGATGAAAAAAAAAAAACGCTATCAAACATAAACTCTAGAATTTAAAATTCAAGTATTTTTCTCCACTGTCCTCAGCTACACTGACAAGGCATTACAAACGGCAGAACTGCATGAAACAAGAACAATTTATATTGATATTAAACTTTTTCATTTCATTTTTTTCATTTTATCATCAAGTACCCTGTATTATACAAACCCCAACATCTCATTTTCCTCAAAAAGAGACAATCACTAGCAACCAGTCAACAAAAACAAATTGCTATGTCAAATCCTGATTCAAGGAGAACCATTTACACGAAAAAAAATAGAAAAATACTTATTTAGCTTGCGTCCTGCATCTCTGGATTCAGGGGAGAGGCATCGCTGCCCTCTCAAACATCAAAATACCACCTGCGACACAATACAAATATTCTTAAACCAGGAGACTTGTAAAAAAAAGAATCCTGTCTTCTTTTCAAAAGTGCAATCTGTCTTGTAAGTTCTTATGTCTGGAGAAAAGAACCACCTCATGTCCACGTACACATGACAAACGGGTGTAGACTCAGTAGTGACGGAGCTCACAACTGGGTGTTTTCGTCGCACCGCGGTGACCTCAAACGTTGGTGACCTCGACGCTGGTGTAACCGTGGATCGGGCTCCCCTCGGATCTGGGCGGAGTCGGGTCCCGAACATCCCGGGGCAGGGAGCCGTTGCTGCTGTGGCAACACAGGTCTCGCCCATTGCGGGTCTTGGGGCTGAACCCTGTTGGAGGCTGAAACGCGCATTCGTTTTTAAACACACAAACAAAAAAATGTACTCAGCCTGCCGCCACACAGATGGTCTAATTATTCTTGTACGCATGCGATGTAAAACCCGTTATTTCAAAACATAGCCCCCCCCGCCCAACCCCCCCGCCACACAGACACACACACACACCTTCACAGCCCTCCTCCTCAGCGAGCCTTCGTCATCCGTGTGGCGGCCGGTGGAGCTGGGCGGTCTGCCAGCCGAGTTCTGGCGGAGGAGGGGCGGCGGGGTTCCCAGGCCCAGGTGCTCGTAGTCCTGCTTGGTGTCCGTCCTGGATACGGGAACACGGGTTGAAGCAGGGTGTTGGGTTCAGTGGCCTCGGGTAGTATTTAACAGAACGCACCTTTGTGCGACGCTTAAAAGCAAATGTGTCATCAGCGATCAGGTTACGCACCTCGTATCTATTCGATTTACACACCAACACATTCTACAGTAAGTAGAGCCGCCGGTTAACGTCTCCTCTCACCTGGCCGGGCCGATCAGGGTTTTCATCTCCTCCACAAGGTGTCGGCGAATCATGTGCTTGTTGTTAGGTATCCCCAGGGCGGTTGCCATGGCGTCAATGTTAAAAGTGGGGTCAAGCACCATGACGGCGCCGTGAACTCCACTGCTTAGAAGACTTTCAGCAAACTCCTGGATGGGAGGATGAAAATAAGGTTGTTGATAGGATGTTAGACAAACAACATGCTTTATTTGTTGATGTCAGCACAGGTCCAGGTCAGCCGTGTCTCTACACACCCTGAATGTGGCAACATGTTGTCCCATGTCAAGACAATGTTGACTTGGAATATCCATATTGCAGCATCGGCCTAGAGAGCTTAGAGATACATTAACAAAACCCCTCTATCGCGCTCTTTGATCCAACTATTGGTTTTGTTGCAGAGACTGTGGCTTCAACTTTTGTTTCAATATTTCAGTCTAAGAAGGATAATATATATTTTTAGATAGAGGTGAAACCTCTGATTGTTTTCAAGTTGTATTCCGTCTCTCTCTGTCCTCACCTTCAAGTCAATATCTTTGATCCATTTCACCACCCGATGAGAGGTCCACACCAACGGGTCCACGTTCTGGTGCTCACACTGGACCCGGCGAGCCTGCAGCGCCTGGAAACCGATTAAACAAATCTGTTTCCATCTAGCGCATCTAGTCCCTGTTGTCCTCTGCCTGTGAACACGGGGCTGAAACTCTCTTACCTCCTTGTCAAAATTGAGTAAGTGCAGCAGTTCGATGCCCAGCAGCAAGCTGACCTGGTGGAACGTCTTGGTGATGTTAAGGTGGCGCTCAAGGTCGCGGCGCGTCAGGGAGTTCAGCAGACGCCCGTCTACCAAGTGGTTGTGAAAGGCCTGGGAGTACTGCGGCAAGCCCACGTCGCTTAACCAGGCCTTGGCCACCCAGTGGTGGTCCATGTCTGCAGCCTTGGACAGCCTGCAAACAGCACACACTCATTCCACAAAGAGGTACCACTGGCTTTATTGTCTTTGGTTTGATCCATCGCCTTCCTTCAGACTTAAATATATCAACAGCTATTGGTTTCCAGAGGATTAATCCTACAGACTTTGATCTCTGCTCACAATCAGGCTGCCATTTGTGCTTCTAAGTGGAATGTCTAGACATTCGGATGGATTGCTGTCAAATGTGGCGATGATGGTAATTTTAGAATGAATTAAAATGAAAGTGCTTCTAATTTTGACAAAACACTGTCATGAGATCAAAACTTTTAATGTGTGTGTGTAGTTAATATACTTTTTTTTTAAATCAGAGAAACACTCTGGACAGATTACAATTCTATTTCTGGTCGAATGTGGATTATGGAGGTTTTGCAGTTGGACTGACTCGCATTAATCAGAGTGCAAAGGGAGCAAACCTGGCGTAAATACTGGGAGACTAATGCTAAATATCCCTTTTTTTAAAGTCACCGTTGTCATTTGTAAATGCTGTTACTATAACTCACCAACAGATGGCCCTCCTACGCTGTCACACAATGTACAGGTTTCCAGATGAATCACTCACCCTCTTCCATTCTCAGCGTCCCTGTAATCCTCAATGGCCAGGCGGAGTTTCCGGCGATGCATTAAACTGCTGACACCTAAACCCAGCTCCAGGTCCTCATCCGTCAGTCCGAGTAACACCTGCCAAATACTGATACTGCTTAGTGACCAAAGACACCAAGTGTCTAAGAGAGATGCACAAAAGTGAGGGCACCCGCATCGTGTGTGTGCTTTAATCCTACCTTTCCACTCTTGACATTTTCTGAGCAGCTGCGGATGTACATCGGCATTGCCATGACAACCTCCAGCCAGGCCTGCACGGTCCCAGCCCTCCACTGGGACATGGGCGTCATCCTGGCCAGCTCCACCTGCTGGAGGCGGTCCAGCTGGTCCTCGGACCCGTCGGACAGGCTGTGGCGGGTGGGGCTGGAGAGGCAGTCTGAGTCTAAGCGGGAGGGCGGTGGAGGAGGAGGGGGGGGGCATGTGAGGGATGTAGTTGAAGGCGTGAGCGAAGGCACGGGTGGTAGTGGGCATAGTGAGCAATGAAAAAGCAAAACGTTAAATCACAACATACGGAAAACTGTTTTAGGTCAGTTCAACATAAAATCCGCTCAGCGGGGGAACGGAAATAGACGTGATTTCTGCATAACGGTCACGCTTCAACCAACTTCACTGGCTCTTGGCTGCGCGGCAACGAGCCAAACGCTTGCCAGGGAGGCTGTAAACAAAGTTGCAGCTTTTATGAACAAGCTCATCACTTAAGAAGTCCATTAAACAGGCAGCTGTTAGGCTGTTGAATTAACACGGCGGTCTAATCTGTCTAAATTAGCCGACAGCAACAGTTCCATGGAAACAAAAAGCCTGCAATGTGGAAAATTAAGTTCCATTTTGATGCATTAGGAAATCTGACTTACAAATCAACCATAGGGTTAATTGTTCTTTAAATGCCCCTTAGATTATTAAAAAAATAGAACGCTTGGTTATTATTTTACTAAATTGTGCCAAATGTTTTCTGTTCACCTTTGTTCTCAGATTTTAAATATATGGACCAACAACGCAGCTCACTTTGTTTAACCAAGAAACATTTCCCTGTCTTCACCAGCGAGGGGCCTCTTGGTACCAGTTTTGGGCTCATCGTTATAGCATCGAATAGCACAAAGTGTTCCCTTTAAGAGTGGACATTGCTCTGATTGCATCATTCCATTCCCACCGCTCCTTCACTTGAGATGTGAGGTGTTGCTTAGAGAGAAAGTAAAGCTAGTGTAAAGCTTAATGTTTCTTTTTTTGAGAACTAAAATGACACTGACAGAATTCACAGGTCTTGTCTAATACTTTCAGAGAACCTCTACATCAATACCATCAATACCCTTACGGCTCAACCAGTGAGTGCCAAGCAGGCCTGAAACAGAAGCATCCACCTGAGGATTCAGGTATAAAGGA
Source organism: Gasterosteus aculeatus (assembly GCF_964276395.1). Taxonomy (NCBI): domain Eukaryota; kingdom Metazoa; phylum Chordata; class Actinopteri; order Perciformes; family Gasterosteidae; genus Gasterosteus; species Gasterosteus aculeatus. Next base: position 13,588,538 of record NC_135689.1, on the reverse strand, counting down.
CTGCCTCAGAATGTTGAGCTCCCAAAAACACCCGGCTCGTTTCAGTGAAAAAATAGAAATGTGAGACGGAATGACGCTGGCTTTGTGACTCAGTTTGAAATGCTGCCTGGAGCCTTCCACCTTGAATCAGACCGCAACAAAACGCTCTTTGTCTCCCTGTTTCCAAATAGAAAGCTCCCTTTATGTTCTTGTTCAAAAACACATTCAACATTAAATGATGGCAGGATTGTATTCAACTCAACGTAAGTAACTCTTCTCAACTCGGGTGCTTGTTTGTGCCCATCTAAGAGCTATATGTAAACTGAATGTGCACTAAGTGACCCTCTCAGAGCAATTCACGCGAGGCTGAATACATCTCCTTTTTGGACAGAAATGCAGTCTTGCCCAGATAAAAGGGCTGTCTTTAAGTTCTTTCCAAGGTGTGCCACATAAAAACACATCCGAATCGACTATCTGACATCCGGTTTAAGGCCAAACTGTTTGAAGATTGGACTCTATTAGCGAGGTTTCGTCCCATTGTGGAGATGACCCTCATGTCATTTTTTAAAAAAAGACACTGAAAGCTGAAAGGGTCGAGACGACTTCGTGCCGCGCTGTGGCCGCACTACTGTGAACGGTTTTGATCCTTCACGTGAGGCCACGAGTGCGTTTTGTCAACAGTGATGGATGGTGAGGGCTTTTGTGTGGAAAGAACAGCAGTGTTTGCACTTCATGTAAGACACAGGAAACGGTTTTGTTCAAGCAATCAATCCGTAGACATGCCCTTCAATAGCAACGCACAGTGGATGCTATTACTGCAACAAAGCAGCGCTTCACACTGTGACTGCACAATGAGGAATGCAGGAGAACAGAGTGCTGAGCAAGATGTGTTACATTTTAAGACTTTGCGTCGAAGAATGTTTTACAGTTGAATGGATCAAGAGTCCAGATGTACATTCAAAATAAATTATTCCATTTAAGATGAGTAGAGAGTAAACAGATCTAGATGTAGAAAACTGTGCTTATTTGCTTTCTTTCGGCAGCTGGCTATAATTTAAGTTTAAAGGAGGAGTTTGACATTTTAGGAGCTGCAGCCGGACTGTTTATAGTCTAAGCTAAGCTAAGCTAAGCTAACCGGACGCTGGCTGTAGCATCACATTTACCTTACAGACACAAATGTAACATAAACTACAAGACAGCGAATAAGAATGAAACTAGTGTGTAATCTGCTTGATTCATGAGAATCTGTTGAGGGAAAGATATGCTGTTGAGGTGGGGGCGGAGGGGTTATCGGTTATCATCTGTTACTTCCGATAGCACACACAGCACACGGCAGCACTGAATCGTTTTTGGGCTGATTTGCATGAGTAAATAGAACTTGAAGAAGTGCTCAGTTCCAAGGCCATTCTGAGATGTTGCTTGAGAGTTAGCAGGCGTCTGCAAACACAGCTTGCAACCCCAGCAGCACAGCTCATAGTCATAGCAATTGGAACTTTAGTACCTTGGTCTCACTGAGTCTGATTGACTACTTCTTGGCTCACTTCACTGTGTTGAGAGTCCGGAGGAGGTCAGGCAGGAGGGGTCAGTGTTAGAGGTCAGGGGTCAAATCAAAGCAGAACATTATTGACACCGTGTGCTGACAAATATGAGTAGTGCTCCAACAATCTGACATGGCTTCCTTTTCAATCTCTTCTGTTTTCTGATCATTGATTTCCGTATCAAAGAGAAAGAAGGAATGTTTTCCTTTTTTTAAATAAGGAATTACAATTGGGAAGGACAGGAAAGGAGGCCATTTGGAAGCTTTTGGTGACGCAGTCCTCTCACAGATGGACTTGCAGGGTTGAGGGAGGCCAACGCACCTCCAGCGTAGTGGGACGAATCAGAGTTAGAGCCACACCAAGACAAATGAACATGTGAACACACACACACACACGTTAACACCGGGAAAGAGAGGACAGCCACATGGAAGTTCAACGTTATTCATTTTTATTTTAAAATAATCTTATTCTTAATTCTTTTGAGCGTAAATTTGTTGCCATGCCTTTAAAAGTTTGCTACTATATCCACTTCTAAACATCTCGGGACCCCACAATAGAAGTCCTCCCATGAGGCCTACATCTTTAACTTTAAATAAAAACTCTTTAATAATAATATTAATTTTATTTCTGTAATTTACAAAAAGTAAAATATTTGTGGAAATAAACAAAAACAACAACAAGGAGGCCGCGGCTCAAAACATAAAAATCATACACTGTTTTTCATTTGATATGTTCTTTTTCCCCTCAGCAGAGGTTGGCTGAATGAAAAAACAGCCAAGACTTCCACATGTCATTAAATGCTTAATGAAATAAAGTGGATGAACTGTTGTTCTTGTACATACAATTAAATAGACTTCACTATGAATTGAATTGAATGAATATCTAAAATCTGCGAGCCCAAATGCCGCCTGAGCTGAATGCTAATCTTTGCGCGGCACTGTGGTTGAACACAGCTCCGTGGTAATCTGCGACTCTGTGGTGGTTCACATGAGCCTGACAAATACGCAGTGTTAGTTTAATATCGGGGAGAGAAGCGATTTCCTGGGGGTGGCAGTGCAGACTCCGGCTCCATCCAATGAATGGATGAAAATAATCCAACGTCTTTAGGCATTCTTGTGCTTGAAGAAAGACTATTAACCTTTGGCACAAAGTTAATTGCTTTTTTTTTTCTCCAGCTGGCTTGAACGGCCTCAGAATGTGGGGGTCATGGGAGAAGGTATATACGTTTGCTTCAGTTTGATTAGCCTGCTTGAATCGGATTTCTCAGCTGCTGGGTTGGCACTCATTATTGTTATAACAGTTCTTTTAATGTCTGCTCTAAATTCAGGCCTAAATTGAAGTTCAGATTTTCTGGTAATGTAACCTAATTCCTGAGGTTTGGAAAAGCCTTGACCACCATTATAATACCTACAATATCTTACTTACCCCACGATAATAGCTTTCTTTTATTGTACTAACTTTCCCCGGAATGATTCTACCCCCTAACAGCCTTTAAGTATTAATACAATAATAAAGTTACAAGCTACTGTAAGATCCTACAGCAGGGAAATGGTACAAAGCCTCATGAATAAGTGGGATAATTACTAAAGCGTTCAAAGGGTAGTGCTGGGCTTTCTTTGTGACTGTGGGACTGACCTTTAATATATTTGAAATGTAAGTTTACACAAAAAGAGCCTTGTAGGTGCAGATTAAAACGTTCTCCGTTTAGTTTGTTATGTTAAGCTTCTGACATTGATCAGAAGTAAATTCAAAAACCTCTTTCCAACCATGGAAAAACCGTGAATAAACATAAACATCTCAAAATGAGTAACGGACCTCTCTTATTTTATTCCCCTCCTCTGCAATATTTGCAGAGAAAGACATTCATGTTGAGCAGGGTTTTGTTCCACATGCACGTGGCGACTGGGACTCTGTGCATGCATGTCACACATGTAGCTTAGCAAAGTACCTTCTATCTTGACAGATAGAAAACACATTTTTTTACATTCCCTGTTTGGCTTCATGTTGATGTGGAACAGACTGTTTTGCATAGAAAGTTTATTCCTCGCTCAGAAGCGTCTTTGAAGTCCCGTTTGAGCGAAACATCAAGAAGTGCAGTTATGTTGGCGGCTGAGAGGTTTGTTATGCGACCGAATTAGAGGCGGATTTGAGGAGTCTGCATGTTTGCCGACAGGAAACTGTTCTCATCATGGCAGTGTGGGAGGAGGGGGATGGACCAAGCAGGACAATAAACAGGGAGGAGCTCAAGTTAAAAGGTGGTGCGAGGAGGGGGAGTACATGTCAAAATCAACAGAAGGCATTCAGGACAGGGAGACATTTACACGCACAAAGTGCACATCAACTGTGGTTATTTACAAGTACAGCAGTCCTTCAAGTTTCCAGTTGAGTGAAAACAAAAGGTCAAAATCGAGAGAACAATTAAAAGATCCAGTAACACAGTCGTCTTGGAGAGCAGATACAATAGAACATATCCACAGGGTCGCCGTGTCACACTGTCCACTCTATTTACAGGACTGTACATACACACAGGTGCATTCTAGCCCCCCCCGGCTCCTCGCGTGGCGTCTGACCACTGGGCGACACACGCATGCAACACTCTCACACACATGGAAGCAGGGATGTGTGTGAGAGTGTACGGGCACACACGTCATTATATCTGTACACGCTGACATCAAACACACACACACACACACACCCACACACACACACATACACACACACAAACACAATGCTGTCTTCTGATCAGCGCCAAACGGGCTCTCCAGAGCCGGTTCGCTCGGACATGTGTGCTTTACCAGTCTGCATCTTCCTCTATGTAATAATCAGGCGTTGAAGTACCATCAAACAAACCAGGGTCGAGGGACTTGCGCTGCTTCCCCCGGGCGAAAACACGCGACAGAGAGCCCAGCCCCATCTTCTCTTTCTTCTTCTTACGCTTCGCCTCCTCCAGATCTTCTAGGGACTGGCGGGGAGAAGAAGACAGCAGAGGGAAGGAGGCGATGAAAACACGAGCAGGAGGAAACGGAGCGATACAAGAGCGGAGAAACCAGCGGAAGTGGTGCAGAGTGGGCGACAAAAGAGCAGCGAAGATAAAGATCAGACCACAAGGGGGGGGGGAAGTGTCCCTTGACATGCTGCCAGGCATGCAATTATGCAACAACCCACAAACTGGTCTTCACATTAATTCCTGTCACAGCTGCAGAACGAGCACACGACACGCTGCGTGGGGCAAACACGAGTTCAGCCGGAGCGACGGCGGATGGAAAGGACAACGGCGGGGAAGCAGTACAGCCGGCGGGTACTACAGAGGAGGTGGTCACTCGGGGGGCGGTGGTGGCGGGGGGGGGGAGGCGGCTCTTACATTGCAGAGGGAGTGAGTCCGATGGCGTGGGGAGTTGATGTCGCTTGGTGTGGATGAGCGGTCACCCTCCAACGCCGAGGCATCGGAGATGACGGAGGGCTGACGCGAGTGGCACGGGCTCACTCGCACGGCGGCCACTAAAAAGAGGGAGAACAGACAACACTCGTTTTCTCTTTGGGGTGCTACGGGGTGATCGGGGCACATTTTATTCTTCTAAACAGGGCCACTAGATACCTAGAAGAAAATATATGTTAAAAGCCCCTGACCAACTGCTTGGAATTATTCGCAATCATCTGTAGTTGCTAAGCAACAGTGAAAACGGCCTCACAGAGGATGTGTTTGACAGTGGAAATGAAAATGATATACATACTGTTCGACCAATTAAATGGCAATTTGGGGGGTTTGCAACTATTCATATGTTTTCTTTGTCTGCTTCTTCCTCCACATGAGCCCTTTTAAACAATCTCGAGGAGAATTAAGACGGACGCCTTCTCTGTTTGGAAGCATGGCTAGTTTGTGTAGAACTTTCTTTATAGGCGCCTGCCGTCTTACTATTCTTGCTTTGGCTAGCAGTTTGCTATGCACTTTAGCGGCAAATGTGTGGCTGTAGGGTGAGCCATGGTTCACTAAAGGAATTCTTTCGGCTCTGCCTACGTGAGCACAAGTCAGTTAAATGCTGAGGCTGCAGGAGCAAATTCTGCGATGGGCCTGAAAAGTAAAAAAGAGGAGCCAAAAAAACGCCAATATAAAAGAAAAAGCGTTGTAGAAAGTTTTCCTTAGAAGAAGGCTCCAGCCTGCCCCCCCATCCTGGACATATACATCTCCAGACTCAGGAAACGGGCAGGAAAGGTTATTGCAGACCGTCACACCCTGGAAACAACCTGTTCCATCTCCTGGCCTCTGGTAGGCGCCACAGAGCACTGAATGCCAAAACCAGACACGGGAACAGCTTCTTCCCAAGCTTCTTCTGATAAACAATCAATCAGACTACGCCCTCCCCCCCACCCCCATTTGCATCATGTCAGCTGTTGTCTTTGTTGTACAGTTTAAATTCACATATTCACATACATAGTCTTGGGATACATATTTATAACTAGATTGTACAGTCGCTTAAATGCCTACACTTATTTTCTTGTTTATATGTTTGTATGCGGAGAACAAAGTGGAAACCGGAGTCAACTAAGTGATTCTGATTCTGAAGATCAATTAACTGACACCTCATAACCCAAATATAACTATAGATATACAATACCAGTCAAGAGTAGTGACACACTCTCAATGAACTGAATGACAATATCTGTTCAAATGTCTGACTGGCACTGCGTAAATATGTAATTCAATTAACCTTCTAATTGTTGGTGAAATTCAAGCAGAGCAAAACAAACACTTGAATTCTCCGCAGCTGCCATCTGTCCAACACAGAGGAAATGTTTGTGTGGGGCGAAGACAAATGCAAGCTGTAAAGCCAAAAATATGCTCACTGGAACTGCTAGATAAAGCGCATGAAATGGAGCCACCGGGGCATCGTCAGTGGCCAACAATCTGAGGAGCAGGTTGACATGAGCATGCACAGGCTAGAGGGGCGGTACAGGTACAGGTGTCGCTCCTACCTTGTCTGTCAGTGGGATGGCCCGCGTGGACGTAGAGGGTCTGCTGACTCTGTCTGATGGCGGCGGTCAGGGGAAGGTCAGCGTGCATCACCCACTCCTGGTTGTTGCCGTTGACAACCGTTTCCGTGGGCATGGCCACAGAGTGACGCTTGGGCACATCCTTGTTGAGGGTCGCCAGAGACTGTTTGGCCTTGAGAAGGTACACAGACAGATGCAATGAGTCGGACAGCAGAGAGTGAAAGGTTTCTGGGTTGTTTGGAGTTAGTTGGTGTCTTTCTCTCTCACTGTTTTGTTGTCTTTATTAATGGGTCATATGTGTGCACGTGTACTTGTTCGGTTCTGTATCCAGAATCCTACTAAGTCTAAGTCTACTAAGTGCAGGCAGTCAAGTGAGTTCTCCCCCCGGGCTCCTCATGTGATCGGTGCCTCATGAAAAATGCAGCTGTATTCATGTTTGTCTTTTGTTGTGCGAAATCTCTGCTTACCCAAAGAAGAAAAAAGCAGGAGCAAAATATTTGGAGGAGGTTTATGCCGGTTGCCTCCTTTCGGAGAAGAAAGTCAGGGGATGGTGCGGCTTAAAAATTAGGAGAAATGATGGCGGTTTTCTTGAAGTTTAATGAAAACATTTCCCCGTCTCAAAGCACAATTCCCCGTCTTTTAGCAGGAGCCTGGGGAACCGTGTTTTTGTGTCTGTCAAACGCGTCGTTTCTTTGTGCGTGGGTTTTCTGATTAGCCCTCAGAGGTCGGTGTTTCACAAAGCTTCAATTGTTGTTATTGTGCAAATCTTATAACATCATGCCAAGCAACAACAGGCTACAAATCAACACTGAAGCAATCAGCTTTGTTGCAATCATCTCCACCTACCAGCGGCCCGACCATTATATGATTATCAATCATAGTCTTTGACATGCAAAACAGAAAATAATCACAAACCGCTGGACTTATCATTGGTTGTCAGAATATTTCCCCACCAAGCATCGCGTTGCTCAATTCAAACCACATTCAGAGTGATCGTAGCGGGGATCCGGGGGGACCACTGATGTTAGGACCACGAGGACCGATCAGGGGCGGCTGAGGGTTAGTCAAACACGTGCAGCTGCTAAACCACAATTAGGTCACAAGGAGGAGATATTCCCAGGGAGCGGAAGGGTCAACAAGGGCACAATTTCAAAGCTGGGCGACCATCTTACCCCCATGACCCTAGGAGAGTAGTCCCTGTCTGCGACCCGCTCAAACAGCCGGATCTCCATTCTCTGACTGACACAGTTACTCATCTGGGGGTTGGAGACATGACGGATGGCGCTGCTGTACATTCAAAGGCGCTTTGACTATATGCAGTAATAACGTAGTACCTTAAGACAGTAGTTATAATCTGGGCTTTCTTGTTTGTATCTTCATATACTGCTATTATTTGTCTCTCTGTCTCACCATGGCCAGTTCGGCCTCCAGCTCCTTGATGCGGTTCTCCTTGAGGTCGAGCTGGGAGCGCAGCATCCCCGTGTGCTCCGTGGCTTCCTTGGTCTGCCGCCGCAGGTCCCACTTCTCTCGCTCCAGCAGGTCCTTCTCCTTGGCCAGTGCCTTCACCGCATCCTCGCTCTCCTGGTGGACACAGAGATCCTGATGGATTGTTTCACACGCGCACCCTCGGAAAAATACATGTGAGTGTGAAATCCGTTAAGTAAAAGGCTCAATGTCACTACTTCCTGTGTTGTACCACTGCCTTCTTAACTCTGCTGTATATGTTAAGCTACTACCGCATGCTTTCTTTTGCTTGGTAAAGACAACACTTTATGACGCTTAAAGCAGAATGTGCACACATCCTTAACAGATTCCTATCCAGAGCACGCACACAACCAGTGCTTTTTATTCATAAAACCATTGTTGTTGTTATTGTTGCTTCTGCGGGCCTTTTCCAGCAAATGTAAATCCAACCAATGAGCCAAACAAGAGGAGACATAAGAAATGGGTGCCGCACTTTTCTGTGCTGCTCATAGTTGCGTATGAAGTCGCGGAGCTGCTCCTCCCGGCTCTCCAGTGTGGCATAAAGCTGCTGCATCTGGTTCACCAGGTCTGCTTTCTCCACCTTCAGGCGCTTACGGTCGGACTTCATGGCTGCAACGAAGATGAGAGAGAGAGAGAGAGAGAGAGAGAGAGAGAGAGAGAGAGAGAGAGAGAGAGAGAGAGAGAGAGAGAGAGAGAGAGAGAGACATTGGTGGTGAGTTAAATCACAAAAGTCCTCTTTTGTTTGGTACAGTTGTGCACACCGTGAAAGAAAGAAAAAGAGACATTATGGACATCTATTCCCACAGAGCAAATATAATTATTACTTGCAGAAACGTGATCCATGTGCAGCATTTATTTTTGAACAGATTCCAGCAGTGTATTGAATAATCACCACAGTCTTTCAAATATAAAACATTATGGGTAAAAACATGAAGTACCCCCCTGATGTTCTTATGTAGTGTGACTGCATGTTGATGAAGGGGTGAATCACACATTAACCGACCTGTCAATCTCCTCCATGCTGCTGGATTCTTTAAAGAGCCGGGTCTCTTATTTTATCCGTCTCTGTGCCACACTCGCTCTAATCCTGCGGCACCTCACCCACGCATCCTCATGAAGAATATGGTTCAGTGCAGTTATCCACAGGAGCTCTAATTTACTCAAAGACAACATGTCCTTTTTCTCTCCTCAGCATCTCCTGCTTTGTCTTGATTCTCCCTCTTAAAGCTGTGGGCTGTTTTACAAACACTGGCTCAAAGCAAAGTTTCCTGACAGCTTTCTTCCCGAACTGGCAAAGTAAAGTTTATTTACATTTGATGTATTCTCCCCCTGTGTCTGCCCACTTTGGTTTTCTTCCCTTCAATTCACTCTATTTCCTTACACTGTCCTGTGTATTCCTGGCCTTTTCATATCACCACATGCTTCCCCGTTCCCCTTTTGATGCTACCTTTCTTCTTCTTCTTCCCTCCGTTATCTCCTTGCCAGCCAGCTGTGGTTCATTAATTAACTTATATCACAGCCTGGTTAATTGCGTGACATTCACAAGTTGTTGTCTTGGGAGCCTTCTCAGGCAAGTGGAAATGAAGTGCACTTTCACAAGGACGGATTCAGCCTCTCCTTTTCTTCTCCGTTGTCTCCTGTCCCCTCTGGTATCTCTCCCTGACACCCGCTCCTTCACTGCCGGAATTCCTGAGCGAAAGCAATATTCAAGCCAAACTAGCCGGGGATTGTAGACTAGGAACATTTGTCATTGGCCGAGGGGAACAGGAAACCTCCGAGCACCTGCCTCGGGAAGTCAAAGCCGTCTTTGAGATGAGCCCAAAACACTGTTGCTGCCTCACATCCTGCACCTGTGACCGCTTGGCACCATCGACCCTTCCTGGTGTCGGATACGAGAAAGCCCTCGCTGTGACTCGGTAAATGGGTCCATTCACACAGTGCTCTCACTTTCCATTTGTAACGTACATATGAGCACTTTCATTGAACAAAGACGGTGCTGGACTCTCACAGTCACTGTACACTTAAGAATGTGGGCGAGATGGGGGAGCCGTAACACGTCTCCTGCTCCAGGACACTCATATTAATGAATGAAATACTCGGCCCAGGCCTGCATGAATTATTACCAGATGAAACTAGAGGGGACCACGGGAACCATGGGGATGAAACTGGAGGAGCAGGCAGACATGGAGAGGAAGCTATTACAGAGGCTTCGATTTAATAGTCTTTTTTCTTGAATGATATCCATGCAAGCGCCATTCTTCAGTCATGTCCCTTCACCGCAGCAATGCAGTTTGTGTATTTGAGTACTTCTTTCGATCATATATGTTTTTCCTCTACTTCTAAACTGCAGATCAATGGTTGTCTGTCTGCAAAATTGTGCGTGGCTGCATGACAATCCAGATACTAAAACCACAGATCAGAGGAGATTAAGAAATCATCGACCATTAACAGTCAAAGCCCCTGTTCCTGCTGCTAAATGTTAGACAAACACCTGATGTATTATGCGCTCCTGGCATTCTCTTAAACCTGCATGAGCGGGGTTTTTTTAGCGCTCCAGCTTACCAAAGCCCTTGTGCAATAAGGTAGTTTAATGTGTGCATCTACCACTGCAGTGGGCTAAAAGCCTGCTGGGCTCCTCTATGAAGCTCTGCTGCAGGAGGGCTCACATTACCTGCCCAGAGTGCGCTGACTCATTAGACACTTGTAAGTAAGTATAAGGTATAAGTTAAAAGATTGGATAAAACATTTTGGGAAATACGTTCATTTGAGTTGGTTGAGAAGCTACTCCCATGTCCAATCATTTGGAAGCCGGCAGATGGTTGGCTTTTGCCAAGAAATTGGAAACACAGGAATCTCTGCTGATCGCCTGACTTCACGGCGATGACATGACTCGAGCAAGTCCCCGCAGCCGGCCAAAGGATTAAACAAACATGTTAATTATTGAGCTAAGCTAACAAGCTGCTGGCTCCAGATTTATATTCAGAGGGACAGACATGAGAGTAGTACGGTTCTTCTTATCCAACTCCCAGAAAAGCAAACAAACAACTCTGTTTCGCAAAATGTGTCCAAATAGTACTTTGAATAAATACTTTAGATCTATAGATGAATACCGAGGTTGAATAGAGAGAAATATACATGTCTATAGATGTAGATAAACATAGATGTACAGAGGTTTGGATGGCAAAATCCTACAAGTGGTTTATTTGGTTGATGTTGAGCTGTTCTGCCTCCTCTGAGCAAAGGTTGTTTCAGTCACATCATACTGCAGGGGGGGCGTGTGTAAACATGTCACAGCAGGAACTCCTTTTTGAATGCGACATGAGTTCACGCTGACCAGAGCTGCTGCTGTTTGTGAAGAAGAAAACTATGAACTATAAACATGTTAAAAGGCCTGGTGGTCTGAGGGTAATTCCCGGGATAATCAAGCATCCGGCAGCACTCTGCACTAGAAGGTTGGGTGGCTGTTTTTAAAGGAACCGAATGAAACCCAGCCGTCTCGTTCACTCCTACCTTTCACCGTGCGCCGTGTTTCACACCCCACTCATTGCTTCTCCATGCTTTAATAACAAGCCTCATTATCCGGCGTGCCCCGTCCATTAGGGTACAAATAGAACAGGATCCCAGCCACAGCTTCAGCCCAATAACATTTCCTGCCTTTCCGTTCTCAGCTCGCGGTGACAAAATTGAGTTTTTTCTTTGGTGTCTGAGGTAGATGGATGAATAAAAGTGTGTTTGTCAGCAATATACAGGGGTCTTTGGAGAATGAATGTCCACGCTATATGCAATGTCAACGCATTTCAATTAACCTCATATTGTTTTGTTAGCAAAGGCCGCTATCCAAGTTGAGTTCACCTGCAACGACAAGTAGACAAAGGGAGACCCACTTATCACACTTCCCCAGAAAATCCCCTCCTGCACATTAATGAATGAAATATCTCCACACTGACGCCACTCCATATAACTTCAGCCCGAAAGAGAAGGGATGGGCTTTTAGTCGGCTCTTAACATAATTATTTGGGGGAAGAGAACAAAAGAGACATCAGCTCATTGGAGGGAGTCCAGGGTTCACGGTTTGGGATTTTAAATCTGCCAGATGAATAATGAAGTAGGAGCCTCAGAGCTGCACAGTGATCTCACCTCCTCATTTCCTTAGCAAAAAAAACCACTCACTGCCTGGATGAGGTTGATACCGGCACTCCTGCTATCTAACAGTCCTTAGCTTTCGCTGCCATGGTTCATTAAAACGAATGTTGCATTATCGACCATCAACAAATTACAGCGATGACATATGACATAAGTCTATAAAAAACCCAGAAGGTGGCTATTAAATAGAAATCAAAGGTGACACACTAATATGTGGTGTGTTTGTGCACAAGCTACTGAAGCAGCAGAGCTGACACGTCAGGGAATCGAGGAGAGAATCACACTTTCATCCAGTAACAGCCACTAATCACTCACCTCTCCGTCTTCACTGGATTCCAAAACAACATCGACTGCAATCTTAAAAGGCTGAGCTTCATTTTTCAGGCGCAAGCAAAGCGAGGCCGGCGTGGTCGCGGATTCCGATTCAACCCTGCAGGCACAATGTCTCTTAGTCTAACCGAGGAGCGCTTGATTAGTCCACTGCCACCCAAACCCACTCCAAGTCATCCCATTGAAGTAGACCGAGGTGCAAATTCAACAGGAAAACCATCCTTATTACCTGCTATCACGAAGCGGCTGCCAGCAATGGGAAATAATGCACAGAAGACTTGTGAAAAATAGATTAATCGACTTTAGAATTATTTTTTCCTTTCTCCTTCTTGAATAAATAAAAAGATATACTGCTGCAATGACTTTCATGTCATGATGTCATGTGGCGTGACGATATTTTGGCGCTCCGACTGCATCTGTGCAGGTGTGTCAAGGACAGAGCAGCTTTCTGAGAACGCTGTAGCGTGAAGTGACAATAAGCAGAGTGGGCAGCCTGCGCTGTGACGACACCTCTGCGGTCTGCTGCTTGCATTTGAGTCATGGGCCGACAGCGAGTCCCTCAGTGATAGTAATTACCCAGAGCAGAAATGGCTCATTTAAAAACAGCGGAGGGGCCCCGTCTTATACTATGGAGACAACTTTGAGGAGAAAGTCCAAGTAACAGTCAAGTAAACACCTTTCAGAAACAGCCCAACTGCAGTAGCCTTCACTATAGGCTTTTGATTTCACCAAGACAGTTTCAGTTGATCATCATTTGTGCACTTTAACGTTGGTGGGGATGAAATGACTTCAGGCAGCAGCTCTCGGGACGGATCGAGTGCCCACAGGCATCGTGACAAACCTGCAATTGTGAGAGGTTGGCAATTACCCACGATTGCAATTATAGAGCTCACAGGCTCACGTCTGGCACACAGTGGGAGTGAGCTCAGGCCTTCACGGTGAAATACTGTGGGCATCACACCAGACAAAGGCAGAGGGAGGCGGCGAGGGGAGAAACGAGGAACAAGAGACTGAAAAGTGGCGTTCCTCTCTGCGTTCTCCGTCTTGTATACACATGGAGCAGAAAATCTGCACGTAATTTACCCGCAAACCGAGCGGACCGTTCCCAAAGCAAACAGGTATTATCTTGAGAGGCAGAGAGCAGAAAAGGGGATGAAGCTTTTTCATTCTTTCTCTTTTTCAGCCAGAGCGGAACCACAGGAAAAAAAAATAAATACAAGAAAACAAACACCAGGCTGGTCTCCTTCACAATAATTGTTGGTAGCACTTTATAGAAAAAAAAACACTCAAGGAGCTGAAGTTTTCCAAACATTGCTCTCATTCTTTCAAGAAAACTCATTGCCAAAGCATCTGGTGGGATGTTTCACAATATGCCGGCCTTGTGAAAGCTGGGGGATATCAAACAGAGTGGACATCTTGCCTCTCATCGATTGGCAGCACACGGAAAACACTGCAGTTAATGAGGTATTCTCAAGAACATTATGTCTGTGTGTCTACTTGCAACGGATGAGAAGAACTCTTACTTTGTGAATATACCAGACAAAGAATGTTGAGCACTTTGGATTATTAGGAATTTACATGACCAGGTTTTGTTTTTCTGGAAATGATCCCGTGTCAACAAGAAAAAGTGGAATGTGATTCCCCTTCAAAGTCATCGCATCTTGTCTTCTGGTGTCCTGGAGAGGTTTTGGCAAACCAACTGACTGCAAACACTCGTGACTTGTTTGTCAGATAAAGATGAAGCTCTTCGTGTCCCCAAAACATGCTAAAAACCATTTCAAGCTACTTCACAACAGCCGTGCTTCCTCTCACTAAGACAAATAAAGGAATAGCAATTACTACGGGGTTCTTTTTGCACACCCTTGAGCCTTTTTGGCTGTAAAAGCTGATCAACATATAAACATTGATGAGGAAACCGTATGCATGCTGTCAGTAGTCACCAGTACACCAGTAAACTCGAGTCCAGTGTCTGCAGCACAGAACACGAACGCATCCAGTGAAAGCAGCACCACGGACAAGAAAATGACATGGCAGGAGTATTTCTTGCAAGCAACTGTGAATGTGGTGGACAAGGCTGCTACCTGCCACACAATAGAAAAATAAAAGTATCCTTGGAGTGTGATCGAGCCACTGTGTCAGCAGGTGAAGATGAAGTGTGACAAACGTGGACTACAGCCGGGAACGTGCTTCATGTTCCTGTTCTCCTCCCACGTCCTAACTGCAGACCAGATCCCCCCTGCTTGACCAACCTGGACCTCGTCAGCCAACCAAAGTCCCTCTTCATAAAGCTTGCATTACCCGCTGATCGTTGTCAGTGCCTGCTGGGCTTTGTAGGCTGTGGCCTTCATTACATTTACAATTTCACATTTTTACATTTCGCTGCCGCTTTTATCCAAAGGGAATTAGTGCATTCAACCGAGAGGGAACAGACGCAACAACAAGGATTAAAAAAAGAGGGCAATTTCTTCCAGAAAGCTACACTACAAAGTGCTGGAAGTAAGTGCCATCGTAAGTGCTGATAAAGTGCTACCGGGTCCAGGTGTAGTCGGTAGAAGTGTGTCTTCTGACAGAATTTTCAGTGCACGTCTGATACCGTATGGTGGTTTTGAGTCATTTTCGCGGATGTCATTACATGGCCGATCATTCTTTGAAAAGAAAGATACGCTGACGACATCTTTGCTTGATGCGCTGAAATCGAGTGTAAACTGCTTGGCAAAACTTTTGTTCATTACTTTACACAAATAAAGTGCAATGTGTACGTGTCGTCATGTAATTGCCAGACCCAGAGCACGGTGATGAATCTGTAACAGGGACAGGAAACACTTATCGGTCATTCCATATCGCCATGACAACGTGCATCACCAAAATGTATCTTAATGTAAAGTGTATTGCAAAAACTAAATTTCAATATTCAAATGATATTTCCTGCTGAGTGGAAACTGTGCAGTGAGGAGCGCCTTTTTTAAAAAGAAAGCATGCTAAAGGCTTACAGTATATAGCGGCTAATGGGCGCATTAACCACACTGTTACTGACCCTCATGCTAATTTGAAACAAGTAAAAGTGCACTGATTTCAATCATTAGGAGCAACATGTAGCTTCTTAAGCAGCTTGTGGAAGAAGTCATAACAGCGTCACTGTGCTTTGGATACTTCCAATGTTCACAGTTAGGTCTAACATTTCCAATCCATCCACAACTACTTTTCTGGTGTTCATCAAATAAGGGATTTTATTTTAAAGTTTGTTAAACGGTGGATTCCAGCAAATGACTATTTGTTTTACTGTTGAATAATTTATTTGTGTTATGTGCACTAAACTATGATATCCTGTAATATTTATGTTTTTACAAAGTCTGGATCACTTGAATAAACTAAAAAGATGCAAATGTTTCCATATCCCCTCAAGGTAAATTAAAGCAAATTGCTTCCACAGGGAGAAAGTCATGTAAATATACGCAGAAACATTAGGCGGAAAGGGTATACTGGCTTTTCATTCGCTATGGTTGCAATAAATCATTCCTCTTTCAAAACGGTTTGAAACAATAAGATAGGAGGAAATGAAACAGGAAATGAAACGGTAACAACATTACCGCACTGTACAGCCGCCACTAAGGGCCATAAATGTGCCGTCGAGCGGTTTATCCCTTCCTACAACGAATTACTCAAATGAACTATCAATTATTTTCCCAGTTTGGCCTAACTGAAAACTGATAACCGCATGCACTAATAATAATCTAATTAATAATCCTCTAATAATCCTCCACTCTCTTATCCTTATCCATATTTCAAAATAAAACAGCTGCTTGTTCACTGGGGAGGTCCTCACCTTGCAGAGCCTCCTTGGCTCGGTCCAGCTCCTGCTCCTTCTGGGCCAGCTGCACGCGCAGCTCAGTGGCGGAGAGCACGTCGGCCGAGCAGCCTCCCTGGGTCTCCTCCAGGTCTTTACTCAACATGTCCTTCATCTGCCGCAGCAGGTGCACCTCCTCCTGCAGCTGGGCCACCTCCTCACGCAGCAGGACTGCAACACGCACCGAGAGAACACAGCTTTAGTAAGATGACATCAAAACCGAATGGAAATAGGTAGAATAATATAAAGGAGGTGATGGTTTCAATTGGGATAACTACGTCACGTTACATAATCACTGCAGGTAAGGGTCACACTGGTTAGGACCAGTAGGGTCTTTGATTATCTCCGCTGCTGTCTGTTGAACTTGACCGTGGTGGGAGGAAGTATAGATAAAACCTCGTTTCACAGTCAGTCACAGAGCTCCTCCTCTGCATTGCCACGAAAACGCAAACAACAAAATGAAAGCAGCAGCGCAGAGAAATTTTTCCTCACACTCTGACTCACTTTAAATGTCTTAAAGTGCTTTCAAAGAACCAGCATCAGAGATGATTTCACTTGCGTTTAAATTAAAGCCACAACTGGCAAATATCAAGCTTCAAGTTAACCTTAAAATATTTAATCTGAAAAAATGACATTTTTGTACATTGAACAGGCTTGTCAAGGTGGAGCATATGGGGAGTAATTCATACAGGGACGAGTGGAGCCATTCTACTCAGTTTCATGCATCCTCAGGGCAGGTGGGGTGAGGGAGGGCGGGCTCCACAATCAAGTGCCTTGCATAAATTACACTTCACGTTCCCACATCCCAGCACCAACATTACTGTCGGAAAAAATGAGATCCATCAGAGAAGAACGGAAGAACTGAGAATGGGAGACTAAATATGCCAAAGCACCGTGAGACGAACGAAAGAGCTCAAAACAGATTTGCGTCTTAGCTTCTTGTAAAATTAGTAAATTCATCCGCTTTGCATTATGTTGAGCATCCGAGGAAATACTAAATACTAATACTGCCTTGTGTCATTCACCATCAATGAGATTAAGAAATCCGTAAATTACTATTTTATATTACGGTCCAATGTTATTAAAATGAATTAAAATCAAGCCACTTTTTGCAAAGTTGAGTTATTTCATATCCAGGACAGTAAACTAAAAACCTGACTGTATAATGCAGCTAATTCTTTGTGCATTCAACTATCAAGGTTTGAATCTTTAATCTTTCAAATGGAGACTTGAGTACTTACAGTAGTAGTATTTTTCAACAAAATTGAAAGGGTAACCCCCAAAAAAGACTAAGAAGAGCATCACATAACTAGTATTTCTGATATGTGGTCATGTTTTAAGTGTGTCAGTTAACACCATAATTGCAGGGTTTTATAACAAAAAGGGCATTTGTCTTTTATACCACAAACAAGGACCTACAATATTGCACCTGGAGTAAATCAGATCAGCTTCTGGTTTTCTGTGTATTCCCTGAATGCGTCAACTTTGACACTTTTAATGCTTTAGTATGTTGTCGACTTCACCTATGACACAGGTGTCTTTGATCCTGTGTTTCGGCCGTGGCACTAACAGTTCTTCCCTGCACAGCATATGCATCACTTTAGCTCTCACCTCTCCTCCCCTGAAAACCCAAATGAACCTTCATCACCGGCTCCCTGCGTGTACGATAGGCAGGCGAGCAGCAGGGCTTTGAGGCCTTTCATTTATGTTCACTGACTAAACCTAAGTGGCTGCCCGCTAAATAACGAAAATGAAACGTAAAAAGGGGTTATTAGGAGAGGGGTTGAGAGAAAAACGTCTGCGAGTGGAGTGTCATTATACAGAGGTACACTTAATGGACCCGATAATGGAACCACATTTCACGGAGCAACTCAAGCAGCAACACCAAGAGCTGGCCCTCAGCAAAACCACTCATTGCTGTTTAGAAAATCCTATAATAGTCACAGATTACTTTTGATTACTTGTTAATTTAGTTTGCATGTATTGATTGTGCAATGGCAGCCAAACAAAGTCATAAATGAAGGACAAGGACACTGAATGGACACTAAGTGTGTTTTATCTTTTATAGAAAGCCATAAATACTGGATAACTAATGTGTTTTTCATGGCAATCCCTCTGATATAATATACTTATACAATGGGGATATATGTTATTCAAAAAACTGAATTGAATAAAGTAACAAAGTCAAATTTTTGAATGTAAAATTTAGACCTACCACGGTAAGTTGTAATTACCACAACTTTAAAATGAGAAACATTTTACACAGGTGTGAGATGGATTGCTGGTGAAGTGGGATCGATAATGAACTCAACTAAACGTAACTTCATTAGAGAAAAATCGGTTAACTGCTGCAACAAAGAGTTATTACAATCTGTTCAGGTGTATTTTACACTTCAAAAATAAATAACCGTCCAAAAAAGTTACAGACATGAAACATTAACACATGAATGAACTTAAAGGAAGTCGGTCTTTCATCATCCGTCCTTCACTTACTCCTACCTTCCTATTTGAATGTGATGGAATTTTATTCATTTCTTTGAATCATCTTGTTTAAAACGTTATATGTCAATACTCTCCTCTTGCCATACAAACTTGTGTGGCCAATTGATTGTGTATTGTAACACACAGACTGTGCTTACTGTAGAGGAGAATGTGCAGCAGACCGAATAACCATTTCCCTTTTTACCAAAAGATTCTCGAGGAGGCAGATGCTTCATGATAAAAAATAAACTTGTGGAAAACAGGGATAAGAATATCCTCACTGATTTAAATGAAACCCTTTGGGATTTGCTTAGTGAAGACAACCCGGGGGTCTACAGGATAACAGTTTGCCGTCTGGTTAAATTACCACCTGTGATAGGAAATGCAGGATGAAGTGACATTAGTTGGGAGTGTGAAGGGGGAACAGATACGTTATTGTCTCCTCCCGCCTTGTGCAGTGCTGGTGCTCTCCAGATAAGCCTGTCAGAGGAGGGGGGGGCAGCGGCATATTTTGTCAACGCCGTCCCCAGGTTGGTGAGAAGCATTCACAGCAGCTCTGCGTTACAAATGACGAGCCCCACATGAGTGCAATCTCCCCCGCGGGCTCCATGCAGCTCGTTCCCACGGACAGCCGTCCCTGCAACGTCAACAGTCCTCCCTGACAACGGTTGTGAAGCTCAGACCTTCGAGATCTCATCTACCGTTCATGTAAATGAACAGAATAATCCTTTTACTTATCTAAAGTATTATATTTTGTCTCAGGCAGACACACAGCGCAAATAAACAGACTATCTCTGGTAGCGGCTGCTGAAGTCATGTTGTTTACGACGATGAACAAGTGATGTTACATCCAGGCGGCAGCCTTTGATGCTGATGAGTGAGGCCAATACGGAAAGGCCTTGGACTTGCATTCTCTCTGCCGGCTAGCAGAGGGCAACTACTCTGGCTGCATGAAGACTAAACGTCTCTGAGAAAATGACCCTTCTTCTCACTTGGCTTATTACACCTGACTTCATGGTGTTAATTGTTCATTTCAATCTCCTGCAATACGGCACGATGTTCACGGTGTGCGAGCAGACCGCTTGGTGAGATTGATGTAAGATTGTATGGAATGAGTAATATGAAACAAACTGTTGTTAAAGGAAACATCTTAAAGGAGACAAAATGAAAATCATATGTTTTAATATGAGGGCTCTGGAAGTATGTGAAATGAATGTCTGGTATTCATACCAAACATGGATTTCTTAACTAAAGGTTACTAAATTGTAGAACAGAAAGTAACATTGAGAGGAGATAATATTCTTGAAATGATATCATGGCATACATACAATAATAAATACATACAAATGCTCCATATCTCAACAAATGCAGCTGTTAAAAAAAAGAAAAAGAGTTGACAAATACTGACGGAGACGTTTCTGTCAGGGTGTGGGACACACACACACAATTTGACAGCACAAGGTTGTGTTTTAGTTTTCAGCAGTGGGACTCTGTTGCCATCACAACCTCTGCACTGGCAGGTATGAGAGGATGCACCGGGGTCGGATATTTGCTGTGAACTCAGCCTTCAACACCACCTGTTCCCCACTGGCTCACAGCACACTGTTCTCCCCCTAAACGGCAGCTTCACATCTGTCTGACGGCATCGCGCTGATGATTGAATTTATAGGACCTAATTTACAGCTTTATATTTGAAGCGCTCTTTTTGCGGGATGTCAATCCTTTATAATGACATCGTAGTCAGCAAAGTCACTGCTGGGATCTGGAAACATGGTAAATAGCTAAAAGTCACACAGGGTCAATAACACAGGAACTTTAAATAGTACAGGCTTAATGTGTCCCGTGCAACTGAACCGAGGCTAATGACGACTGATCTCTGTCTTTCACTGGTTAGGGGAAGAAGTATTGTGCATTTATCGACCCTCCCTCCATTCCGTTACAATTCCCTAAACGAGATCGCTGGCCATCACGATTCATCGAAACAGTAAATAGAATCTCTATCCCCGGCCACTGATGTGAATGATAGCTTAAATGTGGCTATTTGCATAATAGCGTCCACGGCTCAGACGACGTTGTGCCGGTACAATGAAATATGAATATGATCAGTGCATTTTCCCATTTGTATGATTGAATCTGTCATCTGCTGGACTTAATAGTGCAAGAAACAGAGGCATTTGAGGAGAAAACATGCCTCTTTTACTTTTAAGATTTTGACTTCTTGTGTGTCATCTTATTGACTAAAAATCTGGTATTTTTTTTATCTGGGTGCTCAAAGAATATTTAGACATTGTAATTGGTGCATCTCATATCATGGTAGCACTTCATGGGCCTTTAACAGGCAGGTTTTAATGGGGCCTTCATGTCAGCTAGTTTATGCATCGCTTCACGATGTCCTGAGACAAAGACAAACATTCAGGAGGATTCTGACATAAGCGAGTTAATAATTAATTTGTCTTTTCCATAATCCATGTAGCGCATAAACTCTTTTTCCAACAAATGCAAACTCCACCTCAAATTAGCGCCAAACCATTTACTTTGCCCGATTGGAAAAAGTCGTAATTCATTTTACGGTTCCATAGAGATTTTTATTTTGCAGTATTTCCAAATGCGCTAGAGTCTCCCTAAACTCTGAGCTGTACTGTTATTTCCTCTTCCATTCCATTTCCTATTTTCCCACTTCTATAACCACAGCAGGACCCAGAAACCAAAGTATCTGAAGGTCCAGTAATGTGTCAGAGAGTCCAGTGTCCCCGCGGCAGCTGAAATCAGACTTGGCTGAAGCGGGATTGGAGGTTGAAGACTGATAGGGAGTGACAGTAAGTGTCCAGGGGGGACATATTTAGATTGGTTCTCCATCCTCACAGCGATTTGGAGGGAAAGACGGGTTGGGTTCAATTTTTGCATGTTACCGGAGTCAAAATCCATTAACGGACCTTTTGTTCCCACAGAACTCTGATTGGGGGGAGGAGAGGCAGCGCGGGCCACAGCGCGGAGCAGATAAAAGCTGCTTGCTGCATATATTCCTTCATACGACGTACAGACAATAGAGCAGACACACGTTATATGTTTTTATACTGCTTCAAATACTGCAATACCACCTGACCTAATCCACATATGATGAGACAGACGGCCGAGTCCATCCTCACAACGAGTGCTGTTCTGCTCCGTGTTGTTTAATGACGGGGCAGTGCTGTAAGGCTGAATGCACAGCTTCTCGAACTGCGGATGTTCAGGACAAAGGAGCAACAGAAATCAGGAATGTGTTGAATAAAAAAAAGGGGAATGAAAGAGCAGTCGGGGTCAAGAATTTGAGTAGCAAGTGCTTTCATGACGGGAGGATACAGCCCACATCCTCTTGTTTGTTTTGGACTTGGCAACTAAGCCGTGGCCCTGCTTGAATAAGTACATTCAAACCGACCCGCTTTCAAACCCATCGGAGAAGCTGCGGTGGTTTTACAGTTCAACCCCTGTCAACACTCCTTTTGAAAACATTTTGAATAAATAAATCCTTGATTTCAAAACACTCGTGGTGATCTCCTTTACGAGTCCAATGGAAATAGTTTGCTCTCCAGTTTATAGAATTAAGAAAAAGTTAAAAAAAAGAAAACTTCCTCTCATCTTTGAACCAGGTGTCGTAATATCTATTTCCTGAATAAAACTCAAAGCATTCATGTTCTACCGCTGAGTTTTCATTTCCTTATGCACTCACAAGGCACGCACATTGTTTGTTATTAAATTGAAGCTCACCTTGAAGAAAACATGCTTTTAGTCCTATTTAGAACACTGAGTACTGGTGCACTTTATCCCCTTGCAGCCAAAATCAGTACAACAACAATAACAACTAACTAACAACATTCAGCGACAAAACCGTTGAAACTAAAAGAACCTTCCTGAAAAAGGTACATTTTTCTATCTTAATAGCATATCTCCTGTTCTCAAGCGAATATGATTAGGATTTTTCCATAGTTTCCTGAAAGCATTCTTCTGTAACCAAATCAAGCGCATGAAGGCAAACCGATGAGGACAAAGTGTGCGCTTAGATGGCAGCAGTGGAGCTCATTGAACCCTTTTAAAAAACCAATCTCAAAACATGTACAATGCCACTTATTTACAGGTGCTTCCTTCCTTACAGTGGTAAAATAAATAAAAAAAAGTACTGAATATCAATATGAATGTTATTTATCTGTAACAGAATGTTTCCTTTTCTCTCCCTACACGCACAGGCTTATCTACGACGAGTCAGTTCAGTCGGTGTCTGACACTCCTTTCATTCATTCCTGCTGTTGCCTTCACTATCTGTGTGACAGAGCAAAGAGTAACAGAGCGAGCACTGCACTGCGCTTCTATACAATAAGAATGCATGAGAATCAGCCGTGTTACTCTATAGGAAACTACATGCAAGGCGGCCTACAGGCTGCTCCGACGCGGTTCTATTTCCATGTCACGATTACATTTTAGGAAGCACGCTATTTAAACCCAGCAGGACATTTTCATTCATGTAAAACATTCTGTTACACAGACTTGGATAGATATGTGCACCCCCCCCCCCACACACACACACACATTACTGAAGGCATGATGGGATTCTGATTAATGGCTGCCCTTTGCAGACATGTATGCAAACAGCAGCCATTATCTGACCTTTGTGTCCTTTGTGAAAAAAAAGCAGCCAAAAAGAAACATTTAAATCAACATTAAAGATAATGTTACACTTACACTCTGGCCACCTAAAAGTACCCAGTGATTTAAGCGCATTATGAATAGTTCCTGACATAACTTACAATTTTGCAAACGTCGGTGCTGCGTTTCGCTGAATTTGTTTAGTTTCACTGACTTCCAGAACAGCAAATATGTTTGCCGGGTTACTTGACATTTCCAAATCACTCAGCACACTGCATTATACAACGGTAACACTTGCAAAGTTGAATGCAGACTGTGTGAGCAGTGACAAATGACACGCCACAACTCATTTTAAGGATCTGCTTATTGATTTCCACACAGCACAGAAATGAATGGAAAGTGCTCTCCAAAAAAATACTTTTTAAAATTGTTAGGATAAAGAAATTCACATGATGAGGTGATGGCAGGCAAACACCCAGAGTTTCAACTGGCGGCCTGTGATTTGAGTTTTTCGATATCACTCTAGTGTTTAATAAGGAGAGGGGGCGGGGTCAACGGCAACGTTAGGGGTTAAAAATTAGCCCGATTGTTAGCGCCAATTGTGAAATGCATCTCTTTCATAAGCAGCTCCGAGCCGAAGTGAAAGCACGCGTGCACTGCTTTCTAAACCACATCCTGAAACACCTCATTCAGGGGCAGATTGCCAAAAAAACCCTATTTCATAGAGTCTTTCAGCTTGAATGAGATGAGGTGATCATTAATACAAGTCAGAGGCTGTGCCTGTCTCGCGCACACTCACACACACTCATCTTTATGGACCATCTGAAAGCAAATATATCAGTGGCTCGTGACGGTGGTGACGGCGAAGCGCTGACTGATGGGGGCAGCCCGCGGTGTCTGCTGCGTCTGGCAGTGCTTTGCTCAGGATTAGCTAGTCAATTCTCCTCAGCAGAACAACGCCTGAGGAGATGACGGGGTCACGCCTGATGAAAGAGAGAAAAAAAACACACCTGGCCTTGGGGCGCTCCATCACAGAAATACCACTAATATTCTGTATAAACGGAGAGAGTGATGAAGATATATTGGTATTCGGGATAACACGTACAGGAATGGATTACTGTTTATTGATGAGCACACCAGTGGGAAGTCAACCGTGTCCCTGAAGGTCTTAAGATGCCAGAGAATGTTTGGGATGAAAATGTGCGAAAATGACCCGAACAATTTCCATGACTGAAAGCTCAAATTGCTTGCTTGTTTGGTCTGACACGGCATCCAAAACTAAATATTCAATCAACAATCATACATGACAAAGACAATCTGCAAAACTGGATCCCGGTACAAGCGAATCCTCTTCCACACAGATGACTTCCACTGAATTCCACAGAACAGGAGGTAGTCGCCGCCGCCGGCTCCCGTCAAAGACATTTAAATGACGATGTCACTCCCAGCACGAGTCCCTCCCTTCCACTCAGTCACTGTCCATCAAGTAGCACGGGCTCTAACATCACAGAATCTGACATGCACATGCTGGCAATCCTATTTCATGCTTCAGGTCCTTGGAGTAATGGGGGCTGAACTCGTGCTGGAGTGGGGTTGGAGCAGAGAGAACTTATCAGAGAGAAAGATAAGACCCCAAACTCAGACGCATTCCACCACGATCTGTGTCAATTTTCTTCGAACCCTGCAGTGTGTCTGCGGATAGGATCAGCCACACTACCCAGAACCTGCATCGCTGTCCACAGAATCACAAACATGCAAACAGGGTTCATATATTATATCCTAAATACATACAAGTGTCTTTATTTTTATTGTCATTACACAGTTACGTAAGCAGCCCTTTCTCTCATTTTCACCGTCTGTCCTTGTGCCAAACTGACTATAATCCGTCAAAACAAAGCGTCGTTGTTTAAGTCCTTCTCCCGTCATGACGAGAAACCCGCAAAACTGTGAGATTACTGTCGCTCTTGGGCTTCGGGTGGACAGATACGCTGTACGGGGTTTAGATTTTCATAGTCACAGAGATTAGCAGTAGAGTTTCCATGACGCTAGAAGGGGTGCTGTTCAGGTCATGAGGGACAGTTGGTTGAATTGAAGATGATAGCTGAAAATAATGGAAGGATAAAGCCTTTAAAAACACAACTGGGGGGGCGTTCAGAGTGAGATAAAATGGCGCCTTTTTACAGAAATGATAACGAGGGTGGAAGCTGACAACTGTTCTCCCTTGGGTTCTTCCTATTAGCTCCATGCAATTTATTATCCTCCACTATGAAGCACCAGCAGGCACTCAGGTGGCAAGTAAATGCTGCAAAAAACACACACATGGAGCCAATCCTAGGACACCGTCATTGCAGGAATAAACACCATTTGCTTATTTCAGTGGAAACTAATTATGTGTGCACAGCTCTCTCTCAGTTGGTATGCTAATGGCCTCATGCTTTACTCAGGTTCTTCCTCCAGATTGAAGCTACAGTTTTTGCTTTTCTCCCGGACAGCTTAACCAAACATGATGAGAATGTTGCATCAGGCAAGGCAATAATTGCTGCTGGTCATGCTCGACGAGCTGCGTGGAAACATATCATTCATTCAAGCCAAGATACGAAATAGCATCTATGCAAATATACAAGCGTTCAACATTTGGTTTAGTTTTGTAACATCCATTTTCACTGGCTTTTCCTTGCGGTTCCAGTTTATTCTCACACGTTGTTAACACAGCGCTATTGTGTTGATCTAATTTGCACCGGGTGTTGCTATTAAACATCTTGCAAACAAATGAACACTTATTTTCAGAGATTAGATTTGCAACAACATCTTATGCAATTTGAGCATATAAAGCAACTCTGGGACTCTTCTGGGAGCAGATCTCTGTGAGGCGACCAGGGCTCTGCGCCACCGGCGGCAGAGAAACTTTATTCAGATTCCGCTGCATTCTCTTATGAGGTGGATGAACGGATTAGCTGAGACAGGCGCTGTAGCTGAGAGGTGTTTGGATGAGTGCCGGCACACGTGTGACAAATCAGGCGCGTGTGGGTGTGTGCGCGCGTGTGTGTGGGCACGTAGTTGAGAATAGGGCTCCGGTGCCGAAGGCTAACGGTGTGTTTATTTATAGTCTCGGCCAAATCCGAGGGCAGACCCTCTGTCCCCATGGATACTTCATCAAACTGAGTCCACAGCTACAGAGTCTGCGTACCTGTATGAGGTGAGACCCTGCACTCACATCAACCCGTCAAACCCATCGGCCAACCTGCACGCGGGACAAGAAGAAATACCGCCACGTAGAAAAGCCCAGGCCGGGTGACAGCGATGATCCGGCTGACAAAGTAGGAGTGCCTGGGAGCTGAAACCTCCCCCCCCCCCCCCCCCCCC
This sequence comes from Gasterosteus aculeatus, assembly GCF_964276395.1. NCBI lineage: Eukaryota > Metazoa > Chordata > Actinopteri > Perciformes > Gasterosteidae > Gasterosteus > Gasterosteus aculeatus. Next base: position 13,561,766 of record NC_135689.1, on the reverse strand, counting down.
CCCCCCCCCCCCCCCCCCCCCCTCTCCCAGGTTGCCTCCTGGGATAGTTAATACAATCCTGGGACTGAAATATGTAACTAATGGTTGGGCAGTTACATTTGTTCCCAGTTTTTGGAAAGGAGCGGGGATGTGTTGACAGATTCATTAAACAAAGCTGCGAGACCGAGAAGTCTGTCACTGTGAATGTGAGCTACCCTTTCGGTGACTTACAGGGAGACAGTTCTGTCATCCACCCGGGTGCGTTGGATGAGCCGGGGGGGGAATGTGCAGACGACAGTGGGACGAATCAGATTTGTGACGGCGACGACGCAGCCGAATTAATCTGGGAATTAGCTTGGGAGTAGATGTGATTAGACGGCAGGCTGTTCAAACAGAGCGAGGTAGAGAAGTCTTAATAAAAGACTCCGATCAGTTGTTCCACTGTTATCTCTGACTCGATTGTGACAGGCGGCCGATCATCTTTCAACCGCCGCTTGCCGCAATCACCTTGTAGCACAGTCGGCCAACGGATGGCCACCGCGCAGCTACGGCCAAACTGCTCGAGCATCTACAGCGGTTAAAAAAACGTCCCGTGTGCACGTAATGCATCGAAGCGTCGAATGACACGCATCCACAGACGAATGCCAGCATGCATTGGGGGGCTTAAGGGTGAAGGTCCACACGCACAGCCCTAACAGGGCCCTAAGCGAGCGTCCGGTCCGTCCAGTGGAAACCAACAACAGCTCCTGTTTGATAGCCTGGTTCACAGAAGGTGTTGATCCGCAGTGTGAAGCCCTCCCTGACATCATATCACTCATCGCGAAACACTGTTTTTTTCAGCCATCAGAGGCAAAGAACAAATGCAATGTGAAATGATCCGGGGTGTCTGCCGGACAGGCAGGGCCAGCAGGCCCGGAAGAAGCGATGTTCGATGGGAATCTTTAACACAGAGCACGAGCACATGTTTCCGTTACTCTGCTTGGAGGGAAAAGCATCGTGCGATTACACATAATCTGCTGCTATAGTTACAAGCAATAATGGCTGCATGACTAATGTTTTACATTTTCAGTTTGCCAAGACAGGCCACAAATTACCTTGGCGGCTGCCACAGAAATGTGAGATGGAAAGATGAGTAACTGAGCACTATCGCACATACATAACCACACCTGGGATAGAACGGGTGATGCAAAGACAGACATCCATAGCCTCCAGCTGCTTGTTTTGCTTTGGAAAGCACTAATTGTGTTGCAACCACACCTTGGCGTTAAGCCTGATGTGTGCGTTTGAAAAACGGGTTGACCACTTTCATGCCACATTTCTGGGTCGATAGCACAGGAGATTTCTAGGAATAATTAACACAGGGTTCATCTGGCTAATGTGAACTTTACCTCTTTGTTTGGGCTTTACATAGTCGAAGGTCGAAGGCCAGGTGGAGAACCCGTATATAGATAAAATGCAGGTATTTGGAAGCCAAACAGCAGAGCAGTTGTTCTCAGAATTGCAACTCTTCCTCAGCTGTTTCCATTTGAAATGGTCTGAAACCAGTCTGGCTGACACAGCAACAATCCCTGTGTGGATGTAGAACAAGCTTTCAGGCTGCAGACCCGGACCAGTGTTTACCATAGAAACAAAGGACAATGCCTCTTTAAATGACCATGAAAACACGGTTGTTTGGAGACAAACTTAACACAACTTAAAAGCGAGACAGTGACCTAGTCACTGACGGTTGGTAAAACCACCTCACAACCCAACGTACCAAACAGCGGAGAAAAGTGTGAATCATTGCAATATTTTCCGATCATTGTCTTTTAAAGGCCAGAGGTCAGATCCCAGCACCACAACAGCCACATGGCTCTGCGTGTTCACCAGTTCATTCTTTCCACGGCAGTTGGGGAAAGAGTCTCAGCTCAAACTAAGATCAGACACTGTGACAGCAGTGGAGCCTCCACTCAACTACACTCTGAGGTCAGTCAGTGCAGGTTAAAGTCTCCCAACGGCTCAGTGCCGACACAGCTGACCGACTGGCTGATCCACTATCGGAGAGATGGCTCTCAACACGTGAGCATGTAACTCTTTATGCTAAATAGCAAAAAGTAATACCCCCCTCTTCTTGCCACTTATATCCTGATTGATACCGAATAGGCCACCTTTCAGCCACCTGTCACTATTTGAAAGTGCAGGGCTGAAACTCGTGCTATCGTCTAGCAGCTGCACTTCTCCTTCCCGCTCACTCACCAGACTTTCCTTGCTCCCCGTCTGACTTCATCCCCTCCTCCGAGGGAGGTCTTCCAGAGGATTCCAGGATCTGTCAGGTGTGTGTGCTGCAAACTTTCAGAAAACGCATCAAGTCCCCAAACTCAAACAGAATCCTCCTCTCTTGAGCACTTTTCACTTAAAGCCCGTCCATTTCAAAAACTGCTTTCCCAACTAAAATCGAGGGCTAAGGTGACACCGGGAAAAACCTCCAGGAGCTGCCGCTGTCGTTCCCCGTGCGAGTGTACCTGTTCGAGGCGACTCCCACGGCTTAAATGATACAGTACACAGGTCCCCTCCCCCTCAACTCAAATGCTTTACTCGGTGAGGGGGAGGAGCTCGGCGGGGCTGATTTTCCCACATTACTCAAACCTACGCGAGGACATTCGCACACACCCGCTCACTCAGACACGGAAGAGGGAGGAGGAGCCTAGCCTAGGTGTGGGCTTGCAGGCAGGTGAGGGCTGGTGTGTGTGTGTGTGTGTGTGTGTGTGTGTGTTGTCAAACACCGGCAGGCCTGCCAGCTGTTTATTTGCCCGAGGGTCTCAGTAACCGAATACCCCTTAAAACAACACCTGTGGTATTGTAAAGACCTTGAGCATCATTAAAGTACTGCAGTTTCAAAAATACAGAGAAGTTTGTTGATCTTTGTCTGCCATTATGATCCGCCAGGAGAAGAAATGAATCATCTGTGTTTTTTTCTTCTCATCAACCCACACGCTTTGGTCAAACTACAGCAGGGTGTAGTCATGAAGAGTGCGGTAAACCAAAGCTCTGCCATAACGGGTGGATTAGGACCTACAACCAGGGGATACACACAGGATATTGTCATCATTCTGTGGGTTTATCACACAAATTGTAATAAAGTGTAGATGTTTACGTTGCTTTGTATAACAAACATTTGAAAGCTTATTTTAGTTTAATTAAATGTTAACGTCTCTGACTGTCCATGACTGCTTCTCACAATCTCTGCATGCCTGTTGTATTCAGCGCCCCTCCCTCCCCTGCGGTGAGAGCAGTCCGATGCAGGCAGGGGATTGACGGATTGCTGAGCTGTGAGTCGTTATACAGGAGAAGCCTCAATTTAAGCCTATGAGTTTATTCAACTTTATTTATCTGCCTGCAAAGGGCAGGCAGAGAAACAACATTTTAAATGAGCAGAATGAAGAGTGACACTATAAATGTTAAAAGTTAATTAGTCATAGAAAAAAAGGGTTATAAACCGGCATTATACGAGACTATTTTTACCATTTGAAGAGTACCTGGACTGTTTGAATTTGAATAATTTCAAATAAAGCAGTATTCTTTGTGCCGCCTTTGTGAGCCAACATGAATATTATCAGTGAAAATTAATATCCCTATAATGATTATTATTAGGTAAGTCCTGCTTCAACAATTAAGGTCACATTCAGAACAATGTATTATCAAATATGCCTCATCCTTCCATAAGGACATTCTGATATATTTACATTCAATATATTGTCCAAACATATATGTGCACTAACAGAAAGAGTTACATGAGCTTTCATTGGCCCAGTCTAGATTCTCTCAAGCTGTAACTGTAAACGTTTACATTCAGCAACAAACTCAAATTGATCGACTTGTTGTTGTTTGTATATTTAGCTGATGTTACACAGACACTTCAGTACAATGCACCTACATCACAAAAGTGTCAATCCATTGCTACGGCGCAAAAATATGATTGGGTTCTCTGCAGGGTTGATAATGACTCAACGTGCCACCCGTCTGTCTGAGACAATAAAGCAGCTAAAGAAAACTATCTACTGTCGCCATGCATAATGAACAACGTGGGGAAATTGAATCCTGCCTCCTCAAAGGAGTGTTTGTGGGCCACGCACGTCTGCAGCTCAACTGATATGCAGCAGATTAAAAGCTGAAGGTACAGGCACAGGATGACAAGGAGAGGCTTTGTGTTTTAAACATGTGTGTGCACGCGGATACGTGATGAGGATTTCACTTCGAGATTCGACAACTAAAATGACCCAGCAGGACGCAGGGAGAGAGCGGCTAAGCTATGTTATACGACACGATTGGAATCCTAGAATAGTGCAATTCCCCATGTGAAGCTGTAGGTGGTAAAGTTGTTTAAAGAATTGTGCCGGTCAGACGGTCTGCTGCAGTGCATGCAAAATTATTACATAGCAGTTCCCAAAATTCTTGGAATGCTTGGAATTTATGACAAATGGGATTCTCCGCATAGAATACGGTGGAGCTTCAGTAGCAAGATGCCCTTATGAATATCATTGTGCAAAAAATACAAATAAATTCTATATTCAACATTTGCACAGACACTGATAAGCAACATGGACCACGTTGGTATATTATGCTTTCTTGCTCACTAGACTGCAGACTATAGTACATTAATTATGCTACTCTTGCTCCAGTCCTGTTGGGACACACTGGCTCCAGTGTAAGGTAACTGGAAAGTGTTCCAGCTGCAGCTGAAGCCTGGACACTTATGAAGATGAAGTGCTAATCAGCTGGTCTGTTGGGTTTCCTAATTAAAAGAATATATTTGGCAGGCGCTGGCTATTTACACTACATTGAGACGGCATCAAATTACGCTACAGGGCTGCACAGCTTGGAAAGCATGATGGTGTGAAGAAGAGAAAAGATTTAAGGTAAGACAGTTTAGTCACGTATGACTTGAGAGAGAGAAAAAGTATCCATTGAACTGTGAAGATGGCGGATTAGATAGGAAGATGGTCGTAACAGGAATACATTATTACCGCTGTGAAAAGCTGGAGAAGAGAAACGTAGCGGTCATGTTGTTGTTACGGCCGTCAGAGTCATTCCAGAGATGTCTGGATATTATGTATTTCCAGTCACTCAGCCAATTTGTCACAAACGCAGTTTTCTGCTCAATGTGAAAGATATTGTCAACGTTAAGGCTGTTGAGAACACAAACAGCAATGCGCACAAAAACACATCAAAGGGGCCACATCGGTACAGAGGAAATGTCATACCCAAACATGTACACAGCATCTTTTTACAGTGCTGATTTTTGAGTGTTTCGGCTGACTGACATTGAGCCGGATAGAAGCCTCTCGCGGCGGAAGCTGCAGCAGGAAGAACGAGGCCGGTGGCGACACTTCGGGATGTGAGCTGCCGAGTGCAGACACCGATGATACAACAGACACTGAATCATTCAGCTGTAATGAATGTCAGCCCGGCAGTTCTTGTTCTTGTCTTGCGGAGTTGGCACATTTGGGAAGATTTGGAGGACTTTTACTTACAGGGGATTCCCTTTTTTTCTTGCTACGTTTACTTAACAATCTGAGTAGCCTACCTATCCCACTTATGGAGAAGATGTAATACAAATGAGGCCTAGTTGGATTAACACATTGATGTGTTTTGGGGATTGGTAGCCAGCAGCAATCTCTCAGGTGAAGAAACTATAGAAGTAATGTTTGTGTATTCATTTTACATCCTTAGTGAATTACTGATCTACAGCCTTGGGTGCTTTTATCACGTTTGTCTTGTTGTCTTTGTGGATAGTGTGTCGAGAGGGATGCACAAATAAAGTAACCTAACCTGACCTGCCAGGTGTCAAATACTGCAGAGCAGTTTAGAATACTCTGGAAAGTCATCTGACCATAAATCATGACATCCTTTGTTGACAGTTGATTCTTTTTAAGGCATTTCACCCGATGCGATGGCACACATTTGTGTTGCTAGATCAGGTTGCATCAGGTGTCGTGTTTTTGCTTATAGCTGCAGCGGCGAGACAAAGAATGTTGAGGTGCAGGATTTGTTAAGACCTTGGAGAGGATGTCCCGTAACCTCCCTCATAACCACACCAACACAGCCCCCACCTTTGTACTCTTACCTCCGGCAATTCACATACATGAGGAGGGCGAGTCATGTAAAGTCTTTTTGTCTGCAATGAGACCAAGTGGTGTGCAGCCGTATATTGTTGACCTTCGGCGAGTCCTGAAAGTATCTTTTCGGCACTTTCACGCTCTCTGGACTTCATTTCGCCTTCTCACCTGGATGTCCCCACTTCCACTGCTTCTTCTCGGCGCTCATCACTGCCACTGCATACGTCCGTCAGACTGGCTCCTCAGAGCCTTTCGTCTTCAGCCCGCTAAGTTTCATGTCTTTTCTCCCACCGTCCAACCGCCTTGTTCCTTAATCATTGTAAAGGAACCGGCAGCCACCAGGTGCCACTTGGCTCTCTTCCAGATCTGGCAGCTCCGACGGCCACCGCCGCTGCCAATTCAGCACCGCCAGACGGCAGAACAGATTAGCTGCCCGTTGGCCTTTTAACGGCCATTTTGAAGGGCAGGCAGGCGGCGTTACAAGTAGTGACCGGTTGTATCAGCTGGCAGTTTGCCTTGTGTCGAGTATCCAAGGTGGAATTCAGAAATAGAAAATGCACCACTAGCACCGTGGCGCGGTGCTGCGCCACGGTGCTAGTGTTTAAATCCAAAACCCAACGAGGCGCAAGAGGAAAACTTATCAATGCAAAAAAAATGTAACCGCAAAAAGGTTTAATTTTTTGGCTTTAGTGGGTAAATGTAAACATGTATACACTAGTGACTCATATTGCATAGCATTATAAATATATATCGAAAGTAGAAGGTATTTTAAGTCTATTTTAAACACTGATGTACCAGCTATTTGTGCTTATGGATTACATTGTCTTAAAGACAATGTTTAATACACTAAGTACAGCCAAAGTGTTATAATTCTCTGGAGTAATTTTAAATGCATGAAATGATCATTCACAAGGTGAATATTATATTTCAAGAAAGTACAGATAAGAACATACATCTTTTCAGGATACTTTTTTAAACTTATTTGACTCTCAGCAGCAGATCGAGAGAAGTGAAGGTCACTGAACGCCCATTTGCTGTTTTCTGGTCCACTCACTAGAAAAACAGTCACATGCCCACAACAAGGTACCTGGTAATTTGGAATTCAACTTTGAGGAGGGCAAATCGCTTTGCATCTGTCACTGCAATGAGACGAATGGAGACACGCAGTGTGCTGCTCTTATCACATGCTATTGCTCTGCAGTCGTAGCACGATACATTTACACAAAAGCCTTGACAGATTAAATGAACAGCACAGCTACGGATCTAAATATAGACCACAATGTAGTATGCGGTAACAATTTAATGAAAATATTTGAAAGAATTTATATATAACTGTGTGGCGCAACCTTCCTCTGAAATGATTCCAAAAGAGTGAAGAAAACAGCAAGAACATTTAGAAAAGGAGGCAAACTCTTTTAGTGTCTGATGTTTTAGTGCAAAAGAATGTGGCACATAGACCCACACTGCACACATTTAGGAACAAGTAAAGTCCCATTTGATGATATTATGTAGTAAATCTGGAGCTCCTCAATGTCCCGTTTTGACCTTTTGACCTTCCACTCTCACTTGTCAGGCAGCCTTCTTTAATGAAGCGGTCGGAGAGTGACAGACGGCAGATTTCCAGACTGCTGCTGTGTTCCCTTTGTCAATATTCACCTCTCAGTAGAGCGACACACACACACACACACACACACACACACACACACACACACACACACAGAACCACTTCGTCTGTGAACATTGCAGCACTGCAGCATAGTTGATAATCAAAATATGATTTCTAAGACGACAACACAGACAATATACAGTTTAACATTAAAATATAAATAAATAATAGCTGCCACACAGAAAAAAAATCCAACTAGAAACCGCCATCATGTCTGAGCATTTAAGAGCGTCTATTTTAGTGTGTAAATTACAGTGGAGAGGTCTGGATATTGCTGCTGAAGAACGTTTGAGTGCCATTCTGCCAATAAGAGGACTTCTATGGGGGCAGGCGTTTGGAAAGTGTCAGCGCATGAGAAAAATGGAAGTGCTCAGCAGAGACCATATCACACGCACAGCTACACGCACACACGTGACTCGCTCTCCTTCCATATTGTTCTTTATCCTGCCCCTCCACTATGTGATGTTTCTCATAATCCAAATACATTCACAGGCATAAGTCCTTAGGCAATATCCCCCCGCGCTCTTCCTCCCTCATACTGTCTCTCTTTTTTCTGGGTGGCCTGTCTGACCTCTTAGCGCCGACCCTCCTATTCAACCGTCTCCATAATGATACAGTGTCCACCGCTTGCGTTTGTTTCCCCGCTCCTCATCAAGTGCAGCATCTCCCCTTTGACTTCCAAATGACCTCCAAACACCAAAACGAAAAGATGACTAGATAAGAGATAAGTAGTGTGGTAGTAGGACTGACATTTTCTACTAACGTTAAAATAATAGTAAACCTATGAAAATAAAATAAAGATTAAAAACATTTGAAAAGACGAGTGAAATGTACTTCATTATCAAGAGTACCTGATGTTATTGAAACATTACTGATTCAATGTCTTGAAATTACAACAACGTCATACAATAATCAAGTAAAACACAAATACCTCTAAATTGTAGAGTAAACATTTTATTATGCTTCTGTGGAAGACTACCAACCTGCCAAAAGTCTGCAACCCTGTTCCCTGTCTTTAGAGCGACTCGTGAGCACATTGAGCATCATCCCGACATCGGCAGACGTTAACAGGAGAGAGGAGAGATCTGGCAGCAAAATGGATCCCTGAGCAGGACACTCCAATGAGGAAATGGCCCCTGGGGCTCCTTGGGTGACACGACAGATCCATACCGGCGCTGGCAGCCTCACAACATCCACAGTCCAATGGACGTGTTCGTCCTGACGCCATCAAGAGCTACTTTGGTCCTTTCTACGAGACTCTTACTCCGTGATAGTTGCTTTGTGATATAAAAGGGCAACAAACTGGAGATAAACGACTAAGTGTGTTTGTTTGAAGAGCCGATGACGCCTACGTACGACCACCCCGGTTGGTCTGGTATAAACTAGTACCGTACCTTTGCTGGAAACTACGTTGAACAGCTGTGAAGTGTGGTTGTTTCTAGGTAACCTCAATCTGTTAGGACAGACAGAATATAAACATCCTATTTTTTAAGAATTTAAAATAATCTAAACTAATTGTTTGATAAATTGTGAATAAATTGTATTTTTGTATTGTATATTTATAAATACATTTATTCGAATACATGATGAACGCAATAACAATATGGCATTTACCTTAATTACTACTAACATTTCAACATGTTTAATTAGTATGAAATATTTACTGACACCATATTGTATTCTTACAAATAAAGGTTATGTAATTACAGCTAAATGTAAAACAGTCAGACTCATTTACGCCATATATTCTTACTATGCATCTAGCAGTTAGTTAAAATGTAACTCTGCTGCTCCATCCAAGCATGCAAGGCCAAAACCACAGGAAAACAAACTGCATACTGACATAAACAAACAATTGTTAATGATTGTTTTGTCTTTGCTTTAAAACTAACGTGCAAACAGACTGAATGAACTGGCGGCTTTGGTCTGATTAGATGAAATGCTGTCTATGTTCTATGTAAAGGTTTTAAAACAAGACTGGCTGGATTCATTAGCAGGTTATGTATTAGAATATTGCAGATTGTAAGATTGCAGATACCTTTGATGATGTTATACTGTGCAGTGCAGTGTATTTTACTGTTGTAGTTCACCAATGTGGAACAAATAGGATTAGTATATTAATAAAAGGATATCATCCATTAACAAAGTGTGAAACAAATGTAGTGAAGGGAAACATTCAATATTTGCCTCTGAAATATAGTCGACTAAAAGTATAAAGTAGCATAAAGGTCAATACTAAAGCGAAACACAATCATACTCAGTACAATACTTAGGTGAGTATATTCCCCCACTGGTGTATACTGTTCAGTCTTTAATGCATATATGTACTGTATATGTTCCAACCTCCTCTCTGCAGGAGAACTCTTTGAGGCAACCAGCTGTGGGTCAGCAGAGCAGTTTGGCTCTTACCTTTGTCCAGGGACGCGTCTGGAGAGTTGAAGTCCATCAGACTGCTGATTTCGGTCTTGTAGCAGAGGTCAGTGGCCGACGGCCTCTGCCTCGGGTGGGAAGAGGGATCTGTGAGAAAAACAAATGAAAAACTTAACAGACAAGACATGAAGCAGAAAGATAACAAAGAGCCCAAGCGTGAACAGCAGAATCCTAAGTGCAAAGACAATGACATTCTCAAATAAATTGCTCCCAGATAATAATAATAATAGTTGTTGGGAACTGGCAGCATCATGTTTTGTTATTAGCAAATATGAAGCCCCGACATGTTTTTCAGTGCATAAATTATGTTTGTGGAAGAACGTAGAAGTGCAACTAAAAAGAGTTTTCTAAAAATATTTTTCCGACCCTAATTTGAAATCGCTATGGAAACAGCAAAAGTTTTTAAAAAGCATTAAGGGCCGTGCACATCCAAAGCGTCATAACCAATGCTACAATAACTTCTTGATCACAGTAAGTTCACCTCTCTGCACGGAATGCACTAAGAAACGAAGCGGCTGACGCAGCCCCACAGACGGTACACCCCCCTCTCAATGCGCACACAAAATGACCTTTTCCGCCCCACTCGTCAACGCGCACCAGCTCGGCAGTGGCTTACCCTTCATCAACGCGCCCCTGTCCCCGAGGAGAGCGGCAAAAGCGCACACACACAAAGAAACACACGCGGGCGCACAAACATAGTCGCTACTGCAACAGACTGACGCATACAAATATTAGCATTTTTATGACCAAAGTGTGATTTGATTTTGGGTGAGGTCCAATGCTTTCTAATGTAGTTCCGGCCAGCCTCACCAGTGGCACCAAACAAATGCATATTGAATGCGTTGCTCCAGGTGACCTCACATAAAAGTTTGTGCTTTGTTTGTGTCACTTCAGCATTTGCAGTCAACTTCTGCCGTCCCTCCCTCCCTCCCAGCCCACAGAGGCTTTGACGCCAAAGTAAAATTCCTGAAAGGTCACATGCGTCACTTCTTGAATAAAAGTAACGGCAAAAAAATAAGAAAGAAAAGGAAAATGGAATTTAAACATTGCTTTGCTCAAATGTAGTCCTTTACATTCCATCACACTTCATCTCTTCATCCTCTGCTCCTCTCCTTCTCCTGGCCAACAGTGTTATTCAGAATTATTTGGATTTATTGAGCACAAAAATATCTTGGTGAAGAGCTCATAGCGGTGGTCCCGTCATTATGGCAGGATCAATCCTCCCGCTGGTCGAGACAGACTTCCCAGCGTGGCCTAATACCAGCCTGTCAGTGTATTCACACCCGAAGAGCTTCCTGAGAGCGCATTAGGGCTGGGTTTTTATTGCAAGTGCAAATCTAAAATGTTTCAAGCTTGCCCATGGCGCTGCCTTCGGCACCATGAACACGGTTGTCTGTTTTTTGAATTCTGTTGAAATTCTTGCAGCATACTTATGTACTGGCTTCAAGCTGCTGCTGCTGCTGCTGCCCAATGGCCTCATGACGATGTTTTATCTTCCCTGCATCGCACCCTTGACAGGTCCTCAGCCACACTTAGAAACCTATCGAGGGAAAAGGGGGTGGGATGAGTGTGGGCGAATAAATGCAAAAGCATAAGTAAGCTATGATGGCGGCTCGATGGGGACGGAGAGCAGAAGCAGACATGGAGGAGAGCAGAGGAATATGCTGTGAGCTGTGGTATGAATCGACATTGGCAGCTTATGATTAGGTTAATGCTACTTTGTGCGTGTGTCAATAAAAAAAAAAGGATGCAAATCTTAATGTAACAAGTCAACATAATAACATATGTTATGGTATATAATGTGTCATTGTGACAAACGTTATTGCAACATCTCAACATCAACATATGAAGACACTTTTGCATGCAACTTAATTGTGAGAACGAGACCCCAGAAATCTTTATCCCCGCATGGGCTATAAACCATTTTTGAAGACTTTGTTGGCAGGTAGATCAATTGGATTCTTTTTCTTAAGTCTGACAGAGAGGTTAAAGGTCAGGCTGCTGTTCCCTGGTACCGTTTCAGCTTCTAGACTTTCCAGTGTGCAATGATGTGTATTTATGCAGGTGCACAGCAATGACATGCCTATTTTTTAGCTACAGTGCGTTATCAAGCAGTTAATCTTAATGTTTCCTGGGTCATTGTTCAACCCCTGAATCATTGTCCCTTTTCAACACACTGAAAAGTCAGACCCGGTAAGCGCCAACAGCTTCATGTTGGTCTTTTCGTCTTCATCCCAGTTCACTCAAGTCAAAGAAACACTGCAGAGAGTGACAATAGTGTAGACAGAAACAATCAAAAACAATAAATGGTGCTGCTTTGGCTCTCTGCCTTTGCTACCTGCTACACTGCACTTGACACTGAAGCTTCCTCCAAGATCCGGTTTGGGGCAAACGATCAAGGATTTGAGATAAGAGCACCATTTCCTCTCTCTGCTTCCATCTTCTCTCTGTTCTCGTTTCCTCACATGCCGGCAGGGATATTATCTGAGACACATGCTCACCTATCATCCCACTGCCAGTATGGATGTCTGCCACACAGTTTCACTTGGGCAGGAAATCAGAGGATCACTTAGTTTGCGGAACATTAAAAAAAATGCATACATTGTTCATGGCAATTAAAAAATGCGAGGGAAAGATTGTCCATTCTTTGAGTAATTAAAAGTCCTGGAAAACTGGAAAAAAATCAAATTCAAGTTATCTGAAAATCTCTTTCAAGTTGCAATGAAAGCAAAAGGCTTGTGTTGAATAATTGAATGCTCAGCTCTTACGGTTTGCTCATGTTAACTTGTACTTGGAATTTTGTTTAGTATACGGTCCTTTTTAAACAAAATAAATATATACACAAGAAGTAAGGCGTGGGCGGACATAATATATTTAGATAAACCAATGAACTGAGCAGAAAACAGTATTCTTTAAACCCTGATGAAGATTAATCACACTGGGATTTATGTTCCTTAAAATAAAACTTCAATTCACTAGAATAAATCTGCAATTGCATTTGGAGAGACCATGTGACACCAGGACCGCAGAGATCCTTCACATCTTCCGCCGCAGACACACAAGACACACCTCTTCAGACTCTACCTATCGACTAAAAGACCAACAAATTGTAGCACTTAAATTGTACTTGTAAATTGGCTTATTTAAGGAAATTGCACTTTCTTGTTTCTTGTTCTTCTGAGTTTGTATCCCTATGGTTGAACATGTAATGTAATGTGAGGTTTTCACATGCATCTTTTCGGTTTTGAGCATACGGTATAAGGAGTTCTGCTTAGAAAACCTGGCATGGATCTCACAGAATAATATTTACCTCATATCTAATGGTAGCGAGCAGGAAAGCAATGACGAGACGCTGTCTTCTTAAAGAGACCGCTACCCTGAACTAATGTATACCCTTATTCCCAATATACACCATATTTATCCCTGAAGACAAAGCACCAGGGAGATGAAGAGCTGTGTGACAGCTCCTATCAGGGAACCGAATGCTGATAAAACCTGTAACATAATAATAATAATAATAATATGTGAATTGTTCCACCTCCAGAAAGAAAGTGGAGAAGACTACTGGAGCAAATGGGACACATGCCTCCCAAATTGGGAAACATTTAAAAAAGAAAAATGTGATTCTGTGGAAAAGAACTCTTTGGGTTTATTGCGTTGAAAACAACAACAACTGAAAAATACAAACAAACAAATAACAAGTTGGACTAAAGACGTTGAGTCTTTTCCCCCTGGCTATCACCACACAGCTGCTCTGGCACGGACGTGTCTTTACAGCGACCCGAAGAACCTCACTGTTTATTACAGTTAAACTACAAGTTACATGGAGGACTCAGCCATTGTAAACATCCCCCCCCCCCCCGTTGTTCCTCGTGAAGCTTTGAAGCCGCACAAACTCCCCGGCAGTGAAGGATGCATCTCCCAAAATAAACCATTGCCTCAAAGGTAAAAAAGCTCACGCAGTCAAAAGGAAGATTTCGCTCAAACGCAGACTACATTCATATAAATAGCCGTCAGTCAAAAGGTAATCCGCGAAGACGAGGGAAACATCCAGGCACACAAGGTGTCCCCACTCTGCCTTAGCTGGATTCTTACTGCTGTACCACTTAAAAAATAAGCATATTTACCATTTCTGTCTCCATTCGTCTAGTTTGTGTGCCATTGCTCAGTAATTTGCCAATAAACACGGTAATGATCAGTGGCGGAGCCATTATCGAAGCCGGTTAGCTGTTACGGTTATTTGCTGTTGGCACAAACAGATGCAAAACGTCCCTCGTCTCTTTTCTCCCTCTGAAAAGCAATGAAGAGCTCAACCACTCAGGACGACTTTACTCTCGATTAACCAGGCAGAATAATAACAGACTTCCCCGTACGGAGGCTTGGATACCTTTGCAGAGCAGGAGGTTGACCCCGCACTCGCTTAAGATGTAGAATGATGAATAAAACCACCAATATTCATCAACTCAGTCTACACTCTCCTCCCCAAGTTCAAGTTCACAGGTTGGAGGAGATTATTAAAGGGTAATCTATACAGTCAAAGCTTTAATGAGCGCAACTGTGAATGATTATGATCCAGCACTTCCCATATTGTGCCGCGCTTCTGGCTGCAGTGGTCCTAAAGGTAAGATCCAGATCGCTAGCCTTCGCGGTCGGACGGCTCCTTCCATCCCTGTCACCACCCTCCTCCCTCGAGTCCTCCAGGGTTCCTTAGCTGACTGACTTCACCTCTCCTTTCCTCTGCTCATTTTCTCTCCCCTTTCGGTTGCCATTTAATGGGGTTCTAGAAGCTCCTCGGTCTTGTCAGCCTGCCATATTTTATCTGCCGGCACAGTGCAGGAAAGGACGATGTGCTGGAACAAAAGAAGGCCCTAATGAGTAGTGGAGGTGATTAAGGAATGAATAGAACCTTCACTGAGCCGCCCGTGTTCCCCAACTCGGTCTGCAATCCGTCGATAGGCACGGCCTCTGCTTCCTCACAACTGCCACCCTCCTTTAATTGCACTGACATTCCCTGATCCCGAGGCTGCCGGACTTGTGATAAAGTCGGAGTATTCGTGCATTAATCAGCACCAGCCAGGACAGGCCGTACGCCCTTCCCCCTGCATCACCTGCTTCAAGAGCCCAATACGAGGTGCCGTATGAACACCCTGCAGATAAATGGAGCTAATGGACCAGCGGTGCGGTAGCGGGGAGCTAGCGCCTGAGGTCTAGCCGCCCACGCTAACCATCGGCGATCTCGAGACGACCGGTCGTCGATTCATATCGTAATGAAAGGCAGACGGATGTAGTCGGCGGGCCGTGCAGGAGAGGTGTGTAAGCTGGGGCGGTTATGAGTTGGTGCAAGGAGGAGTCTCTGGGAAATGAGCTGCAGCGCGAGAGACTAAACCAAGGAGAGACGGGCTTTGCAGTGCATGAATGTCGTTTTCAGAGCGGCCACCAGATGAATGTGCACATCACCACTGCATGGAGAGAAAAATGGCGCCTTTGCTTTGCTTCGTGACGGACCAGAGGCAGGTCCCTGTGAGGACTACAGCTCCAAAATGACTTCAACGCCATATTTATCCCTGGAATCAAAGCACCAGGGAGACGGAGAGCTGTGTGACAGCTCCTTTAAGGGAACCGAATGGTGATAAAACCTGTGTCCTCTGACAACACGTTGCATTTAAATCTCATTTGGTACTCTTTAAATAATATGTAATCGTTCCAGCTCCAGATCATTGTCCTCTCTGCAGCTCTTCAGCAGCCGACTGGAGCTGTGAGGATGTTTGTATAATGTATACAGAGATAATGGGAGATTATAAGCGTCTATGTTAATGAAATAAAACGTTAACTGTCAGAAGCTGCGACAGCAGTTGTTCTTTCACTCGCCAGCCTTCATGTGTGAAGATCCATTGTGCAGTTAGAATGCACTTGCAAAAATCAAACATGATCACAGAATAATTATTGTTAGCGTTAGTAAAGTCAGGTTCAATATTGTGAAATACGCATATTGATACCATTATTTTATGTGTCTGTTAATGCAATATGTTCCTTTAGATTGAGAATAGTCACTCTGATTTAGCACTGCATTATTAATATTTTGACAGTATTGGCAAAGGGGACATGTGACATTACACCACATGAATGGACAACAGTGGAATAGTGTACTTAATAAACTAATTTGAAGCATTTTCTTAATGCTATTGCGGTTCGCTAACATTTTTGAAGGTAAAATTGAAAATACAAATTCTCCAGCACCACACATTATTAAATTTAATTAATACCAAATGGGTTTTATGAGCAGCTTTAATCACCAATTAAGACTCAAATGCTGAGCAAAATTATTCAAGAGTTTTATTCTCCAAAGGACCCGGTGCAGCTGTTTCTCTTTACTATCTCGTTGCCTTGGTGTTGTGTGCATTCTTTGTAGTTCATCTTCTAGTGATGCTTTATGACTATTTCATTGTAAAACACACAAAGCACGTTTGGCCTGAAAATGCAATATTCTACTTTGGTCTCTTTGATGTGTTAGACTCAAGCGTCTTGCTTTGGGTTACGAGCTTCAGAGAAAAGGTTGAGCAAAAAAGAGCAAAGTAATTACTCAATGTGCTCAAGTTCTAGACAAAGTCCAGATTTAAAAGAAAATAGAAATTAAT
Source organism: Gasterosteus aculeatus (assembly GCF_964276395.1). Classification (NCBI taxonomy): domain Eukaryota; kingdom Metazoa; phylum Chordata; class Actinopteri; order Perciformes; family Gasterosteidae; genus Gasterosteus; species Gasterosteus aculeatus. Next base: position 13,544,961 of record NC_135689.1, on the reverse strand, counting down.
ACTAGACTGATATCTGCCTGCAATCTGCCCTTTGTCATATCATTTTGATTTCTTTATGTACAAGTAACACTGGAAATTACCTTTAATGCAATTGTGTCAGTTTTTCTAGCAGCTGTCCATTGCTGAACAGGGACAAAACCTCCTTTCCCTGATTAAGTGACATTGGGTGGAGACCCATCGTGTATTAATTCATTTGAAAACTGTGTTACAATTTGATCGACAGTCCTCCCAGCTAACGGACGTACTTCTTTATATTTCCTTTGGCATGTTTTTGTTTGCTCTGAAAAGGAGCCGCTACTGTAGCAAAAAATGAGTGTGGAATAAATAGGATTATTATCTTATTAGACTGGACAGCCTTCTCTTAGTCGGTTTGTCGTCTAACTCATAGTTTTGGTCTAATTCTACAGCGTTTATCTAGTCACGTGTTTTCATGCATCAACTTATTTTAAGCAAATTTATGGACATATATCCTGCAAGTTGAACTAGAGCATAGATATTTACTCTGATATTTGGCTTTTGAACCAACTACAAACATTTTAATTTTATTAAAGGCACTTTATGAAGTATTATACAAATGCTTAGTTAACAAAGGCATAATATTTCACAAAATACTCCAAATACCTTGAACTCATAAAAGAAAGCTTTTGTAGAAACGTTTTACCAAAAAAACGCAATATTCCATACTGACGACAAATGGAAATTATGATCCTATGAATATAAATTAAATCTATTATATAAGATATAACTGACCTCATCCAATACTGCTTAACAGCAGGATCAGAGGACCGTCTTGTGGAACTGCCGCTATTTCGGAAGCCACTCGTGGTCATTTTGGTCCCTCAACACTAATGTAAATTCATATCATTTCTCTCATATGTGCGTATCTGCTCTTAAAATGGCCGTTATCAGTGCCCCCCTGGCACAGATAAGGGCCCACTCAGTTTGACGAAGTGACACCAGGACAGTGGTGCAGCAGGAACGTGCTCTGAGGGTTAGTGTGCCAGGGAACGGAAGTAGGAGGCAGAAGTAAGCGAACAAGAGGACGAGATTAAATGAGAGCAGATATGTTAAGTGAGACCAAGGGAGACGGTGAAAAGCAGAGGAGAAGAGAAGAAAATGAAATCCGGGGCGTAATGACCGCGTAGGAGGAAGGTTAGTGGAGAGGAGGCAGCAAATAGAGACAACATGAATAGGTTTCCATCTCCATGATCAAGGAATAAGATAATTAGATGGTGGTTGGCAACGATGGAAAATGCTCTGCTGCTGAAATGGAAATAAAATTATATAATAAGAAATATATATAAGTATATATATATATATATATATATATATATATATATAAGAAATGATGTGACAGATCATGTGACAGATCACAAAAAAAAAGATAAAAATAGAAACTCACATCTGAACAAGGTTCAAGTTAGCCTGATCCCCTTTGCACATTCATCCCGTGCACGTTCACAAGTCTTGAATGAACAGAAGTACTCTGGCACATATTTCAAATTGATTCTATATTACTGTGTCTTGTCTCACTGTAGTGCTGTCATCGGTTAAACAAAATACTTCCTCCTGTTTCCCATTCAAAGCCTTCCACCAGCTTTTAATAGCCTTACCCTTATTAGCCTTATCCTGAGTGAAAGGTGTGCAGGACGTGACGGGTTCAGGAAGAAGCCGTACGGCTGATTGGAAATAATTAGGGAGTCGTAAAAGTGTTTCTGTAAAAATGTGCGGGACATACACAGTATGCCTGAGTGCGCGTGTATGACTGCGCTGACACCAGGAGAAATGTTTCCTCTAGGAGCAAAAATACTCAATCTGCAGCTCAAAGGATCTCAACAGACAGGGCGCACACACACACACACGAGTTTCCCATTGTGACAAAAAGAGGCAGCCACTCCTCCCCGACTCATCCCAGCCGGGGACAACTGTCCCGTCCCTCTCAGCTGTGTCTCTTCATTCTGGAACCCGCTGACCTGACAAACGCTCACCTCGGCTTCCTTGCCGTCTCTTTCATGCGCTGACTGACTCCCTCCCGCGCTCCAAAGAGCCTCCTCAAAGGTTCCCTTTCTCCTTTCCCACCTTTTTTTCTCTCAATCCTCCTCTCTAATCCAATTTTCTCGCCCTGACCACGTTGCCCCCCCCCCTCCCCCTCTCTCCCCCGTGTGTCTGTTGGCTCATTTTTCTAAACGTGATATACACAATAGGAAAAATTTGAGCAGATTGCAGGAGGCAATTTCCCAAATTTTCTTTTTTTTTCTGCCTCTGACAGACAAACAAAATGTGTTTCAGTCTGTTTATCTACAACGTTTAAATACTTCCCTCTGTCTCAGGCCAATTTTTAGGGAACGAGGCCAGCAGCAAAAGCCAACATTGAGTGTTGACAGTAAACTACCATCCAGGCCCAATAAAAAACAACATATGTGAACAAGAGGAGAACATGAGAGCTGGCAAGTGGCTGGATTACCCGCGGAGGGACGGCACTTCGTGGGCACTGCGAAACAATGCACAACCGCCGAGTCTTCTGTGGCTCTAGAGACTGTTGCTACTGGCAACCGCAAGTGTCTCTCTGCTCGTGCTCCTCCACCATGCCACATAGTGTCCATTAGTGACCCTAATCTGACGTTTGGATGAAACAAAGTGTGAGATAAGAGGAAATGAACGTGGCAGAAAAGTCGGTGTGAACTTTAAGGAGTCGATACGCAACTACAGATACGGTTCTGATCGATCATTGAACGCTCAGAGCGAGCTGTGCTGTTAAACACGGAACCTTTCCTTGGCATAAAACGGCAAATAATCAAACCAGTGCATGAAGCTGTTGTAGCCTATCTAGTCTATTTTATTCATGCAATATAGTCAGTACAGGCTCGCCCACCCGCTAAGCAGACAGGCGCGCCGCTGCTGCTGCTGTTGTGTTTCTTTTTTTTGTTTTACATTCTAATATTCATTTTCACATTCGAATAGTTGTTTTTAACAACTATGTGCACAGTCCGCTATATATATGTATTAACATGTATATATATATATATGTATTAACATGCAGTAATATCTCAACTTCCACTGAATTGAAATGGAGGCTGTGTGTTGTTTACTCGTTGCCATGGTGAATCATGGGATATTTTTTTTTCTTCCATACTCAGACTTCATCCTTCCTCTTTATTAAACCTGCTTTTAGAAACAGGGCCCAGGAGAGGGCAGTGAAAACAGGGAACTCCCTGGAAAACTGGGCTGCCAACTGTCTTTGGCAGGAGGACTTGATGCCATATTGAAGACATTAAACTGCCTGCTGTCTAATTTCTCCCAAACGCTGTAATCATCCATCACACAGGCAAAGCAATCATTTCAACTTTAAAACCGTAGGTCCAACCAGGAGTGTTTATTCAACACTTTGAATGATGGTTCACCATTTGCAACAAGAAAAAAATGTTAAAAGAAATGAAGCATCATACAGATGGAACAACAAAATGACTTGGCTCAGAATGACAACTGATCATGAGGGATTTGGGTGAATCTTTATTGCTGTGACTAATGCATTTTGGCAAAACAAATAAAACAGCGGTTTGCACTCAGCAATCTTCATTCGGATGCAGAAATCGTCACAGAAAGATTCTGCCCCTTCTGAGATCAATGTTGCCCGATAGCAGCTACAACTGGTCCCGATTATGAAACGTGTGAAAACTGACGTGGAATTGGGTGAAAAGAAGAGGGAGATAGAGTGAAAACAGATAATACATAGCGAAATGATAATACATAGAAATGTGTATATGGATGTTATCATTCTGTCTACTTTGATTATTGTGGATATATAAATATTTATACTATTAGGACACCGGAGGAACCACAATGTTGTGTTTATACTCCATGTGAAATTGCGGTGAAGAGTGATGGGGCTTAATGGGAGGGATAATTCTGCAAAAATTACAAGCAGCTGGGTCGAGCTAACAGGGTGTTTACGCATGCTCGTCTCTGTCTGACAAGCTGACACCTAAAAGTGAAATTGCGCCATGTCCTCAGAACAGAGAGCCGATATCAGGTCAGAGAAACGCCTCTGCTCTCTGCATATCCAGAACATGTCTGATAACTTCAGCCCACGGATACAAACTTCGGTTTTTCACTACTCAGCACTTCAGTCATCGACCGGGGAAAGTCTTGCATCATGAATACCAAAAGAGGACCGAGGTATTCCCTTAGAGTTCCCGAGGAGATTCGATCTGGAAAGTGGATCCACCTGTTCTAGGTTCCATAACTCGCTTGCCGCGTGAGATGCTCTTTTTTTTTTTTTCATAACCGTTATATACTTGCAGTTCTTTATAAACCTGATCCCTGTGGTCTGTCCTCAGGTAAACACTTTTAACTCGCGGTAGTTTGCACTGTTAACGCCGTGAGCACCGTTAGCTAGGAAATGTCAAGATGTTGAGAGGCACTCAAAATTCTCTGTCTCTAATCTTGCACCTTCAAAGAGGTTTAAAAAAACCCCCTGTTAAACATTTTACTCCCTTTGACGAAGCCACTCTACCCCTCCCTGCTTTAACCAGTGGCATACAGCTGAGGAAGCATTAGACAACTCGATGATTGTGGGATGGGGGGTAGGCAAAATACAAAATTGTATCTGGGGGAAATAAATAGACCTGCATCATATAACATGCAATTGAATTTCTCCACATCTAAAGTTACAGCGAGTAAAGTTCTAACTGGGTATGAAAACACTGCAATATAATACTGATGCCTCTAAATTACCTACATAAGTCTGTGGCGCCTTCAGTGAGAAGATTGGCTATTTCTATAAAGTACTTCTTAATGATTGGCTATTTCTATAAAGTACTTCTTAATGCTCCACATTGGTGACACTGGGGCGGATTGCGTGTAAAACCTGGTAAAACCAGGCTAAAACCATAACAGCGGTGCCTCTCACGCTCACTAGAGGGAAGAGATGCACTGGATAACCAGAACCAACACGGGACCGGCTGAAGGGAAATCTTTCCAAATGGGAGCCGGTTCGCTGATTGAATGATCGCTGAATAACTCCAACAGCCTGCTCAGGAAGTTTGGCCATCATCACGCAGCATCTCCAGGTGCTCCTGAAACAGCTTTTAGCTTCTGTAGAGCCCGACAAGCCCCCTTCATCATTCCACCAAAGCACTCAGCGGCAGCATTAAGGCAGCAACCATTCAGGTGTGCCCGAGAGCTTTATCGATCGGCTAATGGGGAAGGGAGTGGAGGGGGTTGGGGGGCTCAGCAGGGGACAGTGGGCTGCGACGGGCAGCAGTCAGCACCAATCAGCATCGGAGGCTTAACAGCGTTCTCGAGTGCGACGGGTCGATGGCCACAGAGTGTCCGATCTCAATATTTATGTACGCACACAGAAATGTGTTTCCACGATTAGTTTGTCTATATAAATGACTATATTCCATAAAAATAAATTTAAATGTAAAAAAAATAATTCAATAAAAATTTCAGACAAATTTCAGCACACTTAAATGTGTTGTATTAAATAAATGCAATGGATCCACAATCTATTTCAATATTTTCACTTTTTTTCCGATGGAATATATGATGATGTATGGTTTCTACATTTATATGGAGACTGTTGTCTCTGCATTCATAAACTGCTGGTGATTTGGCTCAAATCCCAATGAATTATTTAACAGGGAAACATCAATCAGATGTCCCCTTGCTTTTCTGTCCCACACATGAGCTCGCCCTCATAGGGATACGATGCACAGGAAGGGAATCGCCAACAAGCAACTTACTCATTTAACCTTTTAACCCATTCTTTCTCTCGTTTCTTAAACCTTTATTTCAAATCTTCGCAATCCGACTCATTCACTGTCGTTTTCTTTGCACATCTCAAATGTTGTTCCACTTTGCCAAAACTAAACAGAGTCTGGCAACTATGGCGCATTCGTACACAACAATTATGAGAGATATTTATTAGTACATTTACTGAAAAAAAGAAAGGTTTGTGTGTGTGCAAAACTTATATTTGAGAATCTCATACTACTAGATTTAAATTCATTAATATTCTATAATGACAGCTATTTTTGTTCGCATTGAAAAAGGCTTCTTCAAGCATTCATTGATATTGGGACTGATGTGACTCAGTAGTGGGCTTACAAACACTACAGACACATTGTTTTCAGGAGAGGCAGTTACTCCTTCAGCTTTAAGGGAACAGGCGCCTGGGTCACCGCAGGTCCGTGGCTAACGAGCTCCTAGGAGACATATTGGTGGAGCGTTGGCACTGGACCCGTCGCATTAGTCGATGTGCCATGAGAGACCGCAGTGGAAAACTCAGTGGCCGTAAAACGTTTGCTTCCAGCGAGACGAATGTACAACAGAACTAACTCTGGAACGCCCACCGTCTCCATACGACCCAACGCTTATACCTTTGTACCAGCATTGGCATGCAGAGGCCGTGTACATACACGTATGCACTAGTTTGTTGAAGTAAGATGTGAGATTCAGGCAAAGAGATCCCAACCTCATCAGGACAGAAACATCTGACATTTTAAACCTGAGTCAAGCGAGCTTCTCACCTACGTGCTTTGGGAAAAAGGCAAGCCGGGATTCATGCCACAACGCACAGAGCAAATCACCTTGTTCACGCAGCAGTCCGAGGAGACGGTTTAAAAAGCCGAATGCAGCCATGAAAAAGTCAATCACGGAAAGGGGATTGAACACGGAGCAAACACTCGACATAAACTGTCACAACAGTCGGCAGCTGTGCGATTAGCTCAGACATCACAAGAAATGAAATCAGCTCAGAGATTTAATTGATTCTAGGGCTCTGGGGGGGTGATAGAATATAATCTCAGAGTAATTGTGTTGTGCTGATAAAGTCACACTAGTGTTTTTTAATGCGTTCAAATGAATTATCATAGTAAGTGAAAACCCTCGAATGAGTCAGCGAAGTTCCTTTTTGTCGGTTTCGGGCGGTACAACAATGTATATCTTCAATGACGGGCAGCACCGTGTTGAGAAAAGTTTACATTGGCTTGTGTTCCACTGCGCTGACATTCACACTGAACATGGTGTACGGTTTACCGCAGTCCTCTCCTGTAATGCGGAGAGAAGATTTCATTTCACCACACAGAGATGAATGGCTGCGAGTGCACATCAAGTGTCTCTGTGTGTGTGTTTGACTGTAGAACTGCCGTACCTCATACAGTGAAAATGACATAATTCAGGCCAACTAGGAGTCTTGGGAACAAGGGGAATAGAAAGGAGGCGGTTTCATGCTGCTATCTAAACCACAACACTCTTATCTGGATACTTTAGAATTCAACTATGGAGAATCAGTTAACCACCGAGTTAAGTCCTTGCGTACATTACACTGTGGTAGGTTCATTTATAGTGAAAATGAGCAGATGGAGAGCCTTAAAAGGGATAAATAGGCTTCTTGTTGCCTCACTTTTGTGACAAATTATGCAAATTATTATTATTATTCCAATAATAAATGTCACATTTTACCGATGGCCATGAGATCCGTCACTTTCAGTGAGAAAGACTGTGAAATTCATTCATACCAATTAGATTGTTAAATGAGCACAGATATAACTTCACAATTCACTCACAAGAACTCATATCAGCCAAAGAAGAACGTCCCATGTTGTTTCAGTATTTCCCGTCACTTTTTCTTACTCCCACATTTACGGATGAGAGGCTTGTAGCAGCCGCAGCGCGGTCGTGTAAGCCGTCACTGCAATGTGTTGCCGGGCAAAGAAGTGGGGAGAGTTTTTAAGTGTTGCAGGTACCTCGCATTGACGTTTCTGTCTGCCTGCCACCAGCGCTGTAGAGAGAGTAGAGGCTGCCAACAGCAGCAGGAGACGGGCCTGGCAGAGGCTGCTGCCCTTTGACCCTCGATACTGCCAGGCCTTTTTACCCTGCCAAGGTGCGCTACAGCCATATCTGCCCCCCCCCTCCCCATGCAATTCTACAACTGACATCATGCAGCTGCCTTGTCCAATTATTTGACTAATTTCCACCATTAAAGTAACTGTTCCCACATGTAACTGACGAGAGGTCAGTTACATGTGGGAACATGGTCACAGGTCACCAAAAGTAGCATGTCAGCTAAATTAAGAGGTTCCTCTTGGTTAAGAACAGCTGCTTGTAAAGGATACTACACTACAGCATTGGCAAAGAGGTCCGTTTTACTTTTGCAGTGTGTTTGCTATTGTTTTTATGAATAAAAAGAAGCCTCTCGTGTTACGTACAACCTGCTGAAGCACTTCACGATCCAACTTCGAGACAAAGCAGCTCAACCTCGCTGCAACGTCAAAGATGCTGACTCGCACACGCCTGGTGGAGGTCAGACAACGGGCACGCGTTTCCCAGGCACCACCGAGTGCAGTGGTCCACAGCTGTGTCCTGGCTAGCGACCCCAAATACATTCAGTCAACATAAGCCCACGGTACCTGACGCAGAGCCAGTTTCCCTCAGACCTTTGACTGAAACCTCAGTCTCTTTATCACACACTCACCACATCTAACATTCCCTCAAATGGCTGCAGTTGCATTTCGGGTACCGTAGTTGCTACTGTAGTTTATTTCATGACCTCCAGCGCGGGGCAAAGGAACGTCGGCAACAAGGAGCAAAGCAGTGTGTCGCTTTGTTAACAAGCTGCGGGTCTGACCTGGCTTCATTAATCCCGTCTGCGCAGCCTTTTCAGGCCCGCCGTCCTTTTCCGTCACTCTGTGGCTTTGCCGTGCTCCCTCTGAAGATCTCTTGATCTCTTTCACCGTGTCCCACGCCGTCTCTCTACCTTTCCTGCGTTAGATCTCCCACGTAAGCCGCTCCCCGTCACTCGGGGCTCTCCTTCACTTCTTCAAGTACTACTCATCAACAAGTCAGCATTTTGTGAGAGTCAAGAGTTTCTTCTCTGTTGTTTTCCTGTCAGGAGAAAATTGTCTTTTGCTTCCCCTCCAACTCTCAATGCCTGTTTTCAGCGCTTCAGTAAAGAAGAAGTAGCTTTGATGAAGTTCTGATTCATTGCATCATGTTTATTCATAGTCTTCACGTAAGGGGCATGTGGCATTTGTTCGATCCGACTACACAACTCTCTATTATCTGAGACACGTAAGAGATGACCGGGTATTTAAATACATTAACTGGAACTCATGCTGCAAACTATTATGCTGCGAGTGAATGTCCTCCATTTTCCATAATTGGAAATAGAGTAATGCTGATGTTGAATAGGAGACACTCTTTGGAGGCAAGACAGCAGCTTCTACTTCAGAGTTGTGGCTTAATGAAGGGCTTTTATACCAGTTCAATAGGTGGTCCAGAGCAGGCACAGCTCAGAAGAACTCATCACATTCATACAAAAAAACCCAGAATACCCTATCAGTGGAGCTATTGTGCAGCCGTTATGCTGATTCTTGATGCGAGACCAACGTACAACAATTTCAGTGGTTGTTTCAAGTACAGAAACTGCAGAATGAAATGTTTACCGTAGACGTTTCATAGCGCGATCGCATTCACGATAGGACGTCATCTAAGGCTGCGACAATTAATAATGATTAATCAGATGTTTGTTTACTTAGTTTAATACTAAATAAATAAATATCAGGTTTTCTAGGACAAGGAATAATAGCAATTTGTAACATGCTGGAGCTACAATGTTTACTTGGAGAATACCTAATGACACATTTCACATCAGTGAAAAGATCACCTAATTGTTAGGCTCTTGTTGGTGTGTATTTGTCCAGAATATGCAGAAACAAATGACAAAAATAAAAAAGGGCATGACCCGCACTGTGGCTGATTTACATCTTCAACCTCCTTTTACAGAAATGATTTTGTTCTTGTGTTTTTGTTTGTCCATCTTGAGTTCTCCTCATCTCTCTCAACCTTCCTCTGACTCAATTGATCGTCCCCGGCTCCTTCTGTTCCCCAGTCTCTTGTTACTGCCATGTCCTCACCCTCTAAACAAGAATAGGCTGTTCTCGTCCGGCCTGCGCATGTTCGTGTCAGACAGGTTACCAAACAAATTAGAGAAGGACAGCTTCTCCTCTCACTTATTTCCTACAAAGCCATGCAAAAACTGCAATCAGCTCATATCAAATGAATGAAGGCAGCCAGATGAACATATCGGCACCCTGGTGTATTTCCTCAGTTGCACGAATAAAGGGTGACGGTGTGAATTACAACACTTCACTGATCTACATTGACACAATCCTGTGCCAGCTAATGATCATCCTACTAACTCTGTCAATAATACGAGTGCATCTCATCGGGGCGACGGCACTGGATTCATAAGTGACATTTGTGGGAGATTTCCCGGCAAACGCAACCTTTTAGATCTGAAGTACCACTGTTTCAGCGTTTAGACAAGAGTTCGGCAAATTACTCCTTTTGTGAAGATTTAGAGACTTAGCTTGAGAGCCTGACTGAGCCTGTCAAGGGTCAATCTGACGCCTCGTGTTTAGATCTCTAATTACATTGGTGCCAGCTGACACTTTGTAAAGAAAATGATGGAGACAGGGGCTGATGTGATGAATGAGGCTCCTCTATACGCTCTGCATCTGCTTTAAAGCTGGTGTGTCATAGGAGCAAATAGGGCCCTCTTATCTTTTAAGCCAAAATCCAACATCACAGGCAAAATGACTACCTTTGTCCCCAGAATAAGATCAGAAAGGGAACAATGAATTCAAATTATAGAAACAAGTGGTTACAATAGAGCGTTCATCCTAAATTGGGGGCAAGCAGCTGCACAAAGAAAAAATGACTAACATCAGACCACTGATCATTCGCTTTATAAAACAAAACTGGAAGACCTTTGACAATACAACTTAACCAGGTTATCTTGACACTGATCAGTTGTAGTATCTGGGATTGTGATGTATAAAGGAGAACACAAAAGGACAAGAACAAGGACATAAAGCGTGACGATTGTTCACGCTAGATTCAGATTCTAGAGCGATGGCTCGATTGCTCTATGCTAAACGCTAACGCCTGCATGCTAATATGGTCACAATGACAAATCGAAAAGGCTGATGTTTGGCAGGTACGAGGAATGCAAGGATACCAAACGTAGGTACCGGTCCGACGCTGCAACCGTGAACTCAAAGTTGGCAAACAACTCCACTTCAACGTAACCCGATACTGCTGCACACACTGATGTAGTTGAGACTTATTCTGAAAGTGGCTTCATCCACGACAATCGGCTGGGTGTCTGCCTGACATCAGTAATGTTACAGCAGTGCAGTGTGTGTGCGGTTTATTGGTCTCTGTATAAATGCCTCAACTCCTCAAGGCCTAAGCCAAGTCAGCTTTTGAATTCTAAATGGCAGACGGCATTCATAGATCGTTTTGTTATTGCCAGTGAACGGTTAAGTACAAACATCCCTCGGTGCAGGCCGGCTGTAGTTGTGGCGGGGCGTTAAGAGAAAAATGTTGTTAACTGAATTTGTCAATGTTAGAAAGTGAGTCTTCAATGTTATTGCTGGCGCCCTGATGGTGTTACTAATAAAGGTAATAATATCGGTACTCTGTGTCTGCTGGTACCCACATGTAAAGCCTGTAATTGTGTTTTTCCACAACAAACACATCCCAAGCTCTCTGTTCACAATCCAAGACTCACTGCTTTATTGATTTCATCAACCAAGCATCTGCGGCTAACCAGGATGTGTGAGGTGTGCAAGCTCTGTTGTGACAGCGCGCCGTTTTAGTCAATCACTTATCAGAGCGTGACTAAAGGCCAAGGCTCCGAGGTGAGACCAAGCTGGCTTAGCCAAGCGAGCGGGCCCCTTTTGTGGAACACAGGCAAAGAGGTGTAGAGGTCAAAGCTCTACGGCTGACCTGGAACAATCCTGTCATCTCCTCAGCAGCCACAAATTGCTGAGTTGGGTGAAGAGGTCAAGTTTGAGCGAAGCAGAGTAAGACTGATAAAAAGAAACCGTGTCAGGTGAAAAGCCACGGCACGGCTCCGAATCCTGGTGAGTCGTGCTGCCACGTTAGAGGGGAATGTCACGAGATACGCAGATACACAAAAGCTCAACTAACGTACTGCTAGAAGCATGTGTCTGAGATGAGAGAGAGAAGAAGAAGAAAGAAACAAGCGCACACCCACACTGACTTACCTTTAAAAAAAAAAAAAAGAAGAGAGAAGAACGCTTAAACAGAGACCAGGCTGAAGAGCGAGGAGACAAGACACAAACAGGGATTTTAATTAAGAGAATGCAGGAAACACAAAAAGCACGAGCAAAAAAGAAACACCTCGGCATTCGGAGAGGGAACAAGATAATTAAAAATCACTATGAGGCAACATTCACAAAGGGAAAACATACAAACATCAACATGCTGCAATGGAAAGAAAGGCTTTATTGTCTGACTTTGCCAAAGCAGTTTAAAAAATACAAATGAAACTCTCCCTGAGCCTTTGTTAGACTTACAGAGCCGTAGGATGCAACATTAGTTCATTCTTTAACAAAACCTTGTTTTGCTGGTTTATTGGTATTAATCACAATGAGTAAATGTATGTTCCAGAGCAAACATGGCAAAACCCAAAGCTTGATGTAACTACATATTTGATTTGTTGTATACCAGCAATCTGTTCTAAAGGGAGAGATCACATTCGGGTAATCACACCGTTATTTGACACATTACTGTCTGTTTGCATTTCATTTCCAAATTTATTAGACAGCAAATATGTTCAACAAATTGCTTTTGGCAACACCAGCAAGGATTGCCACTGTGGATTACACCTCGTAGACTGATAGAGGGAGAAGAAACACCCTTTGCCTCTTTTTCTACTTGGGTTTTTCCTTTGGCATTGGTTTGAGAATCAGCACTGAGGTTTACTTAAGATTACCTTTGTTTGCTGCATCTTGCTTGTTTGGAGAAGGACACTGCAGACAGAGTTCATGGCAGCGCTGGTCCTACTATAAATGCATGTTAATATTGACTGTCTGGCACCAGCTTCTGTTTCGATCGTACGATCAAACAAAGGAGTAAAGTAACACATTAGAGATCAATACCAATGTAAAATAGCAAAGCAAGATTTGTCTGAATCGCATCTGTCATCTTCAGGGGTCTGTGGAGTTTAGCATCCGTTTTGCAATGGGGATTAACATCAAAATAGTCACAGAGCTACACATTAAGCAAACAGAATATACGCTCGCTCCCTGTCAGAAAGGTAATAAATACGGATAAAAGGCCATATGTGAAATGCCCGTTCAGCGGAACATGGATGGGTGGCTCACTCCTGCAAGGTGGCCGCGAAACAAGAACTGTCAATAGTTTGTTTACTGTAAGTCACGTTGAACGTACGGGTCATAAATAACAGGTCGAACAACTACATTCTGAATCATTAGGGGTGTAACGATTCATCCACTGAATCGAATAATCGATTTATATTCCTGCGATCCAACTGAATCGATCTGTGCTCCGCAAATCGGCATTCCGGACGACATATATCGATTACAAATCGATTTAAATGGTACATAATCGATTGTATCGATACTTGGAAACTGCACATTGGATTTAAGTACAAAAACGGTATGGATGTGTTTGTTTTTTAGCACTTTAGACACGTTAAACGTTACTCGATTCAGTCTGCCTGTCATCAGCACGCAGCGGCAGCCGCGCGAAACTCAGAACAACAACAAAACACAGCGCGGAGGAGACGACTGCGAGCAAGACATTTACAAACCAACTTATCGATCCAGTGCGTGGAAACATTTTGGCTTTTGCAAACACGGAGGTGTTCTAAATAAGTCGGTCGCTGTTTGTAGAATATGTAGAAGCCAAATAAAAAACCACGGAAACACGACGAATCTTTCTACTAAGGCGCCGTGGGATTAAACAACGCCGACAGTCAGGACCTCTAGCAGCGTCACCGCTGCAGCAGCAGCAGGTAACTCCAGCTCTGCAGACACCTCAGGCCTCGCCAGCACCAAACTCAACATCACAGCAACAATTGCCAAGTTTATCTGTAAAGACATGCAACCCTACAATGTGGTTGAAAATCCGGGGTTGTGTGAATTGATCCAAACATTGTGTAATTATTGTGTAATGTTTACATTGAAAATGGCACTTGATTCAAATAAAAGGTTAATACATTTGCCATTAATTGTTGTTTGCTTGTTTATAATATCCATAATTAATCTAAACCTGATTTCCTTACAAGAAACAACAGGGATCTCAGAAACTTTGCCTGCACTGTCCAGTAAAGTTACTGAATCGATTTCAAGTCACTGAATCGAATCGAATCGTTCTAAATTAACTCAAATCGTCCATGAATCGAATCGGCAACCATGAATCGCGATTCGAATCGAATCATTGTTAAAATGAATCATTAAACCCCTTTGAATCATGCATCATCATCAGAGGGTAAACGACACCTAATGCAAGTATATATTCACCATGTGTCTGTGTCAGATTTAGATGTGCTCCTCACTAATATGAACAGTCATTTATTTCAATAAGGCAGCCGGGATCTCCTGTGGTGGGCGAGATGACGTTTGTAGAGAACAACCAGCTGCAGTCCAAACAAGAGCCATTGATTTGGCCCTCAGCTTTACGGGACAGTTAGGCTCCCACAGGAGACAACACAAGGTCAACGGGGCGCCTCAGCTGGCCTGCTGGCCCCCCTGCATTAGTAATCATTCCAATTAGAAAGAAAGTGTCCTGAAGACAGGGTGGTTTCTCTCTAATGCTCCATTTATATTCCTACTTTTTGTACTTTTTTGTCCACTTGGACCACACGTGTGTTCATTCAGCATTTCCATCTGCCGGTTCTCTTTAAGGTACGTTTTCACGGACCTGGTTGTCCCCCAACTAGTGTACGACTGTGGGAACGAGCGTGCAACAACAAAAACACTCCACACTGTAAATTACTCCAAAAACACTTTAACCAAAGTAAAGGTACAAGTTTAACTAAAGTAAATTGTAATAGGCACTGTATGTTTGTGTTACTATGAAATTCGTATTGCAGTACACTTACTAGTATAGAGTACTTGATGTTGTACTTTGGATGTCATCTTGACTATAAACTAGACTACCAACAGAACAGGTAGATGCTGGAGCGTGTTAAATAGGGATGTTTATTCCTGTGCCTGCACACGGGAAGGCCCCCTTCCGACTTCAGACACAAAGTGAAGTTGTTGTGTAGCGAGGCCTATTCAGTATCCAGCAGAGATGGTGACAGCTTATTTTACATTTTCCATACATCTATTTCTGTGCCTTCTTCTCAAAGGACGTCTCTCGTCACAGCCAAAACAGCTCTTTTCAGGCTTCTGTACTCCGGCATAGCGCCACCGAGTACGAGTGCAACAGCATGTTCTATTTGTGAACTGTATGCGGGGCTATCTGTGTTTCAGGTCTGTTTTCTCAATGTTTCCCAATGCCTAACGGGAAAGAAGGCCAGAGATCATTGTGTGCAGGAAAACATTTAATCTGCACGCTATTTTTGAGCCATACGGACACATCCGAGAAGACCTTCATGCTGTGTAGCATCTGCTCTCAGAAGCCTCCACACAACAAAGGTGAGTAATTGGCCATCTGGACAATTATCACTCAGGAAAAAACACTTTTACCTTAATTCACATTCAAAATTGTAGCCCTGATGGAAAACTGAAGAGAGGCTAATATTACTGGCTGAAAAGAATTAATATCTCACCAAAATGAAAAAATCAGAAACGATTTATTGCAAAGTACGCTACATTTGTGTGGGTAAGCGGTGCATACCACTAAACTCTGTGCAATAGTAAAATACTAAGATTTACAATAAGACGTGGTTAACAAACAAACAAGAGTAAATTAAAACAGGCATAATATTAAAGTGTCATGTTTAGATTCAAGTTTTGCTGCTTCTCTTTTAATTCGATCAATGTACTAAAGATCCTGCCTTGGCTTCTGGGTTTTCTGATGGCCATTTACACCCATTTCCTAACATGCTAAAGCCTAAACAAGTCATTGAACAACTCAAATTAATTGTATTCTCTGCCCTATTATGCGGTGAAAATCCATTTTATAGCATGAATATGTAAAAAAGGTTGCACGGGGCAGCTTGTGCCTGAACCAGTTTCAGCTGCTCCCCCGTTATGCCACTTTGCTTAATATGATTTGGGTGTTGATAGCAGTGATTTTGTGCGGCTGAATTTCTCCAGCCTGATCCCGGCATTAGCCTTGCAACCGTCTGATGTCTGCAGCCTTCTCAATGTGAGCTCTGATTAAGCCATTCGTTACACTCGGGCCATGATTTGCACAGCGCTTCCCCCTCAAGTGCAATTTGCACCTACTTTCAAACACTGAAACATGACTGATGGATCAAAACCAGCATACTTGTTTAGTGAAGGAAAAGATGCAGCCAGAAATATCTGCGTACATCTTTGATGTGAGGTGTCCCATTAAAAATGTGGAAACTGCACTTCAGGCCTTGTTTGAGCTTAAATATAAGTCAGACTTTTTATCTTCACTTCAAAACTTATAGCGATTATAATTAGTGGCCGCTGATTCTCTGTCGGCCGATGTCTGGTATCTGACGGACAGCTCGGGGATCAGATAGGCCGCCTGTCAACTGATGTGCAGATTGGCTTTTTTGGCTTTTTTGACTAAAGTCTCTGCCTGACTACTGAGATAAAATAAAGATATTTAACCCCATAAATCTGATACGTATTAAAAGGTTTGACCTCACTGCACCTGCCTTTCTCTTTTTTTTGCCATGCAACCACCATTCAGATACAACTAATGTATTTAGGATTAAGTTGTTTACGAGAACACAAAGCTCTTCAAAGATTTAGCTTAAAAAATAAAAAAAAAGACAGCCCCGTTGACGCGGAGCGGTCATGTGGGGATGATTCGACTCGTAGAGTTTAAGGGGGTCGGACGAAGTGGGATCAACTCCACACTTCCAGAGCTTTACAAAAAATAACTTGGCTCGAAGCCAACATGAAGTTATAATTGACTGTTTGAAAACACCAAACGCAGAGGAAGTGTTTTCCAGAGAAGTGCAAAAAATATTTATTTGGCTTCATTCTCATGCGTTCTCCTCGTTCCTGTTTGGCAGCATTCATGTGAAGCATCTTTTGACAGCTTCTGCATATTAATCCAAGCACTTGGCTGTTACGTGTTATAAAAGAAGAAGAGGCATTTTGTTTAACTTGTTTTAGTGGAAATTACCACAGTGATGTTGGCACATCTCTAGTGGACGCTGGCAGCTCGGCAGCTGGGTGTCGATGGTCCATTCCAACATGTGATTGGGGACCGAGGCTGAAGGCACAGGACGGTGTGTGTGTGTGTGGGGGGGAGGGGGGGGGGGTGCTAATGTGATTCACACACGCTCTTTGTATAAAATTGCCCGTCCTTGTGCCAGGGGAAGCGGGTGGCATAAACTAGTGGGTGATTACGTTAAACAAATGACTGCCTCATTAACGAGACCCCCACAGTCTCGTGCGTATATACAAACACCAACACGGACACACACACGCCGTCCTATGATTTCTCGCCTTCTCTCACACACACACACACACACACACACACACACACACACACACTGACATAAGCATTAGGTTGGCTTTGTACACAGAAAAGGGCAGTGCACAAAGGCAATACTCAGGAGTGTACAAGCTCCATCCAATAGGCTAATTAACATCTACCAATTACACCAGCCAGCACTCCCTGCTGCTCCAGTTAGCTTTGGATGATACTACACAAAACAACAGAATGTGTCTCTACCAGCGGCTGTGTCCAAACATCGGAGCCGCTCCCCCAAAAGCCAAGCTAATGACTGCAATTAGCCCCATTCCATTCCAAGCTGGGCCTCAGCCGGTGGAGAGTTGGACCGACGTGTCACAGTGTTTTCAGGAGATGCACAAATACAGATACCGTAATTTACATCAATTTCATCATTATTTGAATGGCTGAATATGGTATCAGACATTCTTTACAATGTAATGATGAAGGCTTGAGTTAAGCGTGATGTTGCCTTAGAAATAAAAGGATGCACTCAATGACTTTGAGCATAATGATCAAAACTAGCAGAAGATCAGTACTTGGTACACTTGCTATGAGCCAAGCCCCAAAACACAGGTACGTGTGTGAGGAGGGAAAAAGTCAAATCGGTGCTTCTCTTGTTTTTGCCACATAATGTAGCTCAAGGAATGAAATTTAGGAAGAAAAGATTTTTCTTACTGAAACCACCCAACAGCATAACGAGAGAGGCTAGATTGATACCTCAGTTCAGTAATTACTTGACCTGATTTGCCCAGTAACAATTTATCGTTGCCTCATATTGCCCCTGAGGTGTAATCACAGCACAGTGCAGGGATTCACAAAAAGGAAATAATGCTAGAAGTGAATGTCTTGATTGTCGACTGCTCCCTTTTCCCCCCCCAATTGAGAACTTTGTTAGAATTTGTTTTCAGATGTCTGTATGATTTTCAGATGTCTGTGAAAGATTTTCAAATTTATGATGAAATGCAACAGACAACATCTTCAAATCCTCACATTAGAGAAGCTAAGAGCTGCAACTGCTTGGCATGTTTTCTCTGCTGAAACTGCTGTTGAAAATGAACTAATTATTTCAACTCTTCATCTTGGAATGGAAAGAGGGAATCTCTGAACTGCTTTGGCCACTAGTCTGATTTGGGGTTTTTTATTATGTAAATGTGAGATATCCAGTGCAGAAATATTATATATATTTCTGCACTGGATATTTGCCTTTAAAACTGGATCGTGGCCAGCTTTCAAAAATAATGCTCTGAGATGCCATATTCTCCTGGGAGTATACGCAGAAACACCCCTGTGAGCTCACTGACCGGCGGAGGGGAACATTGCTGATCTCATTCGAGGGGGTGGGGGGGGGGGTCAGACTCCACCCACTGGGACGTTGGTCTCAGCGCAAACACTTAGACATCTGCCACCTTACCATTAGCTCAATAATGCATGGAGCTTGTGGGAAGCCTGTCACAACCAGCCTCGCGCTCACCACTGCTGCCGAGTGAAAAGTCAAGTCAGTGGGACACACGCGGCAACGCATGCAAATAAAACGACACGGGCCGTTCACCGGCCAATCTTCACAGCAGACGGCGGAACAAACAGCAGCATAAAAATAAGAGAGCGAACAGTGGATGTTTGTGTGAGGATTTCTCTTTGTTTGCCCGTCTAAGCCTCACAGCTAAAGCCGGCATTAGAACATCAAACAGGCGATAGACTCGTAGTACATCTGGAGGCCCCGCAGGCCCAAAAGTCCCTCTCTGCATTTAGGAGCATTTCCCATCAAAAGCCTGTTACACCGCAAAAGCCATTTTACTCCCAGAATAGCAGTTGGGAGGAAATGTAATCTCCGAAAACCCGGCTGAAATAGCCTGACAGCCATTTTTTGGGGATCTTAACACTGGGGCAAAATTTCTAAAGTTATTTGTTCTTGCTCTGACATTACGGTTATATTGGTTGACCTCAAGCACATTGCTTGTCGAGGACATGGAAGTCTCGCATTTCAAAGTCATGAGAGCAGTTTCTTTGGTAAGAGATCGATCACAGTTGCCGGGCAAGTGTCACTACCGACTGGAAAGTCCCTCTGTCGATTCTTTTTGACATTAATGGATTCATAGTTTAACCTGCAAAATATCAAATGGCAAAAATACTCTTGGCCCGACAAACTGCCCAAACCCCATCTCATTTATATTCATACAAGACAGATAAAAAGCAGAAAAGGCCACACATTTGTAAAGCTGGTATATAAGCGTACATACCCACTGCACAACGCAGCACTTTATGTTATATAAGATTAAAGCGCCCCTATGCAAGTGCCACTCTCAGAAAAACACAAATGGCATTTTAGTGAGTTTCAGGAGACTGCTGACCTGCAGGTGTGCAGCCATAGCAGTAGTCTATAACGCTGGAGGAGAAGATAAAACCAGCAGTTACAAGCAACGAAACGTCTTGCTCAGAGAGCAGCTCAAAAGTTTGCGTGGATTTGCCAAGTGTCTTTTCCAATAACCTGAGTGTATATCTTCATTCATCAGGAGGAGCAGTTGACAAAAGGCCTTTTCTGAAACCAAAACATCTAGTTTTTGGACGTCAATTTTTTTTTTTGTTAACGGAAAAACACGAAAGGGTAAAACTGCAGAGAACTCGACTACACAAACCCTTCACATGTCAAACGTTAAGTGTAGAAAAGTGAACCTAATATCTTGAGACATTTTAAACAGATTTTGCACGTTCAGTGGCAACAAGTCCGTCCTAGAAATGTCAATGTGCCAAATCGAGAAAGCAGGATCACACAGTAAATGTTTCACTCGGTAATTCCTAAAGCCCGCAGCGACGCTAAAAGAAGGTTTCGGTCTGAGTAAATTGAGTTGGGCAGCGCAATGGGTAGAGAGGATGACAACCTCTCAAAGCCATGAGATGAAAGGAAATTTGAAGAGTCACAATTAAATTTGCAACCTAAATTGCACTGAGACGTACCTATCCGTCTCTACTTGTCTGCGTGGTTAAACGGTGGATTCGGCAACTAAAAATATATATATATATTCAACATGGCAGCACAGGAGATCTCCACATTCTCCACGCTCCAAGTGTGCCGCTACGATGAATGCCACCAATTTAATAATTGGCCATTATCGCCTGTTTGACGTCACATTAAAGTTGGCCTTTGACCTTTTAGATGCAAGTCATCGCTTCACCTACTGGAAATTGTGTTAAATATTGTCTTGATTCTAGATTGAATTATTGCCAAAAACATTTTTGTAAGGTCAGATTGATCAGTTCATATTTCTGACTGATTTTGTTAATGTTGTCTAAGAACAGGAGAGGAACAACTAAAAAACATAATAAAAGTAAATAATTCAATATTCAATAATACATATTTAAACTCTATATCCATTCCAGAATGTAAACGCACAACTTCCCACCATTTCCAATTCATCTGGAATGCTGGAGCATAAATGTGGCAGATCACTGTTATCAATCATAATGACAGCGGTTTAAATGGTTTGTGAGTGACTATCAGAATCAGGCCATCTGGCCTCATATTATACCGTACATATTATGCCCCGGCATAATACCCCCGCTTCTGCTCCATCTAAAACACGACTCACTTCACCGCTGTGGCCCAACTGGAGCCCTGCCAATCATTAAAAAAAAAAATAAGGATTTGTTTAACAAATCTAGATAAAGTGTAGGATTATTTGTTGCTGATTTTGATCTTAATGACACTGATCTTCTACAGTGTCACTTCTTGTATTCTAAGATTAAATGCCGATGGCCTCTTAAGTTGCCACATTTCCCCGGCATCCCAACAATGCATTCCCTCCAAGTCAGAGTGAGCCCAGTTTGACCCCACTATTCCCATCACAAAACAAAACAACTGGCAGCTGAGCATAGTTGATGTTAGCCATTACCTCCGCTGGTCCCCATTCTTCCGGCTTCGGGGCTGATGCATATCCAACGTGGCAGCCGATCGGCAGCAGCGCGCCGGGATGAACAGCTCGTCATCCCGGCTCCCCTCTCTCCCTGTGCGCTCTGCTCTCCGCCTCCTGCCAGAGCTGTTTGCTCAGCTGTTCCCCTCGCTGACCGCATTTATCCCAGATGAGCGGCACAGCTTACCCCGTTAATCTGTGTGTGAGCGAGCCTGTGCCCGGAGAGTGTGTGTGTGTGTGTGTGTGTGTGTGTGTGTGCGTGTGTGTGTGTGTGTGCGTCTCCATTCCAGGCATCTTCTCATTGGTCCCTTGATGAACATCTGAAGACACGCCCTGATCGAGGGAGACACACACATACACACACACACACACACTGTCACATGGGAGACAAACGTAGCACTCACAGGCCCGGGCGTTGTGTTTAAGTGGAGGTCCTCTGGAAATTTCACAGCACACAAAAGGTAAAACATAACTTAAGTTCCAATGAATCCTCACGTCAAATGATGATAATCCACTTCTACACAACATTAAATGTAGCAAGGTGGCAAAAACAGTCTCTAAAACTGTGAATGTGTGCTGACGCTTGATTAAAAGTGAGAGAAGACATCATAATGAGTGTATAATAAATAACAATATTCTTGAATGTTATTCAGATAAGGATTGTAAAATAAGCAAATCTATTTCGTACTAGGCTTTCCATAAGGTCAATTTAGCCATGCTCTAATTTATTAGACACTAAACACTGATTTACAAACAATTCATTGTTGTGCCACGACCTGAATAGACGCCTGTTACAACTTAATTCACAACTAACTGCAAAATACACCATTCACGGACCTTCATGTCCATTGTGAGTAATGCACAAGAGCTTTTTTTGTGTTGAGTCTGGTATAAATACAGCACGTGCTTTCAGACTCTGCCAATGAACTGTGTCTTCCGCGTCAATCCACAGACTGAGCGGTTGGCTGCTGGCTAACACGGCAGTGGCCCGACACCAGCAGCTGTTGTTGTGGTTAAACCAAACCACAGCACCCGATCTATCTGCCAATGCATTAGTGTGTGTGTGGGAGAGAGAACATATGCATGCGTCTGATTTGGGTTATTGTACCAAAGGTCTTGCACAGGACAGAATAACCACTCATCCCAAGAGAACCTCATCTGCAGTACATGTGTGTTGTTCAACTATAAAGACCAGTATACGCACATATCGGCTAAGTATGCGCACACACTCATGAAATCTGCCAATCTGACAGTAGAATTAAAAAAGCTAATTATGGCACACACTTTCTGCTGCCCCCGCATTCCCACCAGGCTCTAAAACTAAAGACAAAGTGAAATCTCCACCACCCACCCACCCACCCGCTCCCGTAAAGTGAAACAAATAACCTTTTTCTTCCCTCTTTTAGAGGAAGCACTCTGTATGCCTAGACTGAGATTTATGTCGCGGACAGCAGAAAAGAACAGTGGGCAGCCAGGAGCTTAAATGCTGGCT
Organism: Gasterosteus aculeatus; assembly: GCF_964276395.1. Lineage (NCBI taxonomy): Eukaryota > Metazoa > Chordata > Actinopteri > Perciformes > Gasterosteidae > Gasterosteus > Gasterosteus aculeatus. The sequence continues at coordinate 13,522,107 of NC_135689.1, read as the reverse complement.
TTGTTTTTCTAGAAACTGGCTTTTTTTGTGATCCATCATGTTTGCGAGGGAGAAAAAAAAAAACTAAAAAAAAAGCATGGCCTCCTCCTCCTCCTGCCCAGTCAGAGAGAAAGGTGCAGCTGTGAGGCGGGAATTTTTGTCAAATATTATTTCACATCATCGTTATACACCAAACGACTACGGAAATAACACAACAGCAACGTTTAAATATTTTACGGATAAGACGAAAATTGATAGTCAAACAAAAGAAATGGAACACAAATTAATTCCAAGCACATATATCACCCTCTTGAAAAGTAACCTAAAAACTATGGGAAAATAAGCTATTGATTATTTCTCCAAGAAACCTCTAAAAAGGTCAAGACATTCTCAAGAGAATAAAAAAAAGTTTGGAGTTTTTGTTATGGGTCTAGAGATATATTGCACTGATGCAAGATATCTATTATTAGTGATGACATAAGTCATGAGGTATTTATTCAAAATGCTACTTTCATACAGCCTGGGTATACAAGGGTTAAAATATATCAACATCTCAACAAATCAAAAGCGATTCAAGACAACATTGAAGCTTTATGGTGCTTAGTTCATGCAAGAAAACAACCACAAATCCTCCCAATGATGACATGACACAATCAAAAGCAAAATGACGCAGAATGTTATTGGAGAACTGGGTAAACTGGCGGTCCACAGACTTCTTTCATACATGGCACTCCTTCATTGTGATGGTTTTTCTCTCAGCACCCCACCACCACGCAGTGGTGTTTTGTCTCAACACGTCTCTCGAGCGTACTGTGGACCACGGCCACATATAATAGCTTTTCCCAGCAGAAAGATCATTCACAGTCGTTCTCCTTCAAATTGCACCATATTTGGTACAGTAGTGCAAAATGTTGCTTGTTCGGGGTATACTTTGATATAATGGCTTCAGGTCCTGAGTGAAACAACAATGGAACACAGAAGTGGGGAGCCTGGGGAAACGGTGAAAAGAAAAAAAAGCTGCCAAATAAAAAAAGGCATTCATCATCTTTGCTGTCGATGGTGAAAGATACATTAGAGAGAAGACAACCGTGTATGACGAACAGAGATACAATAGTGGGATGTTGTTTGGGCTGCATACGTTAGATACAGAGGAAAAGTTCCTTATAACAGCTTGGGAGGGAAAATATATCCTGAGATTATTATTTTGAAAAGGAAATTATAAATGCAGTGATGCTCAAGGCAAAATTGTGTGAGGGAATCTGGCCGATCTTCGAGAGTTAGAGAATATGAAATAAAACAATGGTTGCAATTTAAAGTGGTCCTAAAGTTAAAATAATAATACAAAATCTACTAAATTATCATGAAAAACATAAAGGTGTGCAGATTCACTTCAACGAGCGTTCCAGCGATGCAAACATTAGCGTGTGGTCGCCCGGGTGTCACATCTCCATCACTGCCAACGGCAGCTGGAGCCGACAAATACCCGTGACTGCCGCAGGGCCGTTTGTCCCGAGTACGAATGCCAATTGTACCCTTTACACTAAAAACAAACAGCAGATGTCAGTGGGCTGCTCTTGGTTTAGTTGTAAAGTTTAAGGGAATGTAGAGTTCCAGTGTCTACAGCTGCCGTTTGGGAAAGTTACAACTCAACTGATCTGTTTGACCGTGACTCTAGAACGTTTACAGTGGAGCGGCTGTTCATTTTCCCCGAGACGCTGAGGCTTCTTAGTCTGGATTAGTATGCGCAGCGCGGCATCTTCCTGAGAAAGCCCGCTGCTGTGAGCGCTGTATTGCGATGCAATGGCCGGCTCTCCGTTTTGATGGAGACTGATGGAGGGCGCAGACGCATTATTGCTCGCCGTTTATCAAGTTAACTTTGCACATTAGGAAGTAGAATGAGTTTCCAGGAGATTCTATCAGTATTAATTATAGCATGAGCGAGCATTTAAAGGTTGAGTGAGTTAACTTTTTATCTTTAACGGGGCGTTTATACCCGGCATAATGGACGTGGGAGCACATGGTCTGGTGTGGATGTGGCTTTTTAGCCCACACAGATGAATTGAATCCATTGGCACTAAATGAGGCGTAGATTCCAAGAACACCAGACTTCCCATGGGTAAAGAGTGAACAAAGAATGATCATGTAGGAAGAACAAAGCGCAATCAGACCAAGCGGCGTGATCCGAGAGGTCTGAGGATTTAACTCTTCCTGATCCTGTGTAGGGGTCGTCTGTGCCAGCATTTCCCGCTGCTTCTTCCTCTCTGTACATCCCTGCGTTCAATCTCCTCACTGAATGTCACTTTCTCTCTCAGGCCCTCTCTCAGCGCTCCATCTTCCCAATTTCTCTTTTCCAATTTCCGGCCATCTCCACTCTCCTGCCTGAGCTGCCCTGCAGATTGCAGTAAACCCAGAAAATCCTCTTCATCACACAGTGCAAATACCATCTGTATTGGGTTTGCCCTCAGTCCCAATTAACGGCTTGATATAGGCCCTGTAGCATCTAGGCCCACGTCGGACACCCTGACACGTGAGCTGCACAATCCAAACACAAACACGGCATCGCTCTGCCGATAGTGGAATACCTACACGCATACGTGCCCGAAGGGTTGCATCTGCAGCCAAAAGCTGGGGTTGGACGGCTCGATGATGTTCTTTCTCATTACATTAGTCTATATGTGGTTAAAATGAATGTACAGTGTGCCAATTAATCCCTATAGACCACATCCATTTTCAGAATTTGGTACGTCATATTTATTATTTGTCATCGACCCTGCAAGCCGCTACCATGTTTGATGATTTTAAGGTTTGAAGACATGTATGCATTTGGTAAAAAATGGGATACATTTGTCTTGTCTTCAACTTCACCGGTCCGGCTTCTCATCTGTGTTACAGTGTCGTTATGCAGGTTTACATGGGACTTCGACTGTTAAATGTACAGTGCTGTGGAAATATACTGGTTTCAACTATGACAATGAACGCTGTATTGTGACATTTCCAACACACAACTCAGTTTATACTGAGCTCAAAGTGCATGAGAGGCTGCCTTGATAATGAAATGTGACTATTCCACCCGTCTTTACTGTGTGTGTGTGTGTGTGTGTGTGGGCAGGCTCTGACTCTGCAGCAGCATCTGTGGTAACAAGAGAGTGAATGACTCAGAGCTCAAAGGCATAAACAAACGACATAGCAGCTTTTTTCCCCTCGCCTGGAATTAAGATCATTAATAATTAAATTGAACAATGAATTAAGGTGGCCCAAGGCTGGGGGTTGGTGTGTAACAGAGAGGAGACAGCAGCAGAAGGACAGAGAGGGCACGCAATAGGGCAAAAAAACAAACAACACAGTGCTAAATAAAACATGACTAAATAGGAACCGTAAGGTTACATCCAACAAAGGAACGCACAAATAGGTTCACATTAAATATGCCGGGCTGCGGGCGGATATTATTGGAGAGCCAGACATTTGTGCCTCGGCTGTAAAAGGTTTATAACATTCCATCTGGAACTAGAGGAGACACGAAACACATGGACGACAAGTTGGAGGTCTGCGCCGAAAACCTGGGTGAGTTGGGTGGTAAGTGGCGGCGAGGGTGGTCCGGTGGGTCTGATGAAGGGGCAGCAGATGGAAAAGATGCAGACAGACAGACAGACAGCTCCCACACCCACATCCTCAAAGACTGCGTGGACGTCTTTGTGGTCGCAGATGCTGAAACGGACCCTGAGGAGCAGCGACCTTGGCATTGTTTATTCTGGCCGAGGCCTTCAAAGACATCGGGAGCAAGCAGAGCCAGTCGGCAACTTTGCCCCAGTCTCCATGGAGACGGCATACTCTTCACTCTGAACTTTCCAGGCTCATTCATTACCAGATGAGGTAGTGGGTTCTACCTCGCCGCCTCACTCTATTTGCTTCCATTACACTCGTGGGTCCGCAGAAATACAAGAGAGAGAGAGAGGGAGGGAGGGAGGGAGAGCGGGGAGAGGATAAAAGCAAACAGATAATTTAAAAAAAGCCTGAAAGAAACAAATAGGAACAGACTGTAAATGAACAAAAGAAAAAAGTGAGATGAGGACATGACTTAAGTGGATGTTTCTTAAATGTCGTCCATCCACAGAGCTCATAAGGGCGAGCATGACATTAAAGGTCTGTTTGGGGAGAAAGGGAGAGCAGCAGCAGTAGTGGCAGGGGGAACTGAGGGGCCCCTTTTTAAGAAGCTATAATTATTATATTCTAAAATCGCTCAAATATATCATGATGAGAGAAAATTAATTTTGCTTTTACGATCCAGCTTATAACCTCTTCATATTCTTGAAACCCATCACAAAAACACACAGACCAACGGAAATGTACTCCGACTCCACAAATAATATCCCCCCATTGACATGCGCTGCTCATCCAAATGAAACTGAGGAGCGAGAAGCCTCGACAAACAGAAGGAAGATGATTAGGGCGGGAGGCCGGAGCGAGACCGGGCCGCTGAAACACAGACCGACAGCTTTAAGGGAGTCCGACTAATGGAGCGGAAAATAGAAGAACCATGAGCCTCTTATCCCTCTACTAATCACAGCCGAACAGCAAAACTGAAGGGAGATAACGTGGAGATGGAGTGAAATAAGAAGGAGAGGCTCGAGGCGTTCTATAATCTTCATCCTTTGCCAATCACCACAAAGACCCCTTCATTGTGTTATCAGCATTCGCACAAGTACTTCCCGTCATTAGCAAGCTAGCTCCTTAGCCGTGCCATCCTGCTCCCGGGCGCCTCTCCCTCTGCGATCGAGTCAGACAGCTCTGTTTAACGTGTCTTACAGGGCAAACATTCCTTCCCTCCTCATGCCCAGCAGCGCTCTGGACTCCGGGTTTGGTTTTGATCTATTTTTGGCCGTCCGCTGCCTTTCCTCTCATCGGGTCTTCTCATCTCATCCTCGCTCGGCGGCCTCTGCAGAATCTTAATGAACAGAGAGGACTTGTAATTCTTTTTTTCCCCATTGCCCTGAGCGAGCACGCCGCCCCCGCTCTCTTACCCTTAAATCTACACAGAAACCTGCACTGAGCTTCAACATACGAGTCATCCTGCGCACCTACAGCCAGAAGACAGTCGAATTGTCCTTTTTTTCTTTTGCACGATCCTTGGCTCTTCACTTTGTGGAGCTGTTAACATCTGAAAAGGACTGCCACAGACCTGTGGGCTTTATCTTTGATATTGTGGATATCATGGGGACGTGATAACTGTGGAGCTGGATTGGAGGCAAATGCTTAGAAAACGACTTTAATCCTCAGGCAAGGCTCTTATTCTGGGGCGGACAGCCAAAACTCTCGGCAGCCGGCAAAGAGTGTAAAGCTTCGTGGGGAGACTTATGGGGGGTCTGCAAGGTCCCCAGTCACACTATTACTTACACTCAAAATGTATCTCGAGTTATCTCCGGATCTAAATACAGTCCCATGAATATTTTCATATCGGAAAAAATATTCAAACAAATAAACTGTGAAAATATTGGCATACGGTAAAGTAAAGCCAATGATCAGCAGCGCTACACTTTACTTGTAAAATCATCCTCCAGTGAAATAACGTGCCATGAGAGCAGCAGCAGGAATAACAACTAGAACCGCCAAAAAACGTTTGTGTCTTTTGCCTCAAGAGAGGAAAATTGGACATCTTGCCTGAGCCGCTTGCACTCGAGATCACCATTTCATTTCCTCTTTCACAGCCACGGGCCCATTTCTTATAACGGTGCCTATAACGGTGTTTCTAAATGAAGCAGCAGGGGTAAAACTCCAAAGCATTGACATTTAAATAGAACAGTACACTCGATGAGCAAAACACAAATCTTTTCTTCAGGCAGATTTCTGTTGATATTAAAACATTGCTTCAAATTGTCAGAATTTTCATTATAGCGAAAGGATATTATCAAGACAGCTCCATGAGCCCCACGCCAAGGCTGGAGCTGAGCTCTCATTACTAGGATTTAATCTAGAAGAGGCCTGATGTCAATGAGCATACCACTTTTGAATCCGCTATCTCTGCATAATAAACATAGTTTAACAAAAATTGGTTCATCATATAAAAAACAAAGGTTTGATAGCTAGCCCGAAGAAACAAACTTCTTCGATAATCTATCACGATGCAGGATCACCATATTATTAGTCTGTTTGACACGCGTGTGGACTTTTGTGTCAGCTGAATATGATTTGTTCTGCTCAGGTCTGGAAAAAGGAGGGGGGACACTCATAAGAAACAATGAAAATAAAGAATTATGTGTTCCTCACTGGCCAACTGGCCGTGCTTTATTGTGAAACTACAACATTGTCTATTGGATAAGAGGTTAACTAGATATTAAGCCTGAGAAAACCCTGAGAAGCAGAGCAACATCTAAGAGCCGAGCCTAATGCAAGTCGTTTTTTGTTGGAGGAGACGGACACTGGACGGACTCGCACATCGCTCCTGACAAAGAATGATCGCCTGCGAGGCAATAGACTTTATTCCTCCTCTCACGGCGCTTCATCTGCCACGGAGAGCCGCCTATCCGTCCGTCCACTCGGGGCGGATATGCAAAGTGGAGACATCGATCGCATTGCGGGGCAGCAGAATAATGGGACATTATAAAGTTGATGAATTTGGCGATCCATCAGTGGCTTTTTGGAGCATCCAAAGTTGGTGTCTATATTGATTATGTTTCATAGAACGAGAGCCAAGACGTTGTTTGGTGGTTTAAAAGATTTAAACTCTGGATCCAGACACGTGCAGATATCCATCTCTGGGATATTCTCGCAATAACAAGACGTCATGGAGTGGAACATGACGTCTTGCAGGCACCATACTATACTACGATACGGCTTATATCCGTAAGGCAAAAAGAAACATCTGCAGGTATCTCCATCAGAACTCGTTACGAGATGTGACGAGATCGTCGGTCCAACGTCGCAACTGTTGTCCAGGATAATGATGCCCGCGTGTTCATACATGTAAAACCTCTGCTTATTAAGAAAACCCCCACTGACATGTTTACCTTTGAGGGAGACAAATGTTTAGATGGTGAACTCTGAGGCCTACTGTCTCCTTTAATACGCTCGGCCATTCTGTTATTCAAGTCCCCGTCTGTCTATTATAGATACATTCATCCGATCAAAATAGGAAAGGTCAGGAAGTGATGAATATCTGACTGAATGCCACAGTTGTCAAAACAAACACTTCTCCTGCCAGAGGAGGAGAGGAGTCAGACCCACAAGACGTAGGAGTAATTGACACACGGGAGGGAGAGGGGGGAGAGAAGGAGGGGGTCCGGCATCTCTCTCTCCCCCTCAACTTCCCTTTGAACTCTGGCTGAACTCTCCTTGTTTGGATGGGAAATACATACAAAGGCTCTTCGCTGGAGAGAGACGGAGTGCCGTGACTACTTCTAGACTGACGGCACCCGGCCTCTCTGTTATGTCTCAGATAAGAACCGACTTATAAAGTACAAATACCACTTGCTATAACATTTTAGTCGAGAGACATTTTCATACTTTGATGTTCAAGCAAGTCATTTTCAGATTTAAGAATGTTTGTATGCAACTCTCGCTGCACACACAAATACTGGTTTAGGGAGAGGCCAGTTTGAATTTCTGTGGATCTGCTGCCAATAGAAGACTACATCAGGGGGGTTGAAGTTGAACTTGATTGCTAAAGGACGCTCTGCAACATGCAAACAGTAGGTGCAGGGGATCAAACTGCCAACCGCACACGTGGAACAAGGCCATAACGCAACATCGGTTATAACGTTCAATTGACTGTTGTCTAAAACATAACAGAGATTACTGGGAACATTGAATCAAATGTGAACGATGGATGAAGGAGAGAAGGCTTGGGGCTTCCTTCGGGTGGTTTGGTGGTGCGACTCTTCCTTTTCCTCTGCCCATTGATCGGACACCTGACATCAAGAGTCAATGTGCCCTAAACGGGCACGGCGACGCACTGAAACCTTTCTAATGACCACGACATCACATCCTGGGTTTGGAGGTCATGTGGTCCACAGCGAAGGGTCACGCGGGCTCAATGACGCATCGATCCTAAAGCAACACCCTTGCTCGTTGAGTCTCAGAGGCCATTAGCATCGCACGCATCACGATTCGCTGACTCCGACCAGCGGTTCAAATAATCAATGGCAGCTATATTTGATTAGCATTGCAATGAGACGACACATTGCAATGAGACGACATGTTTTTTTGTGTCAAGCCTGTTTGAACAAACAAAATGTACAGGACTCATTTGATCTACTGAGTACAAATAACTAAATAACGGTAGCTGCTATTCTTTAGTGTAAATGAGAAGAAATCAAAAAAGAATAAAAACTACAACAGTAAGGAGTAGGCATATCGAGGTAAATATGTCACCATGGCATGGCTGTTTTCCTGGTATATTAAATGTAGTTTGGCATTTCAGTGTTTCCAATGGTCTGTCACAGGCATGTAGACAATGTAGTTAAGATAACTAACCTCTGCTACTGCAGAGAACGAGCCTCTCCCTCTCTCTCTATATACAACACACACACAGCGATCACTTATTGCTCCGTGTTTGGGTGTATCCGTCTGTTTACGCCCATTAACATAAGTGATGCCTCCTCCCCTCCAGCATGATGCCAGGCGTGTGATGACACACACATCTGCTCTCCTCCGCTCCGCCACAGCGTGCCAGTCCTCTTCATGTGTCAGCCTCACGCTGGCACTGCCCTCGCTATCCTCTGGTGCCTTAATGCAATTTGTCAGGGTTGGCACACGAGCGGCTCACGATGCCCCCCCCTCTCTTTCTCTCTCTCTCCCCAGTCCCGTTAGGCGGAGACGGGCCTGTCTGTGCCACTGGGCATTACAGTACCTACCCACCCCCACTGGGACACCCAGGCTTGCCCAATCTGCCCCTCGTAAACAGCAGGCACCAGCTGGCTGGGCAGCCTTCATGCTGGTAGTTGGACGATTGTAGGCAGAACGATAACTCACACTGGCAACAGCCAGGCCCGACCACCGGACTTACAGCATACGTGCTGGTTGTCGATGTGATAATTGTAGGAGAAATCTAGAGGAATAGATAAGGAAGAAAAGCGGCTTTGTGAATCTGTGTCTTTGACAATTTTGTTTTTTGTCAATACGTTGTACCTTCCTAACAAAGGACGCATTATGGGTGCAGCCCTGGGATCTGTGAAGTAGAAAATTATGCTTTAATTTAACATGTGGAAACTGTGAAGCAGGCCTAACCTCGGCAGCTGTCAGACAAGATAATGATACAGTGAAGGCACTCTCTTCTTAGTCATGCCACATCTCATTTCAACCAACATACTTCTCATCAGAAGTGAGTGAATAACTTTAAATAGGCGGCTGTTCCCTCCTTTGTTACTGTAACTCAAACCGGGCTAAAGCAACAAATAGCCAGCTAGTGATCAAACCGCGTGTTGCATAGAAAGGTCATGAAGGTCATGTGTCTGCACTCGTTTACCTCTCGGCTCTCTGCCACTAACAACACAAACAGCAGCACATTTTGCTTGAGCACAGGTGTCCAATGTGATCACAGGCAAAGAGAGACACTTACTAATTTCTAACCAAAATCCCACCAAAGAGGTGCTACCAGACTACTGCATGCTCAAAATCCAAATCTATCTTGGAACCTTTTGAATAAAATACAAAAAGACTTAAATAGACAGCCACGGTGTCCGGCGCAGATTTTAAAGAAAGTTCATCAACGGATGATGTCAACGGTTATTGGTATTCCCCAGTAGTGACGGATTTAGTACTTCTACTCTCCCACTGATCCTTGTCTTTAAACACTGGCCGTCATTGGTTTCAGCAAAAGAACATAACATCCTGTGCCCTTTGACAAGAGTTATGTAACAATTTCAAGGCAGTGGCGCCAAAATATTTTGATCCGACGTCCCACTTTATGTGTCATCTACTATGCGGGTTGCATTGGGATGTGCGCGAGGACAAATCAGGGCCGGCACATATGTCTGAAAATGCTCCGAGGAAAGGCAATGCCTCTGCATAGGTATGCAGTAATTCTATTCCGCTCAACCTACACCCAAAATACCCGAATCATCTTGGGTTGCACACACCATGCCCCCCCTGGCTAAGATCTAAAAATAACTCTCGGTTGTAGAAGTAGAAGAAGATGAACATTGCTCAGCACACAAATTAAAAAACAGTTAACTGAATGAACTGTTCCATGAATCCAACATTTACATTTCTTTCTTGGTAATGTTCCTTTTGATCACCCACAAGGATGAAATAATTATTAAGCCAAATGATAAAATGTAGTCCTTTAAAAAAAAAACAGCATCATACCAATTTGTGAGCATTCTGCTGAGAGATAAATAAAGTGTATGGATGACGTCAAGAGCTTCACCGTCTCCACAGTGCTGCAGCTCTTTGTAATGATCAAACACCACGGATTGGCATCGCAGGAAGAGAACACAGGACAGAAACTGACTCACAACATACAAATCCATCACCTCCCGAAAATGGGGGATTAACGGAAAAATGTCCTGCCCCGGCCCCCCGTCACATCAGATCATTCAAAAACTACTGGGAGTCTGAGGAGCGCACACTTTCCACATCTCCTGTCTCAGGCTATTAGGAGTCTCTGTGGGCAACAGAGCAGACCCGTCAGCTCTCACTGAGCGGATTCATACATGCGACTTAGTAATCACTTGGGACGATACAGTTTCAGATTCTCCTCCCAAATTTCCAAGTTGGTTGTAGTACGAGCTGGATATTGTGGCGAGCATATGAAATGATGGCCATTCAGAAACTAATTGCGGGTCTCAGTGGATGCAGTATTACAAAAAATGGTGCATGGTGGAGTTTTAAAAAGTGTTCCTATCCACGTGCACCACCCATCACGCTCCATGGAGCTGCAGAATACTGTTCTGTTGGAAAAGTACAATTTATGCTGTGTTCTCTCTCGCCCTCTTCCTCCACAGTTTTGCATGAAACTGCTCAGCATTTGCACTTCATGGCACGTGAATATGTGCAATGTCACTGAATACCGAGCACACTCCCCATCTGCCGCCGTGCGCAGGAGCGCTGCGAGCATCAGTTTTCAGGAAAAGCAGGCTGAAGGACAGAGGGCAACAGTAATTTACATACCCCAGAGCCACTCCAACTCATTAATGCAGACTATGACCAACCCAAAACACCGAATATCCACTTCAGACATGACCTTCTCAAATGCTATGAAGGGCATCAAATTGTGTGGCACTCGGGGTGCAAAGTTAATTAGTATTAGAATTAAAGTGTCAAATAAAGCCAATGCTAGTGTGTCAAGGCCTGTTGATAGCTGAAGACTTGCGTGGAAAACACATTCCCCCTCTGCTCAAAAACTTATGACAAGGCCACAGTGAGGTGTCTCTCTCTGTGTGTGTGTGTGTGTGTCTGTGTCTGTGTGTGTGTCTGTGTGTGTGTGTGCAGGACTGTGAAACAAAGAGGCGGCAAATGATTTATTAACAATTTGATGTGGTAATCAATCTAACTCACAAGTTTCTCGCACTCACTTGATGGCTACATGTGTATGTAAATGAATGACCTTTCAGCACACGGCTACAGACTAAAATCACTCTTCATTAACACGCTTTATAGGCAAGTAATTACTGCCATCAACCACATGTTCAGGCTTCAGCCTTATTAATTATACTGACATGGGTAATTCCATTCTAAATATGACCTTATGTGGGTGACAATTCCTTCCAAACCTTACTGCTGACGTTACTGCAGTGTCAGTGCCAGCAGAGGCGCCACAATGCAAAAGGCAATTGTGGCATTAAGAATTGTTGTTGTACTTTTGGGAGACTGCTTTGATGAGTAACAATATGTCGGGTAACTTAAGTTTTAAATGTCCATAAAACGTGCCGTGAACATGAAACCTGAAGAGGACGCTTCTTTTGCCTCACACAAGTCATTAAGTTTCTCATTGCCGCAGACAAGAGAGGGACTCAAAAGCCACCTCCAGCTACCAAAAACACTAATGACATTTGGAGCCATTTTCACAGCTTAAGATCATTCTTTGCAGGTTTTTATGACTCCGCCAGTTATACCTTTCCTGTCCAACTTGTTTTGCCGTTTTTTCATCACCAGCTGGCTTTCTAGAACTAATGCCTCTCTGAGTGACAGCAGCTTTACACCTATCCGCCTTCATCAAATCAATGAAAGGGGAGTGTAAAAGGATATGAAGCCAGTAGCGGACAAAATACAGCAGAAAATGCAATTCAGTCCATGTGAAGACATTATACACTTCAATGAACCTTCTGGGATTCTGACAGGACAACAACTTAACCATAAAATAAGACAATGGTGGAAATGATAGTGTTGCTGCGGGACATGATGCAGCAAATACAGCGATGAAACGTTCAGAGCTTTGCCATCTGGAGTTGTTTGTAAATGTGTGAATACCCAAGATGTTGCCCTGAATTTTACGCATGAAATATTTCATGTGTTTGTATAATATTATATTTTCAGGGCTATTTGTATCTATTTAGTAAAATGGATGCAGTAAAATGAGAGAATTGACATTTGAAGCAACACATTATTATTAAAGACTACTTTTTGCATACATTACCCTAATTGAAGAGGGAAAAACTTTATGTGAGAGCCCCTTGACATTTTTCAATAGCTGCAGTTTTAAAGTGTCTTACCAAATTATGTAAATCCTTATTCATACATTTAAGTGAGGAAATAATATTGAGTCTTAAACAGTTTTACCTTTCAGAATCTGCATTTGTATGCATTTTACATTGACTAAACTAAATGTTAAAGCGGTTTAGCCGATAGACAGTAGACAGTATATGTTATATAGTATATAGTACTGAGATTAAGAGCGGTACATACATGTGATTGTGTGAGTGGGAACTAGGAGTTCACATCCCACATGAGACTGCTGCACACTGCAGGGATACAAATGTCTGAGCTCTTCTGGACACCAATAAAGCACATACGGGGCAAGTAATGGGAACTCTAATGTACTGCCAGTCGAATATAGGCTGTACACAGAACAGTGAGAGATGATTTGCGCATAAAGTTGCACAGCAATTGCACATAAATGCCATATGTAAATACATGCATATGGCAGAAGTCCATTGGACATTTCTGTAGCAGTTGTCCAACCGTCTGGTACTTCCGATTACAGGCACGGGGCGGATATTTGCTGCTCCTCTGCTGTTGTAAGACGCCAATGGGTTCTGACACAGCTGGTGGAGAAAAGTAGAACTACTCAGGATCGCTTCCAAAGCCCTGTATTGACGAATAGCCGGACATCACAACACTGCATGGACCTGAAGACCGCAGGTGGGGACAGTTTAGGAGAGGAGGGAAATGCCGTAACAGCTTGTGAGGTAAAACATTTTGGTTAAACCAAATTCACCCAATTCGACACGCTGTGCAGGAATATAGAGACAGCCAATCCTCCAAGCCAAATTATATGAAAGGACCAACTCATTCCTGGTGTCCTGGATAACCAATCCTCAAAAGTAAATATGTTTTTGTATTTTTAAATTATCACAACAATAAAATATGTCTTCAACTCAAATGATCCCCCAGGCATGGTGCAAAACGTTTTGATGAGGTTCAGATAGAAATGCATCACCTTTGTGAGACAGTCAATAAGCCTGTGAACGCTTGACCAACTCTCAACTACGACAATGGATGAGTTATTAAATGCAATGGAACTGACCTTCTCTCGTAACCTTTAAGAGCTGAATGCATAAACAGTATCAGCCCCCGAGAGTAGTGTTAAGAATACAATCAGCTGCAGAAAAGCATTCAATGATCCAAAAAATTACACAAACAGTTTGATCAGCATGTTTTTCACACTCAGATCAAAAGTGAGCTTTTGAGAAGTCAGTGACATTCTGCAAAGTGTGGAAAAGCAGTAGCGCTAAATAAACAAAGTTGCTAAACCCCAAGACGACTATATCGAGTAGGTCAATTTGTCTGCGTCCACTTGTCACTGCACTTCTGGGCAAAAGAGTACAAAAGAGAAGCTGACTAGTAGGTTTGGAAACTTGTGTAATGGATTAGCTGTATAGTAAATCAAGCACTTATACATACAAATAAAAAGTAGTAGTTTCATAATTTCCAAAACCTTCAACCACAATATCTTTTGAATCAAGTAAGGAAGTTGCCTCATTGTCTTCTCTGTGGTGCGTTGTTTCATGTCCCTTAACATAATAAATACTACAAAAGACAATTCATGTCCAATACGTACGTTGGTGAACCACAAAAAAATGTTTTGTTCTCATCCAGTAGCACGCTTTCCATTATCATTTTCATTTAAGAACACGTCTAGATATACAATGAATGTTTAACAAACTAAGCGCCCCTCTCGTTGTACAAGAAGGGGAAGGATTTTGACTATAGTGACATGTGACTGGTAGGTGATGTATCAGGTTGACATACATTACGTATATTAGTCAGAGGAAAGGTAGCATGAGTTGATTATACAAAATAACAGTCGTCAATAATGAGAAAGGATGTTTTTTTATGCATTGGCTGGTTAAAGCAGCATTAAGGCACAACAACGTGTCTCTGTACACTATAAAAACAAATGTTTCTGCAATGCTCCTTAATATTGCTCTCCACCATTATAATTGTCTGCATAAGGCCACCTTATAGAGCAATATGCCAGCTATGATTTAACAACCTTTAAGCTATTTAAGTCTTGTTTTCAACATGACTCAGGATACTTAGTGTTTCCAACAGTAGTTGGTACCGTAGATATTGTAGCCAATAGGCAAATGACACCAGCATAGCGATCTTCATTAGCCTGTAGTGCTGTCGCATGTACGGTTACGTGTTTTTTCATGCATACCGAGCGGGGTTAAGGCTTAAAAGCAGTGAATCAACAGCGGATCACGTCATGACAACTGAGCCATCTCCATTATAACAGACATTTTAACTGCTGGTAAACACTGTAAGAAGCAGCAGAAGATTTATTAGTGTGTCAGTCTAAATCTGACACCTAAAGTAGTGTAAGTTGGTCATTGTAGAAACGGCTATTGCGGAGCTCATCATCAAACGAAGGAGAAAAATGGTACAGACGTACATTTTGCGCCCGATTCATGACGGCTCAGCATTTGTGGATTACAGCGCCCCCAATTGTGCCTCAGCAAAGCTAAATGTGGTCCATTCAATTCCAAGAGAAAGATCTTGAACTACATTGAGAATAGTAGTGAGCTCAGAGGACAGACAAGGTCGCGAATGTTTGAGAGAAAGAAACGTTGAGGTTGGATATTGTGTGTGTGTGTGTGTTTTGTAGGACTGTGAGCATCCGTGAACCACCAGAAAAAGGAAACACCAAGTACTGTCATTTATTCCTACGCTTTACACTTGCTGGGAGGAATGTAACATGCAAATGAAAACCCCCCAGCAATAGAAACACAATTAAGATAAGCTAGCCTGCTAGCAAGTTTAGTGCCACGTAGCACCCCCCCCGCTCCCGCACAGCTTCCCTCAGGGACTCACACTCTGCCGGCTGTGCAAGGAACCAGCGACCCTTCGCACACACCTCCCTTCCCAACACAGCCACTGGTAATAAGTTACCTAATCCGCCAGCTGTTTCTGTTACACACCCCAGCCTCGTAAAGAACAGCTCGGAGGAGAGAAAGGGGGTCGAAACAGACTGAGAGAGGTGGGCACAAAGATTTATTGACATAGACACAATGACAATGGGAAGATATATAGCCAAACAAAGGCGGGAATCAGCAAGCGTTACCTTCAGAATCAATAGGACGTGTGTGTGTGTGTGTGTGTGTGTGTGTGTGTAAAAAGGGGACACTCACTGGAGCACTGAATTTCCAGACAACAATGTCTGACAAATTCCATCTCCAGAGATCCACACATTAGAGTGTGCTTCACAATGTGTATCATCTCAGCAACATTTTAACAATGGACCAGTTCCAAGGTTGTTTTTCTGCAGTCTCTGTGGTGTTCATGTGGTATTTACGGGAGTTGTATGACTCTTCCCTGGAGACGAACATGATTCCACTGCAGAACATGAACATCTCGGCCATCATTTGAGCTGAGCAGAGACGCAGCTACAAGGGACAATGACATCAGCGCTCAAACAGACCCCCCCCCCCCCCCAGAGGAATGCTTGTCTTCACTCACACTGGCGCACACACTGCTATGGAAACGGCAGGGGTGTGAGCGTGCATCAGGGTTAAAAGGATACTGCAAGGCACAAGCACACACACAAGCAGAAAGAAATGACTGAAAAACAAAGCGACATTGAACACAATGCTGACCAAACTCTTCCTGACCAGCTTTGTAACGCATCACATTTCTCCCTGCAGAGGCCAGATGAGGACTAAACGACTCTGTGTCATGTGAAGGGGGAGTTAGCCAACACATTTTCTCCCTCTGAATGCGAGAGAGGAAACGCAGCGGACGTTTCGTTGAGCCTGAACTCGGAAGTGTCCGAGAGACGTGTGGCCTTCAAAGCAGAGTGGTGCCACAGCCAAGATGGAACGTATCCCATCAGACAGCTTCCCGTACCAGCTGACTGCTATGGAAACAGCCAGAGTGTGAGTGTGTGTGTGTGCCAGAAGCTAAGAGGACATGACAGCATGGGCACACATAACCACGCGCGCCAATGCGGCCACCCGGGATTATGCATGTGCACCAACACAGAAAATAAGACATCTGTTACCGATCTACATGTCATACTCATCTGAAGAAAAGTTGAAAAGGGGCAAACACAGCGGCCGCCACGCATAAACACACACACACACACACACAGCGAGGACAGCGTTCTACGAACTGGGCAGTCATTCAAACAGTGCTCGGTAACAGTAACCCACGGCAACCCTGAGACCAGCCCCCTTTTCCCTTCCTCCTGCAGAGAAACAGATCCATTGCCCAGTTAAAGGAGAACCGAATGAACTATCGGACAGAGTTCTCCGGGAGTGAATAGAGGTTGTAACTTTACCCACTCTGCCCTCACTGGAGAGCAGCACTGCCCCCTCTTAAAGGTTCAGGGGGTTAATTATTCAACACGGGTGGGGATTTGTTGGAGAACAGAGTGGACACGAGCCGCCAGAAACCCCTCGGCTCTTTTTGTTAAACTCATCCACATCCGCGCGTCCACTTTCAGATGCACGCGTGCTCCCACGGAAGGAGGCGTGAGGGGAGGGTATTTCTTTTAAACTCACTTGCGCGGCTAAACGCACGTGCACTCGGCGCAGGGTTAAGACACAACGGCAGCGCAGCGCACGCACCCATCACCACATGTTCGCAGCTCGTCAGAACACACACACACACACACACACACACACACACACACACACAGTCTCAGGGTGTCCTACCGTTGTGGTTCTGCTGCGGGGTCTCCAGCACGCTGGCACAGTCGCTCGCCCCCAGTTCGGCCAGTCTGCGGCTGGTGGCGCTCAGCTCCGAGCGCAGGTTGGTCACCTCCTGGCTGGCGGACTGAATGGCCCCATCGATGCGCTGGGCCAGCTGCTTGTTGTCGTCCATCATTTTCAGGATTTTTGCCTGGGGAGGAGAGGGGAATCCAGACAAGTTGTCATTGCTGACAAGTTCTACATCTCGCCGTGAAGGAAAGTGTCCTCAAATTAGTCCTTCCCCCTTTCCCCTCTTTCCGTCTGATCTTGCTCCCTTTCGGTTAAAAAAAGAAAAAAGCCAAGTTGAATCCTCAGAGCAGTTTGTCCTTTCCCTCAAACAGAGGCATCCGGCTCAGGGGAAACGTGCGTCTTTGGAGCTGCTGCATGTGTGGTGTGTGTCAGTGTGAGAGCATGCCGCTGTGCGTGTCTGAGAGTTTGGTAACAGCATGAGAGTGTGTGCGTGTATGTGTGTATGTTTGTGTGTGTGTGTGTGTGTGTGTGTGTGTGTTAGAGAGCCTGTGAAATGAGCTCCCTGCAGCTGACTGTTGAAAGGACACAGAGCATTGAGAGATGACAAGCACCTTTTTAAATGGACTGTACCATTTCTAAAGAGAATTGAGGGGGGGGTCGGTGGGAGTGTGGTGGGGTGAGCTAAACCACATAGGCACATGAAGAGGTGCTCGGCACGGCTGTCTTCAGCAGATACAGCAGTAAGGTTCAGGGATTGTGTGTTTGACTGAAAAGACACAGGAGACATGTTACTAAAGCCTGTGAACACGGACTTCAGTGAAGCACTGCAGCGTTTCCTCTTTTTCTGTGCATGCACATCCCTCTATGGACTCATTGACAACGGGAAGGAAGTCATTAGTTTGACAAAGAAGCAGTTGTGGAGGGAAAAAAGTATGTTTATGCAAACAAAGCTATCCAAACACTTTCTTCTGCAAAGCTATGCAATTTCCTATGCCTTAGAAATCCATTAAGACGTTACATTTTGATTTCCATTGCAACCACCAGAGTGTTAAGGGATTAGTTAGTTGATCGGTTGCAACAAACAAACCAGAAACAAACATATTTTTGATCCAGACCCTCAAATGGGAGAATTTGATGCCTTCATGGGTTTTACATAATTGGTAATTAAATATTTCAGAATATTTTTAGATTTCTTTTCTCTGTTGTGGGCTCCAGAAATTGTGAAGGATTATGGGGGAAATTACTATGAAAAAAAATCCATCATGAGAATAGTAAATAACAATAATAATGGTTAGTTTGCAGCCCAGATTATAAAGGATCATCAGCTAACGGAAGCAAATTATTGTATTTTGAAGGTTTGGGGTATTTTTATATTGATCTATAATTGTTTTTGAACATTTTAATGTAGCAGGAGGATTTGAGAGCGCATGGAGTACAAAATCTATGCACACAACCTCGTTTTAGGTGACATTTTGCTGACATTTTGCCTCAAATAATTATTTGACTAAATAGATTTTTGTATGTTAAAGGATTTTAAATTAGAATAAATACATGATACATTTGTAATTTTAGGTTAAGAATTTTTAATTGTTATTTTCCCAACATTATCTACAAACTAGTATTGATTCAAGTCACATTGCTACTGAATATAGCATTGACCAAAGGTTGCAGATAGTAGCTGCACGTAAAACACTTACAGACTAGTGATTAGTCAGAGAATCGTCTCTGGCACCTCCTCTACATAATCAGTATTTTTACATTTTAAAAAAATATATAAAAATGGCAGTTTGGTCTGGTTGCCGATAACAGATGCAGCAAATGTTGCACTGAAAATGATGTCACACCAGAGGGAGGGGGGAGGTGGAGAAATGTACTACACCAAAAGTGTGTAGGAGTTTAGTGGAGTGCAAATGAGGCGTAAGGAAGCTTGAACCCAGGTCTGCTCGTTGACAAACGAGGAATACTGCCAAATGTCTGAATGCTGCAGAGAGGGAAAAGTCTGTTTGTATGCTCTCAGTATCCAATCACACAGTAGACTCCTAATTGTGGGTCGTAAAAATAAACCCTTATAATTAACTCCTCTGCATGATTGTCTTTGAGTACTGGGGCCGAGGATACTGCTTCCGCCCAACACCCCCGACTCAATCCCGTGTTCCTCGGATGTAATCTGACATTTGGCTGTCAAAGCATGCCCACTCGCTCTGCACCACAGCGGTGTTGTTATTGTTTCCCAGGCTTGTGTGAAGTGAGACCACGACCCGTCCCGCCACGTGGTGAGCACATGATCGCCCACCACGCTTCACAGGGCGGCGAGCGACTGCCGTCGCATCGGCTACTCAGAGCGCGTGTGAGCTCGATAAAGTCCGCTCTGTGGTGTCAAATAAAACCTAAACGATCGCCCGCTACAACATGTAAGCGAGAGGACGAACAACACACACACATACACATTCACCGCCCCCCCATCTGCCGAGACAAGTCACCCCTCCCGCTCAGTAGATGAACATCACGTTGTTATTTATAGACGACCCTGCTGCTGCATATGATACATTAGTCACAGGGGAGGGCGGGCGGAGATACGCGCATGCTGTACATGCTCTCACACATACACGACAGGGCTAATGATCCCAAAGTCACTTGATGTTCGTCAAGAAAATGTGTCTCTTGTCAGGTGTCATGAAAGTGCACACTGTACTTATTAGCGGTTATAAAAACACCCTGGTCCGCCCCCGTTTTTGGTTGCGTTATTGAACAAAGCAGCGCAGAGACCAGATGGTGTAAACTTAGCAAACTTCTCAGAATAATGTCAGCACAAAACTAACTGTGGTAGAGAAGGATAATGGCAGAAGAGAGCGGCGAGAGGCGGGGAAGCGTAGGTGGAGTGCGTTGGCGGCTCTGATGCTGACCCTCACCCTCAGTGATGACAGGCAGTGGAGTCAGCTGAGCTACCTTTGAACCAGCCAATGGTAGATCCTCCTCTACAGCGCCGTCAGCAGGAGAGACGCTTTTTTGAAATTTGCAGTTAAGATGTGTTTAAGAGATAACGTCAGTAGTAGTGTTTTAAAGGCAAAACATATCTATTCGGGCGAAAAGCCATATGGAAAAGCGACTTAACAACGGATAAAATAATGATAGAAATGCCTCTAAAGTTATTCATCCATCGCCTACTGATTTACTGCGAGTCAAGCAAGCTCATTGTTTGTGTGGACGTCACATAAATAACGTCTCTCCCTTGGGTCTTGGATGTGTCTGCTGGTCAGTGGCGTGAAGTGGGACCCACTGGCACACTGAGGATTAGTAATTAGTGGGTGTGCCGGGGGTTTGGATTAGCATATGAATGTAGACATAACAGCAGGGATTTGGATCAGTGCTCTGAGACCATCCTGCATCGCGGCGCGGACATTTGCACACACGTTGCCGCGTCCAACTTGAGTCGTGCAGAAAGTTGCAGCGCTGAGCTCGGTGTACTGTAGTTTTAAAGCCACGCTTATTCAATCTTTTACCTCCCGGGGTGCAATTTAGTTGCCAAGCAATGACAGGGAAAACTCAAGTGTTCACTGGGACGGCATGTGTTGCCTGGCAACAATAGAAACAAGAGTCCAGCTGTGGTGGGGATTCAAACACTACACAAAGTGTATACTTCACTGTTACAAAGTGCTTATCTAATGCCTTGTTGTGTTCTCATCTAAAAGCATCAAGTATAACAAACATCGCACCCTGAATATATTCTAAGAAATGTCGTCTGACTGCAGTTACAATTAACAGTATTATTGGGAAGTAGATTATTTTCTTTCTTTTTGTCTTAAAGTAGCTTCTCTATGTAAATGATGATCAAACTAGATCATTATCTACAGAAAAGTATTTTTTCTCAAGCTCCCCTTGTCCTGTGTCTTTCTTCGTAAGTTGTCTTCTGCGCGGACAGACAGACATGGACTAAGAGATGTCATTTTGTTTTTTCCCTTAGGATAAGCTTCCTTATGGTCCCACGGGAAACCTTTACATGGGTGCATGCAGAAATAGAAATTGGGAAACATCAGAACATGTAAATCCAATTATTACAATCATAAATTGTGCTTTAAATTGTACAACGTAATCGTATTATAGTAGTTTCAACTTACAGCCGTGAGGGTATCTGGGCAAAAACTGAACATACCTCTAACACAATCTGTATTTAGGGATTTCACCAATGAGGTGGAAAAGGTGTCGTACTGCGGGAGCCATGCTCATGTGCATTATTGGATTGCTTGTTTTCCTAAACTTTCTGAGGAAATAGAAAACCGGTTTAATGTCCCCAGAGGAGTAAGATTGATTTTTTTGTAGCTGAATGCTATCTTGATCCCTTATCAAGATCTTATCTTATCTGGGGGGGAACGAGGCCCGGCAAAAAAAGGTCTTTCTCTGCAAAGTCTGAACACAAATAAAAAAAGTGATGGCAGGGGAGAAATATTGGACGGCATTGAGGAAGAGGGGCTGATAGAACAGAGATGTTCCCATCACGTATGTCAGGTCCGTGTCAAGTCTAACATCTTGTCACGTGTGGGTTGCACTGGGAATGAAACTCTCAGGCTACTTTCACAAATAGAGAACTGTCATTTGAGCAACTTATCCTGCGTAACAGAATCAGAATGATCCCAAACTATTGTGTTCTTCCTTGCATGAGTCACCACTCCACTCAAATAAGTCATTATTTCCAGAAAAACGTTTATCAAAAGAAGCCGTTTTAATCGGTTATATTTTACACAACACCTTACTGAATTTAACATCAGCTCGGCAGCTTCTTGCAGGTCTGCTTGGGGGACGGAGGCCGGTGTGACAGGACTTGAGCTGGTCTGGTCATGACGAGAGGACCAAGTTCGATCAGGAGTTTGGGTCCGATGGCTTCACTCAAAACTCACTGTGCTGCTATGAGTGAGTTTTATATAAAGGTGTTTTCCCCCACCAATAAAGTGTGTGCACTATCTCTAATTATGCATTACGGATCACCTCTGCAAGCAGATAAGCAACTGTCAAACCACGAGGAAGAGCAGACACGATTTGTGTAAAGAAAACACTGTATTATGCTCGCTAAACTAATCTGTTTATTCTCAACCCTCCCTTTCCTTCACTGTTAAAACTGAAAATGGATAAGACAGGAAAGCGGGAGCGTTAGAGAGCAGCGGTAACTGTCCGCCTAATCCGCAGGGATTATACAGACAGTTGTGGAGGTCACCATTTCGACACAAACCGAAATCCGCTGAATGGTAGTGAAGGACACACTGTACTTCAGTTGCTTATCTCAGAAGATAAACAAAGTTAGGCAATAGTCGGTGAACATGTTGAAGCGTTTAGTAGCTTTAGAGCCAGATGTTCTTTTTCATGGGAGTTGGAGGCAACCAGCAAGCTGAAAGCATCGAGACTCCTTCCAACTCCAAATGAATGCCATTGTGGATCTGATGAAACTGTTGGTCTGAACCGGATACGGTGATAATATGTTAAGATGGTGTTTAACTCCTATGCTAATCCAGAGTTAATATTGAAGTTAATTTACTGATTGTGTTTGCCTCTAAGCTTATGAATCCTGCAAGCCTCGAAGTGGATCCAAGATGGGACCATCAATCGTAAATCAATATTATCCAGCTGCTGAAACTGACTTTAAAGTCTAAATATGTCAGATAATACTGTTTTATTAGTCAGTGCAAGCAAAAAAAATTAAATACTAAAATGCAACCCGGTAAACGGTTTTGTTGACACACAAGGATAAGTTTTTACATTCTTCATGGCGGGTGTGGAGTTTAGGGAAGGCGAGTGTGTTATTGGCAGCAACCTGTCCTGTATCCTCAACCCAAATCTCCCAATTTCTCTAATCTCTCGTTCCAGTCGCACTAAGCTCTTGCTCACATGCTCCCGCTTTCACAACACCGCTGTCAGCGTGCGGCAGATCCAGACGGCGATGGCAAACAGGCGATTTCTGGGTGCGCCGCGCTGCCAAGTGAACCCTGCCTCTGTGGTAAAGAGCTGGAGGCTAATCTCAAACACCAACAGGTTTTCGGAGCTTTGATGGGAATTAACATTCACATTCCTTTTGAGGGAGACAAGTGAGTGAACAAAGATGTCACACAAGTGTATAGGGAAAAATAGAAGAAATAGCTTTACGTCTCAATCTGGTTGAGTGACGTCATCGAAGGTGGTGAAGTTCATGATCGATTACAAACAATATATGTTTCCTGATTTAAAAAGAAATTTGCACTTTTTTTGCCCGTGCCTAAACCGAAAAACACAACTATCTATTGAACGAGCTTCCAATTAAATACACAAGGTAATGAGTATTCACAAAAACTACACGTGGGAGTAGGACTGCCCCGTGTGTTAAAGATGAATCCTTGACGCAGTGACTCGGGTCGAAATACATCAAAATACATCCCACGAGCACCACGTTGAAAAAAACGTTCCCATCAACAACCTCACGGGACCTCGGTGTGACACTCGACAGTCGCACTTCTCGACTACCGTTACAAAGAGTCTGAAACCACGTCACTGGCTGGCGGCCTGAAGAGCTCACAGACGGTCCGGTTCTCCTGCTGAATGGGAGCGCGTCGGGTTGCTCGTCTGATGCCGTTAAGAGTTCCAGGAGTCCTGCCTAGGTTTTTGCCGTTTCACAGTAGTTAATCACACGTGTGTGTGTGTGTGCGTGTGTGTGTGTGTTTGTGTGTGTGTGTGTGAATAAATGCATGCATGCATGCATCTCCGTCTGTGTGAGAAAGAGACAAGAAGAATTGTGCTTCTCGGGGTCGAGGGGCGCAGCTCCCGTCTCCTGCGCTCAGTATTCAGCAGCCGTCGTGTCTGAGACGGGGATGGAGAGGAGCTCCGATTAGGAGCTGCAGGCCAGTTGATGCTGGACAGCTCGATGCATCATCGCAAAACCTCCTTCACTTTTATTCACAACGATTTGAGAAGAGGGGTTACACACTGCGAAAAACCAAATTCACAGCAGCTACATTCCAAAGTTCATTGTTGAAAATAATTTAAACAATATTTCTATTGTTTCGACCGGTTTACTGATTCAGACCTGTATTTATAAATTATATATATTTTACTGGATTGACAGCACCCCCTACAGTGCAGGTCAATCATGTTTTGTACTTTTGTCAATGTCGGTACTCTAATTTCAGGGCAAGATCTCTATGGGTGTAGAATACATTTATAAGCAGATTTTTTTTCCAATAAAAAACAAAACTTTGAGGCAACAATGTTGTATTCTAGTTTCAGCACAATTTATTAATCAAAGTACATTTAAACTCTTGTATTTCCACTTAGTCCAATACATGTTTGTACATTAAACTTGACTACATTTATTAAACAATGTTTATAATTTGGTTACTTTGGAGAGCCAGCCCGACCACCAGTTGAGAAGTGTTAAGACATTATGAGACTGTGTTGGTAATAAATGAGAAACACTATTATGCATTTCTGGATTCAGCTCAGAGTCAATGAGTTGATCTAGTGGAGCACACTAAACTCATTTTTGTAAATGAATGCAATTCCTATCAACACCAAATGATGTTTACACTTGATTAATTTGCAGCAGATTAAGTAGACTCCCATTGTCATTGTGATTACAGAGAAGAAACAAGATTTTCCATCCATTGTGTTTCTCCTCAAAATATGCAGGTCTTTGCAAATCACCTCATCACTAACTCCAGTATTAAATTAGCATAGAGTGCATAATTCCTGATTATGGGAACAACGGGATATGGGAGAAGAAACAGAACCAGCACCTGTGTTGTCGGAGGTGAATTTTGGGAACACCACCACTTTATGAACACATCTATATATTACAGCCAACTCTTTATTATCCCGGTAACTGAACATGAGGGATCTATAAGACGCAATAATACCAGCCTGAACTTTTTTTTTACACAGTATATAATTGATAAAAGCTTATGAACCTTCTCAAACAGACAATGTGCCTTGTTGTGTGGATAGTGTGTCATTAAGAAGCTACTAACCCACACGCACAAATGTGAAGGTGACACACAGCGTGGTGCTGTCATGGATACGTGTCTCACAATCAATCAAAAGAACAGAGTGACTCTTCCGTGCAAACAAAGCGCAGTACTGACTCCACCGGGTGAAACGCTACACTGAGCCAGGCCCGGTGCATTGAGCAAATTCTGGCAAATAGTTGAATCTACGTGTTTCCCCAGCTCTCCCCATAAAAAGGTTACCTAGAAACGTATCCTGTTCAAATCTAAAAGTAATTACCCCTGTCTCTGCACAGCCAGATAAAGGTTCATCGCCGTTCGACCCCGAGCTGACGGAGCAGCACATCGTCCTCACCACTCGACAGCCGGGTTTGGACGGAAAATGAAGACGGTGAAAGATAAGCTCAAAACGTGTGATAAAAAAAAAAGAAATATTCTTGCAGAGACTAATCGGAGGTTTGGCCAAAAGGTGGATAAAGCGCCCGTGTTTGAGGATGCCCTGCAGCTGCTCGCGCGTCGGTTGGGATTTGCGTGCTGGCTGTGTATTCGTACAGCGTTTGCTTGAACTGAGCACCGCTGTGAACTCAATTATAATGGAAAGCGTCCCACGGAAGAAAAGTAAATAGAGGCGCGTTTAACGCGTCAGTCGATGAGCGCGCCCGCTGCGTGTCGGCGAGGGCGCTGCTTCAATGTCACGAGAGTTAAAAGACATGAAAAGAGGAAGAAGACCTTGGTGACACCCGGAATCTGCAGCGCCTGAGGATCATGTCGTGGAAGCTAATCTCTGGTGATATTCAATTGATCCACTGGGTTTCTGTGTGTGACAATAAGGACACTTCGGTTCAGAGGCTCCTCTAGTGTTCCTGCTGATTAAAACCACCTCAAGCCCAAATTCAGAGCTAGTGTGTATAATTGTAAATATGCCTTACTAAATAATGTGCTTTAAATTGAGTTTATGATAACTGTCAGTAGCCATCAGATTTCTTCATGTATTAAAGATTAATACACTGATAGATACAAAATATTATGAAATGAACTATGGTCCATAATTAATAATTATTAGTATGATTATTAAAAGTAATTATACTTCCTTAATACTTGAATGATATTGTAACGTGTTAAATGCGGTTTAGTTTTTTCAAAAAAGGCTTATGTCATGCCTCAGCACATATTGTACTCAAATACACACAAAAACACAAGGTTGCCACTGCGCTTAGTTCCCAAAATTCTAATTAATTCACACCAGAGGGACAAGAATCACAGGTGGACCTGAAAGGCATAGGAGTGATTCATCGATGGGAGGTCTGTAGGAAGAATTAACATGATTTACAGCCTTTCTCGCTGTTATTTACAACTTGTGTCTAACGCAGATAGCTGGTGACTGGTGGAAGCATCCCAATGAGAAAAGAATAAATCAAAGATAGCCACAATGTAATTAACTGAGGGGAGAGAGAGAGAGAGAGAGAGAGAGAGAGCCAGAGTCAAAATGGCACAAGCAAACACACTGGTTGGGTAGAGAACATTGTAGGGAAACAAAGTGAAAGTCAAAGGTATTTCCTTCTTGTCAATTCTGAAAGCAGGAAATAGACTTGATTAAAAAGAAGCATTAAAACGCTGTGGTTTTTCTTCAGAGACTGGGAAGTGTTCTCCACAGAGCTCAGTCGACCCAGTGAATGATCAATATTCCACAACGCTCATAGCCCAGATCAATGGTGTGCTGCTGAAATATTCAAGTTATTCTTATTCTAAAATGAATGCACACCCTCAGCAAACATGATGAATATTTCATGACAGCGACACACATCCTGATCGGGGCGGTTTGTCATTCTATTTCTTTTCTGTCAAAAGTTGGAGAAAATGGTCGGCATCATTTATGGTGCTGAAGCAGAATCTCATAGTTTGAGGTGAATGAGAGAAAAGCGGAAATTATATATAATGTTCATGTCGAGCGTATATCTGTGAGACACTCTACTGTGTCCTTTGTCAGTATCGATCTTTATATATTTAGATGCATGTTGGTAAATGGTAAATTGCATCATATGTCAATCTGATGGGTTTCTACGTTTCACACATGAAATCTACACGAGTTCTATGAGAAATCTTTTATGAGGCCTGCTTTGTTAAAGTGAGATTAGTTGGTTTAAGACATGTAGGGAAATGGTGTTCGGATCAAAATATATGAACGAATCAGAAAAGCAGTGATGGCAAATGAATGCCACACAAAGTCTAACGCTCTCTGAAGTTTAACAACCACATGACACACGTGTGTGTGTGTGTGTGTGTGTGTGTGTGTGTGTGTGTGTGTGTGTGTGTGTGTGTGTGTGTGTGTGTGATGCATGCCGGCGCTGTTTACATACTGTGATCGGCTGACCTTTTCCTAAAGAGCCGGCGTTAAATTCATCTTGTTGTGTTAATTGAAAAATGTCAATCATTTATCCACATGATTTGCCAGCTAATCGTTTGCATCTGACCAATTTCTCGTGTAGCGTCTGAATTTGAAATATTGCAAGCCATTAATATCCATAAGCAAACCGTGGGAGACTGGCAGCTCCCCCTTATTGGATGACGCACAGGTAGAGTTCTTCACAGAGAGGTCACGCTAAATGTCCGAGAACACCTTCCACAACGCTGCGAAACATCTAGCAATACTCCACAGGTGAAAATTCTCACTGTGGATTTTCACACTCAGTCTAAAACAATGTTTAACTATGTTAAGTTTCAAATTCATACAGAGGCAAGCAAACAAGGCATTATTTAGCTTGGTTATCAATGTCAGGGGCGACAGGAGGACGTTGTGCGGTGCTTTCACATCACAGTGAATCATAGATTCGGTTTCACGTTCAGTCTGCCATTTACAGTGAACACGTAGCGTGCCATTGATGTGCACCGTTCCCTTTTCTCGTGGTGTCCGTGGCTGGCCCGAGCGCAACATCAAATGTCCAGTTCAAAGCCAGCGCCTCCTCATTGTGAGGCCTAATGTCGCTCATCTACACATGACTTGTTCGACAGAGACCCCTGTGAGGGGAAAATACATGTTCTGTCAGAGAGTTTCCTATCATGAGCTCCACGTGTCCTTCGCCGTCGTTTTCTCTCAGCTGCACAATGTGTGAGCAGCAGCGTGACGGCCATTTCCACCCAAACTGCCCTCTGCTGGTCTGCATACCAGTTGGGGTTGAGTCACACTGCACATTGTTTTACTATTGGATGGATGACTACACCTGGAGTGTGTGTCTGTGTATTCAGTATGAAGACATTCACTCACACACCACCTGTCCATTGATTGTGTAAGACTGGGACACAATAGACACAAATATAGGAAGCTGGTTTGATAGGAATTGAGGGAAAATAAATAAACAGACCGACACCGTGCCAGACAAATAGATGGGCTAGAAGATGGATGGGCAAATCAATATCACAATGGTTGATTTAGCCACATTGATAAAGCAAATTGCATACTTGCGTCAGGATATTGCTCCGGCTGCTCCACACTGAGGTTCTGCTGCTGTCGCACAGACAGATACGAGCCATCTGCAGAGGCTTCCGGCATGGCAGCGCGTCCCTATCGCGAAAACCATCTAATAACTGGTGCCAGATAGTCAGATGCTGCACAATATTACCTTCATCCAAAACCGACCCCCCCCCCCGGGAGCGACACCCAATCAAACTCACTCGTCTTCCAAATCATGTCGCACTAATAATGTTACACACTCAAACAGGCTTACGGGATTACAAGAATCAGAGCTAAAAACAAACATGAAAAGGATTTGTAGGAAGATTATATATCGGTATATATATATACCACATCTATATTTTATTTAAAAACCCCATCTGAAATCCTTTCCTCCACATTATTGCAGGAAATTCATGAATGCCGATTCAGTGAAAGACTGTGTGGTGCATTTAGCAACGAGTGAGTCTCCCGTGTGAATGCACGGAGCTGAATAATGTCCAGTTATCCAGGGGAGGCCGCTGAGGGGGGCTCCTGTCGATAACACCGAGAGCGTTCATCTAGCGGGTCGAACGCATTGGTGTGTGCTTTGTTTTTTTCTATTCCTAATTACAGATAGCAGCAATGCTTGTTTAGTTGGTGCTTAAGGCCCAGGGGGAAGAGGACAAGATTGCCTGCTGAGAAAAGAGGGGGTAATTTGTTCTAATTTAATATTTATCTATTGGAGGAGCCGGAGTTATCAGGAGGAGCCAAATTGAAAGAGGCCCGAGCGTGCCCAGATAGAGTCAACAAAAATACAAAACAGCCAGCTCCACTGACCTTTGAACAGAGTGAAAAAACACGAGAGTAGAGGGGCACTTTACGTGTGTGTGTGTGTGTGTGTGTGTGAGAATGGTATTTGCATATACGAACATGGCAGCAAGGCTCAGGAACAGTCATTTCCCGATTGCAACTGACGCAAGCCTTGTTTCACAAAACAACGATGATAAATGAGCTCCAGATTGTTTGATATTCCATCAGTATATAAAATAAAACTATTATTCTTTGGGTGTATATATTACCATTTCACATTTTACACACTGATCACAGAACAATCTTTGAAAATCCCCGCCGCTTCAAACGTTAACAACACTTGAACTCTGAAACCCAGCTCTGATTCCCGACTGTGCATGGGACATTTTTCTTTCAGCCCTCAGTCTGCCCAGTTTACTTAATGTTAGATATCCCACTTTGACACGAGGCAAACTCTTATGTAACAGTCAAAGATCAATGACCTGAGTTCCATAGTCGGGCTAATGGAAGCATCTGGCATTGACCCTTACTCAACTCCTTCAGTAGATGTCAATTCATTGTTCAGGGTTTCAGGAATCAATTTAAACCATGGCAAGTGTCCCCCTTTCAGACAACCAGCCTACTGTTCAGGTAAGGCCTCTGGAAAGGACCTCAATGACATCAGAAAGAGTTACAACGTGCACATTTCAGTGGCATGAGGAAAGGAGAAATGCTCTTTTCTACTACTCTTGCAGCACTGTGAGGTTGCAAGCCATTAATATCCATAAGCTTGTGTGTGAGCTGTGTGGGGCGGCTCAGTAGACCTCATGGGAGAAGCCAAATCTAATCCCATTTACTCTGGTATTTAACCACGAGGAGATCTTTCCCGTCTGCTTCTGCAGTCTATAATCACTGCCCGAGATCAAAGACAAGCGTGGTATCGCTCCACATTAGGTGAACAGAAGGGCTCGGATCCCTTATGGGAACTTTGGTTCTCTGCAGGCTTGAGTAGTATTTTGGAGTTCTATAAGGGAAAGTCTTGACGGAGAGATGCAGCAGGCACTGAAACTAATTGTTTCTGGCTGGCGATTATAATTATGCATCACATATGTGTGATGGCAATCTAAGTTGGAATCAGAGTATATGAGTTTACGCAGTTAGACTGTACTACAGTCCCATAGCATTTTGTCTTTCGGATGAATGGTTCAATTGCCACGAGGATAAAAGCACCATCAGGTGTACCAGCCTCCACCTTGAAGTCTCACAACTTACTCTGTAATAGAGCCGCACAGACCTGCGTGTGATTGGATGAGCAGAGTCAGTATCACACAAGGTAATTCAATTAGATTCCATCGTCTTCTAGATGGGTGTAATGTAAGGAATGGAATTTTAACTTGAGTAATCCACAACGGAAAGAGTTTTAAACCTGCGTTCAACGGTTTTAAGTAGAGATGCTCCGATCTGATCGGCGCCGATCCATATCGGCCGATATTGCCATTATCGGTTTTGATCGGCGTTCTCAAAACGGCCGATCAAATTTGGCCGATCAGATTTTTTTTTGAAAAGCTTGTGATTGGCTGTCTCTCCATGTTATTAAATTTCATTGCCCCCCGTCTTCGGTGGCGGGTGGGTGAAACCACTGAGACAAAACGGCTTTGCCGGTCTGGCAATATTACAAGGTGTCGGAAAAAGATAATAAATTTGCAGTTTGCAACGTCTGCTCAAATGTGGTTCCCCGTGGAGGAACGCGTCACGAACGCGTCACAAACCTCATACGGCATTTGAAAGCTTGTCACATCAAGGAATTTGAGGAGTTTACGAAGTTGGCGAGCGTTAAGGCAGATAAAGACAAAGAGCGTGCAGCCGCTTCCCAAACGCCACTCACTCAGCTGACCGTAACAGAGACATTGAAACGACAGCGACCATACAGCGTGACAACAAGAGACGAAAGGAATTAAATGCAAAGGTAATGGAATTCATGTGCCTTGATCAGCAGCCGCTGTCTGCTGTGGAAGACGCCGGGTTCAAACGCCTTGTATCTTGCTTGGATCCACGCTATACGCTGCCGGGCCGAAAATACCTAACTGATGTTTGTCTGCCGGAATTATACCGGAATGTCTACACGCACATCGAGAGCCTTATGAAGGACAACATCAGGGCAGTTAGCTTCACGAGTGACATTTGGAGTTCGAATGTGTGTCCTGTGTCTATGCTGAGCCCAACTACGCAGTTTATTACGCAGCAAGAGTCTTCCTCTCCGCACCTTGTACAGGTGTAGATAGCGAGCGACTTTTCAGCACAGTAGGACATATTTTAGATGAGAAGAGGAACCGGTTGACTCCTAAAAATAATGAGATGGTTGTATTTATCAAGGCAAATCTGCCAGTGATGCTGCTCAATCAGAAGTAAGGTTTGAATACTCTAGTGTGCCCCCTCTCCGAGTGAGTGAGAGAGACACTATACAGATAGATATACATGTTTTGTTTAGTTGCTGACTTCCTGTGCATCTTTAATCTTTATTCTGTCTGTTATCTCCTCCTATAAGCTCCAAGTTCTATTGAGAGCCTCTAGAGAGTGGAATGTTGCACATGTTATTATATTTATTTAGATTTATATTTATATTTTTATTATTGTTTTAATATTTATTATTATTTACACATTTTATAGTAAGCGAGAGAGCTTTTCTACATTGGAATGCTGCACGTTCCCTGCAATAAAACGGATGGTTGTCAATTCATGATACTCTCTCGTCTCGTAATTTAAATACTTAAAATACAAAACCAATGTTGTTAAGAATAATTCATTTCATAAATAATGCTACACAATAAATAGAATGCTTAAATCAACACCGTGATCGGTGATCGGTATTATCGGATCGGCAGATACTGATTTCAGTGATCGGTGATCGGTGATCGGCACCAAAAAACCTGATCGGAGCATCTCTAGTTTTAAGAGTTTCCTTCCTAAGAAACAACCTTTTTATGATGGAAGACTATAAAACCTGCCTGCTGATTAATTATAGTAAGGGTGAACTTACTCACTTTCTCACGGTTTTATCTTTGATAAGAATCCTTCCTTCATTCTAGTCAAATCAATCCACCCCAATAATGGAGAAAAAGCATCTAAATTAATTTAAGCCAATTAAAACCCTTGAAGTCCAACTGTTGCACAGGGCTTTCTTATCTCCAGGCGAGATCCAATAAGCTTTTCCCACAGCTGCACTAAACATTTGTCAAAACTGTAGAAATGGAGAGGGCTGGCCTCAATTAATGCTCGATCACACAGGTTAATGTGAGTGTGTGTGATGATACAACTCTTGATTATTTTTTCATTAAGATCCTCTAAAAAAGTTATTATGCCAAAAAAAAACCTGCGGCCGAGCCGTGCACTGTTGAGTCTGTTCCATTCATTGATTCCTTTAAACCTCATTCAAGATTGGATTCGTCAAAGTGATGAGACGGCTTTGATGACCAGTGATTTCTAATCATGGATCAGGCTACGATGAATTGCTCTCCTGCTGACTCGCCCAGCCATGTTTACCACGGTGACGTGTGCCTCCAGCACATATTTCAAAAATCGTTTTATCATCTCAACTCTGTTATTTCCTTTTCATCAAGACCCACGTGAAATGAGCGGCTTTGGGCAAACAATTTCTGTTGTGTTTAAAAGAAAGTGTAGAAACATCTGACAAGAAAGGAAATCTATTTGACAATCAATCCAACATTACAAAGCAAACAACAGGGGCAGGTTTGGCAGAAGGAAGGAAAGCACGGTCCATCATAAGCTTATTGATTTTTCTTCTGTCGGAGAGGAAATGTGATCACACATTTTCAGCAGCTACTGGCTGTGACAATGAAAAGTCTTTGTCAGTGTTTGTCAGCCTCACAGAATGGTGACCGGTCTCCAAGAGGTACGAATTATACAAGGTTGAAATGCATACTCCTCAGTTCTTTTTAAGTCAAATCTGCACAGACATTATGCACATATATTATAGATTCAATACGACTGTATGTACCAATTCAACTTTGGAGGGTATCATTATCTCCGCTGTGCGGATGGATATCCATTAACCAGCTTGTAAACCAGAGAAAAAGTCCATATAACTGTTGTGCTTTCCTTAGAGTCGTACATTCAATGGGGCCAATCTTGCTTCTTGGAATGAAATGTTATTTAGCACGTGCCGTTGTCTCCAACATCCAGCTGAGAGGCACATTTTAACAGATGAGTTTTAAGTGGAGTTTTGAAAGTGGCAATGGCCGAGGAGTTGTGAGAGGTTTTTCTATGTTATAAGGAGAAACTTGAACTGTATTCTCTGCTGTGGGAGTGGGACACCAGACGGTCGGCTGAGTCCTAGATGCCTTGTAGTTTGTTGATGATTTGGGGTGGATGTGCCGTGCAGAATGCTGATGCAGTAGTCTAGTCGAAGGGTTATTATGTCGTGGATGAGTGCCTCGGAGGCTGAATGGAAGATGGACGGGGCAATGTTTTTGAGATGAATGAAGGCAAAGGGGTTTTATGTGATTGATTAGGCGTTCAAAAGAGAGGGGGTTTAATAAAAAACTATACTAAGGTTAAAAAGATGTGTGGATATGTGGATAGCCATAGCAATATAACAATATTATAATCCTGTTTTTAAATGGCTTCAGCCAAAAGTATGTCATCTAAACGGGAGGGGTTGTATTGTAATAATGGCCATCTAATATTCAGGTCAATAAAACGTACTGTGTAGCCTCCCGCTGGGCTGGCAAATGAAAATAACAGAAAGCTGTGTGAGGAGTCAGTCAATTAGAATGATTTCAAACTTTACACTTACACAAAGCCTCCTGAGCTCATTAGTTTGATTTACTTTGTCTATTTTGACAAGAGTCACTTTTCAAAATCATGACTTGAAATAAACCATGTTGCTATGGTCACAGGAAACAAGACAGGGCAACAGGTTCTAGCAGATAAACAAGCTTTGGCTAGTACCTCTTCTCCTACAAATCCTATTTAAAATAACCCTATGCTGGCCTGTTTCCATAGTAACATGTGCACACCTGAGTGAGCAGTGCCATCAACTGTAGTTCCCACTTAGACCGCACCAATAGCTGAGCCAGTTGGATTAGGAGGGCGCTGTACGTGATGCGGGCCGGCCTCAATGAGACTCAAACTGTTGCTCACATGATAAAAAGGGAGCGCACTCAGCCGTTGTGACAAACAGCCCACTGACCCAACCATCGGGTAGTCGGCAGTGTCCCTTTGCTTGTGAAACCTCGTTAGGGAAGTCTAACCACGACATACTGTAAGTGGCGTCATGTGGGCTGGAAAAAAAAAAACCTGTCTCAAACATAAATTGCCAAGAAAAACACAGCTGATAAAAAACAAAACAGATTTAACCATGAACGAGGCTGTTAGTGACTGTCGGACAAGCCAGGGCGCTTAGCAACCGAGGTTTGACTTGGCCAGTTGTGAAAATATTTCCTGAAGTATAAGCTATTGAGTCATGGTCTGTGTTAATCAGCCACAGCAATAAATCCACTGTGAGGCTGTTGAGTCTAAAGGTCTAATAGCACATACTGGAATGGAGCGCATTCATGTCCGAAAATCAATAAAAATGTCTGGCAGTGATGAGTCTTTATTAGACGGTAAAGGTAATAAAAGGTTATATAGCCATTTGATATATAGCAGTGTAGTGGATGGACTAGATATGGTTATTAGATGTGTTATTATAATCTCCTTTTATTGCAGCCTAACAAAAGGTCCTGTATCTCCTTGAGGACGATCCCTCATGGGGTTCACAACTACTCAGCAAGATCAAGTTGCAACGGCCTTCTCACCCAATGCCAAAATCAAACACAGGACGAGTCCAACGTTTCGAGACCAATCAACCACATGAAGACATTTTGTCCTGGGTTAAATATCTGCAATTTGCAGTTTGCTCAAATCTGACCTCAAGCCAGCGTTTCCCCTTGAAACCTGCACGCTCATCTCCCTGTGTCCCAGGGGACTGGAAAGGACGGTTAGTCACTGCTCCAGCTGTGTGCGGGGACCAACTCGCAGGGCGGCGAGTCACAGAACACATACGGGATCGCAGTGTAGAGGAATGCGGACTAACCACCATGTTGTGTTGCTATGCCCATAGCTTATGCAGGTCTTTCCAATAGCCGAGAGTTGACCACTGATTGAAAGGGTTAATGTTTGTTGAGAGACACTGTGCAGTGTCTTAAAGGCTCCCACAATGATCAGCCCTCGCAGACCTAACTTGCTAAATTATGCGCAGCTCCCAAATCAACAGGCCAGTCGTTTCCAGTGGTTATCGGACGCCTGACAACAGGTCATTATTTATTCCATGTAATGGGTCTTTAGATGCATGAGTGGAAAGATTCTCTGGGTCCGCACAGGCTTCCTACAGCTTTTACTGGGGTAAGGGGTTTTAAAGAAGTTAGCAAAACACGCGCAAACATCCGAAATATGAAGAATAAAGTATTCAGTTAGCTCAAATTAACATCTTGATGAGACTTCAGAAACAGCACAAAATACACTTTTTATTCAAATTGCAGATTACAAGTGTTGCATCTATCCTAAAGTAACATTTCTGATAAGATTCCCATCCATACGGTTGTATATAAATCATGACCCAGATATGTACTGTGCAGGAAATTTAACAGACGAGAAATTGATTGTCGGGTGACACAAGCGCTGCTACCGTTATATCAGCCGTACACTATTTGGGGCCGCTACACAATAGCCCCGGCCAATTACTGGCGCAGGCTCTCCTTTATCACTGTGGGTCTTCAGATGGAGCTCCGACTGTTTCCTAATTGTTGTCAGTCACTCACACAGTGCTGCATTTGTAAGGATGAATTAGTCACAAGTTAAGAGAACTAATTAGCTTGCATGTCAGGTAACAGAAAAGGGTGCGGTCATTAGTACGTTTTTCATGCACGTCCAACTCACTAAACTGCTTCACAGTTGATTTGCAATTTATTCCAATTAATTTGAATACTGCACAAACAAAAATGTTTGTGTAGAATAGTCGTATACTTCTCAGAACGGTAGGTCAGTTTCTTTTTCTTTCTTATTTTTGGAATGGAGCAAAACATTTTCTGTCAGATTTGCGGGGAACAAATGATGGGAGAATTTTTCCCACCTAACAGAAAAATGTCCCTTTATAAACTTCAAAAGGTGCCTCAAAAAAAATCTAATTGCTGTTTTGTAATGTTTTAGTGTTAATTTCTTTCTTTCTATTTCCATTGATTATGAATTACCACAGGGGTATAATCATACATCCCTGAACAATCTCAGCCATGCTTACTTTTACATGCGCACACACAACACAATTACGTTATTTTTCTTTTCCTTTCTTTTGTTGCCTATTAAATGCATATTTCATTTTATGTTTGTAAGTTTGGGAAATATTTTAGTAGTATATAGGTGGAAGCGTCAAATAAGCCCAGTTAGATTTTTGATTCTTCCTGCACAGTGATATTCATTATTTATATATTGTTTGTTTATTTATTGTTTATTTTGTATTGCTTGAATTGTGCAAAATAAATGAAATAAATATTTTTTTATTTTTAAAATAAATCAGTGTATTTGCTTACATCACTTTATTTCTTACCGACTCAGGACAATTCCCAAACCATCACTGTGACAGAGACCTGCTTTCTCTGCAGGCAACATTCCGCACTGTATTCCTATAATGAAATGGTTTTCAATTTATTCCTTACAAGATATGCAGTCACTCTCAATCTGCTCAACAAACAATTCCACCAGCTACAGGAGTAATATCACCCATCTCGCACAGACAATGACATTTTTGTCTTGCCAAAGAAGCAACAAAAACAAATGTGTCAAATTGGAAGTAGCAGATAAAGAGTTCAAGATGTAGTTTTACATTTCCCCTCCGGATACTATCAAGTTAATGAAGGAGACGTCCTTGGGCATTTCATTTAGTGCAACATTCTTGGCAGGAGCAGCGGTAGTAATGACAGCGCTTTGACCTTGTCTGTATAAGGTCCATCCCTGCAAATAACACCCATAGACCCATATTTATTTTTATTTTATTTCTATTTTCTGCAACAACCCATATTTATTTTTATTTTATTTTCTATTTTCTGCAACAACAACAAAGAAATTCTTACTATTATATACATATTTTGTTTATATGTTCAAGTGGGTGTAAGAGTGTGTCTGTGTATGCATGTGTGTATAAATAGTTGCATATCTATGTATGTACATGCATGCGCATATCTATGTGTACGTATGTGTGTATATGCATATGTATATTGATGGTAATGGTTGGTTGATTTTTAATGCATATCGGAAAATCAATAAAGATTTTGATCACAAAAAAACAAAACAAAAAAAACACCCATAGAGATGCAGCGATAATGAAAAGGGGCAACGGAAAACTAATTGAAAATGCAACCATCAGAAAGACTTCTTAAGAAATTACCTCAGCTTCAGGCTTGCTGCTTTTGATATATAAAACCCATCCTTTCCACAATTCAAACACCTTGAACTCGCTTCATTCTAGTATTTTGAAAGCACTGTTAAATATTTCAACTTCTCAATGTGAAGCTCAGGAAACACTCCGGCACATTTCTTACAGCGGATGAAGACAAAACTGTCTTCGAACCAAATTACTCAATTTCCATTTTCATTTGTCACCCCCTGGGATTAAGGCGGCCCATAATGAGCTGCCGTCACAGTGGCACATGGCGGTGCCCCATTGGAGCACGGCCTTATAGACGGGGCCGGGTGGAGTTGGAGGACGGGTTGAGAGGGCAGATGGGGCCGTGGGGATGTATTATGCATGGGGGAGAACCACGCTCTGGAGGGACCAGCTGAGGCTCCGGTCGGAGAGGGACAGACTGACCCGGCCAGACGCATCACACACGGGCTCCCTCTTTAGCTCCTCCCACCAGTCCTCTGGGACCGTGTGCAGCCTGCGCCCTTCCACGACCCTGGGCACGGCTCCAGCAGTATTGGAAGTCAGTCCTTTGTGTTGAAATATTAATATACACACAGGATGTGCTTTTGAAAGGATGTAACAGACTTAGGTATTCAGTCGACGGTAGATGGAACCAGGGTGGTCATTATCTCAGCATTTGCCGTCATGTAAGCGGCATTGATTGTCTTTTGGCTGGATGGGCATTAGTACAATAAGCATAAAAATAGTAAAAGGTCAAATGGAGCCAAGGGAAACAACTCTGGGTGATAAGTTGCCTGCTGGTTCATCAGTATGAGTGAAACCCTTTTACAATACATTAGTGTAAAAGTATTGATTAGAGCAATTAATATACATTCAGTTCCACACGACTTCGTTCAGAGGGAGAAAATTTGGTAAATCTTACTAGCGAAGCCAAGTTTGCCCACTTTACACACATAGAATATTGATCCCCTCAGAATAGCCGGCAACGGCAGCAATATTGATTTTCACTGTGTTTGAAACGCATTACAAAGGGCTCACAATTACTGCCTTTTTGTGAAAAATTTCACCCCGTGCAATATTGATCCGATATGTTCCTGTATTCATTGCTTTTAGCTCAAGTGTTTTGCGCAAGTTTGTTCCTTTAAAAAAATAAAAAGCCCCACGAACCAGCTCCTTTCTGTAAGACGGACGGACGTGTCTGCAGCTCTGTGCTGATGGTTAAAGCAGAGTGGAGGTCAGAGGGGGTCAGATGGATCTTATTCATAAGTGCCTCCACTCAGTCACTGTCAAAGTCACCTTTAATGGCCTCCGATCTGCGTCCACCCCCCCTCCCCCTCTCTCCCCCCCTGTGCTCAAACTCTCCATTTCTCTCCCCCCGTTCCCGTCCACTGATGACTGACAGCAGCGCTAATGTAGTCACAGCCGGGCGCAGCACGCAGAGGGGAGATAGAGAGACGGTCGGAGGCGAAAGCTCAGCAGCCAATCTCCTCCCAGCTTGACTGCAGGATACGCACCAGATGGGCTCTTGGAGGAGGAGAAAGAGCCTCAGCGAGCCGCTCTGCAGTGAGCGCTCTGTTGCAGGGAAATAGCGGGGTTGCTTAAAATTGCCATGTTCTAATAACATGCCGTGAGAAAGGTGAAGGGAGATTGGAGTACCGGAAGTATGATTGTGGTCCACTATCTCATTTAGTCCGTGTGCTTCTCAGGCGGTGGGGTGCACACCTCTCGGCCGCTGCAGAACTGGGATTAAAACAAAATAACGCGGCAGACAATTTCATTGAATTACACAAAGGAAAAAAACAACAACATTTAAATAAGAAAAAAATCAAAATCGGTTGGGCCCTCATTGACCGTGGCTCGTTAAGTCGAAATGTCCATGAAAATGTAAAGACAATGTAACTGTTACATTTAGGGTATTACTAATTCTTTTCTGTTAAATAAACAGGTTTCTATGTTCTCAGTATTGACATCAGCCCCTTTGTGGTGTGACAAAACTAAAAAGGACGAGCAGTCCTCACTACGACTAAAAATGTTCAAAAGAATGCAGAATGAGAGGCAGCGGCACTGTGAGTAAATAAACACGACAGTGTGCTGTGTTGTTGACAGAAGGACGGCTACCTGTCTACTAGAGGGAGAATGAGATAAAGTGATATCGTGACAAAAAGAAGCAGAAAACGTGGCGTTCAATGTCACTCCGCAGCCCCCACGCCCCCCCCTGCCGTGCAAATGCATTTCCTTTGAGCTCTGAGCGTCGCAGAAGATTTTAAGCCTCACAGAGAAATAGACGAGCGAGTCAAAGAGACAGCGATGCTGAGCGGGTACTTTGTTTGGTTCTGTGCGCTGATCCATTGTAGTTTTGGAGAAACGATAACATAAACATGTCCAATGAGCAAGCACTTAAAGCCTGTCAAACCTTGCTGTGGGGTCAGAGTTCATGACCTTCTATGATTAAGCCCCAGCTTGTTGCATTGCGGCTCGAGCGGAACATATTTTAGCTCAATTGATTTTGCATTTGTGTGAATGAATGGAAATGACACCGGAACAAGCAAAAACATGACTCAAGTGTTTGTGTCATGAATTGCTGACGGCTCAATTCCACTCTTGACATCGCCGCTCCAGCAGGCAGCGCCCCCCCCCCCTCCACCCGCCCTAATCGGAGCCGGTAGGAATCTAGCTGCTCATCTCCTCCTCATCACTCCACAAAGGTAAAGACAGATGATGGACAAAAACAGGAGGAGGAGGAGGAGGAGGAGAGTGAGGGAGTGAGAGAGACGCTGCCAGTGATGTTCCCTCCCTGTCCCCTCCACCTCCAACAGATCCATTTATTAACCAAAAAGGTGAGCAGTCCAACAACATCAATCCTCAAACATTCTCCCGGCTGCTCACTTGAGTGATTGAAGCCCCGGAAAAAAAGATTTTTTTTAAAGGACACTGGGGTCAACTCTGAAGGAGGGGACATGGAGGACAGTTCAGTCAAAGAGGGAGGCGGTAAGGAGAAAAGACAGATTAACTATTGGACGACAGTCGGACGCCATGCTCTGCTCGGCGTTTCGGTCATTGAACTGAGGGAATTTAAGTGGCAATTGACTCCGATGGCGGCAAAGTAACCTTGTTGTTGCACCCATATTACACAAAGTCAATATTTTCATTTCATCTGAGGCCCTTTGCTGGAAATATCATTCTGTTTCTTCACAAACAATTTGCACCGGTGCAACACGGAGCATGAAGTCTCCTCCTACACTACCAGTCTGCCAGGTATTGGCACAAACTACCACGGCGCCTTCTGGGATTTCACAAATTCAAGAGCCTTTTTTTTTGTTTATTCTCCAATAGCACATTATCCAGCAATTTATAAAGTGGATTACATGAGTCTTCACTGCATAACTAATGGTTATTTTACAACAGATTGGCCCACAACTATTATTACTAATGAATTACTACTCATCATTTAGTATATGCAGAAACACCCACAACAACTTGAACCTGTAGTTGTTGCAGAAGCCATGAGACTATATTACAGTGGTTTAATTAATCAAAAAAGGTGAAATTACTATTTTATTTTGACAAAGTATATGTCATTGCAAAATGCAGCACGGGAAAAAACACGCCTCCAAATCTCTTGAAATATGAAATAAAGATATTGTAAATGATGCCCCCCCCATATTGTTACTGCAGCCTACATTTGACACTTTTCATAATCACAGTGGAATGACGGCGTCGACGTGCCGGGCACTGTGCAGTAGCCTTAATGAAGATGAATGGCACCTGGACGTTCTCTTTTTAATGTAATTGCCATGATCACACCATGAAAGCGACACAGCAAGGATTCCCTGCAATATGTCATGATTTCATTGGTGGAAATTTATAGGACCCCGAACAACTTGACTTGCCACTAGGAATACCGGCCACCCTACAAACCACTAGGCGGATTGAAACCAAGAGATGACCTGTCGTTATGTCAACTAGGCCCGCCTGCCTCCGGGAGAGCAAAGGAACCCATTGTTTCTTGTACCTGTGCATCCACGAGGAGGTGCCTCATGAGGGTCATGGACTTCTGCAGCGGCTCCTTCTCAGGTGGGGGAAAGACGGGCTGCTCCTGCTCCAGCGGCTTGGGTCCCGTCACCATGATGCTCGCGATCTGGTCATTCAAGCTGTTCAGAGATTGCACAGCTACGGGGGAGACACACAACGAAACAAGTCAGTTAACAAAGCACACACACACACACACACACACACACACACACGTCTCTTCTTCCTCTGTTGGTGTATTGCCAGACTCTGGGAACAACGGAGATAACAGTGGAGGAGAACGGTTCCCGACTGTCACGCTGTCACTGCCCCTGGTTCACAATGTTCCACGTCGGCCCGAGATCCTGTTTTGTTTCCCTGTTCTGGCCCCCTGCGTGTCACTGGAAACCCTCTTATTTCAGGTTTCCTCTCCAGCTACGCTTCCACGTTAAGAAATAGCCAGCACTACTGCATTTCCTTTCTCATCACACACACACACACACACACACACACACACACACACACACACACACAGACTTCCTAAACCCACTTCCATTTACCATTAAGCCCCTTTAGTCTTTGAAAGGTCGTCACAACTATTTCCGAGGCCACCCACAAGGCGTGAGTGATGGATAAATGAAAGATTTATATGTTTTTGAATCTTTTTAGCACCAGCGTCTTTTATCATGAGCTGCTTCTGATGTCTCATTATCAATCTGTCCGGCTTTTAAAGTTTGCTGAAACTTCAAACGTACAGCTTTGTCAGTCAGGACGGGAGACGCTGTAATTGAGGATTGACTGTCCGTCCAGAGGTCATCTGATACGGACTCACAACCATTAAACCGTGCGTTCTGCTGGCATTTCTGCATGTCTGACAAATTAAGGAATCTAAATCCATAAAGAGGAAGTTGATTTTAGGCCAAAAATCTGGATAGGGTCTTTTTCAGGATGCAAATATAAAGCCTCTTTCACACACAAAAGCCCACGCAAAAAAAAAAAGAGAGAATAGATTAATGTGTTACATAACCCCAGAAAAAGAAAAAATAAATCCTTCACCGCGTGTGACATTTCTAAGCAAACAAGCCTTGAGTGGGAAACTTAACAAGTGGGCCCTGAAGACCGAGATAAGACGGGAATGAGGGGGCTGGAGAGGACGGCCGTGTCCCCTCGCAGCGAGAGATGAGCAGACGGACGTTTGAAGCAACGTTGCCGGAGTTCACAGATACTTCAACCACTTACGCCCTCTAAACACAGTCTAACACACACACACTGCATCGCACAAAGCCTTCTTACTAATTCATATCCAATTGTGGTTTATTAAAAAAGGCAAAAGGACACATTTTTTATTTTATTAAGTAAGAACGAAAACGCAAATGAGCTACTGGGTCTCCTCCACTGGACCGTTTTAGCTGCGTACTGTTGTGCCCTCTGGTGGCCGCACAATGAACACGCAGGCAACCGTGTGACGTGAAAAGGTGTCCTCAGGTAAACCTGTAAAATCTAATGCAAACCATCAAATCCAACAGCACAGACCTAAATTCTACCTTTGCAAGTAAGAATAATCTTCAGTTGTCATGATACTGTCAGGAAAGTATTAACATGAATATCTGTTAAATATTGAAGTTATATCGCAAAAGTTTGGGCTATTAAATTGACAACGGAGTCTAGTTTCCAAAACGAAAATGTTTGTGTATTCATGTGAATTTCGGTTTTTAGAAGAAATTGGAAATTGGTCGAGACAATCCATGTGTGGGAATTCCAAAGGCTACACTGCAGTATGAAAACCTCTTAAAACTAACAACAGACCTGACAAATGTCCATTGTTGCCTGTTCAAGTTAAAATTCATAGCCATTGATCACAAAAGCTGCTACTCACAGAAATCAATGCAGACTTTTAACGGCAACCTTCACCCTGTTTACAACATCAAATATTGATTGTCCACTTGCCAATGCTGCGATCATTAGGCATTTAAAAGCAACAAGGAAGCACCAAATGGTTTGGAGGCATCACACATCATTTCCCAGATAACCTAAAACCGGCACAGTCAATGCTTTTCTTTAAAAGGCGTTTGCTCCGTGCCGCTCAACAACATTCACTTGAAAACCGAAATATATATTTAAATATACAGTCTGCC
Organism: Gasterosteus aculeatus; assembly: GCF_964276395.1. Lineage (NCBI taxonomy): Eukaryota > Metazoa > Chordata > Actinopteri > Perciformes > Gasterosteidae > Gasterosteus > Gasterosteus aculeatus. The sequence continues at coordinate 13,478,077 of NC_135689.1, read as the reverse complement.
TCCAGCACAACTGAAAGCTGACGAGAGCGAGGCAGATATGGAGGTCGGGGGGAATAAAGGGAGGTAAAATTGCAGTAGTTAGCTCAAAGTGGATGCAAAGAATAGAAAATTGTCATTCCGACTCAGCCCTCGCAGTTTTCCCCGTCTCCTTTCTTCTGTCAGAGTCTAGCCGGCGTAGGCAAATCTTGCAGTGCCTTACATGCCCTCCTATAGAGGTGAGTGAGAGGGAGGGACGGCACCCTGTCGGGCCTTTATCTGCTCAGAAGGGAGAACTCCGGGTGCCGGGGGAAATAAGATCACGAGTGATGAACAATGTTTGAAAGCGGGTACGCAGCAAACCTAATAGGATAAGGTGCAGCCGTCGGGCTAAAGTTGAGATAAAGGGGGCTTATTTCACGGGAATTGTTCACACCACACGTGACATCTCGGAGAAATGAAGAGAAATATGGAGAGTGAGGAGCCAAAATCCATTTCTGGGGTCTCTGAAGTCAGACTTCCATTTCACATTTGCTGCTGTGCAGCGAGCTGTGCAAGGACGAAAACATCAAAGTTCTTCATTCGGCTGTGAAGTTCCTGAAAACTTGCTGCACAGGATTTGTACCCGGTATGTGATGGAGAGTACGTTGGTAATACTAAACATCAAGAGTTAATTGTGTTCATTCACTAAAATGCATATTCAGTAGTAAGAACATCACAATGGACTCTCTGTGCTACAATGTATGTGTATGTTTCAGTTCACATTCATTTCATTTTAATGTATGTTTGGTTTAAGTTTTGCAGGAAATAAATAATAATAGACTGTCATATTCTATGCCAAAGTATTGAAATCTTCACAAACCACATATTACATCCCTCTAAGTTGCCAGTGTGTATGATGATGTATCGCTCCATTTGTCCTGTGATGTATTAGTTGGCCGTAAGCAGGCGATTAATTCTCTGCTTTGGGACATTCTCAAGGAAACCACTGAATCAAAAATACTCTTGAAGTTATTTTTCCAAATTCTCTCTCAGACATTTTCCTTTTAATGAGCGTGAGCCACAGTTTCACAAGCAGACAACGAGTGAGAGAAACCAGTGAAATCTAACAAAAAAGAGGCAGATGAGTTTCATTTTGTTGCTTTTCTTAAATCGCATACTTCCCAGAAAGGTTTGCGTGCAAAAGTATCCGATAGCCAGATGACAGGTGGGGGGGGCAGGGGGAGATCATTTGTGTCCATACTGGTGAAACTAATCTCTCTGGTGCTTGACTTGAAGCCTGGCATTTGGTTTAGTGTGTACATAATTAAGCAGTTTGCACCTCTTACACATCTGGCAAATGGAAGAAATAGGCTACAAGGGCTATTAGTTAAAACTAATAAAATGAGATATTCAAGTACGTGCAAGATCATAAATGGCATCATTAGCATAAAAGCATAACATGATGAAAGCTCAATGATCAACTCTTATGGGCTATTAAGCAAACACAGTATAAGATATGCTTGTGGGATTTATTTGGATTTTAACATTTTAAATGTTACTCTCACACTGAGACCGGTGAACTAAAAGCAGGACCACGACTCCGAAGCTGCTGCTGCTGACGAGTGACCGGAGCAAATAGTGCGGAAAACAAAACAATATGTACAGCGTCAGAAGGGGATCCGGGTGGAGTGATTTGTAATAATCACAAACTCTCACGGCCTCATTTTTAGTCAAAGGGATGCTGCATCCAAAAAGAGTGAATGATCTGCTTTGGGACCAGTGCGATACAACACTGCCCCCTCGTGGTACTGATGCTAATCCGCAGCATCGGCACTGAGGTAGGCCGACGTTGTTTACAGCACAGAAATAAAGGCAAAACTATCAAACCACTAAAGTAAAAAATATATATTCCCAGAGCATACACCATTAAAGAGAAAAAGAACATGACACTCAGATGAAGATCACACATCTTGTTTGAAATGTTTCTCACAAGTGTTTTAAAAAAAAATCTTTTTAGAAAAACAAAATTCTGAAAAAGAAGATAAATATCTTTAGGCTTTTGAATCTACGGTCACAACATTCTGACTTTTTTTTTTCATTCAGATTTTAATGAAAATAATCATTTAAAGACCAACGCTGCACGCATTCCCCCGTGCGCACACTAAAACACATCACACACACACCAGCATAACTCACGGTTAACGCGCACATGAGAACGCCACAAACAGGTTGCCCACGTTTATGTGCACAAATGCATATAACGCCACCACAAATCCTCACCCACCGTCTCTGTGTAGGATGCAGAGGCAGAGATGCACACAGATGTGGGCGGGGGGAACTCGGTGCGGCTGAACCCCGGAGGTTCTGGAGCTGTGGAGCAGAACCCTCATCTGTGCACAGCTCATTAAACTCCTCTAATCGGATCTGTTACCCCCGTAATGGGCAAAAGAAAGCGAGAGGAGCAGAGATGGGATGTGGTTTCCTGGAGGTGGATGTGGGTGTATTAATGCGTGTGTGTACGTGGATGTTCCCGTGAAAGAAAAATACAGCGCTGGCTCAACATCTCTGTCTATTTCTCCCTCCAGCATAGAATGCAACCTCCTTGATTTCCCCCCCTTCTGTTCCTGCTGAGCTTTATGTGACTGAATTGCATCTCTCTGCCCTCGTTCTTGTGTTTTTCTGCTGCAGTTAGAATAGATCACAGAGCAGCAAGATTTAGATTTCAGAAGAAAAAAAAGAAAAAGAAAAGACGTCTGATGTCTGATGTCTGGACACAAAGAGACAGCTGCCGGGACATAATGAGACTAACGCCGTTTGTACCTCATTTCATTCTTCAACCTCTTCTTCTAATAAAGTGGCCTCGTGAACAGACTCGAGGCTATTGAGTCAAAAGAAAAATCCGCTTGTCTCGTGAAGCCAACGCAGAGCTCTGGATTCAATACGCCTCAGCGCCGACGTCTGGGCGAGATTAGATTGTCTCGCGGACCAAAAGCGGTCTGACTGGCTTTCATGCGTTGAGAACATTCGGGGAGGCGTCTCGTAGACGCCGGGTGGTCCGACGGTTTGCTGTTCGCAGCGCTTCTCTGAACCATAAGAGCCGTCTTTGTAGATGCTGTCACAGATCGGATCTGGGCCAAGCATCTAGAGGATGAGCGATGTTTGCCTGCGTTTGCTGTAAAAAACTGTTTATTGTGTTTCCCCGACTAGGATGATTCAAAAGTGGATGCCAGGATATTTACATCCGACTGCAGCTCAAAGTTGGAATTCTGAGCACAATACGAACATCTCGCATTCACCAGGAAGGATTGTTTTTATTTTCTCTGCAGCGCTGCGGGAATTTTGAAGACAAAAATGCTCTCACTGTGAAATCGTTTGAAAGGGTTTTTTAAAAAAGGATTATGTTTTTTCTCTAAGGATCCTGATGAAGCGTTAATGGGGCTCCTGCTGAGTGCATTAGCCAAAACATTACGGCTCATGAAGAAATGGTAGTCTGACTAAAAATAGGGCCCGGATATTCGTATTGTTTTAGACAAAACTGAAAATCAACCTCTCTTCTTAACTTAAAATTTACGGGAGTGTTGTCAGTGCGCCGTTGATGGTCAGAGGACGTATGCTGTGAAAAGGAGTCACAGCAGTTTGTAGCACACACATCTGCCGTACCACAGCTTCCAGGGATGAGCCGTTGTTTCTATTTTCATATCGTCCAACCATGGTCACTCGAGATCGCCGATAGGCCACCTGACCACCTCCTCTATGCAAACAACTCCCACTGAAAAGTCTGTGTGTGTGTGTGTGTGTGCGCACTGGGTTTTGCTTATTATTAAGCTATTAAGCCCTATTTGTAATATCACACAATGTCCATAACTAGGACTTTACAGAATAGTAATATTGTCGATATTTTGTCTGAGATATTTTGCACGAGGTAAAGCCAAAGTGACACAAAATCATATGTCACATGACGGCCGACGTTCAGAGCTTCGTTCAAAAAGCTCAATCAAAATCTCTGTACATCCGTAAATTTTCAGTGAGCTTGCAGACAAAAGGAAGGTTATTATTTCCATGGGAAGGAGACGGCAAACTGGTTTGTGATCAAAGATTTACGAGTCACTCTGATTATTGGCGGACGTGCCGCAGAAACAAGTCTAAATGCAGAGCGGGCGCAGATCCGAGAGATTATTTTAACAACATTTTAGTAGCGATAGCAGTAATAAAGCACCCTAATATCAGCAGAGGAAAACAGAATCCCAAAACATATCAGTACAATCCGAACAGCTTCGCACCAGGAGAGAGGAGGGGGGCTATGAATCATACCTGACAACACCATTTCCTTTTATTGTCGTGCCTGCTGATTTGGGTTTGTGGGCTGGAAGCTGCCGCCCTAAGGGGGATAAAACACATAATGACTGATCTTCTGTCTGGGTTTGCTGCATAAGTTCACACTGAACGTTGCATTTCCTCAGGAAACGTCCATTTAATGAAATGGCTTCAGTGGACCGGTGTCTCATTAAATTAGATTTAATGGTCGACAACTCCTCACAACTCAAGGAAACGCGTAGACGATGTAGTGATGACAAGGGAAACATTTTCAATATAAAGGGTGACTCTAGCTGTATGACAAGAGGACTATTTTCTTACTTACCACTTTGGTGAGTTTGTTTGTTACAGCATGAAAATGGACATTTACACTATACTGAGCTATGAGTGATATACTGAGCTTTTCCTGTGCTCTGCCTGTCGACTACTCATTTCAGTCCAGCTAGCTACTTCATTAATAAATCATAAACTCATCCGAGTCTACAATTTACAACCACTTTCCTCTCCTTCAACATAATGCAAGCATGGGGATGTGGAGAGTCTGTCTCCACGCGCTCTACGGTGGTCATTCCACTTCCTGACCGATCAGAACTTTGATATGACCGAAAAATGTCCCAATACACATAATTATGCAATAATTGTGAAGAATATCCCTCCATCAGTGTTGTGGTTGCAAAAAAGCCAGTTAGCTTCGATGGCATTATTAGCACACAGGACGAGTGCTCTGAGGCTGGAACGGGAGATAAATATGATTAATAACATTCACATTAATACTGGTTGTATTTCCAACAGTGGGAGTCTTTCTGCCTGTTAAACAGGCGGTGAGAGTCAGTGACTGTTATTTGCATGTTTAAAGAGAAGATGAGGTGTAAATAAACCATTCAACATTTAGCAAACATCGAACAGGTATTAATAATCTAGCTCGTTGGGCGTCTACCGCGACTCCAGCGGATTTCTAACTCTGCACAGTTACCATAGCAACCGTTCACCAAATCAACAAAACACAAGCAGACATCTTCCCTTTTATTATTTGATCAAAATGAAGTATGGGTATAAAAACATCTGGAGACATCCCAGACTGTTTGGTCTTGGCGGGGCCTTTCCCAGCTAAATATAGTGATTAGTAAACACCGCGACCACATGAGCATAATGCCGATGTCGCCACAGAATTATAGAAATCCACCAAGTGCAATGAAGACGCCCTTTAAATCATTGTCAATAGCTGGCAGCAGGATGAGTTCGGGGTGGAATCAGCCGCCTCGTCATTCTCTGTGCAGGGAAAACCTTCAGTGGGAGTTATATTTGTGTTGATCTGTGGATGTTAAAATAAAATTCGTCAATATTCTGTAGTGGACACATTAGTCTTGCGCTGCTTTAGAGTTGCACCACCTAGTCTATTAGCCGAAGTCTTTTTTTTCCTCAATTAAAAAGGCCATAAAAGGTTCAACTTCTGGAGTAATGTTTGATGGGACATTTTTACTGTTTCGTCTATTCCACGGATCATACGATTCATTAGTAGCCTTGGAGCTGACAAACAAAGACACCAATATATTGGAGACAGTGTTTTTTGGAAAGATACTTTCTGGTGATTTTCTAATGTAAGTCATAAGTGCTTGCGAGTAAAAGAAAATTAATTCCATTAATTATATTGCTGTGGGAGGATTATAAAATTGTTTTATTATTAGGGTGAAATTCCAATTTCAAAAGGAAACGTTTGACATTTTGGGAGCCAAAGGACATATTTGCGCTGGTTGTTTGCGCTTTTTTGCCAAAATAATTCATGTTACACATTTCTATTAGAGGAATAACATTCATAGCCTGTCAGGTCGATGGCGCTGAGCTGCTGTGGCCTGACTGACGTGGAGGTCGGCTCGGTCTAACAGCCCCGCGTCGGTTTCGGAGGCCGCTGCGCTGAGCCGTCCTCACACCTCAGCTGGAGTGAGATTACTCCCTGAGGCAGCAGGGCCTCCCGTAATTACAGTGGAAGGTGAAATCTTAAGCCTCTTCACACCTCCGAAGAATGAAAAGCAGCCCTGGTTGGATGCTAGAGTATATAATTTATTATTTATTATCTTAACAAACCTGTAATGAACGCATGAGAGAGAAAAATAGGTTTAAAAACGATGTGTTCCATCTTTAATAATTGTTTAGCATTTGATGAGCGTCGTTTATTCCTCCATAATGATGTTCTCCTTGATTGATGAAAACGGACTTTAACGGACTAGCTTCTTTCACTCATTATTTCAATCAAGCTATAAGCAAAGGGAATTTCAAGTGGACTGTGTTTGACATTGAGGGTGTAAAAAAGGGAACTTCACTGCATATATTGCATATATTGCACATATTGTACGTCATGCTTATTGAAAGCACAGTTGGAGGTGGAAGCGTTTCTGTCCCTTTCCTTCCCCAGAGTTTCGTCATTTATGGAATAAAATATTTGAACATCCTTTCTGAGCGTGCATTTGAGTTTTGATATATTTTTGGAGATGTCTTGGTATTCATTGATTTACTGGAGGAAGTAGTAGCAAAGGCATCAGAGAGGTTAAGTTATGAATGCAGGAAAGAACACACCGAAATCTAAAATAAATCAATAAGTAAATAATTTGCACAAACGGTTAATCTTTGTACTCTGGATCAATCAATAAAAGGAAAGTTTACCCCATGACATGTGGCTCTGTCTTGCATAATGAAAAGAAAATGTATGTTTGTTTGTATGTTTGGTGGATAAAAACGTAACAATTAAAAAGAACAGTAATGCACAATTAGATACATAAACATATATATAATAATGAACTAAGAAAACTTAATGTTAAGGTTGATAATAAATTAAATAAAAGTTAGAGAGGGAAATTAATACAATACACAATCTAAATGTATTTGCCAACTGTCCAGTGTGGTCGGACATTTACTCTGAAAATTATTACCACAAGTGAGCTGAAAAAGTTCCCCCTTGTCTTCTCAAAGTCACATCGGGCGCTACTGCTTTGCTCCAAATGAGCAACACTTGTCCTATAATCCTGTATGTGTTAGGGATTAAAGTCTAAGCTTTTATCACTCGTCAACGATCTCTGGTCTCACTGAGGAAAGCTTGCCGGAGATGGATTGTCGAGATGGGAGAGCACGGATGCCTGAAGTGAGGATTTGGAAGCAGGGGAGGGAAGGATTAGAGACTCGGGGGTTGACGTGATTGGCAGAAACATCACATGCAGCTGCTGACGCATCACCCGCATGCCGCCGCAGATAAACGCAGCCAGCAGGAAGAAAAGAACAGAACACGGGGAGGGGAAACTCGTGTCTTCTGATCACCGCAAAATACGACGACGCCGCAAAACAATCACGGCCGCAAACACAATCAATTCGGAGTGATTAGTGAGGATTACGGCTGCCTCGCCGATCAACCGGAGGACGAATTATCTGTACCACAATCCTCACGGTCTACAGTTCTATTATTACCCGGATGGGAACATCTGACGCAACCCTCCACAGCGAGCTCTGTGCCTCTAGGCTGAGCCCCGGTAAACCGGATGGGTCTATACGTCGAACCCACCTGGGTTGCCTCATAATAAACAGGGAGACTTCATCCAAGAGCGCCGGTCATTTGATTCTTTGATCCTTGCCACTAGCGTCCACCTAATCTGGGCTGTTGCATGCTGCTGCTGCTGTCCATAGCATTTGCTTTTCCTGCAGTAACAAGTCAAAATGTCTCCCGTGAAGAACATTCGTAGCTTCATTCATGTGCTTTGAAGGATTGGTCAGTTAAAAAAAACACAACGTGTAATATAGCGGCTACTTGGTGGGCATTTACTACTTAAACAAAAAGAAAAATGAGTAAATACAATGCAGGGGGGTTTCAGTGTGGACTGTTTGTTAGATTCTGAACGATGACTTTATTAAATCACATTAATTCAAATGTATCCTAAAATCTATAATCTTCACTCAGTTCCCAGGAACAGATGTGTGTGTATATGTTATCAGTCTAATTCAAAGTAATCCTCACCAAATCTCATTCTTAAAAAAAGTAATTATACAAAGTTCTTGCTGGCATTGACCCCTCATGAACATGAAAACTAACTAAATAACTAACAGTGCGTCATAAAACAATAGTAGAGGATTGTAATCGTGTATTAGATCCGCCTATTTAAACTTGTGATAAGTCTGTTTTCACACACACCCTTGCAATAAACACACACACACACACACACTCCAGTTCCTCTACTCCCCATTAGCACACATCAGAGAGTCCTAGCTAATGACATTTAAAATGAATTAAAACAGGACGTGTAGGCAGAGACACCTCGTTAGCACCTCGTTAGCTCCCGTATGCAACAACAGAGGATTTAATCAGTAAAATGACGTCAGCTGCACAGCTGTTAGTATCAGTGAATCGGTCACCACACACACACACACACACACACACACACCTGTTAGACCCATATATCAATTAACATTAGACAATATTGTAAGTTACATCTCCATGAGCTGAAGAACTAAAGACTGACGCTATTACCGAGTAACACAACTATAATAATTGCTCTCCACAAACTGACGCACTTTTAAGGAAACAATAAATATTAGCGCGAAAAAAAAAACTTTTTCCTTACCTTAAAAAGTGGTGTTTGTTTGTTGCTTTCACCCATTGCACAAACGTGCATGAAGCGGCTGTTGTTACACACTCCATAGTGGTCACATTCATCTTAACGTTAATGACCATATGGAGCACGTTAGCTTTTAGCTAGCTGTTAGCTGGAGGGGACACACATGCTAACAATGCTAGCGGGGGTAGCTAGCATCAAAGTAGCAGTCAACCCTTCACTATCTCGCTGTTAACATCTTCAACAATATCTACATAGACTGTCGTCCCGTGTTATTATTGTGACGTAAGTTCACACTTCTGCTCCTTCGGTCTATTACTAAATGGGACTTTACCACTAATTTTGGTTTGATCAAACTGCCATGCGACGTGAGGATTATTTGAATGACCAGCGGTTCATCGGCGAGTCGTTAACAGTCACGTGTCACGTGTGGTGGCAGCTGAAGTGCAAAATATAAATGAAACAAATCAATAAAAACAAAAGTGACAGTGAACTAAAATAATATTCCTGGGATAAGGGAAAATGTTCACTGTTTTTTTTTCTTCAAATTTTCTGGGTAAAAAAAAGAATATATATATTATATATAATATATAAATATGAATTTGTAAGGTAGCTTAAACCTTTTGCATTTTTTAATAATCCTTTAACAATATTTTTTATTACAGTTTTTTTATTGGTCCTAAGATATAAAAAGTGGACAATGTTGTGGTTTTGTATTGTTTGTTGTACAGATTTGTGACGCAGAAAACCAGTTTTATTTTATTTTTGGCCTGTATTTAAAAAATGTTACACAGTATTCAAGAGATGTAACCTCCCAAAGTCAGCTGCAGATATAGTGAATATTGCGCATTAATGCCGTTTTATATGCTGTTAGAGATTCATGGACACATGAAAGTAGTTGGTGTCCTTTTGGGTGAAGCAGCAAGCGAGAACATATCTTTTTCTGTTCATGAATTGGGTCATACGTGTGAATCTGTGTAAAGCTAAGATACCCTCCGCTGCAATGTCCTTGAGGTGTGTTACTGTTTTACACGGCTGAAGTACCGAACATGTTATCTTTTTTAGGGGTTTTATTGCACCTCAGATACGATCAGTGGGCTGAAGTGTTTTTCTTTGCCGGCTTTCTTGTTCAATATCTCCTGTGAATGTGCCACAGAAGACAACAATATTAAATATTTGTTATCTTTTCTCAGAATGACACCCATGTGGGAAGGGGAGAACACAACGTTTGTTTTAGAGAGGTTGTTTCGTGGAAGGTAGAGGAAAAGACAACTATATGCAGAGACAGCGCCCGCTGACCCCCGGTCTGTTTTCAATCAGACTGTTCTGGCAGCGTGCTCATTCATCTGAAGGTTAATAGAAGTTGGAGATGTACAATAAGCACAGCAATGGAAAGGTTGTGCATTGTAAATGTTGTGTGCCAGGTGCCCCATGGTCTGCCTGAACTTTAATGACTTCCTTGAAAGCAGTTTTCCTCTCTGAGGAGTTTTGAATAATAGACCATGAACGATATTAAAGCTTTTCCCCAGAACAATGTCACCCAGTGTTTCACGACCAAGGAAACATCATCTACAAATGTAATTAAAAACAACAATTTGCCATTTTTACACACTAGGCTGGTTGAGCACTAGTAGCAAGCTCAATAGTTCACATGTGATTTTGACGTGATTCTTCACAGATGGAACTGCTATGGTTTCTAACTCATGAGAGGAAGAGTCCACTGGTGCAGAAGAATGACCGCCATTCATCTGTGATTGACTTGTCAATAACAGGTCTAGACATAAAGTACATCAGGGGATGTTACGTGACTGTGCTCTTTGTTTTCTTCTGGTCAGGTCATAAATTCACTTTTAATCTTAACCACAAATACACTGATAATGCATTTACAAAAAAAAATAACTACAGACAAAATAACAGTGACAATGCAGAGAAGGCAGTTCCACTTTTTGAGCACCATACTTGCTTTTTGTAGACTGTGCACTTGGTATGAACATTTTTTTAAAGAGATTAAATGTTAACAAAAATACATAACGGAAACTAATATAGAGATTACCGGTAAGTATGAAATATTTATAAAACCTCTAAACTGTACAGATGAAATGGATGTATTTAGTATTTAGTTTGGAGAAATATGGAGCCAAAAGTACTGCATAGTGTCTTTTTGACATTAATATGGATTATGGTCTGTGTTTGTATTGTTTTCATATGGGAAAGATGTTCCTCACCTACTGAGATTGTGTGAGATCATTTTAAATCTGATTAAGAGCTAATTCATCTCTGGTGGCTTAATTTCTTCAATAAAGTAACCATTTGTTTTTACACACAAATCCAAATCTCAGCATGCTAATTCTATCAAGGCTGCAGGTCTTGAAGAGACAGAAATGGAATGTTAATTAATCCTCAACAATTACGTTAAAAAATAAAAAAATTAATAAAGGACCAAATCACAATGTGAGAAAAAAATGTGCACATTACTGTACCGGCAAACGTCTTGCAACGTGACTCCGATTAACAACACAAGGAGCATGAAACTAATCTCTTACTGCAGGAAAGCCCACCGGGTAAAGGAGGTGTGTGGAATCTGTGAGTGAGATGGAACCATAACACAAGTGGAAGCAGGGGAGGAATTAATCACTTCAAAGTAGACCCAAATATGTTCCACACCTGCAGTGGTCACATATTAAAACTTCAAATCACGTTCACCTCTGCTGAGCAGGGATTTACCAACGGTTTATTGACGTATTAAGGGGATTTTAAAGGGTAAAGTGATGGTAAGGAATGGAAAAGTATCAGCTAAACTGAAAATAGATGCTCTCATCATCAACCAACAACAAGTAGTCCTCAACCTCTATCAGTGACGTTCAATTCATCGTAGCTTCGGGGCAGTCCGATGTTTATTTCACACATTTGTCGGAAGCTCTGCTGACCTGAGTTGTCACACTGTAGACTAAAAATAAAGGGGGCAATGCATTTGTAGCTTCAAACAAAAAACTACACAACAGAGGTAAGCAATAATATTCCAAATCATGTTGGACATTAATCCTTTTACATACTGATTTATTTTAAGATTGAAAGGGGTTTGTTTTTGGAATTTGGGGCAATATAGCAGACATGAGAAACAGGAAGCTTTTGGTCGACAGCAGAAGGTGAGTTGTCAGAGCCAAAACATCTCAGGTCATTGTGAGGTGACATTATTGTCTCCAATACGTTTGCGCCATTCAATAATAAGCTTTTATGATTCCAGCTTCGGTTCAGGAATCATGCTCGACCTAAACGGACCAACCCTGAGTCACTGAGGACGTTTTCAAGAACACCAACTATTTTAAAGAACCGAGTTGTCCCGCTCCTCCAACAAACTGGAACATTGGCTACTGAGGGATTTTTGACAAGGCATCACAACACTGAACACAGAACCTATCAAACCACCGGTGGGGGAGTAGGAGAATTGTCGCAGGATTATGCACCTGGCAGCGAGTAAAAAAAAAAGAATCTGTCAAGTGTTATTCTACCAGGGAACCACCAGAAGGTTGTTAAAATTCAAGTCTTTGGGCAACACTCATGTAATGGGCTTTTTCTCTAAAACTCCGTGAGGCTTTAACATATAGCCGAGGGACTTCTGATCCAATGATGGGTGACAGCCAAAGATAACAAAAAAAATTCCCTGTGTAATTACTGTTCAGATATTGCCAGCATGCACTACTGTGGATTAGGCTTGCAGCAGCTCTGTAACAGTATGTAAGGTTGTTGCTAAAAATAGAAGGAAAAAAAAACACATCTCTTATTCACACAATTTGCAGCTTGCTCACTTTCTTGCCCCATCCTCTCCCTTACATTCTCCCCCCCCCCCCCCCCCCCCCTTCCCTTCCCTTCCCTCGCTTGCACATCTGAAATCACAGACGTGCAGCACCGGCTTCAAAGAGCATAGATAACTTGGGGAGCGCGAGAGTGACTGTAACTCAGCACAACGCACGCAGTGATAGCGTCAGTTTCACGACCAAAGGGGCGACATTGAGGTTTGGATTCGCACAGCACTGCCACCTTGTGCAGTGAGTGATCGGAAGCCATCGGAGGAGAGTCACTGCAAATGAGCTCCTCGGTTCGACTTCAAGTTGCCTTTAAGTTTGAAAGGAACAAAGCAACAGAGAAGGAAGAGAAGGATCCCCTGTGGCGATTTGAACGACTGAATATTCAGTGTCAGTGTAATTTGAATTACAACTAAAGACTCCAAAACCCGGCTCACAGAGAAACACTTCAAAAATGAAGCCATTCAAACATGTTGCTGTTCTGCAGCATGTCCTTGACAGAACTTCTCCAGGCCACAGGAAGGCTGTTGCTTTACTTTTGCAAAACGGCAGCCGGAAAGCAAAGCCTTTAGTCACAGATGAATGAGAACTCAAATCCCACGAGGTACGGCTCGACTCGATGCGAAAGAATAAGCTCGAGGTCCTCCTCGTGTGGCATTTCAGCTGAAGAAATACAAAGTTATTTTTGTACCGCAGTAGAGGAACATGGCTGCAGACACAGTGCAAGCATGTACATACAATCCCCTAAGACCCAACGCCTCTCATCAGGTCAGCCATGACCAAAGGGCGCCTTTGGAGCACCGTGACACTTTGCGACAGAACGGCCGAGTCAGATTGGGTCGTGCTGTCGGGTTTGATCCTGAGAAAATATATAAAAAAGCGACAACCCCTCAAAGCCCAAGCAAACAATTCACACTGACACAGATGCTGCATATTAGTGCCCACGAGCAGAGTTTGATAGCTTTAGGTGTCTGGCACCGACATTTCAGAGAATCCCTTCACACATTATGAAATATGACAGGAAGATGATGTCATTGCTAACTCTGAAGAGATTAAATCTACACAGCTGTACATAGCTGCATAGCATTTGTTGTGTTGCTGCACCATTTAACGTGGAAGCATCAGTGGGAATTTGTGAGTAAAATAAGCAAAATGGTTGCCTGTCATATTTTCCTTCGACTAAACAACTTCTTGTGGTTTTCCTTTTTAGACCTGTGGCATGTTGGGTAGGACAGAGAGGTTGGGTAAGGAGCGGATCCAAACATATGCAACGCAAGGTCCGCTCCTGCAAACCCACGAGCACCGAGAGCACACATTCTCACACCGCTGTCGTGCATGAGAGCAGTATCAAAGTCTGTCATCATTAACACGTCGCTGTGTCCAACTTGACTACAGTAGAAATGATTCAATGATGATGAATGCATTATGTCACTTTTCCTCGGACAGAAAAAAAAAACATGCAGCAAAGGTTTAGACACATTTTCTCATTCAATTCAATGAGAAAGCGTGCTTTTAAATGTTTCACAACAGGGAAGAATAACGCGAAAAAGAGAAACGGGTAGCATGCTTAACATTATTAAGAAACCTGGATGATACTCAATGATACAATATCAATTTCTATTTATTTTAATGTTTTTTGGTGAAACAAAATATTACAAAATATTAAGAAATACTTCTTCAACTCCCCCAACATAATGAATTTTGCTGCATTTAAATCTAGTCAGTCTAATTAACTGTCTAGCTAGGAAAAATCTTTAGAACCAAATTTTAAAAAAGAACACAGACTTCACTTATATCGTACCACTACCGCAACTTGGACGTCTGTAGCTGTTAACACTCACTGGCTTGCATGAGCTGACCCTGACGCCCGAACACCTGGGAGAAAGGGCTGCGGCTGCAGGTGAGCATCTCCTCCATGGCTGATCTTCGGGAGAGAAGAGGTCCTCCGCCTTTAGAGAGAGAGAGTGTGTGTGTGTGTGTTGGCACTGTGGCTCAGCCTCAGTGTGGAGGAGCGATCCTCTCACTCCAACCCCTCTCAACAGCTAAATTTGCCTCTTGAAGCCTTCTCCTCCCTGCTGCTTCCCCGCTGACTGCAGATCAGTCCTGCGCCTGGTTGCCTCTGATGCCGTCAGAGTTCGCTGTTTGCTCCCGAGCTGATGGGAGATCTGTGGTGGGTTGCTGTGCTCAGCCTGATCATCAGTGGTCTCTCTCATTGAGAGAGAGAGAGAGAGAGAGAGAGAGGGAGGGAGGGAAGGAGAGAGAGGGAGAAGGAGAGACAGAGTGATGAGAAGGCGATGCCTGCTGCAGAGAGGGACTCTCTTCCCTGCCGAAGTGCGAAGAGAGACGAGTGTGTGTAAGTGTGCGTAAAGCACATTTGAACAGTACACCGCTGCTGCTGCTTGTGGCTTTTCTCATATCGCTCTCTCTCTCTCTCTCTCTTTTCCCTCCCCTCGTTTGAATGCAGCCTGACTTTTCTATTGTGAGTTGCCAGGCATATGCATTGGAAAGGCATATGCATTGGGAAGGTGACAATATGCACAGTCAGATAAGCGCGCCAACATGTGACCTGGCCAGAAGACCCATTTGGAAAGTTCCTAGATGGCTGCTAGATGAACCCGCCAGAGAGGTGAAGCAAGTTCTCAAAACACAAAAAAGCCAAACATAGACACAAAGGAAAAGATGAACTGCCACAATCAACTTTGTTGCTCAGCCTGCCTGCAGCTGTGTAACTAAGAGCCAAAAGCGGGTCTCATCCCCGTCCCTGGGTTTTGAGCGGGTGCACTCCTCCACCCTTAATACTTTTTCTGTTTTCTCTTCTCTGTGATCTACAGTGTGCATTTTATGACTGTTCCTCCAGGATGATAAAGTTTGAGTTATTTCTGCCCTCCTTACTTCTTGACTTCAGGTATTATCTTCCAGACAGAGACCGAGGAGCATCCTGCGTCTCGCTATCTCTCACTGACACGCAAACAGTCAGGTGTATGCAGCTCTAATGCACCACTTTGCTTGTGCAGGCAAAAAATAAATTAAGTATACCCGCGAGTCTCGCTGAAAGAGAAAACTCAAAAACAGACGAGAACATCAGCTTCGAACTAAAGGGGCCAGCGGATCATTAAAAATGGATCCACATCCTTTATTAATGCCCTCATTACCATGTCTGTTCCGCTTCTAAACAGCATGCAGAGGAGGAAGAGGAGACTGGTACAAAAGGGCTTTTCCCCCAGTATGCTGTTAGCATTATTTCTGCTTGGAGTGGTTGGATACCTTTGTGATGCCAGAGACGGGTTCGTCTTCCCTTTGAACACTCGGCCTTATAGAAGTTATCGGCGGCGGCTCTATGAAAGGGATCTGCAAGCCTATATGGTTAAAGATTTGCATTTTGAAGGGGGAGATCTGGCAAAAAAAACATGCAATATGAAGTTTAATATTCAGAAAAGAGTTCATTAAACAGACACAGTGAAAATGATGTCGCTGTCAGGCTGAAGGAGCAACGCCAGAGACGGCGTGACTCAGCTCTTTGATCTGTCTTCCTCTGGAACATTGTGATCCTGACAAGTCTCTGTCCTCCTGTCACGCGCCGTTCATGCAAACTTAATCCTAACCTTTATCCAAACTTTACTTGCTTTTAATTTTTTTTGCATTTCCACAGATCAGATACAGGGCAAACCTCAAACCCACCCAACTGCAAGGTACCAAAAAAAATACAATTTGTCTCACGCTATTTTACTGGATTCAGTGCAGAATGTGTATTTTCTTGCCAAAGCTTCGATAAAACTGACAAAATCAACGACAGGCAGCTCAAAGGTTTCTCCTCAGTCTTCTGGGATGAATGTTTTTGTTTTCCATCATCTCTGATCACGCTTCCTCACTCCTCTTCATGACTTCCTGTGAGAATTCAACATAGCCCTGGGCTAAGAGCACGAGCTGCGTCGAGCATACAAATGCAGCCTCTCTGTTTGAGGTTATAGCTTGTGAGCGCTGGGAGAAACTCTACCTCGGGGCCGTGCTTCGCCGCTCCAGGTACACTGGCACGACTCCTAACTATGTGAAAAATGTGAAAAATCATCTGCCAGCCACCGCTAATTAAAAAGAACATGAAGCCTGGTCCCTCGTTTCCAGAGACTTGACTTTTATAACGATTAATAAAGGATTAAAGAATCTTTTTTTATATACAGAATCTGAAGAGCATCTGACAGCTTCTGTTTTTCTTTTTATTCAACTGCAAACTTTACGCTTGTGTGTGTTCTCTTTAATTGATTATGTATGTATTATGTATATATATATATATATATATATATATATATATATATATATATATATATATATATATATATATATATGCCGGGGCTGGGAACTTGTCTGAGAGAGACAAAAGATAAACAAACTGCCGGTGATGATTTTCCCCCAAAGAGCTCAACGCTTCTGAAGAGTGAAAATAAAAGCTTCACCCGGGAAAGAAGAAAACCCACAAGCCATCACATAAGACCGGATACCAGCCCCATTCACCTGCTGCTACTGGGTTTTGCATTTGATTACAGTTTATGCCTATAACCATGACACAAGGGGATCAGGGGGATTGCTTTGATAGCTCAGTGTCACAGAAAGGAAAATTCATGTTTTTAGTTTTTATTAGATCCATATATTAGAAGATAAAAAATTGTGCATCACTGGCAATATGAGAATTGAAGTCATGCCCGGTGCAGTGCCTCTCGCCAAACCATGCAATTTATGCAGAGTCTTCATCTATTAATGAACAAAGCGTGAGCTGTACTCTTGGACCCGGTCTATGCAGACAGACTAAGCCGTTCGTTTAGTTTCACTGAATCAAAGTCAACCTACGAGTAATAATCAAAAAGGGATAAAGTGCACTCTAAAGGCTTCAGCGGTGCGAAGATGTCTCCTCTGATGCGGGTGTGTTTTAAATTAAATGTACCACTGCAGAATTTGAAGATTAGCAAACAACTAATCAAATGGGCAACAGAGTGAGATTGGTTAAAAGTCATGTCCTTTTCACAACCCAATTTACAGCCAGTGGACGCAGGTGTTTTGGTTTATTGGTCTTATTTCGTGCAGATTATGTTGGGAATCACAGCAGATACTTGGCCACTTTTTCATTTACAGCCTAACAGCACATCTTTATTTTTTTACCAGCAAACTACTTCTCTGCTACTCTTTTTACTTTCTCAGTTGCTTCACCACCAACAGCTAACTTTGCTAATTAGACCTTTCCCAGATAAATAGTGCTGGTGCGGATTAGTTTTCCTGAGAGGCGCGGGGCTCTTTGGAGACGGTTCTTAGTGTAAGCTCCAGCTGAAAGGCGTGCAGATACATTTTGATGCAAGTACTTTGGCATTTCTAGTTTCACTTTTCGCTTGATTCATCATTTTTTTTATGTGAGGTCATTTGCAGTATCATGTTGCGCAACCATTTTTTGTAAATATTAAATACAAAAACGGGACACAGTTGACAGCTGCTCCAAATAAAGATTCACTGCTTTCCCAGAAGAAAAGTCAAAGACTGGATTCTTTGCGTTTTCTTTTGATACCAACCATTATTTTACTGGTGATTGAAAACAATGCTTTAAAATAGGGCAGAAACATCCATGGGTATGTATTATCTAACAGAAGGGCTGCAGTTGCATTACAAAATCCACTCTAATAAATCGACTGCTCCGCAGGTTGAAATAAGGAAAGTGTGCCACCACCTGGACATTTTATTATTTTTCCAGTAAGACTGGCAATCTTGTTTCAAATTGTGTTGAAATGGTTAAAAAGTTAATGAATATTAACTGAATAGAATTCAGTAACTGAATATTTGGTATAATATCCCGACATGACACGACAGACATTAAGAATTGAACAACAAATTGATTCATTGGATTTTTGTACTGAAGAAAGTTTCACACAAACTTTGTCATCTTAACATTCTCCATTTATTTTAAACACACGCTTTGAAAAACTTTAGTGCAAATCATACAAAGGATCTGTTGAGACATTGATTACATGATTTTAAATTATTAATAAATATATACACTTTGAAATGCTACAAGCACTTTTCACAGTTAAATAACAGTCTACCCAAACCGTCCTGTACATCCTCAACACATATTACCAGAGAGGGTTAAAAAGGCAAAATGTAAAACAGAGGAACCATTATAATTCCCCTCTCTCTCTTTCTCGCGAATAGGCCATTGTCAAGTTTTAGTTTGCCAAAACATCATGATAATCATAATTAAATAAGTACCCTGTATAGCACTAGCTCTCCAAACTAGCAGCACATAAAACATTTAAATCAAAACAGAATTTATCACACTCACATTTTGAGATTAGTGACCACCAGCCACAAACGTTCCGTACGTCTTCACGGGGTTCCAGCATTACGTTTCCATTTTGTGATTTATACCGTACACATGGAATTAATTATTAACACTTCACACAACAAACTGCTGGCAATAGATTAGGCGCAATGATGACAAGCGTGAACGGTACAGAGACCCAAACAGACTAATTCTCACATGACTATTGAGGGGAATAAATACTCACATGGAAATATGTAAAAGCCTGTAAGGAAACTGGACTACAGTACATATTTCAAGATTTCAGAGAAAACCCTGTGAGGCCAAAACTGAAGTTCCTCTCCCGAAGCTGTTCAGAATGAAATTATTAAGTTGTGTAGAAATGGGAATGATGTATCCAGGCTGTTCAGATGATACACTACTTCTGTTTGCAGCTGCAGTGTCAACAAATCAAACTGTTTCCCAATAGTAGAAAATGGGTTTGTGGTGCCTTATAAACTCAACTCGAAGTCTAACGTATGAGATGAGGCTACTATCTGTTTTGAAATTCCATATGGGCGAAACACCAAACTAGTTTAATGGTCATCCATCCAATTTATGCCACATTTAGTTGTATTATATACATGTGATGGCACAAATTTACCAATGTCACATTCACACAAAACACAGACTTTTTAATTGTAATCAAGAGGGATGATAACCATAACAAGACAGATTGTTACAGGTGGCTTGTAGCCATAGTTACACTGTATAATAGAGCTGTGATTTTGAACCCCCCCACCATCCTATTGGGATCGCTGGAGTGCAAGCAATCATTGCCTTAGTTATTACCGCTTGTGCCTAATCATTGTCCAATGTGCTCCAGGCACTGTGGCTTTTCTCTTCACTCCCGTCAGACTGACTCTCAAAAACACACGCAATAAAATCTATCTGAGGTCTAAATATACAGCTAGTGCGAGCAAAACAATGTAAAAACCTTCTCCAGTCTAAAACATGTGTAGGTAGGTTTCGTTTCTTCCTACTTTTTTTCCTTTACAAAGATCTGGCGTGTTACTTTTGTGATGTGTTACTTTTAACCATGTAGTCTTGCATTTAGATCACCCTTAACTCCCTTATCACGTCAGTTATTGTCATTAGACCTTGAGAGCATCGTCAGAGGTTCAAGCGTATTCGCAATAACATATCCATCCCAATGAATGTAGCCGTAGAACAAGCATGCAGTAAGAGTTTAAACCAAAAGGAAAAACAACGTATAAGAAAAAGTGCAATTGCATGCTGAGAATGATTGCCAGCTGCTATCCTCTCTGCAATTTGTTTTCTTTTTTGAAATCAAAAAGTAGTAAATGAGCAGGCTTCAAGCTCAATTCCTCCCACTTCCTCTCCAATTTGTGACATGTAGCAGTCAGATTAACTTCAAAGTGCAAATCCAAGCTGTTGACAGGAATTTCATGTAATCAAGGAAGAATATTTAAAAAAAAACCTCCCAAGCTAAAAGCATTCAAATACTCAGTTGAATACATCCACTCACTGCAGTATCCGTAGAGATCCGTTTTTTTTATCCGTCTTCATTATACAGCAAGATGGAAACCGGGCGTCGCCCTTGTGATTAGCAGCTTTGCATCGCTATGAGAGAGTGAGAGGAGCTCCGCACAGCAGGGTCCTGAGACAACAAAAGATATACTGCAGAAGATATATACATGAGGGTTCAGCCTGCCCGCTAATCATTTCATGTTTTCTTTATTACCCATACAACAACAGCTAGTTCAATAGTACCCATCGAATCCGGACCCTGTGTACTGCAGGTCTTTGCTAAGTACTCAATGTTTGTTTGCACCACATCCCTAGATTATCATTAGGATCACACTCAAATGTGCTGTGACTACCTGATGGCCGCTGGTGGCCTGCCGAGGAGCCTTCAGGTGGTGGGAGTTGGCTCAGAGCTGCCGGTGGCGGCTCTGCTGACGAATTGCGCTCGGCTCTGGGTGGGAAGCAGCTCATCCTTCTGTGGCGCCGCCTGTTGCTGCTTCACTATGGTGATTTTAATGGGGAGCCCTTTGACGCCGTGCTGCACTCTGGTGTACTGCCGCATTGAGGGGTTGAAAGTGCGAACCACGGGGGGTTCATTCAGCGCGGGCGTCTCTGGTTTTGGTTGCGTGCTCTCCTTTATGATTATTTTACTTCTTTTGCTCGAAAAGACGGCCTGCACGGGCAGGATGGCGGGTCTTTTGGCAGGCCCCGAACTGGCTGAACTCTGCAGTCTTGTTTTGTGACGAGGCGAGGATTGTTGCTTCTCTTCCACCCTTCTACGCTGGTGTCCATCGTTTTCCTTTGTCACAGAAATTCCCCCGTCCTTCCTCTTCTTCCCCTCTTTCGGCTTCTTGGGGCAGACGGCCATGTGTTTGGTCCGGCTGCGGCGCATTGTGAACTCCCTGCTGCAGTGCGGGCAGACAAAGACCTCCTGTGGCTCGTCCACACGTGCAGGGGACATCTTATTGGACGAAGGGGCGGATTTGTTCCGCTGCGGCATGACCCTTTGGGCCAATTTCTTCTTCCTTTTCTTCAGCACCTTGAACTTGACTTTAACTGGTGAGTCTTGGCTGGGTTTGGACCGGTTGGGTCTGTTGGAAGCGTTTAGTCCGTTGGTGGTGTTAGTGGTGGACAAAACTCCATTTTGAGTTTTTGCAAAGTGGCGCAGAGGGATGGGATTCCTTTTGGGCGTGTATCTCCTTTTATCACTGGCATTTGCACAAGCCAGGATGTGCTTGTGCAACTCTGGCATGTTGTCGAAGCTCTTCCCACACTTTGTGCATCGGATAGCCGTGCTAAAGGTCTGCGGGATGTTGTGGGTGGTGAAGTTCGTGGCCGAAGCCACAGAGCCAGCGGGTGATCTGTTATGGTATGGAAACGGAGGGGGCTTAAAGCTGGGATAGTGTTGGTTAATGCCAAGACGGACATCGGGCCCCTTGACTTTGACTCCGTCCGATGCCAGGATTTTTATCGTTGTAAGCAGTTCGTCTGCAGCCACGTCCACTACATTTTCCTCCTTTTTCACCAGTTTCTCGGGTTCCTCCGCAGCATCCGTGCGGTCTTTTATTGAGTTATTGTAGTTCTGAGGTCTTAGTTTACCCTTTTCTTCTTCTGTGTAGGTACACTGCTGTCCGGGATGTAATTCATCCTGATGCTGTTTCAGATTACAGAGATAGACAAATTCCTTTGTGCACGCACTGCAAACATAACTCCTGCCGACACCGTGGAGGCTCGATCGATGATCGAGCAAAGCGGAGGGTTTGCTGAAGAGCAGCACGCAGAACTCACATTTGTAGGGCCATTCATCAGCATGGTCTCCCACATGATGGCCCAGTTCTTTCATTGAATGGAAAAGCCGATCGCAGACGTTGCAGATGAAATTCTTGGTGAAATTCTGCTCTTGAGCGTCGCTCAGCGTGCTGTCTGAGGACTCGTCCTCTGAAGCTTGTTCCAGAGAAGTTGAAGTGTTGGAGGAGGAGATTTCGGGGAGGGAAACGGTGCCGTCAGCCGCTTCCTCCTCTTTCACTGATGGGGGCTTCGCATTAACAACAAGCTCTGGGTCGAGACTTGATTCCCCCACAGCAGGACAATCAGATATCCCTGAGGCGTCAGTGGCGGATAGAGTTACCGATTCTGCAATGGAGGACATCAGCATAGAGGGGCCCAGAGTTTGAGGGTTGGGCGCCGATACAATCTCTTGCTGTTCCATCTGATTGACGACCATCGGTGCTAGAGACTCAGCAGCCGGAACCACTCTCCCCGGGGCTTCGAGGGCTATGTTGCACTCTATCAACACGGTGTTGCTGGTTATATTATACGAACTAATGAGGGAGTCATTTATAGATGCTGTGGGCGTGAATGACTGTTCTGACATAGGATTGGACTCAACCAAAGGCTGGTTGAGAGCTATTTGATCACAGAGAAAAACGTTCCCACGTAGATTTAGAGTTGGGTCGAGGGACTGGGAGAGAGCTACAGGCTCTGTGGAATCTGTAGTAGCAAATGCTGTAGCTAAATCACACTCTGAAAAGTTGAATGCATTTTCCGTGCAGATGACCAGGGGCTCGGGAGACATATCAGGGGCTAGTAACTGGATTGGTTGGATTGGAGCGTTTGAAATGTTCGATGGTGCCAAAACTGTTATTAATGAAGAAGCAGTAGGTAGCACAGTGTGTGATACGGGGGAAGCGAATGCTATGGTACAGGGTGAAGCTGGTTGCAAGGCAACAGGGGTAAGGGATGCTGTTGATGGAGTCAGAGAACCGGATGGAAGTGCGAGCCCGTAAACGAGTCCCTCAGCCATGGACTCCATTGGGGTCATCACATCTGGACCTGTAAGTATTGTGAAGTCTGTGACTAAAGGATTCCCTAGGCTTACATTTTGCTCACCAACATGTATTAAGGCCGTCTCCGCCATGCATGCATCAAATTTCCCTGCTTTCAAAACTGCTCGTGAAACTAAATCCAATGTCACTTCAGATTTAACTAGGGTGCTCTTTTGTAAGCTCAAATCCAGCACTGCCTCAGCTAGGGTTAACTCTTCGTTTCTTTTGACCGTATTGGAGAGATCCAGCGGTTGCTGGTTACAGGAATTACCGCCGGCCGCGGGGGGCCAACTCTCTGTCGAGACGGGCTTCACGGCCGGCTCCTCCGATGGCGTTTGCGTTGGGTCATCTTTCACAGTGGCTGTTTGCTGCACAGGTTGAGTCTCTACCTGCCCTGTGCTCACTGCATCACCACCTCCACCATCTGCCGTTTCGTCTTTGGATGTTGGGCTTTGCTGAGGAGAGCTCGGTGGAGAGCCAGTCCTTCTCTTGAACCTTCCCGTTCCAGCCGCCAGAACAGACAGGGAGACGGGGGAACAAGGCTTCTGGGCGTCCGCTATGAGGGCAAGTGTAGGTTTAAGGCCATCCTGTTTCTCTAGGAGCTGCTTTAGCTTCGGAGACAGGAACACAGTTCTCTCCTTCTGCCCAACCGTGGCCCCGGTATTCTGAGGGAGTAGATTCTCTATTAAAGAAGACACGAGTGAGGATGACGAAGAAGGCGCCGCCCCCTCAGACTCCAGTTCAGTTTTAATTTGAGGTAAAAGAGGTGGGGTTGCAGTTCTTCTCCTAACCTGCGGTTGACCAGGTATGTCTTTGCTTGCAACTGAATCTGCATTTAAAACCTGGCTGATTTGGGCCGTGTGTAGAATCAGGGCATCCAGTCCAACTAGGGATGAAGAACCAGAAGGAATCTCGGATGCTTCACAGCTACTGACTGTACTTGTTGACACTATCTTACCATCGATATAGAAGCTGAGATTCTCTGAGATATTGCTAGAAACATCTAGCATGTAATGTTCTGTGCACACCACGTCATTCTCCAGAACAGCAGCAGGTTCGCTATTATCCCCGACCTCCGTTTCCTGTTGAGAAGGTTCAGGGAGCATTTTCTGAAGATTTTCCTCTTGGGCCAGCTGGCTTTTTTCTTCACGTGTGACCTGCAGGTGCTGCTCGTGCATCCTGCGCTCATGGCGTCTCTTTTTGGTCTGTGTAGTGAACATCTTTTCACAGTACTTACAAGCATGACGCCCTTCTAATACTCCCGGTCTGTCTGGCAGAGCGCCGAGGTCACCGGGCGACACAACGGAAGTATTAGAGGTAGCGGGGGATGAAGAATCAAACTGCACGACTGAGCCTCCTGAATCCGGAAGCTTTGTCTTCTCCTGCTGCGACTGAGACATGTTGCTCTCATGGCTTTTGTATGCGGGTGCCTCGTGGTTCTCCAAAGCATGAGTGTGCGTGTGTTGTTCTAAGCCCTGTTTGCTGGTAAATTGTCCCTCACAGTGCAGGCAGGGAAAAGAGTTCCTGCCTCTTTCAGTATCCTGATCGGCGTGTTTGTGAATATCAGGGAACGGTGCCTTAACCATGTCTGGCTGCATGTTAGTTTCCTCTTGATTAATGTCATCTTCGTTCTCCTCGTCCTCCTCTTCCTCCTCCTCCTCCTCACCTTCATCCAGATCTTCATTGGTGCCAATTTCAGAGATGTATAAGTGAGGAGAGTCCTCCATATTTTGTGGAGGTTGTATCCAGCTCACTGAAGGAAGACTGTCACACGGGACTTCTGAAAGCTGTCACACCTGTTGAACAGATAAAGACGTTATCGTCATTCAGCACTTAGTAGTACTAAGAGCAGTACTAACAGTATACTTGTTCATTAGCAAACATCATATTTTCATTTTTTTATCTAAATACTGTACATCATAACTCAATGTTGTTCTTGTCATATTCAGACCATTTTCTATTGGTTCAGACAAATTGCATTACTTGTTGTACTTACATTACTTACTTCAGTGTTTAAAGAATGAACGAGTGACATTAAAGTAGTATATAGAGAATTTGTATCAAACCATCTTACCATTTTAATGATCAATGCAGAGTTGGAAACATGCTTGTTTGTCAGATGAGCACAGGCTTTTCTTTCTGTTTGACAAAGACGACAGCAAAGCAAAGGCTTTAAAAACCCGCAAGGCCCATTCCATCATATAGCGTGACACCTGAGGAGCACACACTGAGCAGTGTGGCATTAGCACAACACAGTGTACTTTACCTCCACGTTTGGCTGCGGATTAAAACAATGAATTTGTTTGCTAATGTAACTAAAGCAGAGTGGTTACATTATGTTGTATGTACGTATTTGTATTAATGGCTGAGCGTGTTAAATGCAGTAAGTGTTTCCTTTTTATCTGATGGTTGACCCGAAACAACGAATGGTAGAGTTGCCTTACTACAATACACACCTCAATCGCTGGCATTTTTTAAATAGCCCACTTTGCAATAACGAACATGAAGTGGTAAAAACATCTGGTGGGAGAGAATGGAAGGCCCACCAGATGTTGTCATCCACCTGCTTCCCCTCGCGAAAAGCACCAGCTCTTGTAGCATCACAAATCTATTTGACCAAATCATTTCTTCGATTATTCTTTTCTATAACCGGTATCTCTCGTGTTGTATCGTCGCTGTTGGACAAATAAAAACAAAACCAATCACGACGAAACGGAATCGAGATGTTGTTCCAACATGGGCCTCATTTAACGTAACGTGAGGATTTTTAGAGGCGGTTTCGTAATACTAACTTCCATTTCAATTCATCTGCACTAAAATACAACCACCGACTTGGCTGTCTGCCAAAACATACGTTTAAAAGAATATACGAACATCAGAAGGACGCGTCTTTTTCATTTGATCTTTTCAACTGGGATCAGCCCGTCGCTGCTTCACCTGGTTTGATGACGCTGTCCCTGCACCATTGCTAGCTGGTCACACATCACGTCGTCACATTACGGCTCTCCTGCCGAGGCTACTGAAAACAAAAAGGTCAACTGGCTTTCAGTGAAATAGCCCCACTCGGGTCGTGCGACGAGGAAAACCCCAAACCGAATCGAAACCTTAGAAAGAGTCTCGAGGCTACAGTTAAGTAACGTTATGGGGAATCAGCTGTTATCGCTGTCGGAGCGTTTGACAATGCACTGCTAGCTGCGATGCTAGCTCGCTAGCTCCGGCTACGTTGCGAGTAGGATGTCCGGCACTGTCCGTTTAGGCAAATCTGCACGTAGCAGGTTCTGTACGTACGTGTTCCGAAACAAACTGTCGAAGAACGTTTTGAAATATTCCTCTCCTGCAGGTTGTGTACAGTAGAGTGGAGTTTTTTCCGTTCCCCAACGTACCAACATGATTATGACGTTTTGATTGGTCAGCGGATGTGGGTGTCAAATTTGAACCAATCAGGGGCAGGATTGTTGAGGCATGAAAAAAAAGGAAAAGAAACACCACGCCAAAGGCAACTGTCATCTGCGAGTCCGACGAAAGTGAGACGATTGGTGCACCATAAGTCAATTATTTCATTAAAATGTGCGGATCTAACGTTAATCCCGTCGGCCATGTATTATGGATATTCATCTGAGATTATGCAAAACATGCCCACCGGCTAGTTTCATTCGACTTTTGCATCAATACAAAACTATTAAGGGAATAGAATTAGCTTTAAATTGCACAACAACACTGGGAGCCAGGCCCCTTGACCCGGTTTAGGCCTACAGTTTAACACTTAGGGTTTGGAGTTTTTTTTATTTTGATCATCTAAAACTTATTCATATTACCGAAGATACATTTATTTTAAATGATCCGAATACATGTATACCATTTTCAAAGTAAAAGTGTTAACAAAAACGCACTAACTTTATTACACACTTTATTACATTATACAGGTACAAACTGTACCTGCAGTGTACTAAGAAGGCCAGTAGAGGACGCAATGCAATACAGTCTCAATTTAAAGTTGGTTGAATATAGGCTAGAGTAACTGGACATTGTTGATTCTGTTTTCCAGCTGTTGAGACAAAAAGGGTTGTATGTGGGCATTGTGCAGCACATGGGTGGTGCACATCCATGGTATGTCTCTTGTAGCAGGTTGTATGTGGGCATTGTGCAGCACATGGGTGGTGCACATCCATGGTATGTCTCTTGTAGCAGGTTGTATGTGGGCTCAGTGGTGTTCCACTACACGCTCGACTTCTGGCAGCCTCAATGAAAGATGATTAGCGACGGGCCTCCCTCTCCAAAGGCTCTTCTCCATCTCTGTATTTTAGATGCAGCCTCCCGGTCTGCTGACACAGCGTGCTGTGTTAAACCTACGTCAACTTGGGCAACAAACTTTTAAACAGTATAACATTCCAGCACATAGTTGATCTAATTTCAAGGCCAGCATGATTATGTTTATTTATAGCTTGTCATAGTGTGTCACTCTGCACGCTCAAGGCTCCTGAATGTCTTACGCAGTTGATGGCAATCGCAGCTGTGGCATCATGATCACCATTGGGTGTACTGGTCGTATACCATAACAGATGGACACATACGTAAGCAGGTGCTGAACGCCTGGTAGTCATTTCACACACATGGCTAAGCAGTCCAAGTCTGTCATAAAGTAAGTATGTATTTTTCTAAATCTGAAAGCAAGTCATTACAAATGAGGCTTCATCAGATGACAAATTGAACTCCCTAACGATAGATGGCGAGTAAGGTACGGTAAGGTACGCGGCTTCCACACATCACGATGCATCCTCTTAATTCAGTCAGTCAAGCAAGCCTTACCAGGTTTGACTGCATAAATAAACCAGGTGCTGTTTGATTTTATTCATAAAGGACTAAAAGCTCAATGAGACATTTTAACAGGCATAATAAACCTAAAGCATTGAGTATCGATACATGTACGATATATATGCATATAGTGTATATGTAACATATCAATACTGTACCTGTGTCTAAATAGGATGTTTCATTGACTTGTGTTTTTGACCTGCAAAAATGAAATTAATAAAAATGAAAAAGTAAAATGCAGTAAAATGCATATATATATAAATATATAGAAACAGGAATCACAGGAAACCGAGTGATAAGGAGAGAAGCTGAGACAAAGTGTGCCCCAGATTACTTGCATGGTATCATACACACACACACACATACACAAACAAACTTACCTACCATGCAAATATTACCCCAAAGTCCAAAAAGCTCAGTTCCCCCTGTCACCGCTGCGCACACACATACTCTGTAAGAGAAGCAGTCTGACCCCCGTGAACAGCATGCCATATGTATACGGGGATATTGTGGATACCCGCTTGCATACCACACCCCCCCCATCTCCTCTTTCACTGACCCTCTGCTGCCACACTGTCACACACACAAGCAGATTCAGCTATTCCTTGCATTATGCATGCCGTGTCTGACCATACACTGCTCCCGTCCCCCCAACTTCATTCCCCTTCCTCACGCCACCACTCCCACCCCCAGCCACCCTCACCAAAGCGCCCACCTGTCAGCGGCCCTCCGGGCCCACGGGCTGACACTTATCTCGCGACGGCGAAAGCTCGCTGCACTCCACAGGCTGGACATGTGGCGCTCCCGGCGCACACGCGGACCCACACTCCGCTACTCCAATCACAGTAGGCATTCATGTCAACTCCATGAGATGAACAGTGCAGAGTGCAGACGTAAACTAATGACACGCACACGGAGGTAACGGCTCCATGTTTACACCAGTGTCTCGTCATGTATACAACACTCGTGCTTTGTTTCCTTCCATGACTTCTTGCAAATTTAAACAAAACATCCCCTTAACTAGACATTTTACTCATTTTTTAGAGATCGAAACCAAAATACATGGCAGTTGATTGATTTAACACTAACATGATGGTAAAGAGCGGCTGAGGCCTCCAGGATTTGTGCACATGTTCATGCACAAATCCTTTTATCAGGTTACAATCCCAACAGCTAAAATTGTTTAGCTGTTAAATAAGTACCAACTGCTTTCCAACCGATACAAATGACTACCAGAGTAAAGCACAAACTCAGAGTCAGCTACAAGTGCCTTGGTATTTCTATTTGCAACTGTGCAGGAAAAAGTACACCCCGTCTTAAATACACCGGGGTGGTTTAATATGGCGGAAAGACACTTTCATGGTGACCTCAGGAAAGAGGAGGGGAACTTTATGTAGTGACTTATTATTATGATTATTATTTTTTATTTCACATGCACACTTTTAGTGTCTTAATTAGCCGCCTCTGGTGGGAAAATTCTGTTGTAACGTTATGACTTTAACATGTGTTCACATGGGCCACAAAGGGCAAGTAGCTAGTGACTATGAGCTCTATTAGAGTATTTGGAAGTGTGTGTTAATTCACAGGGTCAATGCCGGGCCCACCCAGGAAGTGACCCCACCCTGCAGCGACGCACAGAATTCCCCTCTCGCTGAAGGGGAGAGAGGGAGCTGCTGGCCAGCAGCTTCACAGTAGCGACCCATAGCCTCTCCATCTGCCCCTCTCAAAAGACGCCATTGTTCCCGGCAGTCTGAGGCGAGAAAGTGAGCTAAAGAGAGTTATGAGGCTTGCCGGTGGGGCAGAGGGTTGGGCGGTGGGCGTTGGGCCGCTGCCTAAAACCACACGGAGGAGAGGCAGCCAGACAGAGCATCTCTGTGCGACTCACAGCCTACTGTTGGAGCCTTGCCTCGGCCTAACAGCACTGTATCAAAAAGTCCACTACATCACATAAAAAAACACACCCAACTGTCAGTGGGCTCAACCGAATCAACGGTCCGAGGCCATATGTTCCTCCATATTTGGTGTTGTTTGTCTCCCGTGTTTTAAAAAAAAAGAAAAATTAAGCATTACTTGAATGGGCCAATCGGAGTGGACGGCTTTCAATGACGTGTGTGGATTGTGGTGTTTTGGCCAAACTGAAGACCAACTAAAGCACTGCTCAAAAAAAAGAGTTGACTTTTAGACGTTGAAACCGTCACTACGTGTTCTAAATGATTGGAAATGGCGTCGACGATAACCAGATTTTTGAAAAAGCTATTGAGAAACTTCATGCGCGAAAGACAAAAACGTTTTTTTTAAGAGTGTTTTCAGTTTATTATTGAAACAGTATGAACAAAAACACTGCAATTAAATAAAAGGCTTTGAATAGATCCAATGGCACAAATTAAACCTAGAGCTGATGGTACGTGGCAAAGCTGAGGAGAGGAAACAAAGACATGTCGTTGCAAACTTTTGCAGTGTCTAAAACCTATTCATTAAACATCACATCACTCATTGAGTGCACATGTTAAACGAGTTTGTAAAGCAAGCAGAGCGAAGCTGAGACTTCATTATTTGTACACCCATTCGGCACACTTACAATTGCAACAATAACAAAATAGGGCATTACTGCCTAATACTGTGTACTAAAACTAAGTGAAACTATAAAATGTCAACCTGTGCACGCAATCGGGGGGGTTAGCTCATTTTAAGGACCGGTTTGCTGTTCTGGTAATCTAACTATTAACAAAAGTACTATGAAGACATTCTCAAGACAATGCTATCACTATGTCTAATAACCAAGGGCTGTTTCGTAAGCTTTAATATGGAACAAGTCATACTAGCTGTTCTGTCTGGAATGGGTGGCAGTTAAAAAGGTACAGTCAATTCACATTAATAATGCACTTCAAAAGTTAAAGTCCTCCAAACTACCTAGAGAATACCAGAGACAGTGGCACAAACCCTTCTGCTGAATTTCACAGATATGTATTAGGTTTTTATACGTCAGTGTTAAAGTGGGCAGAATGTCACGTTGCTCTTGCAAACGAGGGTGCCTTTTCTTTCCCGTTCGCTGCGTGCTCGCCCTCAGCGCTCATGGGCGCGCTGTGTCAAAACAACTCGTGCACACGGTGCTGCAGACGGTTGGCCGACATATCAGGGATTCTGGCTACATGAGAAAATATTTTAACTGGTGCTCAGGGTTGCTTTAAAAGTTCTGGTAGCCACAACAGCAGCCTGCCTGTATGTACTGTGTATTCTATAATAACAAACGCTCGCCTATGCAACTGCAACATATGAGAAAGTCATTAGCTGTGTGCTATGTAGTCCCCTTGCGTGGTATATATACATTCTGTGGAATTTGGAGCAATTTCTACTGCTGGCACCTTCCATTTGTAATTAACTTCCTTTTGTTTTTTCAGTAATATCCATTTGTGTCATCGGTCATTCTTTGAGGGATACGTTTTATGCCTAAAGGTCAGATAATCCTCTACATTCCTTTCTCTCTTTTTTCTAAACAAAATGCTTTTAAAAAAGGCCTGAAATTCCAAACTACATCCTGCCGTCACCTTGTTTTGTTCTCTCCGGGGGAGCAGTGGGGAGGGATGCGACAGGGAAGATGAGGATGTCTGCTCATGTACCCCGCGTCTCACATACATACAGTTCATACATTAACACATACTAGCCTCCCTCCCCCTATTTGGCAAAAGTCCAGAGTGCTGGTTAGATTAGTTTAGTTACGGTATGGTGCTTGTTTTAATGGTCGTGAATGACGTCACAGTTCAGTAGTTCAGGATTTCCAGAACTTTAAACGCTCCCGCCGCTTGGCCGACTTCTTCCTCAAGGGCTGTGGGATAAAGAGAGATGAGAGTCATATACAGTTCCAGTAGGACAATAGCACCAAGCGGCCTTGATTTCCATCATGGTTATCTCAAGATCACTGGTTGATTATCTTATGATCCAAAAAAAAACATGCCTCATTATCACGAGAAGATTTCCAATAAAACAAAAAACAAAAGTTTGCAGTCAAATCAGCTGACTGTGAATGGTTGGCCCAGATTGAGCTCACTGTGAAAAACTGAAAAGAATCTTTACTTTGGAAGGTGTTTTATACAGAGTAAAAATGGTTGATGTTCAGAATGTTTTAGTCAGGAATAAATGTACTTTTTGCCAAAAATGAATGCGTTAATCATTTGAGATAACAAAGTTTTCTTTCCTCAGATGACAAGATAATCAAATTGTGATCTTGAGAAAAAGAAGAAAGAAAGAATTAGAAAAATATATCTGAGGCTCAACTTTCATCACCATTAATTAATCCGTAAACGTCTTGAGTTTAGCGTAATTTCATGAGGTAAATTTAAATTAACGACAAAAATAGGCACGGTGAAAAAAAGATGGTTTTAGATTTAATTAAAAGATTTAAGTAGTCAATCGATATGCATAAAATAAACAACATACGGTTTACATAAAAGTATATGAGAACCGTTAAAAACACCTTTTCTCTTTGGACTACATGTAACGAACATGAGTGCAGATCTTAGGAAAACATATTGTGAAATAAACCTTCATTTTAAAATAGACCAACATGACAAAAACACGTCAAATAGAACAGAACGACTATGTGTTGCTGCCCCACGTCTGACCAACAAGCCCCCTGTTTGTAAGGATGTGTTGATGTGACTGCTGGTCACATACACAGACACTGAGTCAATAAACAAGCTAATTTTAAGGTCAAATAGAGCAACTTGTCCCCATGAATGCCCAATTTTACTCCTAAGGCCATGACACTGCATCAGGAGAAGTAGCTACAAGCAACAATCTTTGTCTGGGTATTTTTGGTGCGGGGAGACATCTGTTAGTTTGTATATTAGGACCACGATGAGCTTGGAGGGGTTAAAGTGATTAGCTGAAGGAATCAAATAGGGACATTTACAGAAACCACAACGCTGTCTTTTTTCGTAGATTTTTTTGTTCTTGGCAGACCAGTGACACAAGAAACATTCATCATCAGCATCATCAATAGCAGAGACCAACAATGTAGGGCATGACGGGTCACCTCATCCCATGCAGCCACTTCCTATCCAGGTCCCATTACATCACTATCTGTTTTATTACATCATCGGACGGCCCTGTGATGACTAAGAGCTCATGCTGTTTCTTTCGCTGCTCACTTCCTGATGTGATGACTGACTGCACAACATTGGTACAACCTGCATTCACATGGGTTCAAGCTGTGTGTGAGTGTGTGCGTCCGTGTAACCACCTTTAGAGATGAGGTACTTACGAGTATTTTCCCATCCTCCTCACCACAGCGATCACCACGGCGATGGCGATGACCACTGCCAACAGAGCGCCAATCACGACCCCGACTACCTGGCCAGAGCTCATGCCCTCTGTGGGACGGAAAGACAAAGAGAAGAGTTGGCACCATTCACACTTCAGTTGAATTTTGATATAGTGTGATAAATGTTTTTTGCAGACCAGTGAAAGTTTGGTGGGATATTTCTTTCTACAGGTAGATTAACAACCTGAAATTATTACAGAATAGCATGCATGCAAAAGATGGAATAGAGTAATATTTAGTAGTAATAGTAATATTTAAAGAGATTCAAGGCCTGCTACTTGTCAACCCTTTATAGCACGGCCAAACACAACATCCCTCTTCTCCATATCAGGTTGTATGATCCCTGTCAATAATGACGGCTGACTTAAAACTGCCCAACTTAACACCACCTATGCCTCCATCCCACACGTCCCTCACCATCTGACTGTTCTTCAACAACCACCGCTTTTTCTGTCACTGCTTCCGTTGGCTGGACTTCACCCTCTGCTGTGTTACTGGGGTCTGTTATGTCCACTTCAGTGACTATGGGTTCTGGTGATGCAGTAGAAGCAGCTGGGGCTTCCGTTTTCACAGTGTCTTCGGTATTCAATGCAGTGCTGGGAAGCGCCGTCCCGGTGACAACTTCCGTTGAAGCGGCTGCTTCCGTTGCCGTGGCTGCTTCTGTTGCCGCGGCTGCTTCCGTTGTCGCGGCTCCTTCCGTTGCCGCAACATCTTCTGGGGACGTCTCTGGTTCGGTTGCAGGAGGGTCAGGGGTAACAGTCAAGTCCATTGCCGAAGCTTCTGTAACGGCAGGTCCAAGGTCTGCTACGGCACCGTCGCTCTCATCAAGGTCTTTGGGGATCTCTGTGGGGCCTGGGGGCAGAGGTCACAGGTGGGTTACGGTTCAGGTACAATCACTTACTGTGACTGTCGAGCTTCTTTTTGTGGAGCATTCGTATATATATTTGACCCTTGACCACTGATTTGTTAACTTTATATTTTATCATGGTTATAGGTGTGACTCTACGAACAGACAATGCGTTGGAATAGTGAATGTTTGGACTGGCAATGACAATGGTGTGCAGGAAATGTCAAAAAGGTACAAGAAGGTTTAGATTCTTCCTCTACATAATGACGTGACGACATGACAACTTAATTTTCACCAGCGCCGTGATGGCCTGACACGCACACCCCGTGACTTCATAAAGTCCACATCCCCCCCCCCTCCACTCCTTCCCCCCTCCATCGTGTCTTTGAGGCTCTGGGTTTGCGCGTCGGCACGCCACATCCTCTGCCTCATTTCCTGTGGGGTGAGCTGTCCGTTAACCCCACCTCTGAACATGTGAAGGGTGGGGCTGATCGACGCAGAGAGACACCACAACGTGGTCCATTTGCAGTTTAAGCATGTGTAGCTTTTGATTCTCTCTTTATTTAAAAAAAAAGGTTATTTTATTTTAATTTTTTTATATCAGTCTCGTGTAGCGATTTTCAATGATACTTATGTCAGATCTGTTTTTTGTCAGAGCTCAAGGAGCTCAGTGCTTACAGTAAAATGGAGGATCCCATTTTGGATTTAGCATTGGCCAAAATACATGTGTTTATCCTCGTGTCTTTCATCATGGTCTGGACTACGCAGCATGCAGGACTCAACCTAATCATTCCCCTTCAATACCCCCACGTTCAACATCCTCGCAGCCACAACTGAAAGCTTTGCCTGGAGAGCGCTTCCCCAAAACTAAGGACTTAGATTTCAGTGCGGCACCAAAATTACGGTTTACAGTTAACTTTCCACTGACAAGACTTGTTGGCCTGAAATCGCTTATTTTTTCCCTTCCAAACTACTTCTCTCTGAGACCTGTGAGTCATCTACTCTTCGCCTCTGACATCATGCTTTCTCCATCTCCTTTTTATCCAATTGTTTGAAATACTTGAAATAATAGAGACTACTTTAACGTGGGTAAAAATAACCCTGAATGTTCTAACAATCGGTGCAGTCATTCGTTGTTCAGCGTTTCCTAGCATGTTCATTAGCAACAGGCGAGATAAATATAACAACATATTTGTTCCCACTGGTGGTGCAGAGTACTGAAGGTATATCTTTCTTTTTTTTTTAAAGACAGACTGTTTGTTTGGAGAGTCTGTAAGCGATGATAAAATGGTCTGTGCTCCACAGAGCATGGCCCTGCGCCGGCTAATCGCCCGCTCCACCCCAATTGTTCCATTATGTGTTCGGTTCCCACAATTAGCTGTGAGTAGTATTTCCTCCTCACTGTGCAGACTGTCCGGGGTTAATGCAGCTGCTTGGTGAGTCATACAGTAAGTCTGCTGCAGTCTACGTCCGCTCGCCTCTCGTTCCTTTTAACCTCTCGTGTTCATGACCGTGCCGCTCCCCAAGGACACACGTGTTGCAGCTGAAACCTTTGAAAGGGGCCGAATCCCTGGAGAAACCAAAAAGGGAGAGCAATACTGCTTAATAATGTCTCTGTGTTTTTCTATCACTGCTCATGTTAAACCACAGGAGGGTCTGAGCACAAGATCAGAATCTGAACAGGACCCCGTTAAGCTTGGAGTGGAGGTGTGGGAGGGGGGGGGGGGGGGGGGGGTCAATTAGTCAAAGATGTCACTGGATATGTGAGCAGCATGTAAACTCATTAAAAGCTCAGTATGAGAGGATCCGTGCACACATTAGAAAAAAGCAGTCAAGGTTTCTTTTTTCAGTCTTTCAATCGTAGACAACGATTACGTAACTGTGGCCTCGACCTTATTATTCCAAACGTTTGGTGGTGCACTTTTGGTTTGGTTATTTTACCCACGATTACATCATTCTGGCCACACATGTTCTCTCACATCCTCTTCCAGGTAAAGCATAAGAGCTTGAAATCATCAACACTTACCAATCGTAAAAGGGCCAGTCGGCTTATACTGAACGTGCTTGTGTGTGTGTGTGTGTGTGTGTGTGTGGACCTGCGGCTGTAACTGACGTGGCCTTAAAGGGTTGATACATTGAGATTCACTTCACATTTCTCTCACTCATTATGGAACAGCAAAGAAAAGGGAAGTTGGAGTGTAAAAAGGCAGCCCGACAAAAAGAGTTCAAAGTGAGAGAAGCAGGAATGAGTAGTACGGGGACACGAGGAGAAGCCGTGGAGGCCTCCGCGTGGGGGCATACATACATAAAACCTGCAGCGAGAGTGAAAAAAGTGAGGGAGGGACGCGGCGATATGCGAGGGAGTAGCAACCTTCCATCCATTGCAATCACAATCAGCTGTCACTGGGTGTGTGTGTGTTTGTGGGAGAGCCACTAATCGACAGTGCTGTGTGGGCGGGGAAAGGTCCGTGCGGACGGCGCGAGCGTGTCCACCTTTGCGGCCCAGGAATGTCCTCCCTGCGATGGAGGAGGGAACGTGCGAGAGAGACAGGCGTCCTTCCCATCGCAACACACACTTTGACGAGATGCCGCACAACTGGGGATTCTAAACAGGGGGCGGACTATTGAGTGGAATATTCTCAGTCTTGCCATTGACGGCAACGCAATGAAGTCCACAATCGTACAGCAACAGATTGTTTTTTTGCCCTCCTGGTCTGACTTAGATAGGACCGCATGCCCCATCTGGTCCCATCTGGACTCTTATCGCCGGGGGCAGAGACGGGTCCAGATAGATCAAGTGGGCCTTTATTCTTGGATTAGATTAATTCAATTCCTGAAATAAGTAATGAATCCAGGCAGGGATGACATTAAATGCATCCACTTCTAAAAGACAAAATGGAAAGATCACGCGGTGGAATCACAAATACTCCCAACTCCCGTCTGTACTTTCAAACGAGGCCAAACAGACCTTGTTAAAGTTACGTGTGGGGCATTGCGGCTTCCTTTGATAGTGGGAGAGATGACATGAAGCATAGAGTCTAACTGGGGGAAGGACTTGTCCTTAATGTCGTGAGCAACAAATAAGACCCAAATTAAACCTTGTTAACATTAGTTGGACATGAAGTCCAACTCCCACGTCGTAAAACACCCACCCAGTTGTGTAAGTGTTCCTTAGTCAGCAGTCCTCCAGATTTTTTTTACATTCCCTTGGACCACGTCTCACCCTGCCGCACACGTAGGTGCTAGAGATGTGAGACATTTGTGTCAGGACTCCCAGAGGAGACCAACCCATACTGCCACAGTCACCATGGGCTTGGGCCTGGTCCCGGGCTAACAGCGCCTCACACTCCTTTCCATAAACAGATGTTTCTTTCTCCTTGCGGAAAGCTTGGCAGAGCCATTCTTTTCTCTAAAAAATGTTGACGCGAGAGAGGTGCTTCTTTCCTCATGGTCCCTCTTTAACGGCATTTGTCTCATACTTGGAGTGTGAGCTCAACATTTTAGTCATTTCTCAGAACGGGCACGGACAAAGGGCATTGACCTCTCACTTCAGCAGCCAGATGTGACAGGGACGTCATGGGCCCGGAGAGAGGCAGACAAAACTCATTAAGGAGCCCGGAGGGGGGGGTGGGGGGGAAGCAGTGTTTTTTTTTTACAGGATACGTAGGGGTTCGCTAGTTAAGTGAGCAGGCTCGAGGGAGTTGAGAAACCCCCCATTTGTGCAGCACAGCAGTGAAATTAGCTATTTCCTTTGTTTCCACTGAAAGACTCTGCCGGCTGAGCTCACAATCCGCCGGAAAATTTCAAGGACTTTTTTGTTTTTTTCTGCAGGAAAATGGGGCAGACATGACGTCTCCTACCGGTAAAGGTTGTTGTTTTAAAAATAGCCCCCCCCTCCTCCCCCTCTGCTCCCCACGGGCCGGCACCAACCCTGTCCCCCCGAGGTCCAGACCCAGCAAGCTCAACAGGGGGAAGCTGGAGGACTGTTGAGAGACAGCGGAGAAGTAGGAGAGGTATGGGGGGGGGGGGGGGGGGGGGGCAGGGGTTAAGTGGTAAAGCGTATTACCCCACCAAAGATGGGTAAATGCCAAGGGGTGGCGTGCCGCATCGCCTGACAACATGCGGGCAGAAGAGGGTGGGGCGCCTCCCAAAGCTCGTCGCGTTTCGGGTGTTCTCTCTCTCTCTCTCTTCTCGTCTCTCATCCATATGACCCTCTTAAATATAGAGCCTCTCTCTATTAATACATGCACGCAAACCCGCCCTGCCCTGCCCTGCAGCTCGCTGAGGCCTCAGCCCCCCACACACACTCTCCCCCCTCACAAGGCAAAGGAGGGGAGCAGAAAGAGAGAGAAAGAAAGGGGAAAAATACAAACTGGAAGAAAGCGAGGGGAAGAGAGAAAGCACTGATGCAGGGTGGGAGAAGTGAGAGGATGAGGAGTGAGTGTGAAAGGCGACCGAGGACGAGCTCTCGGATGAACGTGCGCGGCGTGCGTTGCTGTTTACGGGGCCCCGTCCCTCCCCTCCCCGTGTATGAGCACTGCTTTGGGAGCCATCCAAAAGGATATTCCTTTCTTCTCCTCTCTTGGCCGGTGCCAAAAAAGCCACAGACACGAGGCAGCAGAGCTCCGGCTATTACGTCACATTTCCCTTTTGGTGTCGGCAAATCAAACCTTGGCTCCAGAGCTCAAGAACGGTGTGAAAAAGACGGGAGGGAGTTCAAATGTTAAAATCAACACATACTTTTTCTGCCCTTGACCAAAATGTGGCTTTTCCATCAGAATAATCATCAGCTAAAGTGGAACATAACAAAAAAAGGCGGCAGTTGAACATATGAAACAAACATAAAGTATTTCAAATGAGTTGCACGTTAATTGCACGTTAATTAGCCGGTGAACACACAAATCAAAACGGAGTTTATTCTGCCCCCTGAAACCAGCTTCCACAGTGTTGCTGTTCATTCGCCCGGGATTAACACAGACAAAGAGCGGTGTGCGGTGGGCACATGGAGGCAGTGGGGGGGCGCAGACACACACACACACGCCGTGTGCTAACAGCAGGACCGACTTCACTTACTTGCATGTGTAAAGGCACAGAAAGGGCCGACCAGGGCCAACACCAGCAGCAGCTGAACGTTCATCGTGGCGAAAAAAGTTCTTCTCCTCCGACTCAGACAACCGCCAGGGATTCCCTCGGGGGGGGCAAAGAGCGCGACACCGGAGCTCTCGCACGCGCCAGACACGCACCAACCGGCCTCTCCGGAGGGGAAGGTGCAGGACAGCAGAATTGAAAAAGAAAAAGTAGGTGAAAGTAAATTCTTCAGGGGGCAGTTTGGTGGTGGTGGAAGTAGCGGCCCGAGATCCGGCTTGCTATCAGTGATAAGAGGAAGAGAAGCGGTGGAGGGATGTAGAAAGGACGAGTGGAGAGAGCTGAGAGTGGAGAGGCAGAGCGGGACTGGCACACAGCGGGACAGAGCAGAGACAGTGTGTGTGTGTGACTGCAGGAGGGAGGGAGGGATGGGGGGGTTGGTACTGGTGGTGGGCTGGGCGGGTCGAGCAGCGAGGGGCAGGTTGGTTTGGGAGGAGGGAATCCGGATTGGGGCAGTAAGGTGGCTTCAGCCCCTTGTGGTCCGGCCCCGTGTTGGATGTGCTCTCTTCTGGGGGCGCAGCCAAGCCTCCAGTGAGCAAACCCTGCAATATCCTGCACACACTGGGAAATACTGATGAATACACCGCTGACGTATTTAAAAAAAACACAAGCTTTTCAAACTATAAACTGGCCGACTCATACGATTAGAAAGCTAAAGCAACAGGTCCTGAAAATGCTTTCTGAATGAACAGAGTGAAATGTTAACAGAACAGTTAAGAGCCAACAGAAAGAAAGAGAGAGAGAGAGAGAGAACATAGCTACCTATCAGCACCCTCACCGGTACCTAAGGGTTAAACAATCTGTATCGATTTCTCAAACCATCAACCATCTTGTTCTCACAAAGGAAAAGCAGCAAGCGGCGCGTCTGTGGCTGACGGACCGAAGCAAGAGAGCGCCGCTGATCAAACGGGTTTCCCCGGTGAAAAGGAGCCGCAAACACAGTTAGAACATTGTGTGACTTTCACACAAGCAAGCATGGGTGGTCTGCCGGCTTTAAGCGTGATGGAGGGCAAACAGGCCGCTGCCCGGCACGAGGCTGACACCTGTTGGACAACAAGCAGCCACAACGCCAAGTCTCCGCTCTTTCAGTGTAGTTTAGATTTTTTTTTCCCCCCTAAGATGTTGGATTTAGAGACAGTTTTATCACTATAGCAAGTTGCAAACGGTCTGTTAACTCAAACACGCCGACAACTGGTTGAATGACGACAGCAGAAGTGCAGGTTTGCGCAGTAAAAACGGTTGATGACATTTTAATAAACACTGAAACAGATTTGAACTGTTAGATTGCCATACACAGATTATTTATAACACACGAAACGCCAATGCCATTTTTTACCACTTATTTACAATATACTGAAGATATGTACATACGGTGTCTCCTGAAGGACAGATAACAAAATACTTTCTCTCCATTTGCTGTTTTCTTTTTTCAGTCTGTGTTTTTCGAGGGCAAACATAGGAGTAACGTATTGTTATTTACAGGGACAACAACACACAAACATACTAGATATATATGCTGGTCACTGTTATACAGCATGTAGTGGCAATAATAAAGATTTTTTTTAATTTTTTTTTCACTATGAGACCTTGTTTAGACCATTCGAAACAATCACTGAGATCCTCTAAAAGAAAGAGCACTTTAAAGTCCCAAATTTCACTTTGTACCCACATAATACCAACAAATTACTTTTTATATCCTATGAATATTTTTTGAGCTGTACGGAGCTGTTTGTTCAATGCAATCTGAGAAGACTATACACACTTGTACACACAGACAAAATTAATCATCACAGTAAGAAAAGTTGAGCCTTTGTTTAGTTTTCACTGATCTATTTCTTTTTTTTTTTTTAAATGCCATTTAAAGAAATATAATCTTGATGTTTTTTCTTTTATTTCTGTTAGCTAGATCCTACCAAGTTTGGTCCTGTGCAAAAACTGCTAGCCGTCTCCTAAGCGAGGCATCTTGAGTCCGGACCTTCTCTGCCCGGTCATAAGTGATAATATGCACTTTCCCAAAACGACAGAACCATGAAACGTGGAAATAGATTTGTATCCTCGCTGCCAAAGTCCAACTCTTGCCGGCGTCTCACTTTTATCTTAATTAGCGCTTGCTTGATTGAGCAACTGAAAAGCCTCTTCCACACTATTTTCCATCCGTTAGCTTATAAGCTGACCAATGAGGGTTTGAATCGGGTCATCGGCGACAGAAGCGAACAACAGACAGCGAAGCTCGCGTACGGATGCGTGAACGGCTTTGCGTTGGTCTGATGTGGTATGTGAATGTAAACGCCCTGAGAACATGGCACCATGGACACGCACACAAACACACGACGACGACAACAACACTGAACTAAAAGTTTAGACTTCAATGTGACAGAACAAACATTAAGAGCGGATTGTGGTGCATAGAACTTTTTGGGGGCAACGGAAGCTTTTATGGTGCCAGTTTTAACCAGCAGGTGATGCTTCACTCAACCACTGACTCGAGCTGCACAATTACTACTTTCCTCTTCGTAAATCATCCTTCTATATGTAGGCTGCAAAGAGGGAACACAGATGCCCAGATACAAGAAGGATGAAATAGTTTGTTGAATGTGTGTGTGTGAGAGATGAGTTTCGACAAAAAAACAAAGTTTCTATTCACTTCAGGCACAGGCGCTGGAATTTTGCAGATACGGCACAAAAAAAACCAATTCACCAACAAATTGACACGTGTAACCCTGTTGGCACTGGGGGACATGACGTGGGGCAATTCTCAGAGCTTCAGACTTCATTTTTGCATCTCTTCTTGGTCCAATCCTGTGTAAGTCTCATTGTTTTGAATGATAGTCCTTAGATTCAACATCCAGTCCAGCAGGATCAGAAAAATAACCTTCTGTCCGTTTTCTGTTTGATTGTCCTGGGTTTCTTTTTCCACGCAGGTGAAAGGGTTGTCTGCTAGTTCCACACTCACCTGTCACCCGCGTCTCATCTCCAGTCTCTAAAGACTTCACCCGCGGCCAAGTTTAGACGATGGAGTCCCAGTCAAAGTCGTCCTGGATGTCGTCCGCGGCCAGCATGCGTCTCACCTGGAAGTGTCCCAGAGGCAGCCTGTGCTGCTGCTGCCGCTGCTGCTGGTTCAGCTGGCTGAGATGACCTGAACATAGAGGGAGAGCAGAGCACTAGGAGATGCTGTTGCACCAAGTGATGGAGGAGCTTTGCACAGGGGGGGGGGGGCACTGTTTGAGTAATGGGAAATGTAGGAACCAGTGTGTTTTGTAGTTGACTGGAGACTAAATCAATCAATGCAATACTAAATTGCTGTAGTAACCCTTTAATAGGTACCTGTTACTTTGTCAATGCTGCAGTCTGTCACGCCTTGTGTATTTATATTTCGTAGTAAGAGCACATGTTACAATGTCTTAATAAACACGGGGAAACCTAAAAACTTGAATGTAGATTCTTTCATCTTTTATGAACGTTGGTGTTTGACATTACATCTTGCTTTTTTACTCCATGGTGTCATATTACTGCTATCAACTACCGATCAAACACACACACACACACACACACACACACACACACACACACACACATCTACTCTTCACTGGCCCTGCTCCTCCTGACCTGCTAAGAGTGCGGTGGAGGAGTCACCTGTCATGGTGGGAGCTGTGTTGCTCATGGGAGGCATGTGGGGGTACCCTGGTGGGCCCATCAGAGAGGAGATGCTCTGTCTCGAGTCGATGTACAGGTTCCCTGTGGGATGACAGACGAGAGGGCAATGACTTAACCGCCACGTTAGAATCCCGTCCTTCACACGCGTGCCTCCGCAGGAAACACCGAGCCGCGATCGCCGGCACACAGCTTTACTGCCACCTTATGCTAAGCTTGAGGAATCCTACAGAACGTTCTGGAATTCCCATTGGGGAAACGTATTTCCGTCTCCTCATATTTACTCAGACTTCCACAAAGCCGACAACATCCACAAGTCTCTTGTAGATCTACAACAAGGAGGGAGGGGAGAGACTGTAACGCAGCAACCATCGCAGCAGCAACGTGCAGAAACCTTCTTCTGTCGAGAGTAGGACCTTTATTAAAATAATGTTGTACCTTCGTGCTCTATTAAGTTCATCTGACTGCAGGATCAAATTGAGATCAACTCATGAATGGGAGCTTTTTGCATCCTAAACCGTAGCTCGCGGCGAGACGCCGGCTCCGTGAGGTCACCTGTGCTGATGTGTTGGTTGTGGTGGTTGTGGTGACCGTGCTGATTGTGCTGGCTGGCCTTCGGGTGCTGCGGCGCTCCGGCTGGCGTTGGGTGCGGGGCCTGAGGTTGTGGGTGGGCGGCGCCCTGCGGTGGGATGACCCCCGTGGCCGCGAAGAACTGGTTAACGGAGGAACACAGGTCGGCCACCTGGGCGGCGTCCAGCGACCAGTTGTTGAGCTCCGCCTGCCGCATGCTCTCCTTCAGGCCTGGTAGACGGACGGAGACAGACCGGAATGTTTTGCAGTTTTGATGTAGAACTTTACCTGCAATTTCTTTCTGGTCTCATCGTCAAAGCTACATCACGCTCGTTAAAGTTAAAAACCAAATTAAACAAAAGTCAACATTTCATAGCTGCTCATTGGCACCTCATGTGCATTATAGAAGATAAGAATAATAATAACTACATATCTATTTTACCACCTTGACAAAGAGTTTACAAAGTGCTTTCACAGACAACAGTGCAAGTTGATATTAACAGAAGTCTTTTGCATCGTTGTATTTACATGACATTTATGTTTTTTTCAGGTTTTGAGCTGTAATATCAAATAATGTGCTTTCAGTGTAAGGGGTGCACATCCTGTGATTCCAGGATTGATACGATTATTAAAATATATAAATAATACAATATGTAAGAAAAGAAATAACAAAAATACCACGATCGCTGTTGATGAGATAAGCATTGATTCCTGAACCAGGTCCAGTCTTCTCTTTAATCATGTCGACAGTAACAAGTCAATAATATGTAACATATATCATTGGGAAGTCAAATAGTGACAGTAACAGTTGGATAAAAACATACAACATGAAGTCACTGTCACTAGTTTCCCACCTAAATTACAAGTGATGAGGTCTTACAACGTTGCTGTTGGGTTTGGGGACAAAGCCGCGTCCTTCTTTTCTTCCATCAAAGACACTAAGCATCCATTCACAACCTGCAGTGTGATGTCTCCCAACATTAAATTCCTATTGCACTTGGCGTCCACAGAGACGAGACGCTGGCCCCTGTTCTCTGGAGGTGAGCCAGAAGCGGTGAACGCTGGCATTGCAGCGGTGTGAGGAGGGTCGAGAGACACAGCGAGAGAGAGAGAGAGAGACAGCTGTTCTAAGACCAGCAGTCAACATCCATCGATGTTT
Organism: Gasterosteus aculeatus; assembly: GCF_964276395.1. Classification (NCBI taxonomy): domain Eukaryota; kingdom Metazoa; phylum Chordata; class Actinopteri; order Perciformes; family Gasterosteidae; genus Gasterosteus; species Gasterosteus aculeatus. The sequence goes on along the minus strand of NC_135689.1, from coordinate 13,433,259 downwards.
CCGGCTTTGTGTGCTGACCGTGATAAGAGGCTGTTACCGAGCCGGGGCCTAATTGGATTATTCACATCATATAACGGGGAGGGAGGGAGACAGCGTGTGGGTGTCTTTGTGCGCGTGCTTGTGTGTGTGTGTGTGCGCGTGAGAGCGACGGAGAAACACAGAGAGGGCAACCTCTCAGAGGCAGGATAATGACTTTTATTAGGCCACTAGTATTACACCACTGCATGTTATTATATTGTGCCTCCAGGGTGAATGTATAAGAAAGCTCACAGAGGAATCATAATGGTTTAATCAAACAGATCGGCATAATAAGCATCAATTCAAAACAGGCTCCAGTAGACGGCTCCATCCTGTCAGATGCTGTTTACGCTAATGGCACCAGGACTGTTGGTGGTGATGTGTGTGTGTGTGTGTGTGTGTGCAGGATGTGCGTTACCTTGAAACGGGGAGAGGTCTACGTCAGCCCAGTTGTAGCTGGTAGCAATGTGGCAGCTCTCCTTCAGCCAGTCCAGGTTGGGGTACCAGTCAGACGACATGCCTGGAAGAGAGACAACACAGACGCGTCGAAAGAAAACGCCGGTTGTCAGTCGTTCGTAAACTGAGGAAATCGCGAGGTTCTCGGGGCACAGGCTGACATCTAGAAAAACATTAGATTCTAAATAATTCTAAATAAAAAAGAAATAAACAGCAATATCACATCGGAGAAAGTGAATTCAGATAATACTAATTTTCTTGATAAATTACTTACTAAATACAAGCTTTGTGTGATGAGTGTGTTAGTGTCATCATCATATCATTATCGTATCATCCGACCTGATCACTTCACACTCCATTTATAAATACACTTTCACACACTCATCATACACTTGTGTAGAGTATTGTTATCTGTTCAACTGTGCACATTATTATTATTATTATTATTATTTTGACCCATTTTAGTTTTAGTTTATATTCTACTATATAATACTGTACATTTAAATTGTCAATGTCATTTTTCCTGCCCTGTGTTATTTGTCTTGTTGTCCAACGTTATGCACCAACCGCCATGTCAAATTCCTTGTATGTCTAACATATCATATCCTGATTCCTTATCCAGATGACAACAGTCACAGTAAAGTTCTGCGATCAACCACAAGGTGGTGTGACTTCACCTTGAAAAAAAGCCAACCGCAGGTTTGCTTTCATTAAGGACAAAACAGAGGAGATGCTTTTCACTGCCTCCACCACCACGAACTACAAAAAACAATAACTGAGATGCCGTGGATCAAAGACTGAAGAATTGCTTTCGCTCATCCTCGGCTTGGTTAAGGGAAATGCCAACCTAGATAAATAATGTCTGAAGAGTACCTTTTTTGGCCTGAGCTGAGTAGCAGACAAACAAAGACTGGGAATATGAGCAGGAGAAGCCTGGGAGAAGCTTTGGAGATGCGAGTCTGTATCGGCCCAGCCTCCTAATATCAACTGCTCTGGGACCTTATAGAGGAAATGCAATGAGTCTGTGCAGAGACAAGCCAATTTGGCTTTCTATGGTGAAATGTATTTACACTAATGTCGATCAGAACCAATAGCTAGGATATTACACCATACACTTAGACTAGAGGCTTCCCTTTACAAGAAAAAATAAAATAAATAAAAAATAGAAAATAGAACATTTAACATTTCCCAACTGCATCCTTGAGTAGTGTTATATAACTCAGGGTGTTTGCTTTTGGCTGAAGAAAGATTTTCTTTTGAAAAGTTGTGTTTAAAGCGTTTTTCAAAAAGAAAAGACGACGTTGCTTGTTGACACCGTTCGCTGCCAGACGCTTCCAGCAAAACCTCAGAGCCTCAAAGCTCCCCGTCCTCACCTGCCGAGGGGCACGTTTGTCCAGTGTGACTCTGGTGGGAGAGGGGCGGGTGCTGCTGGGAATGAGCAGGGCGCTGTGGGTGTTGGCCGTGCTGACTGTGCGGCTGGTGCTGGCTGTGGGCGGAGTGAGGGGGGAGGTGCTGCTGAGGGTGGTGGGGGTGGTGTGACGCCTGACCGTGGTTGTGTTGTTGTTGTTGTTGTTGTTGTTGTTGTTGGTGGTGGTGGCAACCGCCGTTCCCCGCCCCAGGAGAGTGTTGGTAGGAGCACGCGGTCCGGGCCTGCTGGTTGGAATCGCCAGGCATCCCCATCAAACCTCCTGGAAAAAAAACACAAGAAAACATTGGGAAGGGGAGGAAAATAAGCAAGAAAAGGTTCTGATTATTAACAATACAAAACAGGTAAACTTGCAACGTTTCTTGCAAATGCCTTCTGAGCACGGACAGATCCCCAGGGGACAGGAGACTTCTATTGTACTTTTTGCCATCATTTATATGGTGTGTCAGTGTTTGGGACATACCTGTCATTTGGTGTGAATAAAAGGAAGGAAACAGAAGGACGCCAAGTAATTCTTCTTACTAGTGTCTTGACATTTTGGACTTTTATTTAATGGAAGATTGGATTTGATTTACTGGCATCTAGTAGTTTCTTGCAGATTGCAGCCAACTAAATATTAATAGTAAACCCCAGCAGCGTTAAAACGTATTATTGTTGTTATCTTTAATAATTTAGCACCAAAGCACCTTTAATACCATGTTTTGGTCCAAAAACCTACCTTGAGATGAGGTGAAGGCTCTCTCTCTAGAGCAGTTCTGGGCGGCAGTAGAAAGAAGCCAGATACTACTAATTACTACTACTACTACTTCCACTACAAATCCAACAAATCTTAATTTCCAACAAATAGCTATTAATATCATAATAATACATTATACTGTATGTTATACATTATATAAATAATATATAAATATTTACCTAAAAGTTAAGTTATGTAAGTTAAATCATCAATCGCTGTCAGTGTGTTGAAGAATTAATATGGTTAAATAAACAAAGAGAGAGAGAGATGGTTGTTCAGTGTGACCAGCAGAGAGAGTACCGTCGTCACCAACGTGTTTTCTTTCTATGACTACAATTATCTATATATATATAGATATATATATATATCTAGATAGATATATATATATATCTATATATATATCTAGATAGATATATATATATATCTATATATATAAATGTCTGAAGAGTACCTGAAGAGTATATATATATATATGTTAAGATGTTTTCTTTTGTTCCCGTGCGATCACTGAAGTACACAGAATGTCAGAGCCGTACTTATAAGATCTCTTCAAACACCGCAGGACTGATACAAAGGGCTTGAATATGTATTTTTCTTACCAACACATCACCATGAAATGTGCGATCATGCCGAGGCTATCTGAGCGCATCGCAGTGACTTTTCCCTCCTGACGTCAGGGAGTAGTTAAGCTTTACCTGCTCGACGGGTGGGGTGGGGGGCGCGGGGTCGAAGTGGAAGGCCCGGTGACCCGAAAGCTTCAGGAAAGCAATTAGCAAGATGCTTCTCAAACTGCAGAACCGATCTAATTAGCTGCTATCAAAGCTGCAAAAGCCTTTGCTCCGCTCCACCGTGGATGTGTTGTGCGCGTTTTCCTCGTGCTTCTGTTGATTCTTCCTCTTAATTGCCTTTACCCATTAGACTGAGCGAGTCGTAAAACGCAGATATGCGGAACAACGGAGCTGTTTATTAAAATACAATGTAAGAGTAGAGTGTGCTGGAGGTTAACACTGGAATGCTTTTACAGCGGTGAAAAGCAATGTTAAATGCGTAGCGTTTCATTAAGGAGCTTGAGGCTGACAGTTAATTATGTGCATGACATCGAGGTTTACACGTTACATGTGTCAATTAGGATGTTCGACAGGCCCACGTGAACAGATACACACTAATCCAACACTCAAAGAGACCCACCTTGCCGCGAGAAGGACTGCTCGAAGACACACTTGTAAAGACTGCGGAAGGAAGAGCTGAGGTCCTCGGAGTCCGAGAAACAGAGCGGCTTGTCCCGGGACTCCAGGATGGGCAGGTCGTACTGGGGCTGAGGGGGGGGCGGCGGCGGCTGGGCGGCCTGCTGGAGACTCATGGACTGGGACGAAGGCTCCGGGTGGCTACTCACCTTCAAGACAGAGGACAGGGAACAGACATCGAGACCGTGAGAAGGACAAAAAATACAACCAATGGAGGGATCGGTTTAAAAATAAAATAAAAAACATCTACGGCTGAATTCACAATGCAGCGCTAATATGACAGAATAATCAGAATGTAACGTGGCTCTGTGTGCCTTCCTGGTAGCTGACTGGAAGCTTCAGGGACATTTTGCAGTTCTCATCATTTATAGCGACGTATTGAGTTGGGCAGAGCTGCTCTGTGATGCTTTGAAGCAAATGACCACAGGCTCCACGCGGAACCTCCCTGAGCTCACAAACCCCAACTGGCATGAACATGTAGTGTCTCTGAAACGCATGACAAATACAAAAGGTGATGCAGGAGGAGGCTGTGCAGGTGGAAGGAACTAATCAACTGAACACCAAACAAATTCAATGAGTGGCAGATGTTTATATTGACTGCATATATATTTATATGAATTTATATGGACGTAGAATTGATAAGCGCATAAAAACACACACAAAAACACGGCGGTGTTTGATATCTGGGAACGACAACGATGCTGGTACCTGTAGAGACTGAGAGACATGAATTTCAATTGGCAGAGCTGCATTGTAAAACAGATTAAAAGTAACATTCAATAGTTATTTTCAAGAAATGTAATTGATTTTCCAACTGTACCATTCAAATTAATCTTTCACATTAATTCTTTATAACAAATTATGTTGAGTTTTTTTATTCGCTAGGGCTATCATACCAAATTCAATTTCACCCAATTAAAAGGGAATCTTCACTGGCACTAATTTCCTTTTCGTACGAACACAGAAACAACAAATCCACTGCTTGGTTTTTCCGTCTCCTTGAGTGATTGCCGCCTGTCTCCCCTCAATCATCTCGTCCTAGCTCTCATCCTGCTCACCAGACTCCCAGCAAACACGAGCAATTTGCTGCGATCAGTGTGCCTCCGCGGCAGACTTATAGCGCAACGCGTCCCCCCCCCCTCCTCCCACATCTACTCCAACTGCCTGGATCGAGATCCCTGCCAGCGATGCCAGGAGTAATCCCCGTCAGGTAGGGAGGGGGGGGGGGATCACTCGTGCCAGGTAATGAGGCAGAACTAACCCTGATCCCAATGGACCAGACCGCGGATGAGGGTCTGGGGCGATCGGAGGAGGAGGGCCACGGATGGAGGAGACGAAAAAAGAAGGAGGAGGAAAACAAAAGACGGCCTCTGGAGACGAGAGGTTAACGAGATGAGATTGCGCTGACCTTTGCTAATGCAGGTGGCAGGTGAACGGGGGGAAGTGATTGATGGTAAAAAGGTGAGCAGCTGTTATAAGGGAGAAATAACAAAGGGTTGGGACTTCTCAGTGCTGCTGTCATCTTGGACCAAATGTTTTTGGGGCTGAGACTGGCCATTAAAAGTGTGTCGTATTTGGTTTGAAAGGGAAAGAACACAAACACCTTGACAGACATTTGAAAGACACGACAAGCCTTTAAAAAGACCCCGCAATTATCGGTGAACATTCATTTTTTTTAACCAATTATGAGGGAAAAGAGTGTAAAGCTGTTTGCTCCTGTTGCAGGTCTTTGCATATGAACTTGTGACATCTCAAATTTAGAGGTCACGTCACTGTTGGTATTTCCTGTAAAAAGCTTTGATTATATAATGTGAACTCCGTTTGATCTGCTGAGGATACATTGTTAATAAATATTGTCATAAAAAATTGTCAATAAAAATCATTCAGCATGGGACAGTTTAGTTCCTGGGAGAAGGGTTGTCTGATCTAGTGCAGACGTCTTTTAGAGCATTAGGATTAGAGCATTAACGCAGCCAGAATCAAAAGTTTCAGTGTATCTGTGGCCTGCTGAGGCCCCCTTACAGAAGATAACAGAGACGATAGAAATAAACCTCACTGCGTGTGTGAGCATGTGACTGCAGTGAGAGACAAGACCGTCCGATGCTTACAAATGTATTAATTAATTAAATTAATTAAAATTAATTAAAAAATGTATTATAACCTTTTTCTCTGTCAAAAATACTGGAGTGGTCATTCATATTGATCCAAGTCAATAGAGTTAAACTGTCAACACAAAAAGGGATGACTCAAATATTTCCTTCAGTTTCATCATTTGCATCATCATCACTTGACAGAGGCAGGTCTTTGAAAAAAATACCAGCAATATTCACGGATGCGGCATTTATTTGTGCAACCTTTAAGGATGTTAAGGGCCGCCTGCAAACAGTGTTGTTGGCTTACTAACAAACAAAAATATGATTCACGGACGGTAATGCAACGTGTAATGCACTTGTAATTGCACTTCACACCACACCTCTGAGAAGAACAATATACAAGTACAAAGATCTTCATGGGTGTCTGCAAGTTGATTTTTTTCCAGGAGCCCAATTGAAATCCTCCAGATAGAAAACATCCATTTTTCGTGCATGTCAAGCAGAAATTAATTTAGCCAAAAATGTGAATTATTTTGCAAGAGAGCATGACTAAAAATCAATGGATTCTGCAGACTAAAAAAGACACGCGAATGTTTCTGCTCATGCCATCGGCTTAACTTGTGTGGAGAATAATGCAAACGTCTTCTGTGCATACTAAACGTGCTCAACAGAATCCGATTGAAACTATATTTGAAATGTGTAGAAATGTGAAACAGAGCTCCAGCTGCACTGTAGATCCAGCGTCGTTAGCTGGTTACCACCTCCTCAGTGGGCTAAGGGTGCAGCAGACACCTTCCGTACCCACTGAGAGTGTCTAAACTGGGAACTGAATCATCCAATTTATTTCAGAAGCAAAGCGAACATCGTAATTAATTTTTTTTTACTTTAATGCTGTCGGTGTAACGTTTGCCTGTTCCGGAGAAAAGAAAAAAAGAAGAAGCAGAGTGTTAGAAAGGCCCGGCCTTGAGTCTGCAGCAGCACTAGGTCAGCTGCTGACCTTGTGCAGACAGAAATGAGAATGGAGAGATTTTTCTGCAGCAATCATTTGACTGTCACCCAAAAATAAAGAAAACAACTCACTGCTGTGTAGCCGTGTACGCCACTGACGGCCGGGTTCAGGTTGTTATGGTTGACGGATGCCAAACTGGGCTCTGAAAGGCTGTTGCTCAAGCTGCCCAGACTACCAGGACTCTCGCTGCCTTCTGCCTCAGAGTTGTACAGTGCAACCTACACACACACACACACACACACACACACACACAGGATACAATCCATGTTAATGTGACAGTAAAGGCATTTACACAGGGCCAAGTGTTGAGGCAATACTTGCACCATATAAACTCCTCCAAAAGGCAGTTAATGGGGATTTTATTGTTCCGCTCCCTCATCTTTTTTCTATCCGTGTACTCCTCTCCAGCCTGAAGTAAACTCTGCCCACCTCCAGAAATTAACCATGCACCATTAACTGACGAGACAACTCATGAGGAAATATGGAAATTAAAGTGCCGGTAAATGCAAATTGGTCCCGCGACTGCATGACAGCATGGAATGTTAACTAATGATGATCTTTCTTCCTTGAACATGGTAATTTTGATTAAATGCCATGACCCAGAAACAGCTAGGTAACTTCGGAACTGACTTTATTGTTTGAAAATTGGGCACAGATTCAGAGGAAGTGCACTGCATACGGTCTTGTGGAGACAGATCACAAAGCTTTTAAAAGAAAAGCCTCAGGATTATGTTGAATCATGTTTTCCTTGTTTTCTTTGACTGCCAGTAGTGGTGAAGAAGAGAGACAGCATTACCTCCAGGCTACATTTAATTGTATAGACAAATGTAAAATCCTAGCCTACGGCTGAAGGAACAGTTGAGGCTCTCCGGAACATCTGCAGGGCGGAAAAAATAAGCATTTTCTAAAGTCAGTTTCTTTAAGTGTTAATCGTGAACTGTTCCTGCTTTGGTGTATTTGATGACATCTGAGTGAACATGTAATTTCCCTGCTCTGTTGCTGTCATAACAAGAGAATAATTATGTGATTTATGAGAACATTGTAAAAATGTCATCTGTACATTAGAATTGAAAAGGAAAAATAATAATTATCAATCACCTCAATGGCTTTTGAATGATTTTATCCAATTTGTTTATTTGAAGTCAAAACAATATCTGAATAAAAAAAGAAATAATGACATTAACGATGTTGCTCAATGAAAATAGTTCCTGTTATGCCATGCTCTTAGTATTATCTTATAGGAGTATCATTTTCAGACGAACAGGCACACTCCAATCACAAACATTAAATATTAGTGTGCAAATGTGTTATCAAAGAAGCTGCGATGCGCTGCTGTTGCCTGCAGGACGCCACCTGTCTGGATGTGGGCGGACATCATTGGTGTTGGCATCGGCGTCATTATCATCAAGGTCTTTCTCTCCTTGCTCGGAATAATTTATTTTCTTTTTTTTTTCTGTATAGTGACGGCTCAGACGAATCAAGTTTTGATATTCCCTCTGGTAAAACAAAATAAGTGCAACATGCAAGAGGCAAATTACACCAAACTGTCAGCGAAAAACAACATCGCTTGATGCCCACCTCTCTGTTGTCACATTTGCTAGACTTTATATGGCTGTGCAACAAAACTCAAACTCAATGATGTTGTATACACAAAGTTAACTTAGACTTTCCTACAATCTGGTGACTGATGAACAATAACCAAATGATGAGTCCACTAACGGGTCAGATTTGAGAAAATGCCTGCTGCCTTCCTTTAAAACTGGCCAGATGGAAGCTTCATTGAGAGCGTTTCCCTTTTCTTCTCTCATTCACTAAAGACGTTCATTTAGAATTTATTGGTAGAATTGTTGAAACTGTAAGTATGACGGTAACTTCTCTGCCCCTCTGCACAACGATGGATGATTTGGGTAAAATAGAAACTATTTAGATTACATCAATCTATGCAGGACTCATTTATTAATTTCATTCTATACAAATTACCTTTAACAAGATACGTGCTTATTTTTTTCTGACACACATAGAAGTAGAAATATCAAGAAATACAATTATTAAATAAAGCTGGAACCAGCATTCTTCCTATCTTTGGTGGATTATTGATTGCAGTAATTAAACACTTGGCTACATAATGATGGTGATACAATCACTTCTCTTATAAAAGGATTTCCTATCAACAAATCCTGTCAACTACGAGTCAAATGTGAGAACTGAAATAAGCCGTCACGTCCAGACCTTCACATTACGTCCCGAACAAACACTCGGGAGTTATCTGAGCTGCTGCTGGGGGGCAAATGTTCCTCTGTGGTCAGGATCAGACAAAGAGGCCACGTCCCACACGTCGCGTGGGTCGGAGGGTCAGTGGGGGCAGCAGATTAGACGGCAGTCAGAGGTCCCAGTCGCTGCACCGTGTCTGACTCTCATACAGACAGTCACACTCAGCTCGGCTTTTCAGTCAGCGTGTGTGTGTGTGTGTGTGTGTGTGTGTGTGTGTGTGTGTGTGTGTGTGTGTGTGTGTGTGTGTGTGTGTGTGTGCGTGTGTGTGTTTCAGTGCATAAGGTTGTGCGAAGGTGAGTGCCTGTAAAACAGTGTGTGGATGTGTGTGACCACCATGCATTGTTTGATCCTGTAAGACTAATTCGGCTGCAAGACACTGCTGCTTTGCCACATTCATCTCAGCTACTACAAAGGACTCCAGCGCCTGGACTACGGAGTCATCATTACACGTCATTGTGAAAGGAATATTCATTAGACGTTAAGCAACATTTTTCTGACAAGTTCTGTGTGTGATATGGAACAGAAACAAAAAACATGACAGCATAACACACTCGGAGTTAGTTGATCCAGCAACCCAGACATTAAAAACGACATGCTTTGACTGTGCTGCTGGACATTACTAACATTTCTCTCTATTTTATGATTCATATGGTTTTAAACAACCAGTTTCAAACTATATAAATGACTAGTAGTAAGAAACTGTATTGTGAACTTCCAGCTTAGAAATATAAAACAACCTTTTAAGCTCTGAGTTACAGATTGAAAGTCAGGTATAAAAAACATCATGTAAAATGTAAAACTCTGTGGCTTCCCAAACATTCAACTCTGGCTGCAACTGGTGATCATCTAATTATTGATTAATAGACGGATTGAAAACTGACACTGAAACTGACATCCCAACTTGCAGGACCCACAAGCTGTCCCACAGCCTTTTTTAGTGAAAGAACCGGAAGAGAAAACACGACAAGCATCACATTCTCACATCTGAGAGACTCTCAACAGGACTAATCATTGAGCTCTGCAGTCAACTGTGAACAAATACTACTTTTATAACAGGAAGAAGTTTTCAGATCAAATTGATCAAGTGCCAGTTGTTAAAGACGTTACTAAACTAAGTGTATGGTGGTCGCCAGCAGCCAAACACACTACAGCAACTCAGCAGTTCAAAAGCAACAAGGTAGGAAAGTACGTTCTTCCTGCTGACCATTACTCAATGTACTATTAGCTAGAAAGAAACAATTGCTGGTGTCGTACCTTGTTGGTCACGGCATTGATGGCCAGAGTCGGGGACGCCCTCCCTGACATGATGCAGTCCATTCTCAGAGACTCTGACTCCAGGCTGTACGGAGTTGATGCCTGCAAGTAGAGGACAGAGGACTGAGAACGGGGACGGGATGTGTTTTCCTTCTGGTTCTCCATATACTCGCATAGCGTCGCTTCATTTCAACACGCATACAATTCATTTTCATTCGCAAATTAAAGCTGGTGTTGGTAATCTTTAGAAACTACCAAGAGTACCGTTTGCTGGATTGAAAAAAAAACAAAGATCAAAGGAAATTGAAAAGCCCAGCGTTGCTGACTCCTTTGCAATAAAAGTAGCTCGCAGCACCAACGACAATAGTTGCTAAATGCAGCAACACCGACAGCCGTCCTTCAGGGTTCCCGCCAGACCCCCTCCCCTCAAACCAGCACTATGAACTCAAGCATGATGAACAAGCATGGCTTTTGTTAGTGTCAACAGCTGATTGTGACAGTGGAAATTACAGAGGAAATTTAATTTGATAAATGTCACGTGAAATCTGTGGACGCCGCGACTACGTGAACCCGCCGAGAGGCGCACTTCATTTTACGGGCACTCGAACACACTGTAAAGTAGATACATCGCTCGCACTTGATAAGATGACTGAAGCCATCCCTCATGCATTACATCCAAAAACGCATTTAGCAGCACTTCATTCTCCGCTGTCCTCATAAAGAGCTGCAGCACAGTTAGCCGAGTGTTTGGAATATGAAGAACTGTTCAAAGATCGATGAAATCAACGCCCACAAAGTGGAAAAAAAAAAATAAATAAAAACGAGGACAATATTTTTTTTTCCCCCTTGTTTGACTCCTTTCAGGGTTCAAGGCCGCTTGCGTGCCTTCCCAAACTGCTTACAGTAAGAGGATTGGTCGGTAACAATGCAATCTTTAATTTATGATAAACTCCCAGTGAAATGGGTTGTCGGTTCCCCGGTGGAGGCACTTAAGAAGAAGACAACGGAAAGGTGAGGAGAGGAGTGAGCAAGGCGTGTGGAAGAAGGGGAGCGAAAAGGAAGAATAGGTGGGGAGATAATTGAGCGGTGACAGAGCGGCAGACAGGCAGACAGAGAGGCATGCAGGAAATGAAAGAGAGTGATTGTGCTGAGGGGCACCGGAGACGCAGCTACTAAACTAAGTGTACGTTGCCTGTCTACACATTTATACAATGCATTTATGCAGCTGCCGTCTAGCCTCTTTGCCAACTTCAAATCTTTTCATTTGCACAACTGCTGTCACCGGGAGACGTTAAAGACTTTGACAGTGTAGCCCCGGTGCATCAAAACCTTGATGAAAACTCAACACTGCCTTTTTTTCTTATTTTTCTTTCTTGCAGCCGGTCACGCTGCTTTAAATCTCAGCACCTAAAACCTCGGTGTTTCTCTTTAGCCCATGTGACAACCCACAGTGTGTCTGCCAGCAGTGCAAGTGAGGCGTGAGGAAAGGGGTCGAAGGGCCTCTCCATGTAAGACGAGATGACAAGGCTCTGAATTAATTAATGTTTGTAATAAAAATAAAAACAGGGTGAAGAAAATATGTCTAATGGCAGCCGCGGGGCCTTCTGTGGTAATTAACTGGAACACAAGCATAGAATACTCTCCCTCCTCTCCATCCCACTACTCTTACTTTTCTCCCTCCGTCCACTCGATTTTCCCTTCTCTTTACTATCTACCTTGGGGTCTTCTTCTGGATGCAGAATGCAATGGGAAAAAAACAGATTGGTGTCTGCACACTGGAATTATAACTCCCACTTGAAAAGGTTGCTCATTTGGTTGCTCAACCTTGGTGGAAGGTTTAGGGTTGTCATGCTAAGTGAATTTTAGGGTTCATACGGAATGTTAATAAGATATAAATTCAGAGTTACAGTTTTATATGTTCTATTTACGCTGTTTCAAAGGAGCGTGCGGTCCTGTCGGATCTGCAGGGGTAGCAGATTAATACCTGCAGCCTCTTTAACCATCGACATGTCGCTAAATGCCACGGGATCGACTCCCGCTAGGTTGGCTAGCTATGAGCATGCTAATCAGCTGTAGCACATCTATTTTATCTATCTATAATAGTTGAAACAAAAGAGGTGAAGCAGGCACAGTGGATACATTTTGCAATTTGTGTTCTGCATCTATTGTGCATTTACTTGCTCTTTTCTGTGTAAATCCAGAATCCACGTGGTTAACAAGCACATGCAATGTATGGTGGAGTCCTTGTTTGTTGAAGAGTTTTAGCTGGTTCTCTCATGTTACATAGAAACTGGCAGAGTTGCTGGAGACCCGAGTCTCTTGTCAGACACAGGGACGTCTTCTAGCTTCGAGGTAATAACCGGGTCAATATCAATCAAAGGCACGAAGCAAATCTGGTGTCACAGAACCCGGCGTGTTTTAGCCACGGAAAAAAAAGGTAGTACAAAGTAATTGAGGTCTTTGCTAATTGCGCGTCTTCACAGAATCCTAATTACACAACCCTATTCAAAGTCGCACTTTTTCTGGTGGACAATTAGACTAATGGAGAGCATCTGAACAAGCACATCACGCAGCAAGGGAGAGTCAGACAGTTAGCTGACCTGCTCGCTGTTGTTCCTCACACAACTGCGCGGTGTCAATACACGGAGCCCGGGGGTCGGGGGTGAGGTCACCGCCTCAGTTGACCAGAGACGCTTTAGATCAAGGCTTTGCCATCTTCCTTGAAACAAATCTTACACTGCAATGTAACTTTTATATTTGTATCAGTGTGTTTTTTTTAATTTAATCTTCTATTCGATCTATTCCGTCTTAAATGACCCTTTTCTAATGTGTTTCAATGGCAGTTTGACTTTTGTTTTCTGTAAAGTGAAATGTGCTTAAAAATAAACCAGCCCTTTCTCGCTCTTGTGTTTTTTGGGATCAGCGCCCTTCTCACTCAGCTTCATCCATTGCCAATTTCATGTCAGTGAGCTTGAACCAGTGCTGATAAATATTTAAAAACAATGGAAACTAGGAAAGGAAGGTCAGATTATTGTCTTGTGGCAGCAAAGAGCAGGATTTTATGAAGCATCTTTAGTCAGTACTTACCCTCTCGCCGGAGCGCGGCCTCTTCTTTGGCCTGCTGGGCACTGTGTCTTCTTTAGGATTGGTGTCTATGGCCCAGTACGAACCCTGCAGAGTGATAAAAAAAATATTAATAAGTCTTGTGTTTGATTGAAAATGTTCTCCACTTGTTTTGATCGATTTGTTGGTTTAGGCACATTTTCATATTAAAATAAGGAGTCAGCGGGGGACATTAACACTTCAAATAATAATACTGTGATTTTTGAGAAAATATTAATTTAATTTCTATAGATGTCACCTGTGAATTAAATACACAACAATTTTACCATAAAATTACCCAAAATAAGGCTTCAATATTTCTAGTTAAAAGTGTTTTTTGGATCTAAATCTTTTGTTGTGGTAGGCGATGGCCGAACAATGACATTTTCCTCCTCAGCATTAATAGAACAAATATGACTCTTTAGACAAAGTGGGTACACTAATATGATAAGGGTAATAAGTAGATCAACTTCCCAAATCTTCCCACATCCGTAACTAGTAATTACCATTTTTCAAAAATATAAACTCTGCAAACATGTATTTGAACACAATGTATGGGTTTGTCTGTCCATGTAAAGAGACACAAGCATACTACCATAGATTCATAACAAATATGAAATTAAATCTTCAAATTGCACAATTATATGAACGATCCATATGAAACCAACAAGAGTACCACGAGTTTTCACAGCTGTGAACACCAACTATCTTCTAAACCAGTCACTCAACACGCATTAACCTCTGTCCAGTGACTGAAGCCTCCATTCGCCTGCACTTGAATTCACACGTGAGGAACTAAAAAAAGGCGGCGCGATGGATGTTTAGTGGGCCTTTAGTCAGCCGAGGCCCGGCTGAGCAGCAGCAGCCCTCCGGTCGCCCCGTCCACAGACAATCCAACAGCGGAGCACAAGAACACATCCACTTGCTTCCGTAGAAGCCGACGACCTTCCCACACTTTGTTAACACTCTGCGGCGGCGAGGCGCACCAGCTCTGAGCCATTGGCTTTTATTTTTCATGTGCTGGTTGGTTCAATTATTATTCTCTGGAACACTAAGAATAAAATGAGGTTTTAGGAAACAACAGACAACGACTGATGTATAGAATGTAGGTGTACTGGGCAAAAAGCCATAACCCAACCTGCACCATGCCGAGGACAGACAATTACTACTGAACTCGTATTCCTCGCCTCTTCATGGCCGTTGTAAAGAAACAAGTATAGAATTAAATGCATCTAAGAAACAAAGGAGGACGATTTTAGGACCACCTGTTTCTCCGGCATCTAAAAACTAAATTGCCTTTTTTTAGATTTAAAAAGTGTTTTTATCAGTAGCCGTGATTGCGGCACTTTGCAGGCCAAGTTAGAAAAACTTGAAAGGGTCCAGCCAGGAGCAGCGAATACTATGAATCCTTCCAATGTAATCACCGTCCATCCCACTTCCCCTCTGAATCTACCTCGCGTCCGATAAACCCGACGCGTCTGCTGTTCTCCCACCTCAGCGGCCAATCACTTTTCTCTGGATTTATTTTTCCTGCGCTGCACATTTCTGCTTTTGCTTCCTCAAAAAAAAAATACACTGCAATCCTTTTGATGCTCAATGTGAAAACACAGCAGACTCCACAATGAAGACAATCAATGAGAAGCACAGGAAATCAGTTGCTCTTTGCCCCTTGATTTTTTTACCCCCCTTTCACTTCTCCTCCGTCCTCCCACGGAGGTCCAGAGCTGCCGACAGAATTCAGGACGCGCATCTAGGCCATACACACACACACACACACACACACACACACACACACACACACACACAGACACACACATACGGCTCGTCTCTGAACACCCCCCCACCCCCTCCTCCTCCGCCTCCCCCTCCCCCACCCTTGCCTCTTCTCCTCCCCCTGTCTCTCAGTCCCACATCAGTGAGCAGTACACAGCCAATTAACGTTAGCACATGCATGATTTAGCTTTTCCCCTCTCTCTGTGGCTTCAAACGGGGCTCACAACACTCAACTCCTCTACGCACAGATGTGTTGCCGGGGTATCGACCACTTCGATCCACGCTGTGAATTAAGGGGCTGGTCTGCTCCGAGTCGGGCTAATCAGGGGGGAGCCGCTCTCGTTGCCTCCGTGCAGACTGTGGGCCTCCACGCGAGCCCATGGATTTAGTTTGAATTATTTAAACATTCTTCCCCCTAATTCATTTTTCAATGGCGCAGAAATCCCTGCAACCTCCCTCCTCCCCTCACCCCCTCCCCCCTCCCCAGCAAAACAAAAAGTTTGGGCTTGTTAGTTTTGGTAAAAGTGGCGAATTGCATCTCACATTAACCCTGTGATGAGTTGAAAGGCGGACATTGGAACCCGTTCATATTTTGTAAGGGACGAGCGCCACTGATCAACTGTAATCATATATTTTCTCCTTCAAAGCCGTCCATTCAACCCAGCACAAACAAGGAGGTGACGAATCGCTGTTTTCAAACCGGCGCTGCTGAAGTGGCCGTGGCATCTCTGCTTCCCAACCGCAGCCGTGGTGAAACATACCAATGCTTCCTCTGAGTGTGTGTGTGTGTGTGTGTGTTTGCGTGGGGGAGAGAAACAGGGCCTAATAAAGCATAACAGATGCGTGAACAGCCTCGCGTCTGAAGGAGTGTACCTACATATACTTATTATTCATTACTCTCTGCAGCACATTATTACTTGGCAGAATCAATATCGGAAGAGCAGCAGAGAACAGAGAAAGCGCCATTAGGCATTCAGGCGGTTACGGAGCTACGAATTGCTTTTGGAGTTCAGACGTTCCGCGTGTGCGACAAAGAATGAGAGCAGGCGAGTGCGTGTCTTTGGGTGTGCTTCTGCACGAGGGCGACAGAACATGTGACAAGTCGCCGTCGCCGCCGTCTTTTTTGTTTTCGCCGCATCTGAATTCAAGCCGAGCTCTTCTGTCGCATTGCATTGTTCGGAAAATACTTACTTTTCCAGGGTCGTCTTTGGAGCGAGGCACTTTGAGGAAACACTTGTTCAAGGACAGGTTGTGTCGTATTGAGTTCTGCAGGGAGAGCGAGAGGGGGACAGACAGAAGACAAAGGAGACGGGACAAAGTGTATTAAAACAAGAAAAATACACTTTCAGTCGACTGATTCTGGTCCCAGTCTGTTAACTGCAACATCACTTCTTCTTCCCACAGAAAGAGAGATGGGTCCCTTCATCGGGGGGCTCACAGAACAGTCGTTATGCTGCAGATGTGGACAGACGTTCTCATGCAAACTGAAATGCGTCGGCTCCGTCGGACACGCCCTGAACCTGCCGATTGAAACAACGTGGTTTGCCCACGTTCAACCTAAGACACGGTGAGATTACTGCGCGGGCGCCAGAGGGGCTGTGGGGGCCACGGGGTCAAATGCAGTTTGTAAAAGGGGGCAGGACTGAAGCAACACGGTTATACATAACAGATTCATAGTTCAGGCCCTAACGGAGCGAAAACTGACAAGTCCACAGTTTGTAACTGTTCCTATTGTTTGTAGGTGTTGTGTACATGCGAGAAGAGGTAGAGAGGTAAAGAGAGAGAGAGCTGTAACAGCGGCGCAGGCTAACCCAACGTGAACCTGTTCTCCCTTCAGGCTCTCGTTCTCCACTCATCTGCTGCTCCTAATTAATACCACTGGGGAGGGAAGTGGAGAAGACAGAGAGATGGTCGGCGTTTTCTCTGCTCTCTCTGCTGAGCTCCCGCTGCCAGGCTCTCGTTTCTCAAACAACAACCAGCCTCTGCGCCCGTCTCCTCGGCGTACCAGAGCAGCCCGGGCCACCTCGCCCTCCTGCTCCCGGAGAAAAGCTCCAGCGGGTTTTTTCAAGCCGCACTGCCCGACGGGTCACCGGCCATCAAGGGAGGCGCGCGTGACAGTCGGCGGGTGGAGAACGGCGAGGAGGGCGGCGCGTGGAAGGCAACCATCTGCTCTTTGCGGCGGGATTGATAATGTCGATTCCAATCGTCCCTTCAGCAGTGAGCCCGTCTAACTCTGCCAGTTGGGTTTTTGGTCAAAAGCTATGGGGAATTGGATTTTGTCAATATTACCCAGAATTAATATTATCCCAAACAACTATAATTGTATTTGTTTGATTTATTTTATATTAAATATACCATCAATTAGGTTCACGATCATTTCTGCTGTGATCATTATGACCAACACGTTGATACACAGCTCAATGACACACAGAAAAAAAAGAATCCACCACATTTTCACCACTCAAAACTGTTTGTGTGTCCCTGTGAGTGTAATCGTGGAGCGGGAAGCCAGCCCTTCATCCTGCATGTTAAGGAAACAGTAATATCTCCTCACTGAATGCGAATGGACATCATCAATAAATGTACTGATTAGCCGTGCTGTGAAGTAAGATAATGAGATTCCCTGCCGTGTCCTCCTTCCTCCCGCTCCTCACCCGGCCTGATTAATGAGCGCGGCGGGTCGGGATGAGATGAGGCCACGCAACTCCTGACCAATAGCTGATGGATCACACAGTCATAGGCATCATGTGTGTGTGTGTGAAATGGAAGAAGGACGTTTAGACGTCTGGTCCGACTCCACAACTCTATAATCACTCGATGTTTCCACTGCAGAAAAATATCTCTAAACTCAGTATAGTCAAAAATCCCTGTGTTTGTTGTTTTTATACACAAGCGATCTTTGTATACAAAGCCTTATGCTACAAAATATCTGATGATTACATCGGTTCGGGATCCCTCCTCCCCCAAACCTTTACAAAATATTGGATTACTGGCACCCCTGTCCAAACATTTCTGAAGCTTTCTGCAAAACCAACAATCCCCACACACACACACACACACACACACACACACACACCTAATGACGTGATTGGCCAGCTGTTTGGAGGTGGGAAAGGCGGCAGGGTCAAAACTTCTCACTGTGGCTCCCTTTGTTTATTATTCACACAATTGTTCAGACCTAATAACACAAGGAGATATAAATATGAGATATATGTCGGACATTGAGAAAGTGTATAAATATACACAAGACTATAATGTTTTCTTTAAAAATATTTTTGGAATAATATATTGGTTGTTATAAAAGAAATTGTGTATTCAAAAAGAAAATGTGCATATTGCTTTGGGTAATAATTTCATTCTCCACAGATTCGTATTGTATGGAAATATTGTAAAACATATTTCTGTAGTCTAAAGTATTCAGAAAAAAACTTCTGGATTCATAGATAGAGCAACAAATGGTGTATGTGAGACATTAGGACGCAGCATATATCATATTTAGTGTTAATGCACAAGCTCTTTAGGCAGAAAAAAAGGTAAAATTACCGCTTTTGCACAAGGTATAATTTAGATACGAGGCTTTGTGTGTGCATGTGTGGCATCCACAGACAGAATATACTGTTCCTGTTTGTGCACGGCTGCTGCTGTTTAATGTACGGCGCAGCGCCCGGGCGCCGGAGAGGTTAGTTACATAAGGCTTTATAAGCATGGATGACTTTTTGACTAAATGGAATGTGATATAATGTGATGTGTGACAAAAAGGTTTGGAAACTCCAGCTTTCGGGTGGAGGGGAAAGACAGTGGAGCGCAGTGTAAGGATCTGAGTGTGTCTAGTCTGTGTGTGTGTGTGTGTGTGTTTGTTTGGATCAGTCAGAACCCTGATCAAAGAAAGTCCACAACGTTTGAAGCTTGACAGAAATGGCCAAAGAGGTAAAAATAGGTGTGTGTGTGTGTGTGTGTGTGTAGGGGTGTGTGTGTGTGTGTGTGTGTGTAGGGGTGTGTGTGTGTGTGTGTGTGTAGGGGTGTGTGTGTGTGTGTAGGGGTGTGTGTGTGTGTGTAGGGGTGTGTGTGTGTGTGTGTGTGTGTGTGTCTGGGTGTGTGTGTGTGTGTGTGTGTCTGGGTGTGTGTGTGTGTGTGTGTGTGTAGGGGTGTGTGTGTGTGTGTGTGTGTGTGTGTGTAGGGGTGTGTGTGTGTGTGTGTGTGTGTGTGTGTAGATACGCCAAGGAAACAGGTCACAGGCAGAAGGCTGAAGTTATATAAGCGGGTAGGTTGGGAAGATTTGGGTCATGGCAGCAGAGATAAATACATAAGGGGCAACAGGAGATGACATTTCCTCTACGCGGAATTAAGCCGTTTTGAAGAGCTCCACAAGTGAGGCAGCGACGTTTTAAGTCTACCACTCAACAAACAAACAATGCAGATTACACTGAAATGGCGTGTTGGTGAAGTTGGGAGCGTTGGAAACATCAGAGTAGAAAAGTGTGTTTAGTCCTTTAGGCTGTTGAGGTTTCCAGGAGCAACAGTCCCATTGTGTTGCTCTTCTGTCCATCTCTCCTCCCCACGGTTCCTCCCTTCCCTGTTCTTTGTTTCCTGATATAAGGGTGCTGGAGGATGTTGTCTGATGTATCAATTGTAACTCTCTTGAGTTACATTTGATTCTATTCATTTTCCACAGAGACGATGTGATGCGACTCATCATTGGAGCTCTCCAACTGTCCAACTGGTTGAGTCATCAGCTGACCTGAACAGGTCAAGTTGAAATTAACTTTTCATCAAAAAAAAAGTTCCAAGAATATAGATTTCAATCTTCTCCTGTGGTGTGAAGGTGGAGGTTGAAGGCATTGAGATAAACACTCCTCCAGTTGGGCGGCATTGAAGCACGAGAACAGGGCACACTTCAAAAGAACAAATACATGTTGAGAAACTTTATGAAATTATGTTTTATTTGATCCGTTAAATGATTTGAGCAGCTTTAAAGTCTAAATGTTACTCGATGAAGAGCTGATGTCCTTGTCTACTTCAAATGCATTCGGTAAGGTGCTTTCTGTTTTTATCAATTAACCAACTTTTAAACTTTCGGTGAAGAAGTTGATGTCTTGCAGGCCTGGGCCGGTTTATTTCTCATACATCTAGTATTCACTCCTCATTCATAATACTCATCATAATAGATTCATAATGACTCAGCTGATCTCTTCTATTCAATAGCAAAAATGAATTGTATTATATAAACATTTTAGGTTTTACCTTTGGATATTGTAAAGCCTCAGAGGCTGGAAAAAAGTAAGTTGTTTGAAAATAAATTCACTAAACGCTGGAAGTCTCTACTTTATCAGGCAGAAAAGGATGTACGTGTGTGAATCCCCGCACAACTGTGTGCCTGCAGGGAGACTCGGGTCAGAGGTCAGGATATATTACACATACACATACAAACGCACAGTCACACAGCGGTATTCAGGAGCGTCTCATGCCCTTCAAGATGGATGTATTGTGGAAGAATACAAATAGACCATGTGCGCCCGTGGACTAAAAAAAACAAAAAAACAATGGAGAACAGGAGGCAAAGAGAGAAAAAGAAGAGGGGATATTCTGAGAGAAAGGAAGGGAAGGAGATTTTATTAACTTTCAGCTGAACCCATACGGTGCATAAAGAGAGGGTAAAATGTGGTAAAGTTTCAGGTTAAGGCAGACGAGGAGCTGGGGGGAGGGGGTGAGGAGGGGGGGGTGGGGTGCAAGAGGCACAAAGAGGGAGCGCTGCAGTCGGCTGGAAGAGGGAACGTGGGGGAGCGAGCGCACGCGGACAGGTGTCTTAGATGTGAAAGTCTCCTGGGTTCTGAGCATCATTCAGATGCCTTATTATATCCTGATGGTGACGGAGTGACAGACACTCTGAGAGAATGCGGGGTTGGATACAAGTCACCGCTTCAAACTCCGTCTCATACATATTCATTCCATTTGATGGACCCTTCCCCGCCCTCTTTGCTCCCTCACTGAAGTACTTCACACAAGTCGTCTGAGACAAAGTGTGTGTGTGTGTGTGTGTGTGTGTGTGTGTGCTTGCAGCTGTGAGCATTTACAGTGTTAGTGTTGTTCAGTTTTTGCTTGCGCCTGAGCCTGAGCAAAGGTGTGTGTGTGTGTGCGCGCGTCTGTGCATGCACCCGTCACACTAGTAAGATCTAGTAAGAAGCGCTAAAACAATAATATACGAAAAGTTTGAGATGTTCTGTTTCCATTTTGTCCCCAAACACGGACACCTGAACCCAAAGACACCGAGTATTGATCCAATACCAGTGCGTTAAAGCTAAATGAAAGAATCTACCTCTCCTCCTGAGGATTTCGACAGGCACTTTTTGTTCACCATGTTGCAACTTCAGAGCAAAGAAACAGGGATCACGAGTGTGTTTACCAAAGCTAACAAGCTAACAAGCCCCCACACCCCCACCCTCCCCTCCTGCCCGGCTGGCTCGTCTGCAAACCAACACGCCTCCCACACGTCATCACGGTCAACGGCTTCTTTCAGCTGGTCATTCTGTGCAGAGGATGAATACTCCAGCGGTACCCGAGTGGTTGCAGTGGCTCGGCCTGGGGAGACGGACTGCACCAGCGACCGTTCCTCGCCGTTTCACATCCGTCTCATTTCCCACTTCACCACTGACTTGGAATACAAACGCTATTTTTAACAAAGTGTTTCAAAAAACAACAACAACGAGACCAAAGTAGGTTGCGCAGCAGCAAGAGGCCACTGCGGCACACCTCCTCTTGCTGGTTGAGTCGAGGCGAGCGGCGCGGTGCAGCTCGACACAACCTCAGGAAGGAGGACGTGAAGAAGTGTCCCGCTTGTACCCTGCAGATCTACCAATGTTTGACAGCCTGCTTTTCCTCTCATAGAAACCAAAAACTGTGAACAAATTGGGAAGTTTGGAGGTTTATTTATTACAGATTCAGCAAAGTATCTGAACCCTTGTCAGCTGTGACGCACGTCTTTGGCAACACAAAGGTGACGAAGAAGAGGAGTTCTAGCTGCTTTCACAGCGTACCAAAACGACCTGAGAGTGCAAGTTTGGAGGCGTGTTTTTTTTTTTTTTTAACGGCATAGAAAAGATTTACAATAAGTAGGCGTTTACAGTGTACAGACATAAATACTGTGCATGTTTGATTGCAGCGGCGGTGTCAAGAGCACAAACAAGCTAAAACAGTAAGAATTTTGTTACTTCATATCACTTGCTTTTGTTCTCTCAAAATATATATTCAGCATATGTTCAATAATTCCATCGTCTTTACATTTCTGACAAAGCTAGAAAATTTGAATCGACCGATCGCAACTGACATTCCCTGAAAAGAGTCAGGCGTTCTGTGAGGTCCTTTGGTCTGACTAAAGATGGGCCCACGTCTCTTTGCAGGGAACGAACTCAGTGACTAGAGAATAAGCTCCTTCTGTAGTATAATTGTTGCATTCCAGAGTGCTGGGGAAACCAGCCGTGGGCCTGTTATATGCAGAGTGCCACGGGCCCGGCTGCTTAGAGAGGGAAACGCACTGCTGGATGGCCGCCAAATCCTCCAGGGGGTCGCAAGGGAAATTCTTTGTTTTTAATTTAGGATTTACTACTGAGACTGCTATCAGGGACGGGTATGTAATTAACAGCACGAGCAGTGTGTTACACTGCTGGGTTCGACAAAATATATATATATGTATTAACATGTATGTATACATGTCAGCATTTTTTATCATCAACCCATCTTTAGAAATGTGATGAGAAGCCACGGGGGGGCTTTGTTTTGAAATAATACAAAAAAACTATGTCAGAGTCAACGCTTAATTTGAATGCCATCATCTAGAGTGTATATTTTAATGCATTACAGTGTCGGGCAGGAGACTGGAGACACACATCTGGGCAGCAGATTGGTCTAACGTGACGCTGGGGTACATGTATGCGCTACCCAGTGTGGAGCCGGTCAACACAAACACTAATAAAACAAACGGAAAGCTGTGGCCTTCTCCTCTTCCTGAAATCACCTTTGCAGTCAAAAGTAAGCAGCTGTACACACACACACAAACGCAATCATCTCAGCAGACGTACATTGCGCGTCATGTTGTGTAGATTCCACAGACCGTCTCAACGCTGACTCGCAACAAGCACGCAGTTTCAGTTGGACGCGAGGTGGCGAGCCGCGGTGCACCTACACGACCCCCAGCTGCAAATGACAAAGGCCTTTTTCCACGTACACAAGTACACTAGACAACCGTGCGCGGACCTCTGCCGAGCTCGGCCCGGAGAGGACGGGAGGCAGAATAATGGCCCGGTGCTGATTCACATCAGGTGATTGTCTGTGACGTTCAGCCAAAAGGCCAAAAGGCCACTGCGGCAGCGTTGCCCTTTACAGCGTCACATTAGGCCTTGCTAATTCGCAGGCAATTAGCCTGGCTGCATGAGAGATAGCTGGAGGCGATGGGGGTCGCCGGGGAGCTGCGCCCGACTGCAACAAACCATTCCGTGAAGGTACAGTTCTAGACTTTCTCAAGCGGCAAATAATGGGAAGGCTTTCGCATTTAAATAATAATATAACTGTGAGGTAAGCTTTGAATAACCAATATCTGCCATCATTATATTCAGCCTGAATAGAGTAGAGCAGCATTGAATACTGATTCACCTTCTAAAGTTTTTCATTTAGTCAATTTATCTTTAAAATGTCAAACAAATTGTGAAAAATAACAGCATAAAAGGGAAAGCAAATTAAAGCAAAACGTAAAACAGAGAATACTGTGGGGCAGGTGGTGAAGGTCAGTTTTAGATTTTGTGATTGCACTCAAAACACCTAAAATCGATTTAATTTCAGACAAACTGGTGAGTGAGAGACAAAAGCAGAAGATTTTGAACCCCTCTCTGGCTTTGATCAACCGCTGCGTGCTCATTAAGAGTTGTGTTAAAAGTGGACCCTAAAGTGGAGGCGCACACGTGGGTGTGAAAGAGCTGCGAGGGGGGCTGCAGAGAGCATGGGAATGCAGTGTAGGACACACACACACACACACACAGAGCGGGAGAGGTTGGGGAAGATAACACCAGGGACATAATGCCGTTCCAGTGATAAAATGTAATGCGGGAATGATGCAGCCTGATGCAACGCTGCTTGCATTCTGCTCCATTCGCTCCACGGAGATGCTTTTGGGTGCATCAACGAGCTCCACGAACTAATGGCCAACCCATTTGCGCGTTATTTAATTTCCTTTTTTTAATGTTATAGATTCTAATTCTCCTCCATAGCTCTGGAGAAAGGTGCTCATCATTACTCCTCAGACACAAAGAGATCCCTATACTCATTTTCCAGCTAACACACAAACATCTCACGACCTTGGGAAGCATCGGAAAGCCTGTGGTGTTCAACCAGTGCACCTAATTGTGTGATTTCTAAGGATGGAAGCTGACGTGTGTGTGTGTGTCCTGGTTTCAACTCTGCCGTTCCTGCGCTCCTCTCACATTATCATACAGAGCAGACGGAGTGCGTGTGCTGGGTAGTAAAACTCTCCTCTGCTCCCTGGCAGTCTCCCTTCTCCAACCCCCCTTCCCCCCCGTCCCCCCAACCCCTCATCTCCTCTCCTGCTGCGCTCTGCAGACTGCACACGTACACTGCCTACCTGAGTGGGAGTCTGTGTGTGTGTCTGCACGCACGTGTGGCAGAGAGCGAAGGCAAACACAACAGCACGTATGAGGCGTTTTCTGAAGGCTGCCGTCTTCGCTCCGAGTCGGTACATTCAAAAAAACACTCATTTCCAAGTGCGTACTTGCAACGTGTGAGCCGGCCACGTCTGCCGAGCGTGGCAGCCAGACAATCTCTGTGTCCCACTGTGTGCAGCTGACAGCAATCACCTGAACTGGAATGAACCGGACTTACGTAACCTTCCCTGCGACGGCCGCCGCTGCTACGGAACGAGCTGTTTTCCGAGTCGGGTCGAGTCCGGGAAGCAGACCTTTTACGGCTGATTCTAACACAGAAATGGGACTTTTGCTTTACCCCGAAGTACTTAATAATGTGATACTCTACAGACTTCAATATCCGGACGTGCAAAAGTCGCTGTGAGATTGGAGGCTGTTTTACGTTGCCCCAGTAACAAAAGACGGCAAGAAGGGACGAACTGAGTTCCTTACTGTAAAACGCATGTAAAGTACAGAATGTTATTGTGCGTGGTTTTAATGTATCCAGCTTAACAGGAAAGCAGCACAAGTTTGGCTTACGTATGTCGCATCAAACCTGGCGGGTAAATGCCAGAACGTGTGGAGGCAACGCCATCAGGACAGTGCTCTAATGAAGCTACTCGGATGCAGCCACACATGCACACTAATCGATCAATCTAAAAGGTGTAATCATAGGATACTGAAACCCCCCCGGCGCCAGAGTACAACCACAGCCAGAGATCTCCTGAATGGTCTCAATAACGCATCTCCTCGCTCTCCGCAAGAGAAATTGCATTGATTGAATCCTGCATGCAGGTGAAAAAAGCTCTGCCAACACAACCTGGCTCGTATCGTAACCTTTTTGTCTCCGTTTCTGGCATGCGTCTCTGCTCAGGGAATGGTGTGCTCAAGATTATAGACGAGGAACAAACACACAGGTTTGCAAAAGGGAAAGAAGACGAGAAGAGAGGAGTGAGTGACTAAGAGAGGAGAAGGGGGGTGGAGGAGGGTGGAGGGGGGGGGGGGGGGGGGAGCTGCACGGGAGATGAAGATGGAAAGTGAAAGAGAGAGAAATAATGAGAGGAGAAGAAAAATCGTGTGGTTCTCAGAGATGAATTGGCTGATAGTTTGCAGACAGCCTTTACAGTATGTCAGAGGAAGGACTATACTCTTCCCCTTTTTCAATAATAAGGTAGAGAATCCCCAAGACACAACCGTAGGCACCGACTCATTTCTCTCCAATAACACTGCCACCCTTCTGTTCAGATTTGCATAGCCACATTTACATAAGGATTTAATAATGTTGCCGGAATGAGACAAAATGCATCCGTCAATCATTCCTGGTTCACTAAAAGGTTCCAGTGCTCTTCCAGGCAACCGCTGGATCAGATTAGTGCACTTTGAGCACTAGTAATAGGGTTGGGCTTTGATAGCATTTGATCAGTTCAGTAGCAGAATGCTGCTTGTTGAATCACAGTCGAGGTTTATCTTTCAACGCTTGGAAGTTATAAATAACTTAACTTTAAATTGAGATCTGTAATCATATTTTGTGGCAGGGGAAGGTAGGCGCACGTTGAGCAGCTATGACATCAAAATAAGATGAGCACAATGACCCAAACAAAAGTCGTCCTTCGCCCGAAATGAAAGGTCCTAATTTAGAATTACGTGGTTATAAAGTTTAAATTATCATTTTTAGTAGGACTGGCATTTGGAACGCAATCCGACACCATCAAATCCTAACAAAAAAATACATAGACGAATTCATCATGTTAAAAGAAAACAAACTCTAGAGGAGATGTTTTTTTTTTAAAATAATAATGACTATAAAATATGACCTAAATATTACAAAAAAGACTAGTATAATATCTGTTTATCAAATTCCCCAAATGAATTTGAATTTAAAAGCATAAAAAGTTTTACATATTCTTCTAACATCCGTTAATGTGTGAATGTGGTTATTATGAGCGCACTCGAACACGTCAACACAAAGACCTGAGACCAGATATACAAGCTGACCCCTACAAAGCTCGACGACATATTGTTTCATATTGTACAAGCTTCCCCCTCTCGTCCGGTCTTACCTTCCAGCCGCTGCCCGCCTCTCGGTAGTAGGGGAAGTTGTCGCAGATCCACTGGTAGATCTCGCTGAGCGTCATCCGTTTGCGCAGCGAGCCGTTGATTGCAAAGGTGATCAGGCTGGCGTAGCTGTAGGGCGGTTTACCGTCTCTGTGCTGCGCCGCCTCCTCCTGGTCCAGCGTGGTTCCCGGGTCCAGGTGGACGACTTTCTTGCCAGCCGCGTGCCCGTGATGGAGCCCGTGATGGAGGCCGTGATGCTGTCCATGGTAATGACTGTGGTGGTGGTGGTGGTGGTGGCCCGCGTCGGACTTTTGGACGGCCGCCCTCATGCTGAGCTGGGGGAGCCAGTCCATTGAGGTCAGGCTGCTCTCCAGCTCAGAGGTCATGGCTCACGTAGGTCGAGGGAGGAGGTGGGGGGGGGGGGGGGGGGCTCAGCGACGTGGCGTGTGGAGGGCCTCCCGGTGGCTCACTGGACGGGCGATGTGCTCGCGATGGCTCAGGTCTGAAAGAGCATGGAGTTTGTTTACTACGACTATTCTTCCCCTTCAGATGGAGCAGAAAGCACTCTTGGCAGCGACGGGCCGATGCGAACGTGCACATTATTTTCCACATGCACTGCTCCTTTGTATAATGGAAAACCAAATGTTTTGGCATGATCATCGCTTGCTCTTTGCACATGAATCTGCAATGCGCGCTGTGGATAAGAGGAACTTTAATGCCACGGTTGTATTCTATTAATTACACAGCGTGAAGCAAAGCAGTGCGGGAGGGTAGGTATGAGTTAAGGGTCTTACTCTTCTCACTCTTTCCATCTTTCTTTGGGCCAAAGCATTTGGGGAAGTCACCGAAGTGAGAGGTAGCGTCCTTCCCTCGTGCATCCTCACGAGTCCTTCATTTAGCCGCGGCAATGGCCGCTGCTGCGACGCACAAACACAAGAACCACACAAGAACCACACAAGACGGTGAGCGCACACCGCCAGACAGCCTTCATAAGATATTAATATGGCACAACAGCTCGAATGGCCTCGGCATCTGTCCAGTCCGATTAAAACTCTTGTCTTATTCTCCCTCTGTGCTCTTTCTATCTGGATTGCCTCTCGGTCTCGTTCGCTCCAAAGTTGAAATGGCAATTGGATCTGCAGTGACTAAAAGCTGGGGAATTGTTTTCACAAGTGTCTGCCAAATGGGGGGGGGGAACAGCTCGGGAGGAATTCCAACCCTCTAGAGGAGCCGAAAGGCTCGTCCCCTTTCCCTCTCTGCGTAGCCCCCACGCGCACCGCGTTCCCATTCTCCGACTCCCGACGTGCCTCACTCTCCTGTCAACTCCCCCCGGCCCCACACACACTACTCCCCCAGCGGCTCAGATGCTGCTCAGACAGACACAAACAATAAAAGAGCTCAAAAAGTCCCAACATTTTAATTTGGAAGCTATTTTTAGAGCAGCGCTGAACTTAAAAATGTGTCCTTTGTTAGCAGAGAAGTTTTTTGGGCCGGGGGGCGGTGGGGTGGGGTGGGGGGGGCTTCCTTTTAGCATGCACCAACCGCCATGTCAAAGTCCTCGTATGCAAAAAGACGACCGTTTGACATTTGACACTAAAGTGTAATTACTCACCAATTGTTCTGCGCTGCCGTCAGTCACAGCACATCCGTGGATGTGTCACTGCTGGACCCAGAATGTCACGTAGCTGTTACTCATCGCTGGAGCAAAGATGCTGCATTCCGAACACACTCTGATTCTACGGGGGGAAATAAAAAAAAACAAAAGGTGTTTTTAGGTGATACACATCCTGCATCTACGCAGGAAACGCAGGTCAACCTGTGAGTTTTAAGAAAGAGATGGATGCAGTCTGCGAATAGTCAGCCATTGAATAGTAACCGAATGGATGGATTCATCCTCCTTAGGACACAGAAAACTACATCAGAACCGTCATCCGCAATCCCAGGCAGTAACCTTCGCGTGTCCTTGAACAACAAAGCGACGATTGGCCCACGCACTTTTCATTCATGCTCGCCTGTATGCAATCAAGGTGGGAGAACTTCAAGGAGCTTGCCTACCAGCAACACAAACCCCTATCTCTCTTTCCACCGATCCCCCTGGAGAGCCCAGTACACCAGGATGAAGGAGAGGAAGGGAAGTGCTCGGCTGCCGCAAAAAAAAAAAAAAGCTTGCTTAATTGCAAGTAGAAAAAAACAAATGTTTAGCCGCAGACTCGTCAAGCCAAAACAAGCCAGACGGTGGGACTTCGGGAAGGAAAGAGGAACGGAGGGAAGATGCCCCGATGAGGCCTCTTTGACGACACCACCCCCCCCACCCCCAATTGCTTCCTAAAGCCCCCCACCCCAGCCCTCCTCTTCCAAATCCCAAGAAGCCATCTTAATTAGTGCACTTTTCTTTTTTTCTACTTCTTCTTCTCGCTAAAGGGAAGGTAGCGTTGCTAGTTGTAGCGGTGGCGAGTAGGTGGGGATGGGGGTGGAGGTGACACGCAAGACACATAACACCACTTCTTATTTTCCCCTCATTAAAAGGAGGCTCAAGTTGCAAATCAGCCCGCCACAGGCCCTGACCTGCTGTTGTTGTTGTGGAGGAGTCTGCGAGTGTGGGCTGGCTGTGCGGCGTAGCTCCGCACCGCTAGCCCGGTGAGGCTTCGGGGTGATGAGCAGTGAGAGGAGGGCGGCGGGAGGGAAGAGGGAAGAGGCTCCTGGGGAGAGGGGCCCTGCCGGGCGGGTAGACGCGGCCAATTACCAAGTCAGCTCAGAGTCAACTGGTCCCACAGAGACCGGGTTAACCTCAGCACCCGCGCCTTTTGTTTTCCACGCGGCCTCATGGGAGCACTGCACACTGTACGGCGCTCCTAGCTTAGCATCTTTGCATGCAATGCGATGCGTTTCTCCAGGAAGCCTCGCGCTTTTTGGGGACAAATGTTTAGACCGGGAACAACTTCTATACAATCCAACAGAATACTACACATGCATTACATACAGAGATGATGACATCATCTTTAAATGATCATGTGCTTGTGGTGTTATTTGACTGTGTTTTAAATGCAGATGTCCCTTCAAACACTATACCATGTCATTCAGAAATATTAGATTAACTGCATGTTTCAAATAAGAAACTCCACAGAGGAATTTGAAGTAAATTTAAGACAGAGATGAAAGAGATTCTCTTTGCTGAAGGGCAGGAGAGAACTAATCGTGAAACAATAATTAAGGGCTCTTAATGATCGATCAGAACGCATCAGAAACTCAAGTAGATTTCAAAGAGCTGTGGTTGAAGAGAAAATGAAAAGGTAGTGAGGAAGCGATGTCCTGGCAGCTGATCATACAGAAGCAGTGTGTGAGATGCAATATTTATTGTAGTAGGAATGTGCATGGGAACACAGAATTTCAGCGATAGACATCTGGCTAACATTAGAAGGCAGAGACTATGTGGCATCTCAGATTTTAATTTCTCACCCGACATTTCTTTGGCAACCTGGAAGTGGTGATCTATTACTTGGCACTTCCAGAAAAGATTACAAGTATTTACATAAAAAGGAGAGCAAGGATTTGGATGTTTATGAACAAGAAATCTTTCACCTCGGAAAAAATTTAAATACATCACTCTGTGCGCTGTGGATGGGCCTTTCATGACTGGGAACAATGTCCCTTTAAAAGAGTCGAGGGTCTGTGTGTGATTGAATGCATTCACCCATTAGACTTTGTAGCTGTGATGCACTCACTCAGCTGTATGCAGCACTAACAGCTAACAGTCCCCCGCTGCTAGCAGGCTTTTAGACGGAGAGAGGCTTTACAGTTCCGCATTTTAATAGAGAACTTTGAATAGAGTGACGGGGGATGGGTGAGAGAAAGGAGGGTTGGGAGGGGGGGAGCAAAAAGAAAGAGGCATCAAAATATTTTCAGAGGAAAATGAAGTAATGACAAAATACCCACCCGGAGTGCGCAAAGCAAGGGGGGGGGGGGTTGTGGGAAGGACTGCCTTGGCATGGGTAAGGCTAATGTGTCAAAATAAAGTCTGTAAGCTGTCGTGTGTAAGAGGGGGGGCATTCAAACGGAAAAAAGGGCCCAAAAAGCAGTATTGAACGTGTTAATTACTTTCTGCTTCGGCGCCAGAAAACGTACTGCTGAAAAGGTTCAATTATAAGATATCAAGGCAAATCAGCTGTCCTTATGGTGGCTGCTTGCTCATCCTTCAATGGAGCCGGGTTAAGCAATTATCATTACCGTCTACTTCCTCTCAAAGGAGACCTGCGGATGGAATGCACCGTTTCAAACTCGGGTCCAGCTTTGTGGCCCCCTCTCCCGAGTGGTCAGGCAAACTTTTGCTTTAGAGGTAAAATAACAGGGGAAGGCTTCATTCAGAGAAAGGACGATACTTGATCAGAACACATTGGTCAACGGTCTCTGATGGCTGGCGCATGTCAATCAAGCGGCATCTCGTAGGAAACACAACCCACTAATGAACACGATTTTTCTGCAAAAGGTTGTGAAAGAAGGCAAAGACCGTCAGAAGGTTCCACTGAATTTCCCGAAGGCCTCGGGTAATATATTGAAGTCACTAAGCCCACACAGAACATAACACCCGAAAACATCTGCAAAAGGTAAAGGGAGTTAGCGACCCCGAAGACTTACCGCTGCCGACGAGGAAAAAGCTATCACAATTCCAGATTCTGACAACGGCAAAGTTAAAAAGGCATATTTTGTCATAAATAAAACATAGGAGTGCAGCATTTCGGCAAACTCCCCAAACGAACGGTCCCAGGAGGGGGACGGGATGCTGTTTGTGAACTCATGCTTTGCACAGTGAAAGGAGGCTATAGCACTGCATCGCCACGACTCTACATTTTCACATCAAGCCCTATTCAGCGAGGACTAGTCCTCTTTAAAAATTCATTAATTTACAGCAAAAATAGATTAAAGCGCCCAACCTAAAAAGTTTGGCTTAGGAATAGCATTAATAATGGAAGCGAGCATCCAAAACCTAGAGGCCCTGGCTCAGAGGCATGGCTTAGGTTTTGTTGCGCTTTATAATGGAGAGTAATTTACATTTTTTAGAAGTATCACAGCCTTTTTGATGCTTGTTTATAATTACATTGTTTTACATGCAAATTGGCTAACAATTGTTACTCATTAAAACGTTACCAGGAGAGTGCAGCAACACTCTCAGCTTGTGTAAGACACGGGATTTACATCAGGTTCACAAAGGAAGCTCGGCACTGAGCTCTTGTTGCTGGCAGCACCGCTGCTGAGTTCACTCCAAATGACAGCCCTCTAAAAGTGATCACCCCCCCCCCATCTTATCTTTTACATCTTTCCCTTTCAAATCACAGCTAATGCTTTCCAAACAGAATCAAAGGAGGATTTTGACAAGATAAAAGGATCTGCTACATTTGAATCAAAATGATGTGTACTTTACTTGTGGACAAGAGAAAAATCACACTGACTGAGAGCACAGAGAACTTAAAGGGACTTGAAGGAAAGTAAGTCTGTTGTAATGCGTTTTCCGTTTTTCCTCTTCTGCTTTCCCAGCCTGCAGATAGAACCGTTGGCTGAGGTACTATAGTATAAAAGGTGCATCAACAACTTAGGGACAAGTTTCCTCATCGCCTCACGTGCAGTGGTCTGCTAGTTATCTGGTCATTTCAACCTCCGCTTTGTCTAAATGAGGATTCAAACAGCTGAATTACTGGTGTGACCCCAGAGGTAATTAAAATGACCCGTTGACCCGAGAGGAAAATGAGAGGGCTTTGAGCTAAAGAAAATGCGACCTGTTCCTCATCTCTCTCATTAGCTGTGGCCGAGCCACCTTCCTGCATGGCACTTTGTCGACAGCATTTATGGTAAACCGTTGGAAAAAACCAAGATCCTTGCAGGCATCAATCCATGCGATGGAAGAGGGAGTGTTACGGTTTGCTAAACGCATAATCTCACTTAGCAAGTCCTTAAGTGAACAGTCGTTTCTCTGTTTCCACGGTCAAACACAGACTCAGCAGTGTGAAGAGGTGCCCAGAGACTCCTCACGGGGAGAAAAGGAGTCAGACAAACATTTTCCGCAGAGCATGTCCAAGTCGTTCATCTGCAAATAAATACAAATAAAAGAATGGTACATGTAAACACAAAGAGTTTTTTGATAGGATAAACTCCAAAACAACAAACACCAGAATGTGTTTTGTACGCATGTGTGTCTATCATATATTACAAGGAACATACAGGAACACAACATGAAATCTTGACAGCGATGATGATTGACATACCGGCATGACTGGGGTTTCTGTACATTCATTGGGTTGTCATCTTTAATACATATTGCCTGTATTATTAGGTTAGTTTACTCCTTTTTGGTCATTTTGACAGCTTTAATTCTTTTGTAGATTCTTTTATTTCTAGTTCGCTGCGCTTTTTTACACTCGACTCTGGTGGGATTTTGGTGGCAATCGTCATTTTTTTCAAATACAGGTCCAGCTGTCCAGTGATGTTGTCTTCTGAGAGGTACACGCTCTGTGGTAAGTGTTATTATGTCGTCGCCTATGTTAAGTGAAAAAAGTGAAAGTCAAAATGCAATGAATATATGTGTGCAATATTGTCTTCTGGAAGGGTACAAGTGGTCTGAGTACTACTAACTAACACCTGTTACACTGGCATAAGTAGTTCATCTTCATCAAAGAAATTCAAATGCTTTTAGAATATCCACAAATAGCTCGGGATTCAATGTTCCCGAACACACCTCTTTCTTAGCATCGCATTTGCTGACATTGACGACAAATAACAACAACCTTTGCGACGACAAAACAGAAATCAGTAAAACATTATGAGGGTCCCTTCTCTTCACGTTTCATGCAATTCCTCACAACGTTTTAATGAGGCATTTAGAGGCCTATGAGTGATCTACGGAGAAAGTCTACAATGGCAATCAGCAGCGAGTGTGGCAGCTGTTTGGCAATTAAAAAGCCAAATTACCCTCAATCAACACCATTTACAAGCGCAAGTAAATCTCAGAGCAAATAATGATGAGAGAAATCTGTTCAGACAGCTCTCATCTTGATGGGAATTAAGAGGCGCATCCAAATCAGGAACAGTGCGCTCTCAAACCTTCTCTGGACTGTATGACACACACACACACACACACACACACACGCACACACACACACACACACACACACACACACACACACACACACACACGCTCATCGTCTTGACTGACCAACTGCAGAATGATGAATTACAATGACTCATTTACAGTATAAGATGGTCACCGTTCATGTTGAGGTGAGTGTAAAGTCTACACCAGTTGGATAATAAATCCATAATATGTATATAAGTATAACTGCAGCAATTATGTTGGTTAGCAGCGAATAAAAGCACAGTAAAAAAAAAACGACACTCAAGGGCAATTATTGCAAATTACAGTAAGATAATGTATGTCAACACAACGTTGCTGGTTGATAACCAGCAAACATGACATGCGGCACACACGGATGTGAAGGACCCACTGCGCATCCAAGCACTCCGGGGGAAACACCGTGAGCGTCTAAACATCGAGAAAGCAGCAGCTCGCGTGCCGCTCACGCGCAAAGACACGTCGAATATTTCAAACTAAGTTGATGGCCCGCGTAAAGTGTCCCAC
Source organism: Gasterosteus aculeatus (assembly GCF_964276395.1). Taxonomy (NCBI): domain Eukaryota; kingdom Metazoa; phylum Chordata; class Actinopteri; order Perciformes; family Gasterosteidae; genus Gasterosteus; species Gasterosteus aculeatus. The sequence continues at coordinate 13,398,515 of NC_135689.1, read as the reverse complement.
TGTCCCCCGCTCTCTCTGCTTCTGCCTCACACCAACACCAAAACGCCGAGGTTGGCGACGTTATCCCTCCCCGAGGTGGTTCCTGCTCCCCCCCCCGGTCCTTTAACCAACCCCCCCTCTGAACGTCCCCCTCTCTCCCGGCAGCCTCCCGCTGCAGCCGAACTTCTAGAAACAAGTTGACTTCATCTGACGGACATGTGGGGTCACCCGGTGCCCGCCGCGTGCACGGGGCGACCGGCAGCCCCCCCCCCCCCCCCCCCCCCCCATGCAAACCTCGCCGTCCGACCGTCAGACCTCACTCCGCACCGGAACACTCACCGTAGGCTGCACCGTGAAAACCGTCTCACTGTTGAGTGCGTGCCTCTTGTTGTTGTTGTTGTTGTTGTTGTACGCACGCCTTATTCCCCCCAAAACTGGACAAATCCCCCAATCGAGGACAAAAGCTGCGGCGGTGGACGGACGCCGTCCTCCACCCCCCACCCACCACCAGCACCACCACGGGGCGGCCCGCGCGGAGCCGTGCGAGCGGGCGGACTGACCGCAGGCTGCGGGTCATTCGCGTGGTCGCGACGGGCGGACAACGACCCCGCGATTTTTAGCCTTCGCGCTGAACGCCGGCACGAAGCTCCGGGCTCTGTGCGCTGCGCTCGCCTTCTGAAGCCACCGGAACTACTTCCAAACGCCAGCCGGAGCACGTTGAAGATGAATTCATGCACCACAATGGGGAAGGGGGGGAAAAAATGAAATCACATCCATTTAACTAGTTCCAGAAATCCAGTATTAATGAGATTCTACGAGCACGCGCGGAGGCGTGCCATATTTAGCGCATTGGGTGGCACGCACGCCTTGCATTAAATCCACATTAATAAAAAGCATTGTCATACTATTATGATAGGTGTATGTATTCATCTAATGCACTCTCACCAGTGTAGTTATTATTAGTGTGACACGTTGTTAGCGCATGACAGTCGTTTTGACTGTTTTGCTAAAAGGGTGAAACTATTTATTCATCATAATTCGTTTTTTTCCAAACACTGTATGTGTGACATCTAGAGTGGCAACGAGACCTGCATTCAATTTACACGTTGCAAAAGGTGCAACAAAACATTTGCTGCAAAACACTTCATTTAGGGGGACCTAAATGCCAGTACTGTACTTTCCTGTTACACCACAAATAAGCCAGGGGACTTGGTTATTCTTTAACTATGCCAGTAATCTATTAAATGCAAGGAGAAGCTTGTTATAAAGCACGGCCCCCTGAACAGAAACCCTCTTTGAGCCTGAAGATTTCTGGTTGGTATAGATTGATATTTTACATGTTCCCTCTTCACACGCTGCTCGGTCTCAAACATGTGTTTTTTATTGTTTGGTTTTGCACTGGCTGCTGTTGTAGTACTGTAGTGGACGTTGCCGGTGTTCACATTTTTTGGTTAGAACATTGTAAATTCAAATACAAGGAGGCCAAGATATGTGTCCGACTAATAAATGTTAATGCAATTTTTTATTGAGTGAAATCTATATAGTCTCAAAGTGTTTTTCCTCTGCATTGAATACACAATTAAGTTCTTGACTGGGCTGTCAGCTACAAAATATCGGTGCATAATGAACTCAATATGAACAACATGCAGCTTTATCTGTCGCAGCCCCTCATGTCACTCCCCTACGAATTGTTAGCTGTGTGAGTTAACTGAAAGTATCTCAGTAATGCACGTACGAGAGAGGAATGACACTGACACAAGCCAGTAAATCTATGCAGACAATTGACTTGGCGAGTGTACAAACCCCACGAACCCTCAGCTCCATAGCTGCTTGCTGTGGAGTTAGCACTCAGCTAACTCCATAATAAGAGGATGGGTGAAACGATTCACTCAATCCAATGATTCAGAGTGCAGAGACAAAGCTGGTATAAACTCTTGTTTCGTTTCGTTTTATTTAAACATGCACAAATAAACTGGCACGGTATGAAACCGGCAAGATGAGCAAACGCTAAATAGGGTTATAGTCATCCTGACCGGCAAATAATATACGTTTTATTTATTGTTATACTTCACTCGGATATTTGACCTTCAATGTGGAGAATTATGTATGTTCTGGGTTTGACATAAGGGCTGAATTCTCAGTGTTCATCTGTAATCTGTCTTTAAAACAAGCATGATTTTGGGACATCGCAACTGCTTTGGTTGTCCAGCATATAACTTACACGAGTGAGTTGTAGATACCTGAACCCTGCAGGGAACGCCCAGGAGTGGAATTTACAGGGAAGTAACATTTTGTCGAAGAGTGGAACGATTATAAATTAGGGATACGTGTTAGATACTGTGGATTTTTCAATGAGGGAGAAGGAGAAAATACATTTATTATGTCTGAATGGGATCTTTAAGCTTCCTTAAAGATCCCATTCCAGTGTTCAACAACAGTGACATTTCTCATCAGCAGTCCTGTAATATTTATTCCCCTGTCCTTTAACAGCATTACATTTAGTCAGACCAATTACGTGCTTCTTGTCTGTGAGCTTAGTCACGTGGTTCCAGTCCTGCTTCATCAGTGTTGGTTCAGACACAACTCGATGATGCACTCGTCTGGATGTTTGAGGTGCTTGCAACCGCTCGCTGTTTCAAAGCATTGCTAAACGGTGCTCGATTCTTCTTTGGCTGAAAGAGATTGTAAAACTGCAAGGATGAAAAATCAGTGTATGTTCAGTCATTTTTCTATTTTTTCTTGTAAAAACATACAAATAATAAGTGTAATCTTGGAATTTCTCTCTGGCAACTGCTGTAATTTGTGATCCCACCTGCAGAGGACACTCCAGGCTAAAGAATATTAGTGCTGCCGTAATTAGACAAACTCTAAGGTTGTTTTTTCTTTTTGGCATGATTTTAATTCAAATGACTGAAACACTTTAAAAGGTTGTGATCCATGTGAAAACTATTCTTTTATTACTGTGTTTTCTGTCTGTAACTATGCGTTTCTATGTTGCTGTCTGTCTTGACCAGGCCTCACATGAAAAAGAGATTTTTAATCTTAATGGGACTTTCCTGGTTTAAATTTTAAAAAATGGTGATCATAAAGATCATAAAGAATGGTGCTCCAAACATAATTCTTGACCTGTCATGACTAAATGACATAAAGCTGAATCTTCTGTACTGATTCAATACAAGTGAGTTTATGTTGGGCACATTAATTGACTACTTAATTCAAACTTCCAATATAAATATGAAGGATGTTAAACATGAAACCGAATCTAAGGTGTATCCATAGGTACTAAACATGATGGGACCGGCCTGAAGAGGAGCGTACTTCGATGTCGTAATCTTACCTTGGGATAATTAGGCCGAGCGACCGGATCTGCCCGGTTTGATCTCGTTGTGTTTCAGACGTTGCAGTGTGTTGAGGCAAGTATCACACACGTTGGAATTTGGTGGAATCTTAAAGGTGCAACACGTCATCTAAGCAAACGTTTCAATCACTATATCTCGGGCTTATTATGTCCAATACATTAATAAACATTTCAAGAGGACAGATTTGTGAGTTGCGTCTAGTCACACTATTTTATTTTTGTATTGTATTTGATAAGCCAGCCTCGCGAGAACACACCAAGCCCGCTATAAGAAAGAGGTGAGATCTGCGCATGCGCACAGTTGCATCTGCCCAATGAATTATCCTTAATAATACAAAAAAAGAAAAAAGTTTGTTTAGGTAAGCTCGCTACAGTCATTGTCTTGTGTATCGACGTGTATGTTGTGTAGCATGGCTGTCGATGAAAAGCTGACCAGACTTGATTTCTCAACAAGGTCGGTATGAGACTGTGGTCAAGCCAGCGTCATACCGCGGTGCGCGTCTGTACTAGAGATTACGGTAGTGAGGTCTAAGAACTGACTTCAAAATAAGAGCAAACTCAAACTCATAATAATAAGTCTGGAAATCATATATACATGTTGTGACGGCCTCAGGGCCACTGCCAGGGTATTTGTGGGTGTGTCTCTATCTGTGTGTGTGTTACAGGGTGAACTTCCTGGTGGAGTGGAGCTGAGGCCGTCAGGCAGATCAGACGCAGCTGGCCACTGTCTTGAGTGCATTAAAACCTGCCCCTTTCTGAGTGTTTGGGCGTGACTTCTGGCTTCCTCCTGTTCCCCAGCGCAATGGCGGCTTCGGTGGTCTAATCGGTTAATTTGGAGAATAAAAATTGTTGGCTGATAATCCCTGTAGCGTGGTTTCTTGTATTTGTTGTGGCCTTGGAGCTGGATCATAACATGTGATAATACATAAAAAAACAGGTAATTAATTATATAGGCTATATATCTATAAATAACTTTAAACGCAAAATATGAATTACTGCATGCAAACCTGTGGAGGAAAATATAATTGGAATTATCGGAGGAAACATGTAATTGAAATTGTGTAATTACTTATTCAAATATATTTATAAAGAATTCTGCGACAGGGTTCAAACTCAGTCCTTGCTAAACAGCACAAAACGATGGCATAGTCGTAGGTAGAGGTGGTGCAAATTCTCCCCAAGTGCAAACAAGTGGAAACAACATTACAGTAATAGAAAACTCTTGTCCAAAATAACAACAAACAAATGAAATAAACCAAAAAGTCACCATCTCACTCTCTAAATGGCTTTCTACCCACACTTCAAACAACCCCCCCCCCCTTTCTCCTTCCATGAGAAGGTTCCCTTAAAAATCCTAAGCCCCTCCCATTAGGCTAATTGAGGACCTTCGGCTCCAGACTGCTGGCAATCACTACACCTGCTTCTCCTTTAGCCTATCTGAACCGTCTGTGTGTGTCAATGTGTGCGTATTTATGTGTGTCTGCGTATGCAGCCAGTGACGGCAGCTCCGTCACACCATCCCTCTCCTCCGCCGGAGGTTGTCGATGTACCTTGAGAGGTACTCTGCTACCAAGTTGGTTTTACCTGATCGGTGTCGGATGACACACTTGAATGGTTGCAGAAATACCTCGATACCACCGGGTGACACGCCGGTTCTGGTCCTTCATAAAGTTTATCCAGGTTAGAGCCCGGTGGTCAGTTTCAAGATCAAACTCTCGGCCCAATAAGTAGTACAGCAGACTTTCCAGAGCCCCTTTAATGGCCAGGCCTTCTTTCTCAACTACAGAGTGCACAGACCAGAGAATATCTGGAAATTCTCACTTCTCATTCATGAAACAACTTCTGTTGAATTTTTAGATGGCTGCCATCACCCCAAACAACACCCTCGAACTGTTACATTATTGGACGATAAAGTACAGCCTCTCGTAGTTTATTGCTTTATTATAATACGGTTCCCAGCAAAATCATAAATAGTAAGTATATAGCTGCTTCTGAGCACAAAATAGTATTAGCCACCAAACGTTGTGTATCTCATTTCAGTAGTCTAGAGAAAGCATAGCCCACGTACGTGAGAAAGATCGCTAAAAGCTAAAATGTCAACTAACAGCCGCGCAAAATCTAACCTGCTACTTTGAGTGCGCAGTGAACTCTCGGGTCAATGTGAACAGCAACTGTACATTATCGCCCAATAATGCACCCCCGTGACTCACTCTCAACCAATCAAAACGCTGGATTTCATCTACCCGTATTATAAAAGGAAACAATCAATAATTACATAATAATTCCACTCCAGCCGGATAGTACACAACCCCAAGGTGTCACTCAGGGTTAATCAGGACATTCTGATGTAGCATTTTCAAAAATGTTCATGTTCAATTTCAGATGGCATCTAAAAGGAAATGGTCCACAGTTACATGATAATTTTACTTTAGGTTAATGGAAGACCACCTCAAGGTGTCAATCAGTAGTAATTGGGACATTTTGATGTGGCATTTAATATTTATATTAGCTGTTAATGCGTTAATCAATGAGATTATTGTGGCCGAGATTAATGCGATAAAACATTTTAACGCAGTTAACACAACTCTATTTACTGCAGTTAGATTGTAGAGATCGAGACGGTAATTAAACATGCAGAGAACTTTTTTCATTTGAAGTAAAAGAAACAGGCGTGACAACGAAGAACTGTGCAGAGGAATTCCCCCATGTGTCAAACAGAAGGGAGATGAGTGGCAAACAGAAAACTTCCCGCACTGATAGTGCCTGGAACATGTTTTGGAAATGATCAAACGTGTGTTGTGTGTTTTAAAAAAATTGAATTAAACAACAGTGTCTAAGATACACGCTTGCTAAAGTGATTACTCGTTAATTTATAAGATGCAGTTTTTAGAAGTTTTAAATCACTATTAATCTCGATTAATACCTTTTAAAATATGAGATAAATATTATTATGAGAGTATTTTTTTCAAACCTATTGAGAGGTTACACAATATATGTTTAAACATGCTTATATGTATACATATGATTATATGGACCAGTGAGGCTAAGGAGCACCGCTAGCTGGTTCTGGACTGTACGGACTGGGGTATTTTCAGCACTGCAATCAGCAATCTGGATGAGTATGCAGAGGCTGTGACGGCATGCATTAGCTTCTGTGAAGACAGCTGTGTCTCATACTGTACAAGGGTGAGTTACAACAATGACAAACCCTGGTTCACAGCTGAACTCAGACGGCTACGATTAAAAAAGGATCATGAGTTTAGAAGTGGGGATAGGGACTTGTTAAAAGAAAGTCTAGCAAGGCTGTCAGAGACGCCAAACGACTGTACTCAGAGAGGCTCCAACAGTAGTTCTCTGCTAACGATTCTACATCAGTCTGAAAAGGCCTCAGACTGATTTCCACCTACAAGCCCCTCACTTCATGAACGACCTACGCCTGGCTAACGAGCTGAACGATTTCCACTGCCGCTTTGACAGACAAAGGAGTAGTCCTGAACCCATCCACAGCCTTCACAACCCCCTGGTCGCCCTCTCCCAGCACAATAGAGGCCTATGCCCCCCAACAACATCCCACATCCCCCATCACATTGATAACTCTCTCTATTCTGGAGAGGAATATCAATAGGATATTTAAATCACAGAAGCCCCTCGGAAAGCAGCCGGCTCAGATTCTGTTTCTCCCTCCGTCCTGAAGCATTGTGCTGATCAGCTGTCTCCGGTGTTTACCAACATCTTTAACACCTCACTGGAGGTCTGCGTGCCAGCCTGCTTCAAGGCCTCCACTTCATCCCCCTCCCCAAAAAACAAGGATCACAGGACTTAATGATTACAGGCCCGTCGCCCTGACCTCTGTGGTCATGAAGTCCTTTAAGTGCCTTGTCCTGCACCAACTCAAAACCTTTCCTGACCCCCTTCTGGACCCCCTGCAGTTCGCCTACAGATCCAACAGGTCTGTAGACGACGCCGTCAACATTCAGCGTGGTTACATGGATTCGAATAACTGGCTTAGTCGGACTGAAATCGAATTATCCGTTTCATGTAAACACCTTTGTCCGACTATGTGCGGTCCGACTACGATCCGACTAACACCCCTGAAAAACTCGATCCAATCCAGTTGATAGTTCAACTATTGCGGCATGTAACGGTGAATTGGATAAGGAACTAGACTTTGCGTCTTTGCGCATGCTTGAGATCCCGACGGCGTCTTCTCTCCGTTATCAAATCAGCCAATAGCGCCATTCACATTCGCTGTACTCCTATTAACATCATGCAAAAATAGTAGAGGGATGTAGCTTCACCTTGCTCTCCGTTCGCCATCTTTCTCGTAATGTGGATGTTGTTTTTGTCGGTTGTTGTTGGTAGTGGTTAAGAGGTCAAGCGGAAATGGCTGTATCACAACTAGTTGTAATGAAAACAGCGCTACCTATCGTATCAGATATGCTTTCGGCCGATGATTCAATTTATTCACTGTCATGTATATTGGGATAATAGCACTTGCCCCGAAAGATAGGATAGTCCGACTAAGCAAAGATTCGAATTATACCATCATGTAAACACACTGATTGTCCTTCACTTCATCCTCCAGCAGCTGGACTCCCCAGGAACCTACGCCAGGATCCTGTTTGTGGACTTCAGCTCTGCATTCAACACAATCATCCCATCTCTGCTGCAGGACAAACTTGACCACAGGTGATGGCACTTCTTTTAATGGGTAGAAACATAAAAGACGATTAACAGAAATGGAATTACCAGTTTCTTAGTGGACTTAATCCATGACCCAGAGTTCAGACCAGGAAGCAGAGTCACAGTCTTACACACTTCTCTGCGCTTCTCTCCGAGCAGTCACTCACCCAAACCAAGATTAACCCTTTAGGAGCCGAGTCTGCCCCAAGGACACTTAAGTCAATCAAATCAAAGGTAAACAACCAAGGAGTTATACTGAATAACTTAAAGTTAAAACCAATAATGCAACAGTGAAACAAAATAGGAGAATTATAGGATCAATCCCAGTTTGTGCTTGTAAACGGTGAATCCTCGATCACCACCAATGTTGGTCAGGGAGTCCCACAAGGCTGTGTGCTTGGACTGATTATATTTACCCTGTATATGCTTCCTTTGGGCAATGTTATCAGAAAACACTGCATAAACGTCCATTATTGTGCAGACGATACTCAACTGTATCTGTCAATCAAGCCATAAGACACCGACCAGCTTGTTAGACTTCAAGAATGTCTTGGAGACATCAAAACTTGGATGACCTTCAACTACATGATAATAAACAAATAAAAAACAGATGTTATCTTGATAGGCCCAGAGCGCCTTCGAGGTCATCTGTCTCGTGATACAGTTTCTCTGGATGGAATTGCTCTGGTATCCAGCAGCACCGTCAAGAATCTTGGAGTTCTCTTTGACCAGGACATGTCTGCTAACTCCCATATAAAGAAGACTTCAAGGACTGCCTTTTTTCATCTACGGATTATAGAAATTAGAGAAATTAATGCGTTTGTTACTTTTGGACTGGATTACTGCAATTCTTTATTATCACGCGGCTCTTATAAGTCTCTTAAGCCTCTCCAGTTGATTCAGAATGCTGCAGCATGTGTATGAAAAGGGATCATATTACTCCGCTTCTTTGCACTGTCTTAAATCAAGACTATAATTTAAGGTACTTCTGCTCACCTACAAGGCACTGGCTTGTGAGCGACCGTGTATATCTTAAAGACAATATCGTTAGGGCTGGCTCAGGTTAGCCTGAACCAGCCCTTAGTTAAGCTGCTATAGGCCTAGACTGCCGAGGGACTTCTTAGGACATGCCAAGCTCCTCTCTCACTCTCTCCTTCTACAATAATCCACGTTTTATTAATGCACATCACTAACTCAGGTTCTTCCCCAGAGTTTTTCGAGCTTTCTCGCCTTGCAGGTTTCCATGGATCATGGTTCTATCTGGGCCCTGTTCCTGCCTCCTGCCATGGCCCTTCTGACGCCTGCTGCTGCTTTCATCATCATTATTAGTTTAAATATTAATTACATTCCTATTACTGTCATCAGGGTGCATCAACATTACCCTTTCCTACTACCCTTTCCTACAATATTTGAATCATTTTTGTCATAGGTGTCATGGTTTGGGTTCATTTCCTGTCTTATTTAGTAGTTTTCTGCCTCTTGTCTCCCTGGGTAACTTCACTTCCTGCCTTGTCCTGTCATCCCCTGTGATTGAGGATTGGATGTTCCTTGTTCCCGTCTGCATTTTTGCACCTTGGTCCTTTTTGGATCTTGACTATAAAAGCCTTTTCGTTTTTTGAAAGTCTGCGTTTGAGTCCTGCCTTCCCCGCATCCTGACAGAATGACACCACCATATAAGGACTCAGTAGACCTTCTGCCGAATTATGTACCCGAGTACCTGGACGTAAGAAGTCCCTTCTGGCAGCGAAGGACTAACTTTATTTTTGGCCCATGGAGCTATCAAAAGGCCTGCCTCGAGCTCCGGGACCTCCTCAACCCTAGGAGGAGGAGCTCTGGCATTTAACAAAAAAAGAGCTTATATAATCGCTAAAATAATGACTATTTATTACCCCTAAAGTATATTTGCTTGAATCTAGTAAAGTGAGTTTTAATGTTACATTTCAGAATTTGTCGGTGAACATTATTCATTTTTGACAGGTCAGTTACGGAGCTGCAAGTTGGGTATTTTCAAGAAAACAGAATTTCCCCTCTTTCCTAAGAACAGTTCATCCCAATAAAGACGTTATAGAAGTGATTGTTGATACTATTCAACACTTCAACTGGAGCTGGGTCGCACTCCTTCCTGCGCCCCGTTGCCGCCAACCCCGAGCCAGACCGCCAACGAAGAGACGAGGGCCGACCCCCAGAGGCTCCCCAGCCCACTGACCGCCCACCGGGCAGCCCGCCAGAGTCCCCTGGGTGGCACGACCCTCGTCTCTTCGTCCCCTCCCTTCCCGCCCCTTGTCTGCTGTCTGCCAGTTTCGGGCCGTCTGGAATTCGGCCCTTGAGGGGGGGTACTGTCACGGTTTGGGTTTATTTCCTGTCTTATTTTGTAGGTTTCTGCCTCTTGTCTCCCTTGGTAGCTTCACTTCCTGCCTTGTCCTGTCATCCCCTGTGATTGTTTCCACCTGTGTCCAATCACCTGCAACTTTCTGCAGGTTTCTGTCCATTTTTCCCCATGGAAGGGTTTTCGTTTTTTGTTTTTTCCTGTGACAATGTGAGGGTTTCAGAATAGAGGATGTCGCATGTGTACAGACTGTAAAGCCCTCTGAGGCAAATTTGTAATTTACACTGTATCATAGACATCTCAGATGATTTTTGCATACTGATTTGTGTATTCTTCTGCATTTGGTATTTTTGAGATGCGCTCCTATTTCATGTTTCACATCGGAATGGTGAACGGTAGTTTCACCAGCACAATGAAACCCTTCTTTATTTCTCTGCTTCTCCTGGAGTCTTTTCTACATGAATCGGCTCAATGCACCGTCCAAGGCTCAGAGTTTCACCTGGAAGGAGATTATTTGTTGGCTGGACTTTTTGACATTCACCATGATAGTTCTCCTGTTGTACAAGACCGACCAGAAGCCATCAACTGCTCCAGGTGAGTCTTACAAAGTCTCAATGAAAATCTTCTAGGGTTGAAAATAATAAAATCCTGATGTTAATAGAGATCAAACATTTCCTTGCTTCAGGTCAGGGGATATAGCTCGTAACAGTTACAAATCTTCATTTTTGACCTTAGTCCATGCTTCATTCCAATCTTGTTTCAGATGTTGGCTCAGGCAGTAAATAGTGAGACTAATTCCCACATTCTCTTACTTTCCTTCCTCTATCTGCAGTAAACCCTTCATTCATTCAAGTTATCGGAGGTTTCAGTTGATGAGATTCTCTGTAGAGGAAATCAATAACTCCACCGACCTCCTGCCAAATGTGTCTCTCGGATATGAGATATTTGACCACTGCTCAGATATACACAGTTTTCCAGGCATCTTGAAACTTCTCTCAGTTGATGGCTTGATCCAACCTTGGGCTGAACCACCCAAGAATCTGTCCAAAGTCATGGCTGTGGTCGGCACTCACACGAGCACTCAGGCACTGACTGTCGCCCCGCTGTTCATGATGGATCTCATTCCGATGGTAAATCATCCAAATACATTCAGTGATACAAAGATTTTATCATTCATTTAACAAAATGCAAAGAGATTATACATGTAAACACTAAAATAATGAGTATTTATTACCCCTAAAGTATTTTTGCTTGAATCTATTAAAGTGAGTTTTAATGTTAGATTTGAGAATTTGTCACTGTACATTATTCTTTTTTGACAGGTCAGTTACGGAGCGGCAAGTTCGGTATTCTCAAGAAAACAGAATTTCCCCTCTTTCCTACGAACAGTTCATCCCAATAAAGACGTTATAGAAGTGATTGTTAATATTATTCAACACTTCAACTGGAGCTGGGTCGCATTCCTTCACATTGATGATGATTATGGAAACGATGGCCGGGAATTATTCATAAAGAAAATTGATGGCACTGAGATTTGCCTGGGATACACCAAAGGCCTTGATCAACATACAAATTATTCCCAAGTATTCAGACAGATAGAGGCACATCAAATAAATGCGATTATTGTTTTTGCTCCTGAATGGACTGCTGAAGCTCTCATTAAATCAGCAATACAACAGAACGTCACCAACAAGGTGTGGATAGCAGGAGATGCATGGTCCTTAAACAAGGAGCTCCCCAAAGAGAAAGGAATACATAATATTGGGACGATACTTGGGGTCTCTGAACCAAAAGTTACAATACCTGGTTTCAGTGATTTTATCCATCATTCCAAAGGCCAGACTCACTGTGAAAATGCAGAACAAAGTATGTTTTGCAATCAGGTTTGCAACTGCAGCAGCCTGAAACCAGAAGAAATCCTCAATGTGGATCCATCTTTTAATTTTCCTGTTTATGCTGCTGTACATGCCATCGCCCATGCCTTACACAATACCTTGCAATGTGACTCAGGCAGATGTAACAGGAGTATTACAGCGTACCCATACATGGTGAGTATAAACATAATATGATCAATTAGTCGCTTACTCTGTTTGATGTAAATGTATTTTACGTGTCTCTTTTAAAACATCACCTAATCCAGAGTGTTATAAACAAAAGGTTCTCTAAACTTGTGTGTCCACATCAGGTTCTAGCAGAGCTGAAGAAGTCCAAATTTATACTTTTAAATCAAAGTGTCACATTTGATGAGAATGGTGATCCCAACTACGGATCCTATTCTATAGTTTTCTGGAACCAAAGCGGTGACGCACAGGAGATTGGCTTTCATAACTTTTACCCAAACTTGTATTTCTTCATCGACAACAGCAAAATTCAGTGGAAGACAAAGGAAGTAAGTTGTTTTTCTCCACAAAAATACTTTATACTGTTTTATTTTCCAGCTTCTGCAGGGATGTGTATGTGTGGATGAGTGTCCATGTGCACATTTATTTAGTAATAATGCTGAACATTAACCAACAGTGGTTTGTGCATGGAGTCGTTTGCAGGGGGATCCAGATGTTGTGTTTAATGTTGATTTCATGTGAGAAACCCTGTTAAGAATTTAAATGCTTCATGGGTCTACACACTGTAATTTGCCTGCACCCCTTACTGTGTAACATTGCACTCGTCCTCACTGGGGTTGTAAATAATTGTCTTGTACAGGTGCCTACTTCACGGTGTTCCCAAGAATGTGATGAAGGATTTAAAAAAAAGCCAGATGGAATCCACAGATGCTGTTTCAAATGTGAAATCTGTCCGAATGGCACTTATTTCAACAAAACAGGTACATTACTTTTAAACTTGTTTATGGCTGACTGTGATTCCCCATTGGAAGCAAGACAGAAGCAACATGTGAGCAACGTGTCATTCAATCCATGCTCTTTTTTTTTTTAGATTACATTTTTTTTCAACCCAAGAGGTTGGTATGATACATCAGGTCAAAAATACATATTCTATTGATTGTTTTTGTGAAATAACTGGAGCCTAGAGTTTGCAGCTTTCAACTGTCTAGGTCATAACTTGTAACTTTCACCACTGTTAAAATGAGATGATCAAACGCACAATAGATACTTGTCAATGGATAACTGCTAACGGGAGCAAGCCTTCATTTCCACAGAAGAGTGCCTGGTGGCAGACAGAATTGCATAGAGAAAGTGAGGCTGCAGCCTTGATTGAGCTATTCATAATTGTTGCAACACTGAGGGTCAGGAGTTTCATGACTTCAGCTGTACGTGAACATCCGACATATGCAGAGCACATCTCTGAGCTACCACTTGTAGTACGGTGGCCTCGAGGCACAACCGGTTGGAGGTGCTCGGATGTCCACACAGACCCTCGCCATTCAACCAGATTCCTGAACTCGTCTTCCTTCAGCCACAGAGGACCATTCAAAAGTGACCTTGACTATAATTGCAATCTGTCCTTCTCTGGTGTTGAACAGGGAATCCCTACGAGTGCATCAACTGTAAGGACACAGAATGGTCTGCAGCAGGAAGCACATCATGTAATCTGCGGGAGTTGGAGTTCGTCCCATTCACAGACATTGGTGCCATACTGATCATGGTGGGAGCCTGTTCCTATGTGGTCCTCACAGTAGCCATGTCCGTTCTCTTTGCCATCAACTACAACACACCTGTCGTCAGATCTGCAGGGGGGCCGATGTGCTTCCTCAATTTGGGCTGCCTGTGTCTGTCTAATGTCAGTGTGTTCTTTTACTTTGATAAGCCCACTGCTTCCTCTTGTGTCATGAGGCTCTTACCATTTCGCTTGTTTTACACCGTTTGTCTAGCATGTTTTGTGGTGCGATCTTTTCAAATTGTTTTCATTTTCAAAATGGCTGCCAAGTTCCCAAAGCTCCACAGTGTGTGGATAAAGTATCATGGACAGTGGCTGTTCATCACGCTGGCATTTGTTACTCAGGCACTCTTACTTCTTTTTGGCAATATGTTTGCACCTCCAAAGCCCCACAATGAAACCTCTTGGTACCCAGACAAAACCATCCTTGTTTGTGAGATGAATATCAAAGGATACGTTGGTCCTGTGGTTTTACTTGTGTCTCTGTGCTTCCTTTGCTTTATTTTCTCGTACATGGGCAAAGACCTTCCTAAAAATTACAATGAAGCCAAAGCAATAACCTTTTGCCTGCTCCTCATATTGATCAACTATGCCAGTATATACACCTTTTTTAAAAACAACATCGCTACATTTGAAGCCCTGGCAATACTCTTAAGTGTCTACTCCTTTCTGTTGTTCTATTTCTTGCCAAAATGCTACATCATAATTTTCCAATCCCACAAAAACACGCAAGAGTACTTCCTAGGTGTCATTCTGAATTATACCAGAACAATCTACAGGTAAATGTTTGTCTGGTGTATGGAGGACAGGAAATCAGGTTCAGGACTTTATTTAATTCTATTTTTGTAGAAATGCAGACAGTTATTTTAATACATCCCTCTTTTGTTGTACTGTATTTTATTTTGTGTTTTTTGCTCATGGCTTCAGGAATCTTGAAATGAACTATACAGCATAGACTCCTGCTGCGTTAGAATCTACAGTCATGCCAGGGGCTTTCAGCTAAATGCTACCTCAGCATGTATATACTGTATAACAAGCAAACTGCAGAAAGAAAACTGAAAAAAACAAAACTTCATGAGGATTTTGTTCACACATTCACACATTACCATCCGTTTTAAGAACATAAAGACCGATACCAGAAAAAGCTGACGTTAGGTAATAAGCAAACAACACCATGGGCGCACAATTTAGGACGCTAACCCTAAATAAACTTTTTCAGTCACATGAAAACTACAAAACAAACACTTATACTTACACACAAATATTTTCTAAGTAGCTTCACAGGCAAAAGTCCACTGATGCTGATTGGAATGTCATTATAGTGCATTATAGTATTATGCTTTTACTGTAAAGGATTGAAGAAGGTCTCTCCCTAAATTTCTCACCGTGTCACCTCACACGGAGTGTGTAAAACTAAATACCACACCATTCAAAACCTGTTACTTAGCACTGTCATGCAATATCTAGATCAAGTTGATTAGAGCCCAGCGAGCTGTTTGATTCTGTAGTGAAGTGTGGCTAAGCTATAAGGTGAGGATAGATACTTTTTGGCCAGAGATTATCCACAGCCGTTTAGAAAACAGACCTGTCACATGTGTGTTGCTGCTCAAAACTTCACATTGTTTTTGGCATAGTGGAACTGACAGTTTCCGCTCAAAGGAACCGTTGAAAACTATGAGTCGCTACACAGTGAACTAAAATCACAAAATACTCTGGCTGAACGCTGGACCCAATGAACAAATTCAGATTTGATTCGGGTAAGGCTTTGGATTAAGAGGGTTAAAAGACAGACAGTCTGTCTGTCCAATCAGAAGGGTCCGTCCTATGCTATCTGCTATAAGGCCCTACCCTTTCCGTAAGAAGTTCATTTCGCTGTGTTTTCCTATTTGCTGGTGTGTTTTGCACTTCAGAGCCACCATATATTCTCATACCTCACTACAGCCACATGATGCAACGTGAGACACGTGAGTGACGTCGGTGTGCAGTGGCAAAACTACAATTTCTCTGAAGATGGACTACAAAGAAGCATCTTATTTGCCTCTGTTGTTTCAGTGCTGAGTCATGTAGATTACATAAAACTACTAAGTTCAAAATATTGCTTTATTAACGCGGTTGCAACATGAATGAGTTTTGCTAAAGGATACTTGATCCCATCCATGGGCCCATCCCTTCCTATTCAGCAGAACGGGTTTGATCTTTGCACCCGGAGGCTGCCTGAAAATTGTCATTCACAGAGTGATGCAAATTATCTCCTTTCAAGGGAACTCTGTAAAAAATTTTGACTCCACAAAATGTCCCTTTGGGAGGCATTAATTATTGTTATAAGACACATTGCAGTGTCAACAGGCAACCATTTGCATAAAACCTTGCCTGACTTACACGTTTGCGTTATGTGTCTCAATTACAGAACATGGTTTTGCATTAGTTTACATACATCTGGCATGTGTATGAAGAACACATATTGGGTTGTTCTTTCTAGATTATTCATGTGCCTATTTAAATGTAAGTATACAAATAACTATGTGACCTTATATTTGTGAGGAGTTAAGGATGCTGCTGACTTGTGCTTAAAAAATGTTAACAAATGGTCAGTTTTAACTGAAATTGTAAGTTTTCTTGTCTGTCATTTGCTAATCACAGGCAGCATCGTCCACAACTACCAGCATCCTGGCCTGTGTTGGATATGAACTTAATTTTGAGGTGGCAAATAAAGACTTTAAACAACATAAACCATTTCAGAAACAAATACTTAAGTTATTCACCACAGCAGTTGGAATGAAGTAACAAGAATGCAATTAAAAAAGCCGACCTTTATTACAAAGCCTTATCCCCAAATTATCAACTCTATGTATTCAACGGTTATTCACCCATCTACATTATTTGGAATTTTTTTGTGTCCAGCCCTCATTCTGTATGTTAGCATTGGTTGTGTCAATCCAGCTTGGCTTGCTTGTCTCAGTTTGCAAGTATAGACTTTAATTCAATTCATTTTGTATAGCCCAAAATCGCAAATTTGCCTCAGAGGGCTTTACAGTCTGTACACATACGACTTCCCTGTGTCCCGAAACCCCCCCCCCCAAAAAAATGAAAACACCCTTCCAAGAGGGAAAAAAGGCAAGAAGCCTTAGGGAGAACATCAGAGGAGGGATCCCACTCCTGGAATGGACAGACTACAATGAACAGAATGAACCATGTATAATACATTCAATTACTATGACAGAAATGTTTCAAGTAATTGAGTAGCAAGCCGGGTGCACGGCAGGACCACTGCAGGGACAACCACCATCAGATAGAAACACCATCGACAGAAGCCTATGGGGAGGGACAGCACAAAGACTTTAAACAAAGATACAATCCCCTCCAGTTTGCCCACAGGTCTGTAGAGAACGCAGTCAACATAGCTGTTTCGTCCCTAAAGTGTCTAGCAGACCTGAAGAGAATCACACAGCAAAACAAGGCACCTAACACCCCCTCCCATAAGAGGAAACTCCTCCATATGCACGATTATACATAGTCATAACAATTTAATACATCACTACAGAAAAATTCCTATAATCGTTCCCACGTCACTGATCCACCATAAGCTCACTTTTATTCCTCAATGTAGCCTCACCCACGGGACAGCGAGTCAGCCACAATGTTGTCAGCTCCCTTCTTGTGTTTGATGCAGATGTAACCCTGGGCCAGGACGGCCCAGGGCATCAAGCGCTGATTGCTGTTATACATCTGGGCTAAAAAGACTAGCGGGTTATGGTCAGTGTATACAGTGACTGGACATGAACCGCATCCCACGTACACTTCAAAGTGCTGTAGGGCAAGGAGCATGTCTAAGGTCTCCTTCTCGATGGTGGAGTAGTTCAGCTGATGTTTGAACTTTGTGGAAAAGAAACAGGATGACACATCCCCGTCATCGTCCTGAAACACCGCACCAGCACCACACAAAAGGAAACACATTATCTTGCGCAAAGAAATGGCCTCAGGAAAACGAGCGGAAAAACACATCACGGTGAGCAAAAAGATTCCCAAACTTGGCTTTCAGCAACGGACCAACGGTCAACCAGAACAAGCTCAAGGGGCTCACCGCCTGATTAGGCTCACTGGTCCACCACCCAAGGTCACACTTTCCCCAGAAAGGAGAGAAGCAAAACGAGGAATCAGACACCTGAGGATGTTTTATGGCTAGATCATCGCTTTGCAAGTCAGAAATGGGAGTGCACACAACTTCAGGAACACGATACACTTTCCCACCTGCAATATCATTCCCCATGATAAAGTCAACAGGGAATCCTGCCCTGCCATTGTGGAAAAACCCTGACACGAGGCCAGAATGTACATGCATCTGGTACAGTGGTGCAGTTACAATGCCCCTTACAACTGCACTCACACTTGAGACCTAGCAGCAGAACATCAGACAAGATCAATGACTGAACAAGCTGTGTCTCGCAGTATTTTCATGGGACGCTTATCCTCAGATTTCCCTGAAAAGAGACACAAAACCATTAAAAATATGAACGGTTTAAAACAGTCATCAGGTACTTCAGGAGCTAGGGACGTTTTAATCAATCCCACACCCTTAGGTGGTTTCTGAAACGACCCCTGCTGCTTGTTTCAAAGGGTCACAATTAGCAACCAGGTGACCAGATTTAAGGCAAAAGAAACAGTTTCTCTGGCTTTGGAGGCTAGAGAGCGCTGTCATAACGCACCGGAAGACGGAATTGTTGGGGAGCTTCATGTGGAGAACTATCACGTTTATTAAAAACGGTTTCTGCTGGGTGGACACTTTGTTCGTTTAAATACACAGTAGTACGCTCAGGTATGCAGTTTTTAAACTCCTCATATGAAGGATTGAAGACAGATCAGCACCATCACGCTGAACACGCCAAGTTTAGTGTTTGATATTAGTACACCCAAACAATAGGCCCCCTGCCTCATCTCAAGGAAACAGCTACATCCTTAGAACCTGCCTATCCAACACTAATACCTGGCTATCTTCTGGAGCCCTGCTGGGCTCGGGGCAACACATCAGCGACCGAAACCTTAAAACGCCCTTTGGAGAACGCTGTCTCCGCCCAGGATTGACCCTGAAAACAATAAAGGCAAAACAATAAATTACTGCCTGAAGGAAAGGCCAATTAGGCCCAGCCGGACACTACCCTACCTAGACTGAGGAGAAGCAGTTTCCCAATTACACACTAGCAAAGCACAGAGGCAGCAGCACACAGGGCTATATCAAATTTTCAAACAGATAAACCTACCGCAACAGACAATGATGAACGTAAAAGCAAACAAAAAAATTACCGACGATCTGGACGAACGGCAAATAAGGTAATTTAATGATGGAAAACTCGAGGCAACTGAAAACAATCTCCAAAAGAAAGACGATGATGGCTCCTCTGTCACTGGCTCACTCTCTGGCTTCCACTGAAGCAACACCCCTCACTCTGGCTTGGCACAGCCATTTAACCCCACACTGATGAGCTGACATCACCAGCACAACTGAAGAGAATCACACACACACACAGGCAGACAACAAAGCCAAACAAAACAAGGCACGTAACAATGGCCCTTTACTTCATCCTCCAGCGTCTGGACTTCCCAGGAACCTACGCCAGGATCCTGTTTGTACGCGCCCGACATCACCTGCAAGTGGATCACTGAAGCAGCATGTAAAGCTGCGGAAACATGTCTCAACCTCTCAGTCTATCAGCACCGGTTCCACCAAAAGCTGCGTTCTTTCCCCTCTGCTCTTCTCTTTGTACAGTAACAGCTGCATCTCCAGAGACCAGTCCGTCAGGCTTCTGAAGTTTGCATGAGTTAGCTCATGTATGACATTTTGCCGAGCTTTAACTTTGGAATTTGGAACATCAGAATGTCCTGGTTATCCCTGAGTGACACCTGGAGGTGGCGTACTATAAGCCCAAAGTTGAATTATTCCCTCCAATAGTTTGCATGTAGTAATTATTATATTGAGTTTACAGTGTATCTATTTAACTATTTAAATGTAGTATCACATTTATATATGATCTACAGACTTATTGAATGAGTCTGACACGTTCTATCACGTTCAGTGGAATTGCTCTTATTTTGAAGTTAGTTCTTACGCGCCACTACCGTAATCTCTAGTATACACGCCTATCACGAAATAACGTGTTTTTCGAAGTAGAGTCTGGCTTGACCGCAGTGCACTGAGGACCACCCTGGAGCCGATGAGGCGTCTTGAACTCTAAGAGCAGCAGATGGGATTACTTAAAAAGTTACGGTTTCATTTTAATAAAATATTACTTGCATATGCCGTTATTGTCTCTTTGGTCAAATTAATATATTGTTGGCCTAAGGTAAAACAAAGAAGATTTTCGTGTGTTTATGTAATACATCAATGTGTTACAAGTGTTTGAGATTGTGTGAACGATCTCAATAAATATGAATCAATATATGAACAAACAGTTCATATAATATGCATATGCAACATGTCAAATTATACAGAAGATATAATCATGTGCGCATGCTCACATTTACCCCCCCTCCCTACAACGAGGTGCGTAGTCTCTGGCACAGGGACCGAGAGGAAGTGGGTCAGGCGCATAATTTCGCACCGTTATCACATGGGGGTGTTTTCCTTCCAACGGGTCGGGCCAGCGGCCGCTGGGTGGCGCCGCCCGACAGCAGCCGGAGGCGGTGGACACGTAAACGCCTCGCGACCTCTAGCATTTGACGGATAACGTACTGAAACACAAGAAACACGTGCGCGGGGGCTTCGGTTTTGCGATGACCTTGTTTAATTTCCTGCCACTTTCGCCCCGGAGACGGCGCCTTCGTCGTATTCGCCGGACCTCCTCGCGGCATCTGGTCTGAACCGGTTCGCGAGGTGCGCAGTCTTGTGCGCACTGCAGACTCCGCGCACTGATTTCACGCGGCAACCCCCGCGCCCTCGTCGAGCATCGCCTTCCCATTGGTTGAGACGCGATAGTCCCGCCCACGTCTTCCGCGTACCGTATGGACGACGGGCACGTTTCCGATTTGCGATTGGCTCGTGCCACTCCAAAACTTTTATTTCGGGGGCAGGTCCCGTATGCTGTGCACGGGCACGCAGATAAATGGAGTTGTAAACGAAGCTCGTGCACGGTTCAGCACCAAAAACGCGTGGACAGCGGCGACACGGAGGAGAGAGAGAGAGAGAGAGAGAGAGAGAGAGAGAGAAGGGAGAGGGAGAGAGAAAGAGAGAGAGAGAAGGGAGAGAGGGCTAGTTCATTGTACTCAACAGACCAGTCTGCAACGCCGCGATCGCGGGAAAACTTCATTGTTAGTTTTGAGTCGCCGAGTGGACAATATCCAGCGGCACGGCTTCCTTGCTTTGTTCGCCCCGGCGGGCGAGCGTTTTGCCGCGAGCCGGAAAACGGTTGAAAAGGTCGGGAGTGGGTGTGGAGGAGAGAGAGAGAGACACGCCGTTATTTTTTTCCCCGGGCTCACTCGCTTTTCGCGCGGTCCACCTTTAGCTAACTGCACCCGCGAAGGAGGGCTAAATGGCCGCGGGGGAAGGCCCGCAGAGGGGATAGCGAGGCTCGTTCGTCCACGCCGGGTTCGGTCCGGACTGCGCTTTGAGCCGCGCTCCCGTTTTTGAGCCACATCTCCTCCCGCTCTGCTCTGCTAGCAGCCCGCCGAGGTCTCCATTGTGTGAGCCGTCGCGCACACACACACCTGCCGCCTCGCACAGCTACAACCGGCTGTTCTGTGTTCTTTTTTCCTCCCGGATTTCCCTTTTTTTGGCGGGGTGGGAGGGATTCTCTATCTCTCTCTCAACCCTAAATCCACGCATTCCAGAACAACCATGTGTTCCCGGGTTTGGTTCGTGACGGACCGGCGCATCAGCCAGGAGTACCCCCAGGTGCAGATCCACCGGGCGCTGACGGAGCGCTGCGCCGACGAGGACGTCGAGTTCCGCTCGCTGCTCATGGATCAAATCGTGCTAACGATCAGCGAGGGACAACTAGGCAAGTAGCACGCCACGGCTCCAGCGAAGTGGGAGAGGGAGGGAGGGGGGGGGGGCAGCGCACTGTTTGGCCCTAAAAACAAAAGTTGGGATCGGGTTCGCTTATTGCTCGTTTCGGTTTGGTTTTGGTGTTTTTGTTACGTAGGACACGCTGCCGGGGGGGGGGCGAGGGGCGGGCTAGCCCCGGTCTGCTAGCCAAAAGAGAAGCCAAGTGGAACCGCAGACGTGACCGCCTAACCCACTTTCCAGCGCGAGTGCCTCCTCCGGAGAGACGGGAGGTGGGAGAGAGGGGGGGGGGGGGCAATGGAGCTTGATTTCATTTCGCTGAACACGTTACAGTAATGGCCGTCGATGATTTTTTTTATTTTTTTACTCAATCACCAAGGCAACGGGGAGTGTTACTGTGACAGAGGAGCTGTGGTTAAACACGTTGTGATGTTCTCTGGTTTGTTAAGGGGGGGGGGACGGACGCTGTGCCTCGCATACAAAGGAGGGTTTGGAGACAAGTGTGGCTTCAGTGATGAATTCAATATTTGCGTTGGAAAATGATAAGAGCAGCGATTTAAAATTCAAACCAGACCAACAAACAACGATTAAGATGATATCTTAACAAATGCAGGTCAAACAGAGGGACACATTGAACCCATCTCGCACGGATGGAGCCATTAACAGGGCTCGTTTATTGATGTTATACTTTTTGTCAAGTAAACTATCATCTTGGACTTGAGCAGACGAGTAAAACTAGTCATGTTTTAAATGTAGAGGAACGACATCACTCTGGTAAACACAAGATTTAAAGAGGTATTTTTGCATCATTCCTTTCTGGAACTGCACGCGTGTGTTATTCAGATGATCGTTCCTTTGGTCGAGGACAGCCCTATGAACAGCAAAAGCTTCATATTTTAAGATCCCTCCATTTTTTAAGGTATCGACGGAACCCACATTATGTCACAGAGACGGCTCTTTTGTTCCTTCCTTCTTGTCATTTTTGCACTGCGTGTTCCCGAACGCAATGTTTGCGTTCCGCTTGTTACGAGATGAAAACACTTTGTCACCGGTTACCCGGGAGGCCTTGAGACAGAGATGGGAACAGTAGGATCTCTCCACCAACAGATACACATGGAATTCATCAGGGCGGCGCGAAGTGGGGTCGGTGTCACCAGATGAGAGGCGTGCAGGTCTCAGTTAACACATAAACGGCGTAGGCTGGCACCGGCAGATGCTGAATAGTTTTGGGAGACCATGTGGGATGAATCGGGGTGAGATTGAGCTGCACGTCCCTCACCGACTACATACAGCCGATACTGTTGCTTCAAGTCCGCTATACAGCTCCGTCATCACATACAAATCCCATTGTGAGGCAGTAATCGCTATCGTATCAAGCCAATACTATCCAACAAATGAGCTGTAATAAATCCTGGTCCCATGTCCTCGTAGGTGTACGTAGCCCGGGCCTGACGTCACAGATTAACGGCCGTGGACAGATTAGCCACGCTGAGGGGTTGCAGACACGTAGTAGCGACCACGTACACCTAATAACACGCGCAGTTCTTCTCCATCTTTGAAGTAACCTGCACTACATTTACACACAGGCAGCAGTAACTCTGGAGGTCGCGAGGTACTTTCCAATAATAAAAAGAAATTTGTGTGTGACGACCTTTTGCCGTACCTACCTCATGCCAATGCGAACATTTCAAAGATGACAAATGCAACATTCAGTGAATAAATTTGCAAATATATGTAAATAGTATGAGAGAACAGTGTGTGCAGTATGATTACTGGACTTTAAACCGTCTCGCTTCCCGCTTCATGACGCTGAGTAATGTTGCATTACCATAATAAAACCTTCTGGGTTAAGCTGCAGGTTATTACACAAAACCACAAATGTTATTGAAATGATGTTGTTCCACTCTTCCCTGAGTTTTCTATCATACAACATAAACGGCACCCAGCTGCAAGCTGACAGCAGCCCCCACTATTAGCACTCATTCTGGCAGGTAATGAAACGTCCTTTGGAGATGTCAAATATCAGTGCCACATTTTGGGTGTTGTTGCTTGTGCCCGCCCCATGCGGTGGGTACAACATGGTTCCGACTCTGCATTATGGCAAGATTGTGTCATGAAACCCAGGCACTTTCTCCTCTATTCCTTCCCACAAATTTCATAATGGCACGTTATATTACTAATTAATAACAATTTATTTGTATCTATACACTATATGAATATATACATATATATATATATATATATATATATATATATACATACATATATATATATACATATATATATAAGTGTTTTGCGCCGTTGATCATTGCTTTAGTACTGCATGCTTAGTACAAAACATCGCAAAAATAATCTTCATCAACATGTTTGTTTTTTTGAGTTTAAATCAGGAGGAAACCTCCAGAGCTGAAAGGTGAGGCCAATACAGACAGTTATGAATCCTAGTTTAAAGTCTTCCTTAATACAGCGTGATGTCCATTGAAAGTACAACAAAGTAGCGTCCGCTGTAGGGCGTGGCCACCTTGTGATCGACGGGCCGTTTGGGGAGTTGTACGTCTTTTCACAGTGTGATTTCGGTTCATGAACTTCTATTGTAACCTTTTGGTCGTCTGAAAAATGTCTCATTCAGTGTCCGGTTCTACTTGGCAACCCGCGGCCCCACAGGAGGCCTACAGTACATCTCTTGCCTGTTAGTCGTCCTTAGACCAAACTGAGCCAGAAGACACTGTGGATGAACCTGCTGCCCCATCATGCTAATTCAGACAGGACACCCTCCCAGACAGACTGGACTCGGAGTTGGCACGTCCCCCCCCTCTCCCCCCCGGGCCCGGCATTGGTCGGCATCGGCTGCTTTGTGACGTTGCAGCGGTATGCATAGAATGCCTGTGATGCTTGTTGGCTTTGTCCGGCAGATTGAAGTCCATTGAACCATTAAAACACATCACGGTCCGTCACTGGGGACAGAGACAAACAAACCCACGGCGCCTTTGTTACACACCAAAATGGTTAGGAGGGTTTCTGAATGTTTTTTTTTTTTCTTTGGCGTCGGTCACATGACGTGCGGTGCACACCAGCGCTCGCCCAAATGAATAGGACTGATTCATCTGGCTGCCTCGTTAGTCTGCGTTCGGTTCCCCTGGAGATGGAGGCGAACAGAGAATACTGTCCGTCAAAAAACCATGAGACCGCATCCCCCGACGCGTCCCGCTGTAACGCCGTCCTCAGGGCGCTCAGTAGCTGCACGATCAGAGCAGCGTGGCCTGAGAGACAGTAAATCATACACTGAGATTGTAAGTAGGCGTTGTATAGAGGAGGGGGGGGGGGGGGGGGGGGGGGTTCGCACCTCTGTTTGCGTCTCCCCCTTTCCCTGCCTCCTTTCCCTTGTGCGAAAGGCTAAAAGACATCCTTGACCTTTTCTGCTACATGTCTCTTGTTTCCTTCCCTTCTACTTGTCTCTGCACAGACCCCCCCCCCCCCTCTGTGTTTGTCGGGGCCCCGCCCTGCGGTGCGCGCACGGCACACTCGGCGTGGCCGTCAACGCGCAGCGCATCCGCCGGCACACCGACGGCTGTCGGTTCTCATTACGTATGCGGCAACCACGGCGCTTCCAGTGACCTCTGATGATCTCAGCGCCCCCGTGGGGGGGGGCGCGGGGGGCTGCGCATTCTAAGACGGCTGAGATTCAGGTCACGGTAGAGATGAAGTGCTGTGCTGGCGACAAATGCGTCTCCGGCCTCTCGTCCTGTACATTTATGTGTACGGACACACAGGTTTGGTCCCCCCGCCCCCCCTCGATAAGCCACCGGGTCGCGTCGCCTGCTCAGATATCGCACAGTCTGTCTCTGTTTCCTCTTCTCAGCCAGCGTGACAAAGTAACACCAGTCACCGCTGAAATGCCGCCAAGTCCCCGGCTTTGGCGGGCGATTTTTTGCCATCTGCGTTTGGCAAATACCGAGTTGCTGTTCCATCAATATCGTATTCTGTTCCGCCGGTACGGATAGCTGCTGAGACCCGAGACGGTGAGCAGGAGAGTCGGCACCGCGCCTTGAGCTCTGCTGTAGTCGCTAAGCGTGTGTTTCTCATCTGGCTTTGTTTCTTTCGAATTCATGACCAAACACAATACGGCGTTTCCAGCCACGCTTCGGCAAATGTCGTGAGCTCACGCGTGGTTAAACTGGAAGACCCTTGTGAATCTCTTCCCCAGTCAGAAGGAGTAAAAGGCAGAGGAGCTGGCAGCGCTGCAGAGGGGGGGGGGGGGGCACTGTACATGGATATGGGCAGCATGTAGATAATCCCATCAGCCAGCAACGCGGCTTCCAGAACCACGACTTAACAGCGGCGGCGGGCGGCTGCCTGCTCCTGTGAGCCGGCCAACTCTCCGCCTGCAGCACCGCCCACACCCATTCTCCACAAGACGAGTTCATGACCCCCCACCTCCTCCGGGAGACGCTGGTTTCCAAATCTCACCTGCGGCTGTCACAATATTTCCAGCTCGCGTAAATCGGACGTTGCGGATGCTTTTGAGGAACGTTTTATCTCACGAGGTTGAGCTCCACCGTTTGGGCACTTGCCTAATGATATCTTCGCCCCCCCCCCCCCTCCCCCCCACCACCTCCTCAAACCCCATCCAGGTCTGCGAGTGGAGCAAGAGTTGGTGACCTCATATCCTCAGGTGGTGGTCGTACGGGCGCCCACGCCCTGGGTGCAGTCCGACAGTGACATCACCGTGCTGCGGCACCTGGAGAAGATGGGCTGCCGGCTGATCAACCGTCCACAGGCCATACTCAACTGCGTCAACAAGTTCTGGACCTTCCAGGAGCTGGCCGGCCACGGCGTGCCTCTCCCCGACACCTTCTCATACGGTGAGTCTATACGTGACCGGTTCATCCCCTTCCGCAGGGCTGCTGCATTCTGCCGGCAGCACCGTGGGCTTCTCACCCGGCCGGCATCAGCCAGTCAGTTGATGAAAAGCGCGAAGCAACTGACTACTTCCCAGCGCTGGGGGGGACAAACGAGCAGTCCGCGCCGCATTGTACCGCGTGAAAGCGCTCAGAGTACAGAATGCAGACTGTCATTTCCTCAGCGGAGCGCATAAAGAAGTACACACAGATGCACAGAGGGATGAACACACAGACAGAGGCCTCCTTCACAGCAGCTGCTGGACCATTTCTTAAGAGGAGTCCCAAAGATGCAGTGCAGGCCGCTTTCATAGATCATTCATTCAGTCTTTATGAAATGGTGTCCGCCGTGGTCGTGTTTGAAATAATCTCACTGGCAAAGCTGTGTTTTAGTCCAATTAAGTGATATTGGATTTAAAAACAAGCAATAGATAATTATATATTATATTATTATAGATGTAAATATTGCCTCCAAGTATGTGTCACACATTAAAGGGGAATATTACGGCATCATCCACAGTGAAATGACGATTAGCATAAACAGCAGCACAGCTGTCGTGTGTTGTGTGTGGACATTTCAATCCCATTAGCTGCATCACAGGCTTCAGTCCACGTGTCTGCGACAGTTTGACAGGCCGTTTGTCCGTCAATCACGACTCCACCGCAGTTGCTCCAACAACAGAGGGGAAACCCTATTTCCATAGCTATTCAAATCCTCACAGCGCTCCACTGGGGCACATGTATTTTTAGTTACCGCTGTTGATAGAGGTGAGAAATGTGCTGATGCGGCCCTCCCATCACAAGGCAGTATTTTTCTGATTTCATTGTACAAAACCGGGGCTGAAGACCCCCAGCGCGCATTTCTTTGTTTTTCCCAAAAATGGTGTTTGTGCGAGCAGACAGAGACGGATACAGACAGAAAGAGAAAGAAAGAAAGCGAAGGAGGAGGCGGGGCCAGGGGAGGGCGGGGGAATGGGGGGGGGGGGGGTGTTTGGCCTACATTCCAGCCGTCCCCCTGCACAGTAGGCCAGGCGATGCTTATGTAACACCCCCTGCGCCCCACCCCGTTTCATGGTTTTTCAGAATAAAAGATGTCATCGCCTCCCTCCTGCGCTCCACCTCAGCCACGTATGATGTGTCTGCTCCTCTGCGCCCTCTGTTCTTTCTCCCTCTAACTGAAACTATGTGAATCTGGAAACGAAACTAAAAAAACAAGCGACACGGCCGTTCACATCTGTTCACTTGAGCGAATGCCAGATAAGACCAGACGGGCAAACAAAGAGGGGAGGGGGGCGGGGTGATGGAGATGAGGAGAAGGAAAAGGAGAGTTGCACCTCCGTTCTTTCAGCATTTACAGTCACTTCACAGTCAAAGTCAGGGATGGTCAGCTGCTTCGCATTAAAGCTCCCTCGGTGGCTGCTCTGTTCCTCGAGCAAGCAGCAAAATAATAAAGCGCTCAGGACAACACTCCTACAGTCATGCTGTTTTGAGTCCCTTCTGTTGCCATGACGACATGCTACGCTCCCCCCCACCCCACCCTGTTCAGTTAGCCGTAATGTGTGAAGCATGTTATCAAAATAAGGACAATTTTTCTAATTATATTTTGACACCACTGTGTGTGTGTGTGTGTGTGTGTGTGTGTGTGTGTGTGTGTGTGTGTGTGTATTGCATGGCGTATCCCAGGAGGGCATGACAACTTCCGAAAGATGATCGACGAGGCAGAGCCACTGGGTTACCCTGTGGTGGTGAAGAATGCACGTGGCCACAGGGGTAAGACCATCCGTTTCTTCCTATTCACCACACCTCAGAAATCTGTCCGCCGCAGCCCCCCTGAGGACGGGGGGGAGCCCAGTCCACCCGTACATGAAATTCATTGACACAGTGTTAGATGATTAGAACCCCGGCTCGAACAGCCGCCTGCGATCCTAGCAGGACGGCCGTTAGGTTGAACATCCAATTGTTTCATAATAAATTTACCCCGAGGGGGGGGTTTATGTGGGGAATGTGGGCCTTGCCATTAATGTTGGAGATCAGCCCCAGTGTCTGCTGACCCATTAGGATTTTCCCATTCTTAGTAGTTGACACATGAACGACCCAGCGAGGAACAACAATGCACTTTGGCTGCCGTCTTAACGCATTGTTGGGAAAAGCAGCCGTTGGTCAACCGCTAACTTTTTTGTTTCTCCCTTTTTTATGAAGCATCTCATGGGTCGATTTTTTTTTTCTTCCCCCCTTTCCGTTTTGTCATTGGCATAAGTTCAGCGTGCCTTCCCTCTTTACAAAGTAACGGCCTGTAGACTATTACAAAGTGCTCTTTCAAAATCACTTGTATCGCATGTGCTTTTCCTGGCCAGTTATTGGGATGTGAAATACCATTAAAAAAAGTGAATTGTCCTGTGTGCCCAATATTCGAATGAATGGCTTGGTATCGCCCGTAGAAAGTAGTCATGTGTCTCACTGAGTCACAGGACCATGACTCCATGCTTGCCCTGTTTTTGTAAAGTTGGTTGCCGCTGTCCAGCCTCACATCTTCATGATGGGGATTGTCTTGTCATCTTGTTTGGATTGTCACCTACTCGAAATGTTCACACGCATCGCACGCACAACGTTTTCCCCGGTGCTGTATGACCGAGCCGAGTCAAACTAATTAAAACAGGCGGGGTTTTTTTACCTCCTGTGAGAAGCAATTCTGTGGTTGCTTAGAGGAGCGTCCTGTCTATTATAGGAGACAGGGGAACCGGCAGTAAACTTGGTCAGCAGAAGCAGCTTCTTGTCAGCGGGACTTTAAGGGAATTCAGCCAACCCTCCACTAATATTGTGCTAAAGTCAGCGCCCGCGAGCATCCCGCTTTCACGTTCAAATAAATCCAACTTTATCTACACAACCTGAAAACTAGCTCATCTTCCCTCCCTCGCTTAATCGCCCCCCCCCCCCCTCCTTTCTGCCAGGCAAGGCTGTTTTCCTGGCCCGGGACAAACACCACCTGACGGACCTGTGCCACTTGATCCGTCACGACACCCCCTACTTGTTCCAAGAGTACGTCAAGGAGTCGCACGGCCGCGATGTCCGGGTGGTGCTGGTGGGCGGCCGTGTCATCGGCTCGATGCTGCGCTGCTCCACCGATGGTCGCATGCAGAGCAACTGCTCCTTGGGTAAGCAGACGGCCCGGGAGTCAACGGTGACACACAGAGACACCTAAACTATGAGCACACACACACACACACACACACACAGACTGCATTATTGAAATGGCTCCCCCCATTCCGCTCCTTTACCAGCACAGCTTCCACCAAATGCCAGCGCTGTCCAACACGGTCAACAGTTCTTAATGCAAATCTCTTTTGCAATGTTTGGTTTTGACTTTAATATAATGATTATTAAGATTTCATCACTCCCCCCCCCCCCCCCCCCCCAACTTACTCGTCATCCTATGACGAAAGTACTCGATGGTCCTATCATCTCGCTCTCCATCTGTTAAATCCACTAGTTTTTTGTGTGACGGCGCTCAAGCCACCGAGCTTGTCCTGAATCTGCCCCGGAGACATCGGGGGGACACGGTATGACGAGACAGATTTTTCAGTGTCAGAGCACGGGGAGGTTCGGTTTAGTTGATACTGTGATGTGCTCTGGCATATTTAGGACACCAGCCATCGCGTTATGCTGCATTCATGATTCATATCATGTTGAGACTGATCGTAGGTAAATCCGGTGTGGTGTTTCTAACCACATACGGCGCACAACTATTTGAATGGTGAAGTGGACGACGCGATTAATCAGATCTCCCTCTGGATCAATAGGTGGCGTCGGTATGATGTGCCCGCTGAGCGAGCAGGGGAAGCAGCTGGCCATCGAGGTGTCCAACATCCTCGGCATGGACGTGTGCGGCATCGACCTGCTGCAGCTCAACGACGGCTCCTTCTTGGTGTGCGAGGCCAACGCCAACGTGGGCTTCATCGCCTTCGACCAGGCCTGCGGCATGGACGTGGCGGGCATCGTCGCCGACTACGCCCTGTCGATGCTCCCCAGCCGCCTCACCCGTAAGATGTCCCTGCTGTCAGTCGTGTCGA
Organism: Gasterosteus aculeatus; assembly: GCF_964276395.1. NCBI lineage: Eukaryota > Metazoa > Chordata > Actinopteri > Perciformes > Gasterosteidae > Gasterosteus > Gasterosteus aculeatus. The sequence goes on along the minus strand of NC_135689.1, from coordinate 13,367,599 downwards.
GCACCAGCGAGACCAGCAGCGAGCCGGAGGTGTGCCCCGTGCCCGGCGGCGGCGGCGGCGGAGGCGGCTCGCTGCCCGAGGCCGTGTGCAACATGAGCGTCGGTTCGACTTCCAGCGAAAGCGACCCGGAGCTGGCCGAGCCCTCCCAGTCCTCGCCCCGCCAGTCCACCGCCCCCGCCCTCCCCGGTCTCCCCGATCCGGCCTACAACTTCAACACTCTTCTCGCCAATGAAATGAAATTATTGACTGAGTAAGATTCAAGCGGCTTCATGCACACACACACACACACACCACAAATGCATATTAAAAAAGAAAGTGCGCAGACACACGGCTGTCGCATGCCAACATGCACCCCTTTTAAAACACATATCAATACAGAAACGATGAAAACATAAAATGGTCAATAGAAAACAACACACACACCTGCAGACCCAACCAGGGAGATTCAACTCCTGAAACTTCTCCTACTAACTAGTAACAAAGATCTGAGGCTGCTCCCCTGACTCTCCTCTCTTTGCACCTCTGCTCCCAAACTGTAATGGATCGACCTTGGGTCGTGGCTGGGTGGATGTAGTAACTTACGCAAGAAAAGCCAAATTGGCTTCTCCTAGTTTCAATTTTGCAAAATAGGGAGCGTGAAGGGTACTTTGTTTTCTGGGTGAGTGTGAGATTCACACACCTGCCATGTTTTAATCTTATTATTTAGTGGGGACACCTACAATATGTTGTCATAAAAAAAGGCTTTTCTTGCGGAGGCTGTAGTAAGGTTTGGTGAAGTGGACGCAAAAAAATGAAGTGTTTTTTTTATTTTCAAGTAATTAGCTTCTTGGGAGAGGAAAACCTCCTCGTGCGAGGAGCATTAAACCGACTGTTCCAATGCAGCAATGTAGTAGTACTCTTTTAAAGGACGCAGAACAGGATGGGGACCTTCCTGCAGCAAGCGGAGAGGAAGGGATTTGACGTCACATTTATCGCTATTCATAATATCTGAAATGTGGTTTAATTTCACTACGTCATATGTTCTAAACCCAACTACAACAGAATGAACACACAATGTTTCAACTCGCTAATATTGAAATGTAGCCAGAGCTTCAACTTTCACAGTTCGTAAGAGGCTGACGTGCCGTTAAGATAATTATTAAGCCAGACTAGAAGTCCACAGCACCAGAGGGTCCTCCTGGGTGCTCACACAGTGTCCAATTCACTGGGAACGAAGCGGGCTAATATATAAATGACAGCAAAGCGGCACCTGCGCCAGGAAGGAGAAATAACAGATAGGCGTTCTGTTTTGGAGTCATGTGAAATAAAAAAAAACAAATTGAGAGCCAAGACTCGAATTCTAGTCTTGCCAGCAGCAGCAGTCTGCAACCTTTTTAAATTCCTTCAATAGCACTTTATGATAAACAGAAGCGTTTTGTTTTTTTGCTGCTCAGATGACACATTGAGGAATCACAGTACAGTATGAAAGCTGCGTCGAACAAAATATACCTCAAACCAGTGACTTGTCACTGCCATGACGACAGATATTCAAACATACAGCACATATCAGCCTTGTGGTCTTCAAGTGGCCCCTGACATACCAGGTTTTCCTTATTTGTCCAGGAGCTGGCATTTTAGTAGTGTTTTAATCTTTTTTAACTTTTTTTTGTAAATATTTAGTAAGGGAATAAGCTTAAGTGCATACTAGTATCCGGACCGGCTCACTCAACTGCCAACTCACAAACAAATCTAAGGTGGATAAAGTCGTTTTCACAGACCTGCAATGTTAAAAGGTTGACACTGGAAATTGGTGCTAACGTTTCTGGATTTGGTCAGACGCCATTTGTAGATTTGACTTTTGTTGTTTTCACCTCATTTTTTGATAACAATGAATAACCCAACAAGCAAAATCTGTTGGCATGATGTACAAATAAAAAAAAACTGCTATATTTCTGCAATTTAGAATGTTTCGTTTTCTTTCCCCAACAAAGAAGGAAATACAAAAGCAGGCAGTGGCCGAGAGCTTATTTTTGTTGCAATAGGTTTACCGCCCGTAGATCAACATAGAGGTTGGGTGGTGCTTACGTCATCCAGGAATGAATAATAATAATAATTTACAGCTCTGATCAAAAGCACAAATGATTGCGTTCTATTAAGTGACGTCCAAGTTCTCGGACTCCTTAACCTTTCTCCTAACCACTTCTCAGGGAAGCAGCCTGGATCCCCCCCCCCGCCCCCCTCGACCCCCCATCGACCCCTAAAAGCAGCATTCCAGCTAGAGACACGTCAAAACATTACACACACCTACAGGCAGACAAAAAAACACTCACAAACAATGAAAGAAAAGGTTGTGAACTACAGTATGAGACAATGTGGTGTGTACCATGGTTAGCATTCACTTTTTTTTCCTTGCTTGTTTCATATTGTTCCTTGTTTTCCTCCTAATTTATAGTATTTTTAAAGAAAAAAAAGTGTTTTTTGTGCGCTAACATTGTCTCAATAAAGTGAAACCGCTGTGAAGCTTGATTTTTACTTTCCTTTTTTGTGGGCCAAATTCACTAACCCTCTGGAATTCAGCAGGGCCGCCTGAGGGGGGGCCAAACTCCACAGGAAACAACACGAAAATGTGCTTTTTTTTTCATTTTAACTCTGCTGTCACGTGATCACAGTGACTCCGCTGAGAAGATAACGCTGTTTAAACCGCTTTGATGTCCACACAACAAAAGTATCTGAAGAACAACCTGTGAGATCTGGCGATGTCCACTGACGTGTAAGGGCTGGTGGCCTTGACCATCAACATCCCACATCCCGATATCTCCACATGTGGATATTCCCGTTTGTTTTGTCTTTGCTTTAATGCCTTTTGTCATTCTTCACCGTGTACGTAAATCAAAGATCCCATATCGCTGACTTGTCACCATCCTGCCGTAGGAAGGGGTGAAATGTTCACATCATTCTGACAGTCCTGATATTTAAATCTACCGTTTATACAATATCCATATGCACACAGAGCACATCTGGCCACTTGAGGTTAGCACTGTGCCCCCAACAACATTCACTATGCCTTTTCACTGTCGGGTTTTCTCTGGGAACAATGATGTGAGGATCAAAGCCGAGTCATGATCCCGGTTGAGGTGGGTTTCTTTCTGCTTGGTGTTCATACATTAATAGCCATGATTGAGTCAATACAAGACATGGATGCTGCTGAAAGAAACCCGCACTGAGGTGACGCGGGGAAGGAAGGAAGGAAAAAACGTGTGTGAATCATGAGATGATGCAACGCGTATTGGCCTGTGTGCTGCCTGGGAAGCCTGGAACAAATGTGTCGGGACCTGTCAATGTGTACAACAACCCACGACTAACTGCTGCTAATGTACATTTGGCTCCAAAATGAAAAAGGGAATATGTGGAAATCACAGTGTTTCCATGTTTTTGCTGCCTCTCGACACATCGAAATGAATCTGAACGTTTTGTTGTACATTTCAGTGCTGGTGATGCTAGTAGTGGGATGATTAAAAAAAACTGATCCTTTGTTTTGATATAATGAGTAAATATTTCAGAATTGTACATAAAATGAAGAATTTCACTGCGATCATTGGGTTCATTTTTTTGTCAATGTGTTTTAAAAATAAACCTGAGGTTTGCTTCGGTTTACAAGACACTTGCAGAAGGACAAATGCAATGTTTACGGTTTGTTGATGATTTTTAGACATTAGATCATATTTGCATAACATGGTGAATGGATGATGAGTCCATCATTCTGTTCTGTGTCATTCTGACAAGTGTTCCAAAATGATTCCCAAAATCATGTGATTTACGAATGTGCATTAATGATGTAAATTTATATCCTTTTTTTTTTAGAATCAAATAAAGACGAGTGATTCAAAACCAATGAAAACGAGTTGTGTCCTTATATCGACATCAAAATGTTTTTTACTTGTTAATCAGTCCTTTTCTTTCCCGCCATCATTTTTTTTCCATTCATTTTCAATCAATCGGTTTCAACATTCGTCACGGGTGAATCCTTGGGGGGGGGGGGGGGAAACAGGCGATCCGGTGAAGCGGCGGTGTGACCAGTCCGGACCAGAGGGGGATTCTGTCTGCAGACTCTGCACCAGCTGCATCAGGCCCTGGATGGGTTGTGTCAGGTCGTGGTCCGGTGTCAGGTGGCTGGCCTGCAGGGCCGTGCTGCCGAAGCTCAGGGCCTGGCACACAAACGGAAACAGACACAGCAGCCGCAGCTGTTAGACTCTCCGGAGAGGGCAAAGCTGACTTATGTAACCATAATAATAATATCACTGGTCATTGGACTGCAACCCGGTCGGCTTCACTCGCCCCGCTTTCCCCTGCGCCTACCTGATGGCACACTGTTAACAGTTAAGAACCATGGGGAAATGATCACAATGATTTAAACTGACAAAACCATGCGTGCCGAGATGGAAACATGCCAGGACCGATGTGGAATTCAACGGGGTTCAGACGGAATCTGTGGAATTTCTGCAATTTGTGAACAGCCATGCATTGTGTATGTGTGTGTGTGTGTGTGTGTGTGTGTGTGTGTGTGTGTGTGTGCTGCTCTCTGACTGTCTGAGTGTTTTGTGTTTGTGTTTTGACTTCGTAGTCCAATAAATACACCGTGTGCACAATTATTAGGCAAGGGAGTATTTTGACCATATCATCATTTGTATCCATAAACTTGAGTGCAAATTGGATTCAAGCATACCAGGGGATGTGTATTTGTGTAATGAGGGAAGGTGTGGCCTAAAGAGGTCAACACCGTATATATCCAGGTGTGCATGATTATTAGGCAGCTTCTTTTCCTCAGGCAAAAGGGGGCAAAAACAAATAAAGAGAGATCTAACTGACTCTTGACAAGTCAAACATTGTGAGAAGTCTTTCAGAGGGAAGCAGCACTCTTTGTTCAGCACTCAAATTGCAAAGATGTTGGGGCGTGATCACAGAACAAATGTTGCAAACAGTCAAAAGTGTCGTGACAAACGCGTGGGGAGAAAAAGATGCAAATTAACTGCCAAGACTTTGAGAAGAATCAAACGTCAAGCTACCCGGAACCCATTATCCTCCAGTGCTGCCGTATTCCAGAACCCGAACCTGCCTGAGTGCTCAGAAATACAAGGTGCTCATGGGCGAGGAAGGCTGAAACCCGACCACCACTGCATACGTTGAAACGTCCAAAGGTTTTCTGGACTGCTGAGGTGAGTGAGGTGACTCTTGACGAACCAGATGGACGGGCCCGTGGTAACTGGCACAGAGCTCCACTTCGACTCAGACGCCAGCAAGGTGGAGGTGGGGTTCTTTTATAGGCTGGTACTATTAAAGATGAGCTACCCTTTCGAACTTGGAGCCCGTTTTTAGACATTTTCTTTCTTTAAGCAGTAGTACAGGAAAAGGTCTATCTTTCAAGAAGACCATGATTTTAATGCGGGACAATGTTCCATCACATGCATTGAAATAATACTCCAGCCAGTAGAGGCCTTAAAGGTGAAAAAATAATGACATGGCCTCCTTCCTCACCTGACCTAAACCCCATGGAGAACGTGTGGGGGCTTCTTAAACAGGAGATGTACAGAGAAGGAACCGGTACCTCTCTGGACAGTGTCTGGCAGGCTGTGGTTGCTGCTGCACAAAACGTTGATCGTCAACAGATCAAGAAACTGACCGACTCCATGAGTGGCAGGGTTATTGCTGTTATTGAAAAGAAGGGTGGCCATGTTGGTCACTGTTTTCTTTTCTTTTTTAATGTCAGGAATGCTGATTTGTAAATTTTCCATCCAACCGCTTATCCTACACACAAGGTCGCGGGGGTCAATCCCAGCCAACTTCGGGGGAGAGACTGGGTACACCCTGGATTTGTCAATTTTGAGTTTATTATTCTCACTTTAACAGGTGGAAGTGAGATGGGAAACCTTTGTTTTTAATTTAGTTGCATAATAATTCTGCACACATAGATATTCTCCTAAGAAAGCTAAGACCTCACTGTTTACTTTCTTAAATATTCAGGTTTGGGGTTTGTTATTTCGGATTGACCGAGAGCACTGTAGTTGTTCAATAATGAAACAATCCTCAAAAATACAACTGTCCTAATTGTGTATAAGGGAAAATGGACCATGAGCCTAACCCGTTGGCTTCAGGCTTGGCGGCACGGGAGGCTGGACAAATACAGCTGACAATGCTCCATATTAAGGAGGGAAGCAAAAATGGACCCTCGGATGAGTTTGGTAACTTATGCACCTCCTAGTGAGTAGGAAGCCTTTGTCCTGATTCCTACATGGAAGCCCTTGTCCTTAACGAGGAAGAATATATTCATACGTGGAATAAGGACGAGGGCTTCCTATTCCTACGTGGGGGTAAGGAACTGTGTGTTTTGCTTCCTGACCTTTCGGAGAAAAAGTCACTATTTTGGCGAATGTACCACCCGACGAGATGCGGGACAATAAAACACAAACTGTCTTTAGTCACCTATCTGCTGTCGTGTCCGTTTTTACGTTTGCTAGAGGCGTTAGCTTGTGAGGCGGCTGGCACTTTGCCTTAAAATCTCATCCAATGGCCAATCGCCACCTACCCGGGACCCACTGAACTTCAGAGCCCCCCCGACCCAAAGTCCGTGGCAGCCCCCCCACTGGAACATGCTGTCCTGTACACGCCGTATGGACACACACACACGCCACTGTTGCCTCATTCTCTAACCTGACGTGTCACAACAGCGATGGGCCCCCTCCTCCCACATCTGATGAAGTGCTGTTTTCACACACACACACACACACACTAGAGGAAGTCAGAGAATCGAGACAGTCAAATCAACTCCCGCTAATTCCCACATCATCTTTACGGCTTTACCAATTAGGGATAATCCAATCTTGAGCACGGCCTTCCCCGAGCGGGAGCATAGCGGGGGGGGGGCGACGGGGAACTGTGTCACGCGTATTCCTCGTCAGGTGACTCACCTTCAGGGAGTCTCCTTCGAGGAACCACAGCATGGCCAGGCAGTGGGCCACCAGTGCCATCTGAGCCGGGTCTGAGTTTTGCTCAAACTCCAACATGGCTTCCAAGATATTATGCGCTTCAACCCGTTGCACTTTGTCTGCATGAAAGACGGAGACGGAAGCAAAGGCGCACATGTATGTTAGCTTGAACAGGATACTACCCCGGCATTGGGTATTTTAATATTGAAACACCTAATTAATTCTGGCCCGTTTGCATCTTTTTTTGTGTAGTTTCTTCAAGCTTCCACGGTTACTTTCCTCTGGTAAACGTCTGAGAAAGCCGTGGAAATGGCACGGCAGCTAACAGGCTTAGCATCACGTGTCGGGCAGCAGCTGCGATGGAGGGTGGTGGTGCGGATACTGCACAGCCGGAGATGTGTCAGCACTGGTCTCCAGTCAGCTCTAAGCGTGCTGGTGTAAATCTGGGGTTTAGCTTTCGGATTGCACAGCAAGATAATTGTAGAGCCTCTTTTTTTTTGTGATACGCCCATGGAGACTCGGAGCAAATTGGCGGTGTCATTTTAAAATAGTTTTGTTTTAATATATGATTTTTTTTGTGGCTCTAAATTTACATTTGAAGTGTGCACATTTGATGACGAGACGCACCATAGGAAGGCTCCAACAACCGGTTGGGATTTTGGACATTTGGAGCGTCGTTCTGGAGGAGTTTGGTCAAATGGCAGTGCCACGTTTGTGCCACCTGCAAAAATGAGCAAAATAAAATGAACCATGCGACAGGTATACAAAACCGATTTGGCCAAACGGCCTCACACCTCTTCACACCTGTTTTTTTTTTTTACCTTAGAGTACAGAGAACGAGTGATGGGCATCTTCCCCTTTTTGGCAAACACATCGGCCATGAGAAAGTAGCCAACAGAGGGGACTATGCTGTCCAGACCATATTCCTCACTGGAAAGGTAAATCTGAGGAAAATTCAGATAAAAAATGCTTTTTTCACAAGGTATTTTTATATGGAGTCAGGATTTCTAATGTGTGACAGTGTGCGTACGTGACAGAAAGAGGAATAAAATATTCAAAATCCTCACTGCACACCGTAATGCTGTTTGTGCTCTTGATTACTTTCAAATAAATGATACACAAGCTGTGAGGTGACTTCATGTGGTGAACAAAGTGCAGGAACAAAGTGCTTCTCATTAGCAACTGACCAGTAGAAAAATAATGAATGCCCTGAAGCCATTTCTATTGACTGAGTTACTTATGCCACAGACATCGTTTGCAAAGTTAAACAGAGCTGCTTCCAGGTCTCCCGTCGCTGCGTGGAGGCGGCCCAGGTTCCTGTGCAGCAGATGGTGGGCCGAGGGCTCTGGGCTCCTCAGCACCGCCCACTGCGCCAGCGACAGGAGCTCCGTTACCTGGGCTAGATTACCCAAACCTGGAAAGCACAAATGCACAAATAAAAAGTCATACGAGGGGGGGGGGAGAAAAAGATAGAGCCGAGCCACCATTTTCTACTAACCCAGGTTAGCCTCAGCCAGCAACAGGTAGGCCGGGACCACTTGGACGTCCCTGGGGCCGTGGACGTCTTTGGAAGAGCGCAGGCAGAGCTGCGCGGCGGGCAAAGCCTCCTGGTGCTTCCCTTCAGACAGCTTGCTCTGAGCCACCGACCTGCAGGTCTCAATCAGCTTCACCTGCATTTTGGGAGGTCGCGTTCACCCTAGATTCTTACCGAGGAGTAAACCACTCCATACGCACTTACTGACAGCAATCACAAGTATTCAATACCACCAGCCGTTGATCACTGGAGAAGGAACTCCTTCTGGTAACGGGGACAACCAAACTGGGATGCAAAGGGACCTTGACATGAATTTCGGAAAACAATTGAACTTTTAGGAGAAAATACCGTTGTCAGCTATTCTTTTGTTATTTGTTCAACGGAATAGAAAAAAAACATCTTTTTGTGTTGTTGTAGTTGTGCACTTCTGTCAGTCACAGCAATGATAAACTCCTGCTTAATGAAAGTCTCTAAGGGTAGAACTGAGACTACAGGAGTGCAGAGTGCAGAACGGAACGTACTCTCTCTTCCTCCTCCTGTTTGTCAGCTGAAGCATCATCCTCGTCATCCATTTGCCTTTCATTTATTCGGTTTTACAACATTTTCATTTAGCTTAAGACGCCGACCGGGTCCTACTATTTCCTGACAGATAACACTGCCTGCATTAGAGTTTGTGAGAATCTATGCTGTGTAGTTGTTGTTAAACAGTTTATTCCACTGATTTAGTTGCATGCTCCAGGTTTGAATTTGGCATCTGAAGTAAGTTATGAGGTATGATAGATTGTATGAACAGACGTCTGAGCAGGAAATTAAAAAGTGGGCTGAAGATTGTTTTCAGCCTGATCCTTTTAGAAATGTAACTTGACAGAAACTCAAAACGTAGATCCTCACCTTATTCAGATGTGTTAGAATGCGGCCAGCCTGCTGGAGACTATCGAATGTCGAGGTGCGAATGGGAACCAGCAACTGACAGATTATCTCGTGGATCCCCACCCAGTCCGCCTGCTGGTGCTCTGCATTACTGAGGAATAAATGCAACTTTGGTTTAATGTTCATATTCCACACTTACCCCCACCCTAAAGTCAAGTCAAAATAATTCACAATCTAATGTCATAAATAGCATATTTGCCTCAAGAGGCGCATTGTGCAGGATTTCTTTGGCTCAGGATTCCTGCTGTGGAAAAACAACCCGTTGCTCAATGTTACGATCTGAACAACTTCAGCTGAAACCAGTACTGAGTGAAATACATATGTATTTATGTATGTGTAAAGTGCATATAAGGTAAGTGTATAAAGTTTATACCAGCTGGTTGAATATGAAGTTCTAGTGTATCCCATTGTGAGTGCACAGAGGGCACATTAAATTGCAGACCATTACGTAACTGCTCTGTAATTTTGTTTCCTCTGGCTCTCGTCTCCTGCACACTGCTGTGGAAACTGTCTTGGTTTTCTTTACATTTCTTTCTACTGAAGAGCATGTGTTTTTGCACCAGTGGAACTGTGTTTCTGGCCCTGAGACAGAAGCATCAACGGTCGCGCTGACGTAGCTCGCTTGCGAGGCCTCTTCTCGGGTGGAGGGGTCCTTACTTCACCATTTCAGTTCTAATGAAAACTGCGTCTCTCTCCTTTATATGTTGTTTTGCGGTACTGCTGAAGGACATGTGAGCTTTAATGCTCAATGGAACTACAGAAAAGTGTTAGACGTCAGAATACAGGAGTTAGTCACGGTCATTGGTGCAAAAAAAGAGACAATAGAATAAAATAAGTAAATAAAAAAATAAGTTAAACTGAGAACTGCACCATCATTGTCTCAGGCAGGCTCATAGAAATATGATCCTTTAGCATCCGTAGCTGTGTGAGCGAAGCTGTGAACCAGGGTTAGTCATTGTTGTAACACATCCCCGGTGCATCATGGGAGACGGCTGTCTTCACAGAAGCTGGTATGTGCCGTCACAGCCTCCATGTGTAGGTCATGGACCTACTGAGGGGGAGGCCATCACAATAAGTGCCTGTAAGCTCCTTTTGGCAGAGAGGCTTTAGTGTATCATCCCTTCACATAAATCCCCGCAGCGAGGCGCGTCACCACGTGGCCCTCCTCACTCCCCGTACTGTGCCAACTAGTTTCACGCGAGCACCATCTTACGATCTGTACATCGGTTCCAAAGAGATGACCACATCTGCCGAAGGCTGTTGTCGGCTACCGTGTGATAAAAAGGTCACGTGGACAAATTCAAACGATCGAACAGCAGCGGCTTCCAGTCAAATTAAAAGAAATACACGTTTTTTGGGCAATTGCTTTGCCAGCTGTTTCTCCCCCCCTGACGTCACAGTGACGTGGCCGTCCTTCATGCCGACATGGCAGCGTACTGCGGTCTGCGCTGTTAAACATATGGCCGACAGCGCCACCTAGCGTCCAAACAGCAGACACAAAAATAACAAGTCGAGTTGCGTTGTGGTATTTTGAAATAATACTTTAATAATAAAATAATACACGTGTCATGCCAGAAGCGCTAGCTAGGATAACTAGAGCTTACCAGTAAAATGTCACCCGACACTTGGTGCATTGCAGGCGCGCGACTCCTTGACAAAGTTCACACAACTTTGCTTCTCCTTTGGGTAAAGCAAGAGGGACCACCTCCGAGGTCCCCGAAAGACGAGGTTTACCTTCCATTATGGCGACAAAAGCCCGCTTGAAAATGGCAAACACTCGTTTGTATGATGTTTCTCAACGTATAAGAAACTAATGGCTGTCGTTGAGAAACTCTAACGGAATGTTTACGGTTGCTATGGCAACTACTGTCCTTCTACGGTGCGCGCACACGTAGACGCACGCACGCACAAACGATAACACGCACATAACGCTGTAGTCTACATGGTATATAATGCAGCACATATGTTCTGAACAAAACAACGATACTGATGACTAATTTACAGCTTTATTTGCATTTGATATAATATATTATCAAAATGAAAACAACTGCGGGTGCTGTAGATAACAAACATTGCACGCGTTCTGTATCTTTGTGTGATCATCTAAAACAGGTACTGAATATATTTCTAAGATCAGCTTTAGGTATAAAAATATATACATTTTCAACTTGCTCCATCTTGAAATTGAAAGTAATTCAATGTTTAATAAGATCCGCAATTCTATTAAAAGAAATAATACTGCTTTGGTATTTATTTACCTTTCAAGACAGGACAACAAATCTCTTTTAGTGTACACTTCTTTAAAAAGAGCATTGTATTCAATTCAATGTATGCAAAAGACAAAAGCAATGCACATTAGGCTATTAGAACATCATGAAATCAACTAAAGCACGACTAATGATCAAGACTATTGTGAGTTCTGAAAAACAAGCATTTCTGATAAAAAAGTAAATCCGTCTATTAAATTTTCCTCTTTTAAAACAAAACAAAATCATCGTGAACTTCCCTTTTCTGGTCACTCTTTCTTACGTAAGTGGATGTAGATGACCCCGCTACACAGCAACAAGGGGACACACACCCAGGCCAGAATGAAGCAGTAGCCAAAGCGTCCGGATGTCAGTTCTCTGGAGTCCTGAAGGATTTCCTCTTTGTGTAATGTGTAAATGAGAGCTGCAGAAAAGGCGGCCAGCCCTAGAGGAATAAAAAACGTCAAGAAGATGTTTATTTAAGTTTAAGTCAACCTGCTTAATTGTGTCTACTTATTAACATCAAATACAATAGAGATAGCAACAACCACCTTCTGCCCACCTCATGTTGGGCAAAACAACATGAACACATCACAACATATACATAAAAACCTCAAATGTACAGGGCCAACATTTGGCTTAGTCTATACGTCAGGGCAAACGTTACCCTTTTCAATTGGTGTCATCACAATGAGATCATCATACGGAACATTTTTTCACTCAAATGTTACCTGCAAAGACTTGACACAAGCCAGTGAAGTAAAAGAGTCCACCCTTAGACATGGTGAACAGTTGTCCCAGGAACACCACGAAGGAGACGGAGGAGAAGACCACCGAGAGAACCATCAGGACCTGCACCGCCTGAAGCCACTCTGAGAAAAGGAAAACACTCGTCTAAAGTGTCTAAAAACAATCTTAGGTCTTAGGTTTTGCCTTGTTCATGTGCAGAGGTGATGAAAAGGACATTGTTGCTGACCAGTTTCTTTGGAGGATGCACACAACCAGGTTCCTGTGAAGTTGTCAAACCTACAGTTGTACCATAGGTCGGAGTTCTCCATGCCTTCCCACACCCACCAGGACTTTAAAGAGAAATTAGGCATGATACGTACAGCTGGATATATTGCACAAATAGATGAATAGGCGCGTTTTCCTTATTATGACTATTACCTTTTCCATAGTTGCGATGAACAAAATTGCCAGTGTGATGAGATGCAGCAGGGTCACAAACATAAGCAGGTAGGCCATTTTCAACTCCCTGCAAAAACAAACCAAGCTGTTCAAACGTAGGCTTCCTGAGCAACTCCATCCAACATAAATGTCAGCAAGCAAACAGCGGGAAACCAATTTAACTTGTTTGCAGGTTCCAGAGTGAGAATCAGTGAGTGTGAACTTTCTTGTTTTGCCTTGAAACATTAAATGGAAAATCTGAGTAGCCAAACAGAGTACGCTAGTGTTATGTAAGACCATGCTTCAAAACAGAGTGTAATGAGTTATTCCCTAAACTCCTCTTTGACTGGGCTGTGTGTCGCCATCGTAAAGCAAACCACAGAGAACCTGTGAGGGCCCATTGAAACCTAAATGGTACCAAAACATTTACTCAATGAATCTCCCTACCCTTCTGAATGGCTGTTTTTTAAAGTGCATGTAGGGTATACAGTCTGTGATTCAACCTACATTTGGATTTCATTACAGTGGGGAATTATAGCGAGGAAAGCCTTTCATTTTACAAAGCCACTTGGTATGGCACCGATACAGTTATAAGGTGACCGTAAGAGGCTACCAAAGCTGTGATGAAAATAATTCCAGTTTACAATAAAGAAACATGGACCGAGAGAGCCACTACAGGGAAATAAAAAACAGAAATTGTCAGTGTGGATCATTATCTGTAAGAGAGGTCCATTTGGGTGGGCGGGGAAGTCACAATACTGTAAAATGAAGTAATTACATGAGATTTTATCCATGAAAACGGGTTAACAACAAAGCCAACGGTTAAGAAGGTTTAGAATGTATTAAGTGTGATAATCAAACAATACAGATATAATGAGAAACATCTGTGGCATAATTATTAAAATAATAAAAACATTTGGACATGATTTTCTTGCTTTCTGTTAATTGTAGAACCTGTGTTCTTTGGAGTTGTGAAGAATCAAAATAACAACATCTTGTTTTAAAACTACCACAATTTAACAGGCTATTAACTGAAATAATTTAGAAAACACACACTTACCCGGTTTATTTCTTGTCTTTCTAAATCAGGTCTCAGGAGCTGCAAAAAAGCAGCTTCGCCGCTCTACTTCTACGTCAACGTTTACTCCCACTTGGTGGTCTTCTCCTTTCCAACCATACCACACCCCTTCTTTTTTCAGTCACTCCATCAAAACTTTCCAAGAGAACGCCCATTTCCTCTGTGCAGAACAGAGCTCTCTTTTTCTGTGCGTTTTTAATCACTGAGTACAACCTCAACCCCCCCCAAAAAACCCCAAAGGAGACCCACCCATGGCCAGTGGAGGCACATAGAACCACAGGAAAAAGCCTCCTCTGTAAACAGCCTGCTTGGAATGCTTTTGGGCACAGAGATCATTTCACTCATGTCACATCCACTCATGATTCCATGAGTCTTGTTTGGGCAGATGTGGAAAACAAACAAACAGCTGCAACATAATCTGTACATTCGAACATAATGTGTTAGGAATCAGGTACTTGGAACGGGTTATGTGAATGCCGTGATCCGCCAAGGAGTCTATAAATAAATCATTTGTAAATATTATTGGGGGATTAATGCTAAAATCACAACCAAATTTATGACACTAACATGCATTTTTCATATTTCCCCTCCCCGTAGAAAAGGACTAATTGTGTATTATTCACCCCTGCTGTTTACATCAATTGATTCATACGGAATATGGGTATGCTTCATCAAGAGAGATGTATATTAATTGTCACTTATAACAGTGAATAAAATATGAGATTGCTAAAGATGGATCCCTTTTATAGTACTGTCTGATTTGTAAGGAAGAAACCAATTCAAAGATTGTTCAATTGCCACGACGCCAATTTAGTGTCCGGCTCAACCTTGGCTTAGTTAGGAATCTTTTGTCTTAGAACAGTCATATACAGCAACAATCTTTCCAAGAATAATATTTTTAAACCAAAAAAAACACCAACCCACAACTTTGCCAGTTGATCCCCTGCATCATTTAAATGGTACGGTCCGTTGCCTAGGTGATAGTAGAAGCCAATTCACGTCGCCACGCCTGCCTTTGGCTCTTTTCTTTCTGGTCCACTTCACATGTGAAAGGTGAGTACAACGCGCGTCTCACCCGCAGGTTCTCACACGCCGACGAGTTAACCTTCAAGCGGGAGCCCGCAGTCACCTCGCCGGAACCCTCGCGGCGTCAACCCGCAGCTGCCGAGCGGACACCGGGGAAAGCTGCGGCTAGCGTTAGCCAGCTAGCGTTAGCTGCGCGCAAAAGCACACCGACGCGAACTCTGAAAGTGACCGAACTAACGTCAACTGTGCGGGAGCTGCTGGTAGTCACGTGCGTTGCCGCCGGTCACCGACCAGCCCGTCAAAGCGCGACTATTCTCTGTCCCGTGTCTTCTCCTCAGAGTGAGAGGAATGCAAGTGGCACTCGCTCTACGTAAACCCTCGTTCGCTCCTCCTTGTCAGACATTTTGGGAAGAATGGTCAGCCAGAAGGCAAAGATGTTTAACTCCACATGATGATGATGATGATGATGATGATGATTGGGGGGGTCGTTATTGCAGTGACACTGTGCACATCGCAGGGACCTATTTTGTTGCTTAGCTTGCTAGTGACTTTAAGTCACCCACATCACTGCTGGCATGTTCAGCTCCTCGTGCTTCACTACATGTTAGATCAAAGATTGCTAATCGAGGTCGAAGCTTTGCATAGCCTCAGGTGATGCATTGGAACCCGGCTGCAGGGTGCTCGAGGTTCCATATCTCGCATTTGAACTTGTCTGAACGTGCCTTGAAAGCATTATTCAAAAGTATCCCGCATTTCGTTGCAGGGAAACCGAAGACAAAAGACCGTGTGATGGCTGAAGTGCGACAACAATCGACGTGATGAAGTTTGAAGACTTGCTGTTTTTTGCTGCATCGTTTCTAAAGGACCTCCATGGGATACGATGTAGGCTAAAAGTGCTATTTGGTATGAGAGGGTTCACTTTGGAGGAAAAAGTTCATCATCCACAGATGCTGCTTCGTCATAGTTGATGTCAGACCATGGATCGTGATGAGGTGAGGTTGAGTCACTTCATTTGCTTACAGATAACACGGTGACAGCCACTGTCACTGCTTTGTTCCAGTGTTCGTCATCAGAAAACTATCATTGCACTTTAATGTAGTTACACAAAATGTTTTTTTTGTCAATTTTTACGCGAGTGTCAATTAAACGAGAAAAAGTTACTTTCAAAATGCAAAAAGTGTCTTTTATCTTCCACGCATAGCAAACATTCAGTCCATGTGGACGGCCCTTGTAATTAATGTATGATCTTCAAGCCACCTGTTCCACAAAAGCAAGATCACAGAGCAGTTTGTGAGATGTAAGCACAACGGGCGCATGAGACCTGATACCCAGCAGCATGTTGTTGGAGCAGGGGCCGCTCCAGGAGTAGCTTGAATGCTGCATCGGGGCCCTGCTCGGGTTACCGACCCTACCGAGCACAGTATTGGATTCAGGAACAGGTGTTTGGTGCTGACATGCCAGGCTGATGTTGTGATGTGTGCTGCACACACCGGATCAGCTTTCAGTGAGACTGACCCCCTTAATGTTGTTAACACTTTTGTTAATGCCGTTGCTCACGGTTTAGTTTGCTGGATAATTGTTTGGCAAAAGTTTGGCCATTTAGCTCATTGTGCTGCAGCTGTCATAGGATGTTGTTGTGTTTTTTTTTCTTCTTCTTCTTTACCACACCGTGACACAACAGCTTTGTGATAACGCTTTGGGATGGCTTCTCAGGTGAGAACAGTGCTGGACCAGATTTCCACGCGGCTCCAGGAGGATGGCTTGCCTCCAGATGCCAGTGTGGAAGAGCAGCAGCGCCACTTGTGGCAGCAGCTGCTTGCCAGGGAGGCAAAGCTTCAGTCTGCCACCCAAGAGGTGCAGACCCTGCGCACCCAGCAGGCCAGCGAAATGAAGGAGGTGAATATCGTCTGTTTGGGGTTTACCAACGTCGATACGACCGTAGTCCTCTTGAACTGATTTGTGTGCGATGGAAACGTACATTTCTAATATTGGTGATGCACATTGCCAGCTCTCAACAGCAGTTTGATTTATTTATTTATTAATTTGTACCCTTTTTCTTTCTTAGGTGGAAAGCTATGTTGCGCATATTCGAGGGCTGCTGGACCAGCGAGACTGTGCGACTTCAGACTACGAGAGAGACCGTGAAACCTTGCGACAAGAGCTTCTCCAGATCAGACAACATCAAGGTGAATTCCATGTAAATGTAGCACAACGTCTGTGATCTTTTAATGTCGTAGCCTGGCCTGGCTCTCCAGATCACCGGAGCATGATATTTCAAACACACCGTTGTTTATTGTTTCTGAAGTTGTTCACATAAATTTATTAAAGCACCTGCCATCCGAGTTGTATTTTTATTTTCATTTTATATCTTCTGCCATTAGGCCAACTTGTGCACCATTCTGTTGTTGTTCTGTCTGGGCTTCAATGCTATTTCGCAGTCTTGCTGGACAAACCTATGACCGGAGAAAACGCCCTTTCTTCCAGAGAATCAGAGCAAGGAGCTGGCGGAGATGTTGGCTCAGGAGGACCTCGGGGAGATCGCTTCGTACAGCCCTAGTGAGCAGGTGGCGTACTTGCTGGTGGAGAGGGCCACACTTCTGGAGAGGCTCGATGCTGCTGAGAGGATACTGGAAACTCCGAGTCTCACCCTCAACTTTGGGGAAGTCCACAACCAGGTGAAGGACTGAGCTGCATATTATCAGAGGGAGCAACCATTTCAATTTTTCATTTTTTTATTCATAAAACAACTACATATCACTTTACTTTTTTTTTCAAGTAAACTCCCAGTTTGGGAACCACTGGTTTAATGAGTCTATTTTTTTATCTTTTTTTTTTTTTTTTTTTAAGCTGGCTCTTGGACAGGAGCACATTGGCCACACGATGGGGGAAGAGCCAAGTCAGCAGAGGGAGGATATGCAGAAAACCTTAGACACCCTGACGAAGGTGAGGTGACTGCCATTGCGCCCTGGCTGTGTTACAGGTCTGTAGAACTGAGCAGAATTCCATTTGTGTACAAAAGAGCAATATCTTTTTCCAGTTGAGGGACAGGCATATGTCGCGTGAACGTTATGTAGTGTCTGTTGTGATTCTGCACACATGGGTCTCTCCTCTCAGCAGTGTTCATCCCAGAGTCCGTGGAAGAAGCTCTTTGGGTTACGCAGGTCTGGTCAGAGCAAACACAATATTACCCCTGTAGGTTTCCACCTCCCCTCATATACTAACTAAGTCACTAACACTGATAAGGGGCATCGCAGGCTTGTCCTAAAGATATCTGCATGACCAATATGATGCAGAGGACATCGCTTGTCTCTGTAACACCTCAGTACAACAGTAATTGCATGTTGCAGGTAACGGGCATGTCTACTTTTTTGTCGTACTGCCTCTCTGTGCAGGAGAATGTTGAAATTAGGGAGATAACTCATCGCCCCAACTCCTTTCCAGGCCTCTTGTGATGACGAATCTCAGCCTCATAATGCATGTATCTCACAACGGCATGTTGGGAAACTTGCATCGGCAGTCTCGCTAGCAATCTTCTTTCCCGTTGCATTCCCTCTGCCCCTCTTAAAATCCTTTTGCGTCATCTTTTTACATCAGGCCCAAGGTGAGCAAATATCCCAGGAGCGGAGGGAGCGCCAGAGGCTGGAGCGGGACCTTGACGAGGCGTCGAGGAGGCTGGCGATGGCTCATCAGGATATTCGCAGACTCACCAACGAGCTGGACGCTGCCAAATTCAACCATCTCGACCAAAGTGGTATGTTGCAAGATTTACAGTATGCATCCTTCACAGAGTTGTGAGTCTGGGTTACATTTCATGTCATCTTTTTAAAGAATAGAGTTTTTTGTGTGTGTGTATGTATGTATGTATGTGTGTGTATATGTATATATATATATATGTGTATATATATATATATATATATATATATATATATATATATTTATTTATTTATTTTAGTGTGAACATTGCTGCTGAATTAAGGGGTTGAAATAAACCTACCTGCTGACCACATCCGACCTTAAATTTTTTTATATATCCACAGAAAGTATTTTCAACGTCTTGCCGTAATCATATGTCAATAATATTTGTAGTCAAGCTACAGATTTGGCGGTGTACCTTTTTTTTTTTTTAAAGCTATAGATATTTAACGTGGAACGGGTGTGTTCTATCTAGCAGGTATTCACTAACAAAACAAATGTTCCAAAAATCATGTGTGAGAAGAGCGGTTTTTGGCTTTAGAATGAAAAATATGCTTATAATCTCAGGATCTGAGCTTCAAGGAACAGTCCGCGAGGTAGAGAACTTGAGGAAGGAAGTGGACAAACTGAAACACTGTGGTGAGACACTCGGGTGTGAAACATAAACTGTCATTCAGTCTGAGACGTTAATTCCTGACACATTGTTCTGGGATTTTATTTTACTATTCTAAAATGGTTGCAGAGTTAGTGTTGGATATTATTGTTCTGTTTGTGCTTCGCAACGCCACTAGTAGAAACACTAGCTGATAAGGAAGTTGATGAACTTGACATTACTTTTATTCTGTAGATCCCCCTCCATTGTCTTAAATTCCTATTAGGCTGGTGAAATTTGATTGGTATCCTGTTGCCCCCCCACTTCACATTCATGGTCTTATCTCTTCAGACAAGATGAAGCTGCAGCAAGCCAAAGAGCAAAATAACTCTCTAGACGGTGAGAACAGAGCCCTGAGGGAGCGAATCCACACTCTGGAGTCCGAAAAGTCAAAACTCCTGGACCCGGTTGGTATTTTACTAATCCCTCGATATTGATTTGAAAACGTGAACCGTTGTTTCAGCGGCTTGGCGTTGTGTTTGTGCAGTTGGAGATAAATGACGCAGACCACGATGTGCTGACCAAAGAGGATGAAAAGGACAAATGCTTTAGCAGTGGACAACAAAACAATTTGTCTGGCCCTTCCATGGAAGACACTGATCACATTCATAAACGGTAAACATAATTAACTCACCAGGATAAGAACTTTATTCATCCCACACCAGGTAAAGTCCGTTGTCACAGCCGCCTAACAGTGGTTGATAGTGTGATTAATGCCCCGTCCCGCCTGCTGTTTGTGACTAAAACGCGTCCTCGTTGCCCGGCAGGTGTCGTGAGGCGGCAGAAGACGGACTCGTACAGATGAGGGAGCTGCAGCGGCAACTCGGCAGGCTACGCAAGGAACTGGATGATCTGGAGGAGAGGAATGAGGAGCTGGAGGCTCTGCTGGGGGAGGCCCAGAATGCCAGCAAGGCGGAGAGACATCGCCACGAGGGAGAACTAGAGGGACTACGTAGGAGGGTAATGAGCAGCGCAAACAAAGGATTGATGGAATATTTTATATCAATATACTGAATGTGAGTTTAAAAACATGTCACCTGAGATGACTGTAAACTTGGACAGTGTAATCGAGTCCCGTAAACAGTCACCTCCAGTCAACAGCCGAGTAATAATCGTAACTGGTCAATGCAGATCAATGTTCTGGAGGCCGAGTTGAAGCAGCAGGAGGTCCATCCAAGAATGTTAAAGAACGGCGAGGAGCTCAAACCCACAGAGTCGCAGCTACAGCTGGTAAGACATTGCTCCCTTCTAAGTATCATATACAGTATATATCTTATACGTTTCCCCTTAAGCTAGCAGGAATTGCAATGAGCTCAACTAATTTCAATAGAGCACGGAGAAGTGTAATCACATTGCTTATAATGTGAATGAAAGTTATTTTTATTTTTTCTTCTGCCATTTTGACTCAAATACGATGGAAACTGGTTTTACAGTCAAATTCTTTCGGATTGACATTTTGTAAAAAGGCAGAATAGCCTGAAACTTTGACCGGCCTTACGATCCTTATGTTCCCACTGTGTCTGTGTATAAAGCACCTTCGAGACAGCCGGCAGGAGAGATTGGCCCTGCTAGAGGCTCGTCTGACTGAGGAGAAAGACTGGAGGAAACAGCTGGAGGTGGACCTCGGCGCTGCCCAGGCCGCCCTCAAAAAGGACAAGGAGGTAAAAAACATGCATACTTTGTCTGACAGAAAGCAATGAACGCCTCAGTGCTATAATACAAAACAGTGATATTTAATGTTCAGCTATGGAGATTTAGTCCTATTTGAGTTACAATTTGTCCAAATCCCTCTCTTTTAAAGGCTTTGCAGATAGGCGAGCGGGAGCTGAAGAAGCTGAGACTTGAGGTCAACAGCATTCAGACAGAATGCCAACAAGGGAAAACACTCATCAAGAGCCTAACCCAAGTCAAAGGGGAAAAAGCAATTCTGGAGGAAAAGGTTTGATGGTTTTTCAAAACATTCCTGCGACTTAGAGAAATGGTTATTTAAATACAGGAAATGAACATGAGCTTCACATCTTTTTAATATATCAACATGAAAACACCGCATGTGTCGCTTTCCCCTTTCCACCACTGAACCGAGTTCATGACTCCTTTCCTGTCCCCTGCCTCTCTGCCTGAAAGGTGGCCCAGATGGAGCGTTCCCACACCCGACTCGAGAACGA
This sequence comes from Gasterosteus aculeatus, assembly GCF_964276395.1. NCBI lineage: Eukaryota > Metazoa > Chordata > Actinopteri > Perciformes > Gasterosteidae > Gasterosteus > Gasterosteus aculeatus. The sequence continues at coordinate 13,346,149 of NC_135689.1, read as the reverse complement.
GTTGAAACGCTACAAAGAGAGCGACCGAACGTGGGAGGAGCAGCGGGAAAAGTGGCTGCAGGTTGACCAGCTGCAGGAGCAGGCTGCCCGGCTAACCGCTGAGCTCGGCGGCCTCCGGACGACACACGATGCCTTGAGGTTGGTGTCAGCCCAGAGTTCATTCTACAAAACCACTTGGTCCTTCTCCCATGTATAATAGGCAGTCCTATCCTGTGTCTTAATTGTTTTGCATGACTTTTGCATATGTTCCAGGGATGAGATGGTATCCGAGCGGCTGCGGGCCGCCGAGCTGCAGGCCGAGCTGAGCTCTAGTGTGCAGGAGAAGCTGACGGCGGAGGGGCAAAGAGAGAGACTGGAGCTTGAGATACAGCACCTCAAAGAGCAGCTCAAGTGGCATCAAGAGCAACTCTCCTCAACAAAGGGAGCACTTACCAGCAGCCAGAAGCCTGAACAGCCCGCGGCTCATATGGAATCTAGGCTTAGTTTAATGGAAAGGACCAAGGAGGAGTTGCTGGATAAGGTAATAGGAATAAAGCATGCTTTATTGTCTTTTCCAAACCCAATAAAGTGCTTGACGTGTTTAAATCAGGATGAAAACCTTTCAGGACCTTCAAGGCTAAAATAAAAAGGCTTCACAGTTTAGGGAAGTGATATCAAATATGCCAATGAATCTACAAGAGTCATGCAGGTAGTTCCAGAGCTGAGGGTCCTTGACCTCAAACCCCCGGTCACCTTTAGTCTTGAGCTGGGGTTTAGGAACGCAAGATCTCATAGAGGCGCAGCAATACAGCTGCGGTTTTACCCATTAAGTGCTTTAAATGTGATCATTAAAATCTCAAACTGACTGCTAACCAGTGAAGAGAGGCCAAATCCGGGTTGACATGTTCATGTCTTCTAGTGTTTGTTAAAAGGCGAGCGGCTGCGCTTGGTAACAGCTGGATGTAACTGGATTAATCGTGGATCATCCAAACCGTATATCTGTGTGTGTGTGTGTGTGGTATGTTTTCTGTTTGTAGCTTTCCTGTGTGAAGCAGGAGCGTAATCATCTGCAGACCAAGCTGGGGGAGGAGCGGCAGCTGGCCTTTCAGCACCAAATGGCACTGCAGGCTCAGGTCACTGAAGCCCAGGCCCACATCAAGGTATGCATGGCCATAACTCACCCCTAACATGCAGAGATAGACGTGCTATTTCTGCATGGGTTTCTAAATTTTCATGAATTTTCATTTTATGTCATGATTGTCTTTTTGTATTGCTTTGATTTGGTCGAGGAAGCAGCAATTTAAGCGATGCTGGCATTCTTTAACTCATTAATAATAAATGCTCATAATTAACAACAAAAACACCAGGTCTCTCGATTCCAGTCCTCTGTCCCGTTTCTTTCCATTTAAATCATGAATCGTTTGCTTCATGACAGCAGTCACACAAAAGCCAAGCTTGGCTTCTGTATTTATCAGTCCAACGCCTCCCGACATTTTCCCTCCTCAGTCCCAGGACTCGGTGCTGAGCCAGAAGGCAGAGGAGGCTAAGCAGATGAAGCAGGACCTGCAGAGGGCCCAGAGCCTGTTCACCTCCGCAGAGAGAGAGCTGCGCTACGAGAAGGAGAAAAACATGGACCAGAAGAGACACAACGCCCTGCTGGACCAGGAAAAACTCAAAGTTGGTATTTAATTACAGCACAGTTGGAATTTCCTAAATGCCTCTGACATTCATTACATAATCCTCTGCTTAATCACTCTCCTCGTTACCCACTGCGAACGATAATTACCGCGAGGTGTCGTACAAACGGCTATAATTGTGGCTATAGCTGTTACGTTGGTGTTAAGCGTCTGTTTTCTTGCAGTGCTCTGTTGTTGAATCGTGCCTCCTTTAGCTCTGTGCAGACCTGAAGCAGGTCCAGACCAAGCTGGCGCAGGTGGAGCAGAGCCTCCACACTGAGGCTGCAGAGTGTGAACGTCGGCAGCAGAAGATCAGGGAACTGGAGTTGGAACTGGTGCGCACCTCTACACACCGCACCACCACTAACACCCTGCAGGAGGACCTGCAGGCCGAGAGGGCGCAGCTCATCGCGGCTGACAAGAAGGTCAGCGCGATCATCTCATCCGAGTCCAATCTGGGGCTTTTTTCTTTTTTCAGTCAGATTGGGGGGAATTTGGTAACCAGCGGTGCAACGCGGGGCATCTCGTGTTAATATTTCAGGCTTAGTGACAGAGACTGTAGAGGATTTTATGCTTTAGTTTTTCCTCTTGGGATTCTGCTTATCAGTGACAGCCCCATTGAGAGCTGTATTCTCAACGCTTACTAGAAAACACAAACAAATATATATTCTTTTCTCCACCTAATTTGCCCTTGAATTGTAATTAAAAAGATTTGCAAAATCTGCTTAATTAAAATTAAGCAGGTTGCCGCTTGTGTAGAAACATTTTTGCTCAAATGTGTTTGGCTCGACTTGGCGTCGAGTTTTTTTTATTTTTTTTAGGGTTACATTCGCCACCGTTTACAGGCTATTTGTGTCCTAATTTGAGGACATCCTGTGATGTAATGAAAGGTTAGTAGTTGATATTATCTGTTGCTGACTGAAGCCCGCGGCTGTGCCGGAATGACAGGTGTTGGATCTGCAGCTGCAGCTTAAGAGTGCCCAGCACCAGCTGCGCATGGAGGAAGCCCGGGCCGGGGAGAGCAGCCGTCTGGAGAGGGACAGCAGGGATCTGTCTGACTCCTTGTCGGCTCTGAGAGCCCAGCAGCAGGAGCAGCACATCACAAGGTTGCACCAATCGCACCGGCCCGGTTTGGCTCGGCCCCATTTGCAAGATGGCAATGGGATCTATCTAGCCATCTTTTCTTCCATCTCTATCACAGGAAGCTGCTGGAGCAGCGTGAGGAGGAGCTGCAGAAGCAGGTGCGCACCATGAGGCTCAAAGAGGCCTCCATGACGAGGACTAATGCAGAGCTCAGTCACCATGCCCAGCAGCTGGACACCCGCCTGCCCATCCTGGAGGCTGAGCTCAGCAAGGCCAGAGAGGAGGTGATAATCCCTGGTTATCAGTGGACACCAGTCTCACTGTCTTTTTCTTTCATCTTTACCACGCCAGTAGTTACAGTCCTTCCATCAAACCCCTGTCCATATTTAGGGTTTGAATATTCATTTGTTTCTCTCAGGCAAGAGAGAGCCAGAAGTTGAGCCACAGACTGCAGGAGGACTTGGTGGCCAGTCAGCTGGAATGTGACCGATTTCAGGGGGAACTCCAGCTCGTCCTCTTCCAGCTGGACGCACACGTCGGGTGAGACACGTGCATGAACATAGTTTATTTAATTTTAATGTAAATACCTATGTACTTTCCGATCGGCTGAACAAGTTTATAGCAACATCTGCAATTAACTTGGAGAAGTAGCTGCTTTTCTGAGGTTTATTTCCTTTTGCTCCACCGACCAGAAAGTACAACGAAAAGCAGAGTCAGCATAAGATCAGGCTGCGTCGGGCCAAGCAGGTCTACCTCAGGGAGACTGCCCAGAGGGATCACATAATCCAGCGTCTGGAAAACGACCTGGTGATGGCCTCCAACCTCTCACAAAAGGTCTCTCACTCACACACACACACACACACACACACACACACACACACACACACACACACACACACACTTACTTTTCCTCTTCTTATAAATATCTCACAATGGATGCCGGAGAAAGCTTTCCTAGAATATCCCTGTTTTTTGTTTATTTCTCCCCGGTGGGTCCAGGAGAAGGAAACGATCCATACAGTGACGGAGGAAAATGAGAAGCTTTTGGAGGAGAAAAGGGAACTGTTGCAAAAAATAAGCGAGGCAGAGGAAATGGGCAGCAAAGGCATGAGGACCGCCTCCACTGTCCAACACAGGTAACTTAATGAATCACACTAGTTTGTGCACTCATAACTAATCCTGTTTCTTTTCAACTGACAAATGAAGGGTTGTTATTGGACATCAGAGGGCTCAATATATTTGAACTGAGTTTATTCATTGTTGAAATTATTAATTGGGAACTTTCTCCACCAAGACTCAATATTCACGTCAAAGAAAACTTCAAAGTTTTATTCCAAGTCTTTCTCCTCAAGTTGTTCTACATTCCTTATGAACTGCACCACAATAAAGATGCTCTTCATTGTCAACCAAAACTGTCAACAACATACCATATATGTATTGGTCAGGACATAAAGGCCCCATTGGGTGGATATTTTTTGCGAGTGAGTGTGAACACTTCTGTGTTCAAGGGTCAACGTCTTGGAAGTGGAAAACCGGCAACTTCAGGATCAAATCCTGAAGCTCTCCAACCAAGTCAGTTCCTTGGAACGTGCCCTGAGGAACGTGCAATCATTCCACAGCCTGCAGGTTGGTACATGCAGAGTAGCACAGTAGTTGTTTTTTAAATACAAAATATGTATATTTTATTCATTAATTGTGCAAAAACCCAACAGAATGCCAATAAAGTGCTCCTGTCTGAAAGTCTCTGTGATGGCTTCCTGCATTCATCCACGCTGAGGTAAGGGGATTCTGTACTAGACGCTTTGTTATGCTCTTTATTTCTTTATTTTCCCCTCGTCATGTCACACATTGATAGGATTTTAGGTGGATGCGTCTGTGTATTTTCTTCCGATTTGAACCGCGTCTGTGTTGCTAGTCTGGCGTCCGGTTCGTGTGATCCACTCAACATCCTTGACGCAATCTGCCGCGAGAAGATGTCGGAGCGTGCGGTGGCGGACGGCAACCAAGCGTCCGTCTCCGCACACCAGCCGTCGGAGCAGGGCTACCTGAATCTCACCTCGCCGTCACTTCTCCCGGGCGCCAAGGGCTCAAAAGGGAGCTCCTTTAACAGTGACCAGGTATGAGAGGCGGCGGTCTGTATCGGGAGTTTTCAACAGCAAGCTGCCTGCGAGGATGCGTCAATGTCTTGGGTTGTACCAAGGCATCCGCCACTGAGGCGAAAGTCAGAATAAAGGGGTGAAAGTATCTCGAATGGTAAATAATCCTTGTTTTAAGGCCGTAATAATGAAACCGAAGCTTCCAATGGAGTTCTGCTCAGGGAAGATCATCTTTTTGACTTTTTCCGTCCAGATTCCAGGATTTGGTGGACTGTCAATTATTATGAAAAGGAAGGTGAGATTTGAAATGAAAGCTAAATACGTGGCACATCCTTGTTTGTGTGCACGTTGTTTGCATCGTTAAAAGACAATCCGAATGCTTGAAAGCCTTGTTTTGGCTTACGAGAAAGCTTTTTTTCAATGTAATGGTACAAGATAAGGCAATGTACTTCACACTAGCACAGTGAATTTCAAAAAGAAATTTCATGAAGGTTAGAGTGAGACTAGCTTAAACCGAGCACTTTGTAAGAAGTTTTGGGGAAAATCCATTGTACGTATTTTCCTCTGAATTGAATCCTGCAGTATTTTCAGTAGGGAAAAAATGCCTTTGTGTGGTTTTAATGTGTCAAAGATCTTAGCGCCTTTTTAACTCTTCCAATACGGTACATGACATTGATATTGGGGACCCACTTGCCGATTGGACGTGATGTGTAGCCACTCCAGTATTTAATATTTGTTTACATTTTTAAAATAGCCTTAATGTCAGGAAAAGGAAAAAAAGGTCAACCATTTCATTTAGAAAGCACTTGTACCGTTTTACAAAGGGATCTATGTGACATAAAAATAGTATTGTACAGTGTTGAAAGCGTTATCTATTTTGTCTACGATGTGCCTGAAGTGACGAAGTGTTCAACTTTATCTACTGCTGCCTGAACACGTCAAAAAGCCTAAACGACAATCATCTTTGTCTGGTTGCATCCCTGTAAACACACTTTTAAATAAAAGTATTTTCATAAATGATACACGTGATGTTTATTTCCTCTTACGACACAAATCTGTCATCAGGTACAGTTTTTAGTAGAAAAACCGTAACCAATGATGAATTTATAACAGTCTGTTTTATTAAACAAGGTAAAGATACAAAGCTTGTCATCCTTTTTTAAACACTGATAACCTTAGTTTAACTTCCCAGTCTTAGCTGTGCATATTTAGTTATCTAAACTATATATGAAACCACAATGCAAGACGGGAAAAAGTGTAATAAATCTACGCAACATCTTTTCATAGAGCACATGGGTTAAACAGTTATCATACAGATTACAGCTCAGGAACTCCATGCGGAAGGAAAGAAAATTAAAATGTTTACACAACTGAATACTGCAGAACAATACAGATTAATGGAAATGGGATGATAAAACAGTTAAGGCGTACATGTAAATAACTGATATAAAACATGAATATTAATAACGTATGGGTAGACTAAAACAATTACAGTACAGAAACCTTTACAAAACCCAAACAGAGCATGTTAATGAAAACTCAAACGGGTACTATAAATGAGTAACATGTTTTACAGTACAGCAACATGTACAATTTCTCATCATCTCAAAAGAGATTTAGTTGAAGAGGCAGGGTCTGTTGTTGGCTAAAACGTCTGGTTTCAGGCCAGTGGCTTGAGTAATAAGGTTTTTCTTCTTTTGAAAACATACTTTATACTGTATACGTATTTTACATCATTCTCAGTTCCGTCTCAAATGAACTGTCTTGCCGTAGCACCTGTTCTGAAGGGCCCTGAAGAATACAGGGTACTCTATTAGTACCATCCAGAGGTTAAAGTTACAGTAAAAATACAACAAACAATACTGTGTACAATGAAAAGAATACAAAGGACAAAAAATTCAAAAGGAGAAGCTTCACTGCCACACGAAATCTTAACATAGGCCTATGGAATATGACTTGTACTGCAGTTTATTTTGAATGGCTAAAGCTTATTGAAAGTTTTAAAAATACTTAACTGGGTCAGAGGAGCTGTACATAACTTCACATTTTGGTCCAATGTTTGGGTTTAAAATGCACCAGCGGGGTAAGATAATTCATTTTAGCTGAAGTGTGTGTTAAAGAAGGGAGGAGCACATTAGAGCTGGCACGGGAAGATGTGCAACGCTTTCAACTTCTAATAGTCAAAGCTTAACTGACTAGAGAAAACCGACAAGCTACGGCGAGATTTGCTTTCTCTTGAAACCAGACACGGTTCACATATGGCACGAGTCAATGGGAATCCGGAAAATATGTCCAAAACAGTGTTTCTTTGATCACAAATTAGGATCGTAAAAAGGTGCCTTAAACAGGTGAATGTCAAATATGGATTGAAAGGTTCTGGAAATGAAAGAAAAAAACAAACAAACATTCTTCCTTCTTCCCTCCCAGGTTGCTCTACTTTTTGTCTTCCCACCTCGATAACGCACCTCAATTAATACAATCAATAAATGCTTGAATTGTCATCCAGCGATTGCCTTTCTTCAAATTTAGATGACCATGTAAGTGTCTACTCTCACAAACGGGGAGTAAGAACAAAAGGAGGAATAGAAAATACTTATTTATACACAGACAGAACTCTTAGCTGCCACAATGATGCCCTTTGGCATTTCCCATCCAACAAGATTGAAACAATTTGAGCCCAAAACCAAAAGGCCTAAAAGTGCTTTACGATTATCTTTGGATGTCTCCAGAACACACCCAGCAAACAGTTTTCATATTTCATAATTCTTTATAAGGGCAAATATCATCTGGCACATTTTTTTTGAAAACCCATTTCATGGAAGAGGATAAAAAAAAGAAAGAAAAAAAGAAAGAATCTCACTGAAACATTTCTGATGGCCAAAGCATCCGGCAGTTTACACGACGCTTACGAAAGTGCTTATTAAATCTGACGCAAGACATTCTTTGCCACTCGATCCTCCCGGGCGACGTCTCGCAGTATTTTTACATTCACAAAATAACGCTGTGCTCATTTTTGACAGACGGCCCGTGTCGTGATGAATGGAGGCGGCCTGTTTAACTGAATGTAGCACTGAATGCTCATGTCAGCTGTCATAATGCTAATGTAAGCCTGATGTGGATGGCGGTGGGTGCGGGACCTCGTAAGCTCCAGCCTAACGTAGACTTTGAATGGGACCTGCTGCTGAGCGGGCCGGCCGACCTCAGATGAGGGAGATGCGTATGGGGATGCTCGGGGAGTCGGTCCTCTGAGGCGACTGGTGGCTCACTAGGTGCTCCACCACCGTGTGTTTGGACATGTGCTTCATTAGGTAGGTCTCCTGCGGAGAAGGACGGGAAAACAAGACACAAACAGCCCACGGGTTAGATTGTCGCCATCAACGTCCTACATTAGTGCTCACTTGAATTATAGTTCAAGGATATATGACCCTTCTAAATGAAAAATATACCTGGAGTGCCTTGAAAGATGAGACCTATTCTAGATAAACAGATGTAAGGACGGTGGATCCAGCAAGAAGAACCCCGCAAGAACCTCCAAGCTCCATTCACCCAAAAAGAAATGGTTGTTTCCAATAAAGCCAAAATAAAACTTCAGAAGATCTTTCTCAGATGAGTAGCCTCGTTTTAAAGATGGGTTGTTGAATTTAAAATGAAACCTGTAAACTAACAAATCAATTGGGCTCGGATGAGGCACTCATTTGATCTGTTTAAGCAAATTTATTTTGTTAAATTCAAAACTCAAAAGATGTTTTAAAAAACAAAAACAGCAAATATTCCCATTTTAGATTACGGAACAAGTAACGTTTGGGGACATCCGCCCTTAATTGTACTATGATCAAAAATGTGATTTAAAGAAAATTAACATAATGTTGATTTACAAATAATGTGGTTCATCAACCTTTTGATTGACTGGATGAAAGCAAATGTGTAACCTGCAAAAGTTTTATGAGCAAAAAACGTGAGCTGGTACTTTGAAGGTCAGGAGTGGAGCCTTTTGATTTTCAAAAAAACAACAACAATTCACCTCTTTTCAGCATGTTTTAAAAATTAGTTTCTGATCATCACAGAGGAAACTGAAGTTTCCAGCAGAGTGCAGGAAGGATACCGTAAAAGGCCGTCTGAAGGCACGCCGGAAAAACCTGACAGGCAGAACAGGACACACACAGATGGCCTGTGGTTTACTCACTGAGGTGTACGCCCGGCCACACATGCTACAGCAGTAGGCCTTGGCGTTTTTGATGGCGTGGGCTGACAAGTGGATCTGCAACGACGCCGAGTCCGAGTAGGCACGGTAGCAGTTGGGACATTTGTACGGCTTGTCTTTGTTGTGCTGCCTCTGGTGAGACTGTCGAGGGAGGAAACACAACAGAGACGCTTCGTTCAGACCTCGGCCGTAAAAACAAAAAAAAAGGCAGTGAAACTGTTTCTACTCTTTTATTGATAACGTAACAGCGGTCGCTGTCGCGTCTACTTCAGTGGAGTTCAGCGGCCATGTACTGACCTGGAGGTTAGACAGCTGGGTAAAAGCCTTTTCACATCCAGGGTGAGCACATTTATACGGCCTGTCGCCGGTATGGATTCTGTGTGGAGAGAAGCAGATCAAAAAAAAAAAAAAAAAGGTTTGCTTTTTGTTGAGATGAGATGTGTTGCAATCAAAACAACGACGGAATTACTCCAACTTCTTGCCGGAAGACGTCGGTGCGTCTAATGCACAATAAGAGACACACCTAAATAAATAGTTACTCCCCAAATGACTGAAGGAGCAAGAAAAAAAACAAAAACATTTCTGTACACATTGGTTAGTGTCCCACCCCCCCCCCCCCGGGTCTGGCAGAGCACGTTAGCGGGTTAGCGCTAGCCCGGCGCCCCCAGCAGCCCCACCCACCTGGTGTGCTGCTGCAGGTGCGACAGCTGACGGAAGGAGTTTTCGCAGTAGGAGCAGTGGTAGGGCTTGATCCCCAGGTGAATGCGCAGGTGCTGGGACAGGTAGGAGGCGTTGGCGAACGTCTTGGAGCAATGGGGACACTTGTGTGGTTTGGCCTCCGTGTGGGACTTGGAGTGAATCTGCATCTCGGACTTTGTTATGAAGGTGAGCGGGCAGACTTTACACCTGCGTGACGAGAGACGGAGCGCGTGAATGTGTTCAGGGTGGCGTGGAAACAAACAGACTATTCAGTGCCACGCATTGATGGGTTTAAGTATTGAATCCGGGTTTTTTTTTTAAAGGAAACGACTTAACAAAGACAAACGCAGCAGCCTCCGGCGCCCTACCTGTAGGTTTTGCCCTCTTTGGGTGCCACAGTGCAGCCTTGGTCCGCCAGGATCGGGTAGGGCACCACCAGCAGGGGACCCGTCTGGTTCTCCGCTTTGATCTTCTTCCGTCCTCGCGGCGCCTTCGGCGGGGGGCCCAGCAGACCCGCCAGGCCTCCGACTTTCATGTGGTCCATGCCGGGGCCGCTGGCCAACCCGGAGAGGATGTTCACGGAGGGGGCGCCGCCCAGGCGGTTCTGGCCGCTGGAGGTCGGAGTCGTGGGGGTCAGGGCCTCCGAGGTGTTGTGACTGTCGGGTCGGGATGAAGGAGCCAGACCTGTGGAGATGAGGAGGAGACTGCGCTTAAGAAAAACAAAAGCACTGAACTTGAGATTAGTTTGACGGATTTACCTGTTTGATGACCATGCGATGCAGTTTTAACAGTAATATTCCTACTATTGAAATGGTTTTAAATAAGTTCTGTACGTATGATCTGTGCGCAGACTCCGAATACTTGTTTGACATGTGGAACGCACCAAAGTGATCCAATCAGTCTGAATGTGTTGACAGATTTCAAAATGGTTACGGCTCAAAGAAAACATGATTTGCTACAAGTTTCACAGATTTGGTTTGCAGAACAAAAAATTGCCTGAAAATCAAAAGCGTGTATTATTTCCTGTTGTTCCCCCCCGGCTGCAGTACCTGAGCGATGGTTGATCCGGCCCTGCTGCTCGCTGAGCTGTCTCATGTGCCAGTCTTCCCACAATCCTTTGGCCTTCACTGCTGATTTGTCATCCATGTTTCCATCTGGAAGTTGTCACGGGGGGCATTTTAATCCGTGAACAGTCTTTTTACACCGTGTGATGCGTCGTGGGTGAGAACACCAAACACACACACATGCAAAGTCAACAGACAGCTAAGTTCGGACTGTACCTGGCCCAGAGCTGGAGGCGGGGCGAGCGTGTAGAGCAATGTCCGGCTGTCCGGAGCCCTGCTGCTGCTGCTGCTGCTGCTGCTGCTGCTGCTGCTGGTGCTGGAGGCCCTGCTGCACCTGCTGCGACAGGGTCTTAGACATGACGTGTTGGGCGCCGCCGTCCGGGGACGAGGTGGACACCAGCAGAGACTGCTGGGACGGGGTGGAGGTAGGCGGCAGGTGCAGGGGTCGGATCTTCTCGGCCATCAGCTGCTCCTTGATCTTGTTAATGAGCACCAGGTTATCCAGCTGAAAGGGTTAACGGGTCGTGCTCAACAGAAAACTGCCACCGTGTGTGAATGTCATTCACGCCCCAGAAACACTTCCCACCGGAGAAATCAAGGACCAGCACAAAAGCACGAGTTGAATTCTTTTTTTGTTTAGTTTTATCCAACAGAAAAGACCTTTGCACTGACAAGACTGGTGCCGAATGGCTGAAAAGACGTTCACACATGGAAACAAATGGCGAGGAAAGGCAGAAGCGTCAGTAATCACACGTGGCGAGGAGACTTACCTGGCCCGGCATGGATGGAGGGGGCGGCCAGAAGTACGGGTTGTTAAATCGAGGCTCGGCCATCCTGAAACCAATCACAGGTATTTTAGTTGTGTGTGCTCGTTGGGCTCAGTCATTTGCTTCCATCCCTCTGATGTAGCTTTGCACTTCCACCCTCGACCAGGTCGTCAATCATATCGTTTACAATGGATGGATCGCTAACTGCTCCGTTTATCCACAGGACAGGTTTTGTTGAAGGACTTCTTAAACCTTTTTATTTTTAAAGTGTCACTATAGCGGTTGCACAGCGAAGAGCATTCATGGAGAAAATTCATATTTCAAAAGGGCTTGTACAGTTACATATTTCAGATTATTTCCTGAAGGCCGACTAAAAAAGGTTGTGTGAATTAAACCAATCAAATACTTTTGACACAAAAGGCTGGAATTCAAAGAGTTCCAGGAAATGCACAAAAACACGACTTATTAGGTGGTTCTGGCTTTCATCAGCATCACGCGGCCTTTCCTCAGTTCTCACAAACAAACTACATCTACTGAGGAACACCTGGAGATTGTATTGAAACTCGAGCTCGAGAAACATTAAGCTTGAAAATAAGAATTCATTTGTCACGACTATTCCAACGTGAGCCATTGCAATACATGTATAATAATCCCCCCCATCCCCCAGTGTGTAAACCAGGCCCCACCAGCCTCAAACTTTTAAGGTGAACGCAGGTCAAACGTGAACAGCTTGCAGACCCCTCGCAGTAAAGACCGCTCGCAGTAAAGACCCCTCACAGTAAGGACCCCTCACAGTAAGACCCCTCCACCCTTACAGTAAAGACTCCTCGCAGGAAGACCCCTCGCAGTAAAGACCCCTCGCAGGAAGACCCCTCGACCCTTGCAGCAAAGACTCCTGACAGGAAGACCCCTCACAGTTAAGGCCCCTCGCAGAAAGACCCCTCGCAGGAAGACCCCTCGCAGTAAAGACCCCTCGCAGTAAAGACCCCTCGCAGTAAGACCCCTCGACCCTTACAGTAAAGACTCCTCGCAGGAAGACCCCTCGCAGTAAAGACCCCTCGCAGGAAGACCCCTCGACCCTTGCAGCAAAGACTCCTGACAGGAAGACCCCTCGCAGTAAGACCCCTCGACCCTCGCAGTAAAAGACCCCTTGCAGGAAGACCCCTCACAGTAAAGACCCCTCGCAGTAAGACCCCTCGCAGGAAGGCTGCACCGTGCAATCCAGCTCGCTCCCCTTTTGTCTCGCGGACACATGCGGGGAAGTAGTGCACGTCGCTTTACGTGTTCGGATAAAACGCTACGAAACCCGCCACCCCCCCACCCCACACACACCCTAAAAAAACAGGGCTAAACTTTGGGGCGGTGGAGCCTCCGGCGTGTCGGCGGTCTCCGGGGGGCTTTTACCGGAGGCTCCACCGACCCGCGACGTCCTCACACAGTTCTCTTTAAACATTTCCAGACAAAAGAGAAACAAAAATGGCAGCCTTATTTTTTTATAAGGCGGGACGCCATATTCTGCAGACCCCCCCTCCTCCCACCCCTTCAAAAAATGTAGGAGCATGAATAGTCGTGCGAGGAGGAGGGAGGAGGAGGAGGAGAAGAGGAGCGAGCCGACGCGGACACAAAGGTGTGTTTATCACGTCAAAGGCACCAGTGATTGTTTGCGGCGGGTTTGAATGGCCCGGCCTCCCCGCCTCTGACCAGAAACAGAAACACTTCCTACAGCAAACATGCCGTGCAAACACACACACACGCACACACACACACACGGACACACACACGGAGCAGATGCAGCTCGACCCAAAGCACCGGACCGAATTAACAAAATACCGCCGCAGCCGCGGCGGTTTTAAGGTCAACGTGCACCGCGAGCAGCTACACAACAACAAAACATACACACACACACGCAAGCCAACGCCGTGGCACCGTAAAGCACGTCTCACTTTTAGGGAAGCCCCCCCCCCCCCCTCTCTCTCGCTTTTTTTTCACATTCTGCAACTTTTGGACGAATCAAAGGACGGCGATCGCGTTTTGTGCACATTGCACGCGTCTGGGGTGATGTAACCTTCACAAAAAAAGACAGCGAAGAGACACGAAGCGACGTGCACAAATACCTTGGTGTCCCGACGGCAGATATTGTCTTGCGAGAAAAGGCAACCAGCTATAATATAAAAGCTTGATGTTCTTGTCTGCCTGCTTCCAGCCGCAGCAGCGCTTCCGGGTCGCTTTGTTCACTTCTGGGTGCCGCTGCGCGCACTACGCACTCGGGGGGAAGTGGAACGCTACTGACGATTTTTGGGGGGTTGTTGTCATATTTTTTATTTATTTGTTTGCCTGTGTGTGCAAGATGTCGTGGTCTATTAACGTTTAATGCGCATGCATGGTGGATTTAATAACGTTATTGCGCTGCGTGTCCGGGTTGGGGGGCTGGGGGGGGGGTGGGAGGGGGGGGGGGGGGGGGGGGGGGGGTAGTAGTCCTAAAATAGCAGCAGCACAGTGTAAAAATACTCCCATCTCAAAGGAAAATAGCTTTTCAAATAGCCTGCTGCTTCCAAGAGCTTTCCAAACATACCTAAAATATCCAATACGGAGGTTTAATACCGCAACCGTCAGTGGATCAATTACTAAAAGTCAAAGAGAGGTTGTTTTGGGTATTTTTTTGTTTGAAACATGCATTTTATTTTAAGTCCATCCATCATAGTATTTTATTATGTGAAATCTTCTTATGTGAAGCAAGATTACCACGACAGGTAAATCTATAATATTTCTATAATGTACCGTTAGGCAGGAGACAACAAGTAGCCTACTCAAAAATTAAGTTAAAAAATGTAATAATAATTAAAACTTCAACGTTTTTGAATCTAAAGTCCAAAAATCCCACCTAAACCCCTCTGAATTTGCACGTTATATCTTGTCCATTATTTTACACGTTTACTTTAAAACCCTCACTTTTTAACATACCTGTAATAAACTACACTGGTTCAGGTTTTCAAATTCTTTTACTTTTTGCTAATGTCCTTGCTTCGAATTAATATTTTATAAATATATATTATAATGAAGCAGTTGTCGTAGAAATGTTTTTATGATACCATGTCTTATATACCATAGTGTACTTCCAGCATATAGAATAGAGCATTATGAGCTGTACATTATAGCCACTGCAGTGTAGCATCACATTCAAAGACATTGTTTTAATAGCATTTCAATAACAATATTACAATGGATAATAAACACATTTATCATAGAAATCTAAAACATTTATTTTCTCTCCACATTTATCTCAATTGTAACTCCGACCTCTAAATAACCAAATAAAACGTGCTTGTTTCATCTTGTTGGGGTCATTTGTGTGCTCTCCCTTTCTGCCATGCACCTCTCTTTCAATAATTTCTTGTAAGTACCACATGCCACGTCAATATTGTGTTGTGTTTATTGATTTCAATCTAAATCATTATTTCCCTCAGTTAAAACGCAACTGTCATTTCCGTGTCTAAACAACTGCAAACGCACAAAAAGTCACTTCAATCCATAATGAAAATACTCAGTTCTGTAACATTTCTAGGAAAGCAGATAATGAATTTAGCATGTTGTTATATATACATTATTGTTCATATCAATTAAAGCTGTATGGACACTTATGGGCCAAGACTGAGATGTTTTCTTTTAATACTCACCCACTGACAGTTTAATATAGCAACAGTGAGACAGTGTTATGTATTCTAATAACTAATATTTGAATACGTAACTACTTAATTGTTCCTCACATAAATGCCCGTCTACAATCTCCCCTAAATTTATCTTTTTGGTTTTCGCTTTTGAAGTCAAGGAAAAAGGAGTTACATGAAAGCCACTAATGCACATGTCACGAGTAGCGTGCCTTTCCTCTTCTCACACACTCCACCACCACCACCCTTCTCATGAACTATCATGTACGTAGGCATTGTCAGAGGTGCTGTGGAATTATGGGAAACAATCAGATGGAGGATCTCTCATCTACGTTGCTACCGGAGGCGTTTTGTGATCTCACCGTTTCCTGTTTCTCGCACCGCTTCTCTGAATTTTTCAAAGAACTGACAACTCTGACACACAAGCTTCCGGCAACACTTCATTTGACTCAACTTAAGAGGAAATCTACATAAGGCTTGAAGCCAGAAGACATCATCCTTCAGGCTTTTATTGGGGTGTCCTCGCCGGCTGAGGAGTATTTTGGCGATCATCTATCTTTTTAAAAAACAATTTTTTTTATGAATACTATCAACGAACACAAAGTTGATAGTCGAATTCTTCACAGTCTACACTTTCACAATGGATTTTGTCTTGGTAAGTAAAAGAGATCGGGTGTTTTATTTGGATCCTCTTCCCGGTTGCTTCAGGGATGATTTTGCTTCTGTGAGGAGGTTTTACGTCATCGTCGCTCGTTGTTTAACTCGGCGGCTGTCTCTGTACTTCTGTGACCAAAAGAAGTACATTATTTGCTGAAAACGGTCGGTTAGAGGCATTGTTTGAAATTGAAATGCTTATATTTATTTTGAGAACTTCTCATGTGTATATTCTTGGGTGACCTAAATCGTTGTAGAGCATCGGTGACTCCTGTGAGAGAGACACACACAGAATATACGTGCAGTTCCTCTGATGGTTTCCGACTTTGAGAGTTAACATTAAGGCAAAGCACGCTGTCCGTGCTTCTGCAAAACACAGAGGTGCTGGTGTTGATAAGAGGAGTCAAGTTATATGTGGATGAGTAAAGGGATTAAATAGGCCTTTTAATGGCATTCAAACCCCGGAGAAGCAAAGTCTAATACATTTGCTTGATTATTGAGATCATCTAGAATACAGTTTAATGTACAGATTGTGCGATTATTCGTTTGGTCTCTAGAAAATGAGCAAATCTACTGATTTCTTGATTTTTTAATCAATTTTTTTCACTGTCAGAAAAGACCAACAGAAAACCTTTGCATATGAGCAACTCACGCCACAGCCTTGTTGCACTTATTGTTGAATTCTGATCGGTTGACCAATAAACTAATTGAATAATCGCTTCAAATTTATGATTTAAATATATTATCCATGCCTAAAACAAATAAGGGCTTGTTTCCCAGTGACCACCAAACAACAACAACCACTGGCCACCCAGTTACATCGAGCTGTCAGCGGATCCCAGCTGATATTTAGCTGGAACTTTAGAGAGGTGACTCCAGTTCAGGATTCATTATAATTGCTTTAGGCATCCATTTGGATAAACTTCTTCCAATGACTACCGGTTGGAAAAAGTAACATTTAGCTGAGTCTCACAGCTGAGTTTCTATTTCATGCAAGACAATTCCTCAATCTCCTTTCCTAAACCACATGAAGCTTCAATGGAAAGACGAGCTGGGCTCATGAATATCAGAAATGTCTCGGGGGTTGACAATTAGTCCAGTTTAATCCTCATCAATATGCATAAGAGATGGGTTGCGTCACATTTCTCGGGCCTCATCCAACATAAAATTGTCAAAACCTTTTTTGAAGAGTGTTGACAATAGGTAGATGAAGGTAGATGAAGATGTGACCGGGGCGCCGGACACAATATTGTTTAAACCAAGGTTTTTGATTGCTGACCTTTCAAACTGTTATTAATCCATATTCAAAATTGTCTCCAAGATGGTTGAGAAAGAAGCCAAATCTTAGATAGACAAGCAAGACTCAACCTGAACATTTGATAACATCTGCCAAAACTATTCTCTCTATTTTCAAAATTGAACCAATGCACATTATTGTAAAGGTTTGATTTGTCTCTTTTCCCATGCAATGAAGGACTCGATGAAGCACATTGAGTCATGTTTGAACTACAGCTGCTCTTTTGTAAGACAGCTGCAAGTGGCAACGCATCACTTGTTAGCATCTTCCTATCCACACACATATGAAACCTTGTCTTTTGTTACAGGTAATGATGCTTGCTTACATTTTCACTGGACAGAGTAAGAGTAAGTTTACAACACTGAAATGGGATTCATGTTCTGCAGAATGCCCACCTGGTAAGTCTAAAAGGGGCAGTATGAGTGTTAGTGTATTAATATGGACTCATTCCCAATCTTTCTTTTCCACTGTGTCCAAGGGTCGCATGCAGATGGAGCTTGTGATTATCCAGTCGGAACGTACAAATGTAAAATGTGCACCGCTTCCACATTCACAGCAATAAATAACACTGCAAAGAAGTGCCTGAGGTGTAGCACCTGTCATTGTGAGTATCTTCTACAAATACCGTCATAAGGCATAGAGACGCATGCTGATAGCTTGTGGGATATTGTGTAAAATTTCAGCATTTCAGGGCGATAATAAATTGGATTGATAATTCCTGTTTAAAAAAAAATGAAAATCAGACTTTTTTGAAGGAACATTTTATCCTTGCTCATTTAAAACAGGTGTAGGCTTTATTTCTGAGATCATAGAATTTGTTGCGTAAAGACAACGTGAGGGGCATTCCCATTTATACTCCGGTTTAACCCAAATAGCTTAACAGGTCTCTGATTTTGTTGTTCAGCATGTCATTCTTGGGCCACCTTGGCAGGACCGGGTGCTGAATGCTGCTGATTGAGACAGAAAAGCGTTGCTCGGATTGTTTTCAGATACTGCGGAGGAAAGAAAGCCCTGCAACGCTTCCAGTGATGTGGAATGTGGCTGTAAAGACGGATACTACATGGATCCTCACGACAAGACGAGGTGTCAGGAATGCAACTGTAGGTACTGTGAAGGTGAGTGAAGGGGAGTTGAAGCGCTAGAAGGACGATCACAGCGGCTGTGTTGTGACACAACCTCAAATGAAACATATCATTGTTTTAACAATTTCTCTTTTTTCATACTCAGATTCTGACGATAAAAGCATGTGCCAGCTCTGCAAAAAGTAGGATATCTTACAATACGATCGCTGCCTAAAGACAAAATGTTTAGGGTGCTACGTAGTGCACACAGACCAAAAACCTCAATTGAAGGCAGAATTCAGCGCATTTACCATTGCCATTGCCTGTCATAATTGCGTCTTTTAAAAATAATTTTTGGGGGCGAAAAAAACAACACTGTTCCTTCTGTTCGTACTGGCCTTTGAAAGATAACGCACTTTTAACCAAAGCAAAACGGCACAGAATCCACGTCCACAAATGTCCCTCTTTTGTTTCTATGCTCTCAGCGGGGAGACACTCTCCAGGCAAAAAATAGAGGACATTTTATATTAAAATGGCTCACTACATTTAAAGATATCTACTTAATTTGACCGAATCAGAATGTTGAAGCTTCAGCAAGTTTCATCCTCCTCCGTTCATAGTCTCTCTCTTTTCCAGGTGTCAGAAAGCTGCAACCGCATCTGCATCTGCATCTACAGCTACGACCAGTGGACCCACAACTTCTAACAACAAATCTGGTCCTTCTATGCATCCGATTCTACCAAACCGTTAGTGTCAACTGTGTGCTGCAATTCAAGAAGCATGACTCAATTAATCACTGGTGGAGGTCTTTCGTGGTTGTGTGACCCATGTGTCCAAGCATACTTTATACTCACATTATCTGTGGGAATTTTAGTTTTAAAGAATGTAACCTATTCAAATGGATGGGTAGAGGAATGATGTCGTCTTTTCTGTGCGTCCACCGCAGTGAATCAAACCTCGTGGGTGTTGCTCGTGACGGTTCCGGTGACTCTTCTGTTGTTCCTTTGGCTGCTGCTGCTCCTTGCCAGGAGCACGGCCAAATATCCAGACAGTTGTCTCTGTTGGGGTGTTAACAAAAACCCGGAGCCGCCCCTAGAGGACCCCGACTTCAACGGTAACGCTATGCCTTTAAATGAACAGTTATAATAAAATGTACCTTTTGCTCTAAATACTTATTGTGGTTGAATGCAGGGCCTGTATTTATATGTGAGTTATGAAACGTTTCCAACTGCTGACAGTGGAAAAACTTTCTGGTGCACACTGGTAAACATCCACTGGAGATATTTAGACACATTGAACAAATACTGGTTTATATGCAGCAGATCCACACCCACATTATTCAAACTCTCACGTGTAATTCCTTTCACAGTTATAACATGTACAATTTAAAAAGAAATGTACTGCCAGAGAAGGTGTCAGTGTTAAACAAAAATATCTTTGACTAAGAGTTTTGTTCTTGATAAATGTACTTTCTCAACTGTGCGCATTCAAACAGGAAGCATACTGATAATATCTGCTTTCCTCCAACAGAACAAAGCAGTCCTCCATACAGCCACCCCAACACTCTGGTTGGTATTCATTTGTGATTTTTGAGTTCTGTTGAGATTACAATCTCGTTTTAGCACTGTAGGTGGATCGAGAGAGGGTTTTGTGAAGAAAGGTCAGCAAGTTCAAAGATGAAATGTTGATGTAACTGTGATGTTCTTTTTGGTGAACTCCAGCCGTCACTCTCTAACATTTAAGAAACATGGTTGCAGCAAACATGTTGACTTCTTCTTTCTGTTTTCTGCTTTCAAGACATTATACATATCTGAGAATACTCCCATGATGACTCTCAGCCACAGTCCATCCGTGCTTGAACATCCAGTCCACATCAGCCCACTAGACCACGAACACAAAGGTAAGAGTCAGTACTTGATTCCAGGTTACAATGCACAGACTGCAAAGGACTTGGTTACACAATGTTTCAATATTTATTGATATTTAATGTAATTGTCTTACTTTGATTATCTACTAAAAGCCTCAAAGGTATTTTTTTTACTTCACAACATCAAATTTTAATAACAAAACCGCTCCTGTTAAGGTCTTGAAGTACATCCACTGAAACACATGACAGGGACTACATTGTGGATGTTCCCAAGGCTCCATACTCAGGCCTCTTACCATAATCATATTTTATATATAATTATATCCCTTTGGTTCCATAGAGGCTCCCAATAAGTATATTCAACTATTCAGTCATTTAAACACGATAAAACTGCAACAATTTTCTTGGGACCCAAAGAAGAACAATTCAAAATGTGTCATTTAAAGACTACAAATAATGCCAAAGTGTGAGGAGCCTAATGACTGAGCAGGATTTACACATTCTTTGTTGCTCATCCACTTGCCTTGCTCCAAAAGGAAATATGACTTGCTAAAATAGGCTTGAAGGGCTAATAATGGATTGGAGCTGTTACAGCTATCTACTCAAAATGAAAAAGTAACGTATCAAAACTAATATAAAAACTTTGAAAATGTACTTCATTGCAATATTATATGTTCTTTCCAGACCATTATAAGGGTAGAAGTCATCTCAAGATTTTATCTCTGCTACCAACAATAATGTCAGTAGCGTCATAGGAGACACGCGTTGAAGGCAGCTCACCTGCGTTATGATGTACTGATTCAAGCTGTGACCTAATCACCATCACGGTGAGCAGATCTCTTTCCATACCACGCTAAGATGTGAAGGCTCACTGATTTTTGAAATTGGTCTGCATTAGAGTCAAGTGAAGACGTCTTCAGTGTTTATGCAACAATATTTTTGAGGGTCGCTGCAGAAACGAGAAGAGAAACTGCTCATTCGAAGGGCAAACTACCTCAAGACATGCTATTTACAAAAGATCTCATGAAAACTATTTAGATAGATTAGAAGGAGGTGATGTTAAAAGTTATGCCACAAGAGTTTATGATATTTTTTTAATCTTGTGTTTGGTGTACAGTTTTGGTCAAACAAACCTCAACGGCATTTGGGATAGCAAATAAAAATGTCTCGATAGACTGATTAGATGGGGTATATTGTCAGCTGCAGTGTTCTTACTTTGGGTCCCTCTTGTTTTCATTATTGATCGGCCCTCTGTGTGAAAGTGGAAATTGGGAAACAGAATGGCCTCGCTCTTATTCGGTCAACATTAGAGGAAAGGTGGGATCAGAGATGCACGGCACTTAACTGAGAAGGATTCGCATCCTTGAACACCTCCATTGAAATCATCACCTTCCACACATGTTCATATTATTTAGCGTTAAAGGTTGATAAAACCACATCAACATCCACCTGCTTTCTTTTAACCGATCACTTCATTCACAATCTTTGATTTGATTAGTTCCCTTAATCTGTGGCAATTTACAGTACATTCATTATTCAGTCCTGATACAGATCTAGGTACATGTCACAAAACAACTGAAAATGGTTGTAGGAAGACCTTATCTACAACCACACGCATTTCCTGTTATTCATGGTAATTGCGTCGGGCATTTGTGGTTGAGCTGTAAACCCCCTCGTGTTCTCACTGCTGTTGGATTTATGTAGGATTTTGTTTTCTCTCTTTCTTTTCATAAAATGGTTATGGTGGTTTTGTGCTTGCTGTCACGGAAACTCTACCAGGGTGACACATTCTAAACAACCTGCAGCCAAATACGGTTGTCTGTTGTACCATGACCACCAGCAGCATCATAGGGTTGAGGGTCTCGAATGTATTGATACTGGATGTTTTACAATACGTTTTCATTCCTTTTTTTTTTTTTTGATTCTGTGTTTATTTTCCGAACCAAAAAGAATGTCTGTTTGCACTACTTCCTGACTACCCCACTTTGTCTTTGACAAAATGCAGCGAGTGTGGGGCTCACCTCTTCCCATCTACAACCACGTCTACTTAAATGCCTCGACACAGTTTCCCTTCCCATCTTGATGACCTTTTTGCAATGAGTGTGAACCTGGTCTGCGGCTGGGCAAAAAACGACCAACAACACAGCTGACCTTTTATTCTCTGCGATTCTCTTCTTCCAGCCACAAGACAACGCGAGCAATCAGATCGCTGGCCTGCCATCGTCCTCTACGCGATTATCAAGGAGGTGCCCTTGCGTCGGTGGAAGGAGTTCTTGCGCCTGCTCTCGTTGACTGATCAGCAGCTGGAGCGCGTGGAGCTGGAGGCCGGTTTGGGTCTGGGCTCCATGGAGAGGCAGTACCAGATGCTGAGGCTGTGGAGTCAGTGTTCCTCCGCTACCCTGAACGATGTCTTCTCCGCCTTGCGCTACATGGATTTATCGGGCTGCGCCCAGCAGCTGAAGGAAAACCTGGAGAAGCAGCAGTTTGCAGGCCTGAACTGAAGCGAGGTTCTTGGGCCTGCAGGAGTTACAGAGACAGCAGTTTCCACGGGACGTTGCAAGACACCCGGGGCCACAGTTGGAGACATCAGTGCTTCAAACCGTGGACAAGTAGTCCATGTAAAGGACGTTTCTACCTGGGGTTTCTGCATAGTGTAACCATAAAAAACTGCCATTATGTCACAAATGTCTCATACTGAGTACTAGAGATGTACGTTAGAATCAAGAGTTCAAGAGTTGAACGACAGCACTGATCAATCTGGAGATGCTGAATGGCCCAATTGTGGTATTTCCTGTTGTCCTACATATTTTGATATTTGTATCATCAAATGGACTCCAGATGAGTGTATATTGTTTCCTTCTTGAGTGCTTATCTGGTTGCAATTTATTTTTTACCAACTGAATGACGCCTAAAATGCAGAATGTATTATTAGATTTGTTACCATGCAGAGTTGCAGGAGTGGAGAAGTGTCTTCCTCTGAGGCATGTAACAACAACACCAGTAGCATTATTATAAAGGATATCATGCCGTGTTACTTCACAGGTAGAAATGGCTGAATCTAGAATTAAAAAAGAGGGGAATCCTGTTTTATTATTTTGAACTATCAAGACATCCTCTAGCACACTACTTAACCTCAGCTTCTCGTGTGCCGTGTCAACAGTTCAGGGCTGTGGTTTTAAAGCAGAATGCCGAGAAGGAAAGTGGTGTTACTCTGATTGTGTAGGTGTGCAAGAAGGGAGTGGTGAAATTGCTACTTTGAGTAGCAAGTTTTTTTTTATACCTCCGGAGATTTATGCCTATTCTTAGCAAGTCACATTTAAGACTCCTCTTGACTTTGGGTATTTAAACTGAGTGAATAGTTTATTGTACATTGGGTGTTTGAGGATCTTTTTCTCCTTTGAGAGTGAAAGTACAGTGCAGCAACTCAGCTAGTCATTCTTGTTAAGCACCCTTATAAGGCACGACTACTGAAATCCCCACAGGTACGTCAGATTTTCAGTTTCCCGCAAACAAACGGTGTCAAGGTGCAGTAGGCTGGGTTTTTCCTCACCACATTTAATCCATCCAAACTGATGGTTTCCGGTCGTGAGGCCGGGGTATCTCACTTTGAGAGTTTCTGTGTGTCAATTCACTTCTTGACAGTAAAAGACTTTCCGCTAAAGGAAGTTCATTAATGAATGTTTGAATATGAATTTCGGGTCAGTGGTCTGTGACTTTGAGCCTTGAGACATGTGTGTGTGTGCACTGTAAAAAATGTCACGGTAAATTAACGGTATTTTACTGGCAGCAAGGACGCCAGGAATTTACCGTTTTTTACGGTATAATACCGTAAATGTTTTTTATACTGTTACCGTGAAACGGATTCCTGTATGTTACCGTAAACTTGAACCAATTTTACTGTGAATTAACTGCCATTTACTGTCAGTCAACGCTAGTAACATAATGTTTTATTTACAGTGCCCTACCGTAATATACGGTATGTTGTCGTATATTGGATTACAGTTTGTTACCATACGATTACTGTTTTTGTGTTATAAATACCAGAATGTTACCGTTTACTTATAACCGTATACTTTTGCATTTAATTCTCCACAAAATAAAGAAAGACAACCAAACTCATTTCGGTCATAGTGGTTGGAGTTTATTAGATGCCTTTAAAACCAAAATGTTTGGCATTTGTAACCAAGAACAAAACATAAAATATGCCGCATGTATACAATAATAAAAAAATGAATCATAAAATCATTAGGAACAAGGTAAACTAACTGCAACAATACGCTATGGAACGCTTTCAATTGATCGCAGCAAACGGCTGACGTCCTTAATCCAGAGCCTCTGTAAAACAAACCAAAATAAAATATTTAGAGACACTGTCATTGGTCAAATATTAAAATTACAAAGATGAGGAAGACAACAACATGTAAGAGAATGTTAACCATGCTAGGCAAATAACACTTACCAACGTTACTTGGAGAGACGAGACAATGAGAAACTCCTCCGATGTTGAACTGCACAGGTGTTCTGGATGAACTGAGATTACGCGTCTGACGCCACGTTCAGGAGCAGTCGGTCACGATTAACACTCAAATGACTTTTAGGCAATGAACACTTTAAATAATACAAATATTTATAATCTTTACATTCCAGCCACTGAAATGACAGTGAAGGTGGCGCATGGGATCGGGAGGGTG
The DNA here is from genome assembly GCF_964276395.1 of Gasterosteus aculeatus. NCBI lineage: Eukaryota > Metazoa > Chordata > Actinopteri > Perciformes > Gasterosteidae > Gasterosteus > Gasterosteus aculeatus. The sequence goes on along the minus strand of NC_135689.1, from coordinate 13,321,349 downwards.
TGCTGTGCTGCGTGAGGTCGGTGGTTTGAATCCTGGCTGCTCCCTGTGCCAAGTCAAAGTGTCCGTGAGCAAGACACCTAACCCCCAATTACTCCACATAAAATGATGTCAAACCATGGGCATTTTGAATAAAAGTGAAAGCTGCATGTATAGTAATGTCCTGTAAGTCAAAGTCATCATCGTATCTCATGAGATACTATCTCATTATGATGACTTACAGGACCTGTTTTTCAGTGGCTGACATGGGCTTCCATACATTCACCTACAACAGATGTAGATGGATTGTAATTCACTGCACTTGTATGTGTATTTCCACCAAAATATATGTAACATGCAGTTGAATTACGGTAGTCTGCTATTATTGTAAATTGACAGCTTCAACTGTTTATTCATGACATTGGCCGTTAATTTACAAGCAAGGGATGGAAATTTAACTGTATGTTAGTTATTATGACATACTGTAAGACACCATTAGAAATGCACCGTAAATTTACAGCAATTTGTTACAGTGTGTGTACGTTTTTTTTAAATTTAAATTAGTATTGTTGTCACATTTTGCGTATTTTAAAACAAAACTCAATGAGTTATACTGAAACTATCAGCGTCCAGAACATTATCCTCACTGGAATCATTTTTGTAAATACATGTGTGGTAACAGTACGTATAAGGAATACAATTCTTGGCCACAAGGTGGGATTGTTGGCTGTGTGTCTGAACGACAGCAGCTGGTGAGCATTTGAGCCCCTTACAAAGAGAATGAAGGCAGAGTGCTTGAGGAGCTTTTATTCTTGGGGAGGATCTCATGAATTGCAAATTCGGGCATCGGGACAAAGAACAGCTGCCCAAAAATTGTCCTTATTCTCTGGATAGAAAAGGCATGGGTGCCATACAGAAACACGCTTTACACATTATTAGACCTACAACCACAGCGCCTGCATTTTGGGATGGATAAACATTGACTTAGATGCAAACTAGCCCACAAAACATGCCGATATGCTGCCAAGAAGCTTTAACTTCTGACGAGGAAGTCATTTTTACAAACTGTGCTTGTTTTAAAAGCGTTTTATTGATCACAGGAGAAGTAGCAGGCTGGACATGTTTATTCCACTTTGTAAACATGTTGAAAAGAAAACTAGTTAAAGCCTTTACGAAAGTATTTCCCCCCAAATAGTTTTGTTCTGACTTTCATAGCTAGTTTGGCGCCCATAGCATTCATAGAACTACGGAACTCTTTGGGTAAAGGAACTCGTTTGTATCGCCGACATTGAGGCGAGCGGCGCCTCGTCTCTGCGCTCTTCCGGTCAGCGCGAGCGTTAGTTGTTGCCGTTGGCAACACAGGGACAACGGCTCATACGGAGACATCCGGCGACACAAGAAGGGAGACAGCAGGAGTCCACCGCGATGGGAATGCACCTTCGGTATTGTCTTCTCACCGTCTCTGTGTCTTTCCAACTGCTACGCTCCAAAAAACTTTAGCGCAGCTTTTGTTGCGTGGACACACCGCGTTGCCCCGGCAACTCTGCCCCGGAGCTATTGAATTACAACAAATGGGGCACAGGTTTTCTATTCTTCAGACATTCCGTAAGAGAAAACTAGCTTTTTTAAATGAATCCCTTTGGATTTTTTTTCTGGCGTATTTATTCGTTGTGATGTGTTTTTGTCTGTTGTGCACTGTGGATTGTGTTGTTGTCTCTATGAGTGGGACTTGGTGGCCAAGGAGAATCCCCATTGTTTTTCAAATGAATCCAATACAGCTTGAAATGCAATGAATCCCAATATAGCCCTACTTTTGTTTAATACAATTCCACATTTTTAAGAAAAAACGAACTTCATCATTTTGTAAGCATTGACTGAGCATTGATTGCTTGACTGAAAGTAATTATTACTGTTGCTAAATTTTAAGTTTCATCAGTACCACTCACAAACACTTTTGCAAAACGACAGTTCCAGCAAAACACTATTGAACCAGCTTATGCATCTGTAAATTGCTGAATTGCATTTAATTGCTTGGGTTTTAGGTTCACTCTCAAATGTCCCTGCTGGGACACTTGCACAGAACAGAGCCCTATAGTACATGCTATTAGTAACACCTGTGCCTTTTCTGCTAAAATAAGTCTACATTTCGGTGGTGAAACTTGTGTATTGTGAGTTGTTTCGATAACTCTTAACTTAATTGTTATTTGACTTTTGTCCTCATTTCCTGTTTTCTAACCATCAGATGACGTCGATGTCGTCGTCTGTGTGAACAGGTGAAGAGAGGCCCGCGGCTAGAGGCCCTGCTGCCTGATAATGACTGCTCTGGTTCGACCTGGAGTCGATGTGTCGCAGCTGTGTAAGGATGGAGACAAGCTCCTCGCGGTTGGCGAGCTGGGCAGAGCCACCTCTCTCTACATGTCTGCTTTCCAAACTCACGCAGCCTCCACCGTTGCCCACCTGCGAAAATTGACGTCAGGTCTGAGTGGGGTGATCTCTACTTTAGAAGGTTGGCTTGACGGTTGTGCGGGGAACCAGCCGGCTGAGGGTCTTAATAAAGGCCTCGCTGCTGTGTTTCTCTCCACGCTCTGCCCCAACAATCTGTCAGCCACCATTTTCAAGATGGAGTCCCTCCTCCAGAGCGGTGGGCACGGCTGTGAGGAGATTTCCGCTCGGTGCACCGCTCTGCTAGAGGGGAAGCGACACCCTCATCCACAAGATGTGACTCACATGGCGTTGGAGGTTACTCGGGCCCTGGCCTGCTTGTTCTCAGAGCCTCACAGTATTAAGGGGCTGAAGCTGTACCTCAAAGCTTACCGGACTAACAAATCCGAAACCGCCACTCTGGTGAACAGCAGACAAGCTCAGCACCTACCCAAAATAGTCAAGGCCTTTAAAGACCAACTATTGCTCATGCATCCCTCTTTAATATTGGACAGCGAGTGTGCACTGACAACTAAGGAGGCGGAGAAGCTAGATGTCCAGACGTCTGCGACAATTATCAGGTTTTTATTGGCCATCTCACCTGGCAGTGCAGAAGTGCAGGAACTTCACGCAGCGTATTTGTTTTTGTCAGGTAGGTTTTGGGAAAGCGCACAGGCGTACTCTGCTATTCTGCATGGTGGTTACGGTCAGAAAACATCGGCGAGTCTTACAGACACGTCCTTTGAAGACACCCCGGAAAGGACAGCTCGCCTTTTAACCTGCCGAGCGGCTGCCTGCTTGTCGGCAGGTGGCCGGACCGCCGAGGCTTGCGGAGATCTGGGGGAGGCCTTTGGGATTCATGCTGCTACTGCCCGAATTTATTTCCAAAAGCTATTCACAGATCACGGTACAGGGCTGGCTGCTCGCAAACAACTCCGTCAGCAGGCGGAGCGGGGCCTGTCTGCTTTCAGAGAAAGGGTACTCACTCGTCCGGACCTGCGATCCACCGAAGGAGTCGAGCTCCTGGATCCCGTGATCACTCAGTTACAAACCCTCTGCTATCTAGAGCCTGACGGAGGAGGCAGAGAGCTGCGGGTGCGACTGGCCGAATGTCTCCTCCTCAGAGGGGAGCATAAGGAGGCCCTCTCTATCTGTAGCCAGCTGGCTGCGGCCCAAGGTCAGCAGAGCTATCAAAACACGGTGCAGGTCCTCCGTGGATATGCACGACTTCTCTGCGACGACGCCAAGGGGGCGTTGGAGGACTTCCAGGCGGTGATTGAACACAACACCCCTCACCCGTCCAGCTGTGTGCGGGCACTATGTGGCAGGGGGCTCTTGCGCATGATGGCCGGGTTAAATTACCTTACAGCTCTAGACTTTGTGACAGCCAGCATGCTGCAAGGCCAGGAAACAGCACTGGCCGTTCGCTGCTTGGTGCCGTGGAACTACCGGGGGCTGCTGTTTACTGTCTTACTGGAGCAGGGACGAGTCATGCTTGAGGGGACGGGAGGACATGAACCCAAGTCCAGTTCCAGTGAAGACTCTGGTCAGGCCCAGAAAAGGGCCAAGGACGGATCTGGGTATGATGTTGGTCTCCCACCAGTTTACCAAATAGGACATTTTTGAAAGTTTGACATGTGGCAGTAGGAAAAGATACAGCTGTGAATAGTCAAATGAATGACGGCTGAATTCCATTTACCTGCTTTGAATTCAGGGCTGCGGTATTGCACATGCCTGTTATCTCTCACACTGTCATAGCTTACTGACACTCAATGCTGTTAACACCTTTGCTTTTCCTTTCATAGTCTTATGTTTTCTGTTTTTAAGTAACCTATCCAAAATCACAAACTAGCTGTACCATTTGTGGTGCTTAGTTATATTCACATTGCGGATTTGATCACTGTTGTGAGTGATCAAAACAGTGATCAAATCTTACTTTACAATCTGACACTAAATAGCATTTCCCCGCTCTGTGCATTAGGACTCCTGCTGGTGTTCAGTCTCTGGCTGCGCTGCTGATGGAGCTCCAACCAGATGCTGATGGGTCTCAGATCCTGGCAGCAGATGCCTTGTACCAGCTCGGCCGGGTGGAGGAGGCCTACCGGCTACTTCTTTCAATCGGGCCTACCGGTCCTCGGGCACCCATCCTGGCCCGACTCGCCCTGCTGCAGCTTAACAGAGGCTTTCTTTATGACACTAATCAGGTAAGTAGCTTTGGGAGACCTAAAGTTTTTTTCAAAAATGAGTTATACTTTCACTATTATTCTTTGTGAGTATCAACGGATTTGTGTTTGATGTAATGTGAAGATCTTGGCAATTAAGGATTTTCACAATCTTAATATTTACTATACTACTATATTTTATGTTAGTTCCACTGTATTTATTTCTTACAGAGAACTTATTTGATTGAAACTCAAGAGGCACATGTCATTTTTTTTCATTCTACTCTTACATTCACTCATCTACTCCCACTCTAATTCGATTTTGTACTTTATTTTTGAGTTGATGTAGCGTTTGTCAAACCCGGAGCCACAGCAAATATCTCACCACACTAACCTCAGGACACATTCATACTAGAACTGCATGATGATGAACTACAGTGCTGATCAGCGGACACAATACCGCTCGGTAGAGCACATTTTGAGTCATTATATGGTATTGAAAAATGTGGAAAAAATAGTTTATTACCTCCAAATCAAAGTGTATGTTATTCTCAGATAGTTTCAGACAGATATTGTGTTCAGAGCTGTGACTGTGACTTTTCTTTTTTGGGATGCACATGGTTTGCTTTAGGCCATAAAGACTTTATTAATATTTTTACTTATTATAACTGCTTATTAGAAAGAGAAAAAAAGAGAATGGTGGTGTCATACATAATGAGTCTATGACGGTGGTCTCAGCCGCAAACGATCAACTGTAAACTGAACTACTACTGAGTAACTGTAAACTGAGTACTATGATGTTTCCATCATTCTGAAGTGATATTACGACACACTGGTGTGCCGCAGGTTTACATCTTCTACAGTGAAAAAGATATTTCCTTTTCTTTCCCCGCAGCAGCTGAAAAAGCTCATTCAGTGTGGTAATACGAGCTGCTTGCGCCCCCTGTTGGCGGTGGCTCAGCAGAAGGACCGGGCTTTGCTGCAGAGACACTGCCACGCCGCTGCAAAACGCAGCCTGGAGGGGTCGCTGGAGGAGGGGGACGTCAGGGAAGCTGTGGCATACCTCTCCATCGCTATCATCGCCTCTGGTGATTACAATTTGATTCATGAGATATTAAAGTTGATCTACTTGTTGACTCATTAAGTAGTGGCTAATACTTTGATTTAGTGGGATAAAGAGAAGGGCCAAGCAGAGGCCTCGTTTCTGTGTTTGGCTTCAGATCAGCAGAGGTACACAATCCAGTTGTGAGTTTAGAGCAGCGCTTCGTTATTGGAGATTTGAAAGTAGAAATTGAAAATGCTAATGACGGGAATGTTGTCTTTCAAGGTGGCGAGGCGGCAGAGTCTTTGCTGGAGAGAGCGAGGTGCTACGCCCGTCTGGGCCAACGAAAGACGGCCATCTTTGATTTCAGTGCCATTCTGAAGGAGCACCCAAAACATGTCCAGGCTCTCTGCGGTAGAGGCTTCACTCATCTCATGCTGAACCAAGAAAAGGTACACTCTACCGAAGCATACTGTAGCTCAGAGTATTTTAAACACGTCATTCCTTTTTTTTGGCCTTCTCTCGACTTTATGGATTAGTGGCTGCAACGAGCAGTTAAATGTCAATATATAGTCACATGTAAGCTGTAAGCTTGTTGATCAACGTGAGCAGGAAAAAGGACAATATCATGTTGGCAAACAAGTCAGCAAACTTAACAATAGGAAACATTTGGGCAAATGGGATTTTTCAACCTTTTGAAAATTGTATTTAAATATTGTCTGATATTTTTCTATAGAATTGGCTCAAGCCGCTGCAGACAATATTTATGGGCAGTGTAAATATAAAATTCAAATAGCTTCTTCCCTTCAGGAATGCACCCGTGATGTCCTGGCCGCACTTCAGATAAACATTGACATGGTGACCAAAGACATCCTGTCGCTCAAGGACAAGGCACGGAAGCTGGTCTGTGACTGGCTGCATCAGTTCTGTCGGACCAAACTTTCAGACATCCTGCTTGCTAACACTGTCCCCTGCCACGAAGAGCAGCTAAGCGATGCTTTTATAATTGCCGGAGCTCTGATGAGGACTGACTCCAGAGACCCCAGATGGCATCTCCTCCATGTGGACACACTTATAGCCAAAGGTGAGATGGGATTTTTGCCAAACGTAATGCTTATATCTGCATTTGCAGCCACTGGAAATATGTCTACAGTAATCTATACTCCCGATTTTATGGCCAATCCGCTTCAGGTGAAGTCAAGGCGGCAGGCGCTCATCTGTCCCAGGTGTTTGGCGAAGAGCCAAGAGATGCGGTGGCCCAGGCCAGGGTGGGTGTGGTGGAGGCCTGGCAGCAGAACTACGGCAGCGCAGCTCGCAGGCTTAGCAAAGTGACGGAAAAAGATTCATCCAGTCTGCTCTTCTTGCTGGCCCTGATCCCAATCAATCAGCGAAAACGCATCGCACAAGTAAGCTGACACGCAGGAATCTCAGTTTAGAACGAGCAGAATGAGAATGGTATCGCAACATTTTTGCCGTGTAATTGTCTCTCTTTTATTCATCTTTTTCTTAATCTCATTGCACTAAACGTGTGAAGCTTTTTGCGTGTGAATGCTCTATTCTCAAGAAGAGTTCTTATTTCTCATACATGTACCTTTGCTTTGCAGAACCTTTATAATATGTTCTGTTTGATGCTTTTACCTGGTATCATTTTTTTTTCTTCACTTTTTAATAAAATGTGAAAAATGCCTACAGTGCCACGTCCATCAATTAAGGAGGTTTCCGCTGAACATCTCCTAATGAATATTCTAAATGTTTAAAATGGACTCTAAGATGAATAATGTATGGTGATGGAAAGCATCAGTAGATCATTTCAAAGACCTTTCCCAAATGTGGCTCAAGTATTGTAATTGAGAGTATTTTGTATTAGTGAATTGCATATTAATTGCTTGGCTTCTAAATTGTACCAGGCTGCAGCGCAAGAGGCCAGCAGCGTGTCATCGGGTGGCCAGTGGGATCTCGCCCTCACGTTCCTGAACGTGGCAGTACAAGCCGCTGGCAGTCACAGACTCCAGTACCTTCGCCAGCGGGCCGCCTGCCTCGCTCAGCTGGGCTTACACGAGCGGGCCGTAGCCGACCTGGACCGGGTCGTCCAGAAACACGACGCACCTGACCGCGGCTGCCGGGGTGATTGTCAGGTGTGGGCAGAGGACCTGTGTCGGCGAGGCCGCAGCATGGTGCTCTGTTCCAGAGAGAGAGCGGCGCTGGAGGACTTCAGCCGGGCCTTGGAGCTCCACAGGACCCAGGCCATCCGGTGTGTGGAGGCTGGCCTGGGCAGGGCGCGCGTGGCTGAGTGCTTCCTGCGAGGGGCGCTGCAGCTCTACGAGGAGCAGCAGCGGAACAAAGCCTGGACGATGATTGAGCTCGGCCTCGCTGTGGACAACGAGAACACGGAGCTCCGCAGACTGAGGGCAAGGCTCAAACGAGAAGTGGCCGGTCCCTGCAATGTCAACTAGTGTTGATGAACCGCCAGGAAGCTCCAGGCTGAGCACAGTCTGTGGGGCCATGTCAGCATTTCACAACTGTACATCGGTGATTGAATTTTTGACGTAATGCAAACAATGTGATATTATGTCAATGGTATGAAGAAAATCACGCAAACATTGGGGTAAATATAGTTTAATTCAAACAAACACACTAAGAAAAGATATATGACAAAGTGCCTCATGTGCAGGTTTTATGCTTTTGAAAGGGAAAAGGCACACTTTCCTTTAATCAAATCCATGACAGAAAACACAATTTAGAACTTAAATACAGGAAAACAGATAATAAACTCTGGAATTCGGGCTATTCCACTTCCATTAAAGCACACTTTAAACTAAGCTGCATAGGGCATTTCTGCATGTCTACCTTGTGTACTTTGGTATTATGCCTGCACAGTGATGTATTGTGGTTCCATGTTGCCGAAGTAGGATTTCTCCCACTCAGTCATGAGGTCGAAATGAAGCGGGCGGTCGCAGAAGTTGCAGGAAGCTGTCGCCGGGCCGTTGACCAGTAGCCCCACATCGTGCCACACCTCCACCAGTTTCTCTGTAAATGAAGAATAGACACTCATTAGAATGAACAATTAAATGCCAATATTTATTCCTCTTTCACTTCTCTGTCTTAGAATTCTGTCTCCGGTCATTATTTAGACACCACGGTCAAAGTGTTTAGTTTAGCTTTAAAGGAAAAACTAGGGTTCCACTCCGAGTATTACCAGCTTTACTGCATTGACGTATATTGCGACAGGTGGACTATGGACAAATATAAACCACTTGCGTCGGCCATTGTCCTCATTTACTAGAACAACGTTGACCTACTTTTGGAATGGACGGCCACACTCACCCACAAAGTACTCCATCATGGCCGGGTTGTGGTGAGGAGACGGAGCCAGCCTCAGCAGCTCCTGACCGCGAGGCACTGTGGGGAAGTTGATGGCCTGAACATAGATGTTGTGCTTCTCCAGCAGGGTGTCGCACACCTTGGTGTTCAGCTCAGCATTTCCTACCTAGAAAATGGTTCATGAGTTGATGTGAGGCTTAGTGGATGCTTTTTGATGAAAACATTCGGGTCATACATTACCAAAATGGTAAAGCCATTACAGTACTGTGATAACTGGGATGATCGATTCTAGAATAGGGGAGTTTTCAGGTTTTGTCAAGTTATATAATGCAAAGAGAAATTGCAAATGTATCAATTAAATTCACAATCAAATTATACATTAAATTATTATAAAAAATGAGTTAGAAAATACATTAAGTTTGCATAATTTAAAAGAAATCAAACTATTTGAATGGCTTCTAATAGCTTTTTAAATATTAAACATTGGACTGCAATTACACACTTTAGAATTCTAATTATTTCGATGACTCACTTTGGTTTCCGAATATTCTTCGTTGTACTTGCAGAGTTAAAGAGGAGTGTTCATTTTTTGCTGCGGATGTTTTTACTTGTCACGGTGGCAAAGACTAAGGAGGTTTCAATATCATTGAGGACAGATCTGTTTTATTTAAGTTCGTGAGTCAGGACAGTAAGACAATGTGTATGTACAAAATGACCTGTTGGCATTTATTTCTTATCCATCCTCATTTTAAATGTGGATACAGAGGAATGCTCTGATAAGCGCAAGAGCTGTTCCCTAATGATGTAGCATACAAATACGTTGTCATCCAGTTCCTAGAATAACTAATTATCTGTGATCATTCTTTCTGGATTTAAAGATACTCAAACAGCTAAAGGTGACAAATGGCAGAGGAGAAAGCCGCACCGCTGAACTGTCCTACCTGTATGGGGATGATGTGGCTCGGACAGTTGACCACAGGTAGGCCCTTATCCATCAACAGCTGCCTCATGTGTTTGACGTTCCGCTGGTGAGACCTGCGGAGCACCTGCCCCTTCCGGCTCCTCAGGAACCGGATTGACTCCAGGGCCCCGGCCAGGATCATCGGGGGCAGGGCGGTGGTGAAGATGAAGCCCGCTGCGAAGGAGCGCACCGTGTCAACCAGGGCGGAGCTGCTGGCGATGTAGCCTCCGAAACAGCCGAAGGCTTTGCCTAGAGCAGCATCGGGCAAAAGGGTTTGTGAGGGGAGGAAGTAATCAGTAAGAGGAGGCGCAGTTATTTGATGAAAAATAGTACTTAACGCGAGAGTTTCCACTTTTACTTTTAAACACTGTTACATTTCAGTGTGATCAAATTGTAGCCCATGGATTAATTTCACTAAAATATGCATTGTTGCAGATAAACTATGAACCAACAGTGAATAAACTTGAAAAATACATTTTCCAAAATAAAAAAAACGTTGTTGGAAACAGTTGGAAAATGACCACATAATAAATACTTTCATCTTAATTATTTTACAAAGAAATAATTCAATGGATGCTTTCTTAACTTCAAAATATGTCATACATTATTACACAGGAAATATTTTATATATCCATAAAATGCAATATTATACACTATTACACATATTGTTGTGTGTTTTATCAACATATTCTATTGATAATGAGATGAAACCTTTTATTTGGTATACCTATAAATCTCAAATATTCCAGTCCTATAGAGATAAATCATTTGATAAATTGACAAATGATTGATTGTGGTTTCCATGTCAAATAATGAGATCACAACATTGCAGCAAGAAGTGCTGTGAGTTTTGTGTATCAATACACCACTACCAATTTTTTTTCCTTTGTTGCCACGAGTTGTAATCCAGGATTAGCTGCCACTTGCTATGTGTTTGACAGGGATTTGGAACTAAAACACCAGACTTGTCATGAAGCTGCTCCAACTCCCCGATGACGGTTTTATCAATACCACCAGAGAGGGAGTGGAGCCGGCACCCAGCTGATAAAACCTCTCTCTCTTCTGACGCGAGCTCACTCCTTTCCTGCCCTCATTTAACAACTCGAGAGCAGTATCGTTCCTGTGGAGAGCCCTTTCTCGCCGCGTTGGCATTATGACAGCGTCAGTTAAAGCAAAATGGGATTTTGTCCAAGAAAAGAGGAAAGTAATCTAAGACGGTTAAAGCCGCCTTGCCTTGCCCTTTTGGTGTCTGGTATATTCCATTATACCCTTTGAAACTGAACAGAGATAAAAACAGTCGGCTTACTTTTATAAAAGTGTCTCAGGGAGAATAAGTTCTTCAATAAAAGATACCTACCCAAGGTCCCTGAAACAATGTCCATCTTGTGCATGACGTTGTCCCTCTCTCCCACTCCAGCTCCGTGAGCTCCGTACAGGCCCACAGCGTGAACTTCATCAACAAACGTCAGAGCTCCGTGGCGATGAGCGACATCGCACAGCTCTTCCAGAGGACATATTGCACCTGAAAGACCAATAAGGTGTTATAGTTAGCAGCAAATGATTGCAAATGTAAGAACTGTGTAAGATCTAGACACTATGTGCTTCAAATATATGCAGGGAGATATTTGAAGTGTTTGCAAATATCTAAACCCCTCCTGCAAATCAAACAGTGTTTGTATTAACACTCTTTTTGTCTGTTGGTGTTTTAAAAAAAACGAATGTGATCCAAGTCATCCATTCAGCAGCTGACATGTTGTGCTTCATGCAGCCAACGGTGTAATATCACACAGAGAAATAGAGCTGAGGGGGGAAACTCTTTCCTCTCTAGGAGAGACAGTGATGAATGATGAAAAAGGCAGGCTGAATAATTGGAGGTTGTGGAGAGATATATACGTCAAACCTGGCTTTCTCTCCGTTGGCTATGAAATCTAAATGTTGTGGACGGCTATTTTTCTTAATTTATAATACAGAATCAGCTCATTTGTTGGTACTGACAACAAAATGATTGAGATTAATCTTTTTTCATCTTAGGGCATGCCCTTTTTTAGATTTGCCCTTATTTGGTTAGGGTAACCCTAACCAAAATGTATGTATCTGGACTGAATAAATTAAATCCCCATGAACATTTCAAAGTACCCACCGTCCATTGAGTGCACGGTCTCAAATGCCACTATTTTAGGCGTGTTGGGGTCTGATCGTTGGAGCAGCTCCTCCAGGTGCTGGCTGTCATTGTGGCGGAAGATGAAACGCTTGGCTTGGCTGTTCCTGATGCCCTGAATCATCGATGCATGGTTCCCTGCATCAGAGTATATCTCGCACCCTGTGCGGCACAATGAAGACACAGTCAGAGCAGTATCGAACCTCAGATAGCACGACTCGTTCTGCAGCGTATGAAACAAGAAACGCAGCTCAGAGGTCAGTATTCACCTGGCAGCATCTTGGCCAAAGTGAAGAGGGTGGAGTCATTCGCCACGAAGCAGGAGGAGAAGGCCAGAGCGGCGTCTTTCTGGTGCAGCTGTGCGAGCTCCCTCTCCAGAGTCACATGGAAGTTACTTGTGCCTGAGATGTTCCTGGTGCCACCAGCTCCTGCACCGTGGTTGTCCACGGCATTTCTGAGAACATCCAGAACCAAATTACAAAACAGTTCACATAATCTAATTCAACCAGTGTTGTTGCGTCTTTACAAGAATTACAATTGTCTTGTATTTAGAGAAACAGTGAAAATAGATCAACCCCTTCATCCAAACGCGAATGGTGCAATGGTTTTCTTACTTCTCCATAAAAAAGTACGAACCAACCAGCTTGTGTCTGTCTTCTTGTACCTGATAGCGCCGAGGACCCGAGGGTGCCGACTCATTCCCAGGTAATCATTGCTGCACCAGACAGACACCTGCGAGTTTTCCCGCCCGGGGACGGAGTAATCCTGAGCGAAGGGGAAGACCTTAGCGCTCCTGTTCACGGTCTTGAAGACTCTGTATGTGTGATCCTTCTTTTTCTCAGAAATCTTCTCGGTGAAGAAGCGGTCATAGTCGTAGCTCGGACCAACTGTCGAGGGGATAGTTGTGGTTTTGAATCAGTGACAGCATTAATATCCAATCTGATCTAAAGATACATGTGTTAATAAGCAGCTTGAACTCATTTGGAATGTTAAAAATACCCATGTTGTCTTGGAGGAGCTGGGTGACAGCGCTTGCCTGAGCGGATGCGGGGACGATTGAATCCATTGAACCCTTCAGAGTCTTCAAACCTGTGCAAGAGGAGTGCAGGTCTGTCAGTGTGAGATGTTGCCATTTTGGGTCGCACGTTCGGTTCATCCGCACCGTGACGTAGCACAATTGTACCTTCTCGGACGTCCTCCTGTACTTCGGGGCTGGCTCGCACCAACCCGATCTGAGAGGTGACAAAGGGGCAGCCCTTGGACACGGACACAGCCACCTGCGTAGCCGTCTGAGCAAGCTGCCTCCTTTGGACCTCCGTCGGCAGTCGGGGGCTCTTCAGTCTGTGCGAGACGTTGGCCTCGGCCTCCAGAGAGGCCGTGGCGCTCACACTGATCTGGCGGACGATGATGGGGCATTGGTCGGCCATAGACAGCAAGGCGGCTCCGGTTCTCCTCAAAGCCGGCTTCGGCGCAGACTTCAGGAAGGGGCAGTGGTGAAGGAAGGCGGCCATTGTACTGCGGCTGTTCTTACACTTGGGGTAGGACGGGAGACGGGAAGTTAAGGCACGCGTATTACGTCTGTGAAGATGCCCTAAGGAAATTTCATCCTGTTTTATGGTCAGCTGAGCAAAATCCCATTAGTTTTGAAGTCAAACATGTTGGGAACTCAGCTTGGCTCAGTTTAGCTGCAGAAAGCAGTCGGTGCTTCGTGCTGGGCGCGGCAGGTTGCTGCTGCTTATCTTAACCCTGCAGGCCCTCATCCACCGACGTCACCAGTTGAGGCTGATATAAAATAATCCTCCATTACACACAGCAGGGATACCTCTCTCTTAATTTCCCTGCTGTTAAAAGCTTCTCAAGCTCAGAGAACAAATTAAACGTTGGATGTTGATGAGAACCAGATGATGAGAGCGATATTTCCACATCGCACACACATTTCCACTCTGCACTTTGCAGTTGGGGATCTCTAGTTTTAGTTTGGAAACAAAGGAAGCTGCATCACTTTACAATCTCCTGCGGTGAGCAGATAAGCCAATTCTTGGAATCTGTTTTTCTCTTGTGGTTAGAAGTTATCTTTGCACTGGTCCGTCAAAGAGTGGAGCCTTTTCAAACACCAATTGCAGGTCACAAGTTTATCTTAGTGACGTCTTTGTTGTTGTTTGATACTGTTAACTGTTAATAACAAAACAGACATGTCCTTTAGCTAGGTATAAACTGTAGTATACACCTCTCAGGTTTATTCTCATTGACCGCCTAAAAAAGTAATTTATGTGTTCGATGTGTGTCGACAATTCATCCAATCAAGAACGTTGTTGTACAACGATGAATAAATAGTGACATGCGTGACATATTACTTGCTGTTTGGGTCATGTGACAACCAGCGTTGTTGTATGGCAGCGTGTTTGATTCTGATAATACTCATGATGGTAATACAACTAGTAATGCTAAACGTGTATATAATAAAAGTAATGCAGAAAACAACAACAATGAATATAACAACAGCAATAACAACAACGAAGCAGATGAGAAGTCAGAAGCTCACCTGTTGACCTGCACTGAGGACGAACTTCAGAACAGCGAGAAGGCAGAAGGTCACGAAATGTCAACTGTTATTAGTCAGATGTCAAACAGCTCTTCTGGTCCCAGGTCTTAACTTTGGGGACCACCCAGAGATGTGTGTCTGTGTGGGTGTGTGTGTCGTATGGGAGGGGCATAGATGCTGATAGGGATACATTAAGGTTGCATCACTATGGTTGATGTTAAATGATTGTGGTCATTTTTACTCTGAAGTCTTGGTGGTTAAAAAGGTGATGCCGTATTCTCAGAAACATTGATTATAAAAATAATGGATTCACTTTAAACTCAAATTCCACTAATGAAGTGAAGCTATAGGTACTAAAACTAATATAACAGTATTTATTTGAATGATTTTAACACCACCATGAATGACATTTATTTTGAAAGTTAGTATGGTAGTAAAAAATGTCAACACACACTAGTGTTTCAGTTTGCTTTTTTTACTTGACATTGATCTTATTTTATTTTTAGAAAATAAAACCCAAACACTGACAACCATGCAGATCTATTGTATGTAATGTATTATATGAATATTAAACACCATTTGAATACAGTAATATCCTGTGAACTAAGAGGATTGCGGGTTTGAATTTGATTGACTCTTATGTGCCAATAAATGAAGACCAAGCAGTTGCTGGTTGGTTTTAATCATTTTTATAAATACCCCAAATTACTAAACTTTAAAATCGGAGCAGTGCAAATTATCAAGTAAAAAAATAACTAATACTGCCTTTCAGCTCGAGCTTCTATGATTATCTGTTCACTTTTAAACTCACTGACAACTAACCTGAACGCGTGCGCGTGCGCGTTCTCACCAGCAGGTGGCGCATCTCATGAATCGCCGCCGCTGGTCGCGGAGAGGCGGAGTCTCCATTCTGCTGCTGTCACCGCGCGCAGGGAAGCAGGCCGGCTCCATCTCATCACGACATCATCCTCCTCCTCCTCCTCCTCCTCCTCCGTCCACCGCGACAACCCGCTTCCGCTCCCACGGAACACACGGACAGGGACGATTTCGATACAGAAAACATCGTTTTGCATCGACAGCGGCAAAGATGCTGGCCTGCGCAGAGATGATCACCATGTGCCTCCAGTCCGCAAAGCACGATCACCTGAGGAAGCAGCAGGAGCTCTGCCACAACCACAATCAAGGCATCTCCCTCTTTCATGATGTAAGTGTTACACGCTGGGTCTTTTGCGCTATTATCATTCACCCTAATGTCATTTCTGCTTGGCGTTTTCCTTCAGGTTGGACAAGATGCATGATTGCACTGTTTTCAGCGAGCGTTTGGCTCGCTGGTCGTCATGGAAAGGCGCAATATGAGTAACACGCTGTCCTCCGTTCTGATCTTTGTGAATGGGTGTTAATGAGCCTCCCATTCACATCGTGCATGTGCAGCAGCCCCGTTGCATAAGAAAGGTGACTGCATGCCCACCAGTGCGTGAATGACGTGACAAATGGTTTGAGTTATTTTTTCCAATATGATAACGACCCTCACGAAATTGGTTGTACCCTAAATAAAACAACAACACAACATCGTGTGTACATCAAATATGATATGGTATCCATTTTATAGGACCAAGCTCCACACAGCTCCAAACAGAAACATATAAATAGATGTCCATTTTTGAATTATTCAATCATGCAAACATCATCAAACATGCACAGAAATGCTCTCTAACAGCTATTTTTTCGTACTGTAAGAACAATATCACAGTGATACTTTCATATAAAAGATGGCAATACTGAAGCAGCGCATACAGTATTACATTATATTTTAAATACTGCTATATGTTTGCAGATTTTATGGCCCTTTTCCGATTCACGGACTAAAATACAGTACAATGGATTAGCTAAATAAAATTCTCTGATCTCCTTGAGGCAGATTTCTGGCCAGCGAGGTGAACATGAGACCCCAGCAAGTACTAATTGAGTTTTTAAGCCAGTTAGCATCTATTTTCTCCGGCCCGACACCGTTCTCCTCTGAACTTTAACATCTTCTTTAACATCTGCGGGAAGCAAAAGCACGATCACTGGAGTGCAACTTGTCCAACTTACCTGTCCGTTCTTTTTTCTTTTATTCCTCTTTCTTCCTAAAACACTCATCTGCAGGTTTTTAATTTGCTCTTTTCTCACTATAAGCAGACTCATTACAGTTTTTTCTTTTCCTCTTTGAGTATCTCTCTCTGTCTATTTATATAATTAGACAGGCTGAAGGATTCATTGTTGTTGTGACAGACAACTACTCCTCCTGCTGTTGTTTTATTGTGTTCAATGGGAGTCAGAGAAATGGAAATTGCAACCGTTTATTGTGGCGGGGTTTGTTCACGTGCACTAACATGCACTAAAAGGCACCGTGCCTGGCTCTGCTATATGTCAATATCAAGTTGTTTGTAGTGATGCTCTAAATAGTTGAAAACAAATAATTGTATAATTTGAAACACTTGATCAATATTGGAACTAGTCCCAATAGTCAGTCTTTTTCTTGTTTCTGTAATCTGTAATAGCAAACATCACATCTGAATTATTTTCGAAATACAAAATATTCCCATCAGCTGCATCATCATGCAATGAGGGTGAAGCTTTGAAATAAATAACAGTAGACAGGATCGTTCCCTGACGTAAAAATAATCAAGTTACAAGAGTCTGCCGTTGATTTATGCCACAATGAAAACCAATGGCTGCCTGTAATTTTAATAAATGCCTAAAACTATAGCATGTGTTAGAAAATGCTCAGCAAACATGGCATAACCATAAAGGCTTTACAGGTTCCTGACATATTTATAGATTTTATTCTGTTAGAATTCTTTCTTGTTTGGATTTCTTTGAGGCTCAGTATATTTGTCTTAATAAAAAATATAAATAGATGAGAGCAGAGCTTCTTCAGGTCTTCACTCTCTCATGTGCTCAAAGTGGGACATCAGCATGGGATCCAGTTAGTTAATTAGCCACTGGTCTCCGTTGGTCCACAGCGTGATTAAACAGGAAGAAAACCTTCTAATCTCAGACAAAACATTCCACCGATAAAAGCTATTACTCCAGAGCTCCTCTTGGTTGCTCATCAATGTCTGCTTTTTTCCCTAAAATGTCCCATGTTTATTTTATCATTAAAATGTGGAAATTACAGCTCCATCAGATTTTGCACGGCATTAAAAAACGTAAAGATGCCTAAAAAACCTGCTCTTATGCAGACGGGACGCCTGAACAAACTGTTCTTCCTCCTAATTGCTCAAAGATCGTTCCTGTCCATATTTTTAGAACTGTTTTGTTTTTATTTATGCCTGTAGCTGTTTCTAAAGTAGCTCTAACATGATCTTCTCTTCTCACCACAGATTTTCCGCCGGGCAGACAAAAATGGTGAGTAAGCAAATTATACAGCTAATTAGATGACCAGGCAAATTAGAACCTAACAGCAGCGTTAATGTCGGTGTTCAGACTCAGAGGGAATTCATGTGGGTCTGGTGGTGCATCTTTCTGTTTCAATGCCATCCTGAAGAGATCCGAGTAGGGGGGGTATAAATAGCCACGTTCAGGTAAGGCTGCATTGTTTTGGTTTGAGTGTAACTGGATTCGACAGGATGAATTTCTTCCACGCTGTCGCTCGCCATGTAGTGGCGGTGATTTCCAACAATGTATCCTCAATGAGACGGAAAGCCACGCATATGAAAACCATATGGTATTCATTAAATATGGCTCGACTACAATATATATTTCAGCTCAAAATGGTACCAATTAACTGGAGACCAATTATCTGAAGCCATTTTAGCTTTGGTGCAATTCATGTTACTGTTGTGTTTGATTAATGTGTTACTGTGTAACATTAAAATCATCTCTTTACTTCAAAGGAAACCCCTCCCTCCCCCCCAAATATATCTTGCGAAATCACAGAACATTCATTCTCCGTATGAAAAAACATCCTTCATTTTTTATTCATGAACTGCATCTCCGTTTAATGGAATGTAAAAGGCGAAAGGAGCAAGAGATTCATGTATGTAGAGTATTGACAAACTCCAGGACGAGGATGAATTTGTTACACGAGAGTCGGGCGTTAAAACTCCTGTGGAGATATTCACATACAAAAAGGGGAAAGAAAATATAAATTATAAAAGAGCCCTTAAAAGATACATTTTCTTGGCAGCGTTGTAAAGAAGCAGTAGCAGATACACTGAAAGGGAAGGAGGATTTCTATTTCTCAAGGATGACTACACGGGTGTGACATTTAAATAGAATAGTGCTCTTTCTGTCCAGCCGCTGCCCTCCAGCTCTCACACATCTTTTTATTATTATCTCTCTATTGAGTAAGAAGGCAGATGAAGCGAGCAAAGAGAAAGAACCCTGCCGTATGTTTGCGGTAGCTGTCTTCAATTTGCAGCCTCAGCTCTGTTTGGTTCCTCGTCTCCACAAACTCACTGAGTCGTGCACCCGAGAGAAAAGCGCCTCCTACCAATCAGCACTGAGTGGGCTGCCGTGATACGCCTCGAGCACTGCGCATTTACCACGTAATGAGTGCTGGCTAACCAACCACACTCTTATTCCTCCACGCTACTGCAATGAGGAATTACATTTATTAAAAGCAATGAACACAAGAACTTGAAATAGATATTGAAACCTCTGCTTGCCGTTGTGCTGAGATTAGTTTCAAACACCTTTTTATGCTGCTGCTCAATGAGCTGAGAGAACAGTGACATAAGAATCCAATTTTTTCGCAGCAGCTCTTATTTTTCATCTGGTGATAGCCATAACCGGCGTTAAAAAGACTGATAAGTAAGTTAAAAAAAAAGTTTTTCTGTGATAAGTCGCAGTTTCCCTCAGGGGACCTTTTCTCTTTTAACACAAGTAATAAAGTTTCTGCCCCACATTGTTGAAGTCTTATTTATCAATGCTTTATGGAGTGCAGGAGCAGAGCTGATTGTATGTGACTGCAGGATGTAGCGATGTGCAGAAGTGCTGCAGATTTGGATGGAATAGAGGAACTAGTAATAAGGAGTAAGTAGTTTGTGAGAAGAAGATAATGAATCAGTGTTGAGAGATAAAACAGGTACATCCGTAAGTGCTTTCCTTGTTTAAACTTGATATACTGCAGAATAATATGAAATGTATGACTCTCTGTAAGAAGAGTTTATCTATTGTTCATGTCTACTCTTCAGTCTGTTATTATCTCTCATATTGTTATTATTGATTATTGTCCTTTAGGTTGTGAGACAAACACTGTCTATGCAGCTAGAAGCTCGTACATTCTTCCACCGCTGCTCTGCTCTCAGAGAAACACTTGCATAACGGACCATCTGAGCTGCACTGTAACTTGTATTTGGGTGTCTAATTGAGTGTGAATCTACACCGAAGCAGTTCTGACGAACAAGAAGGCTGAAGAATGAGTCAGAGGGGCAACAGATTGTGTTTACTCCTACACAGTGGCGGCTAGTGGGAAATGTTCTAGGATGAATTTCAGAAAAAACAACAACAATTAAGGTATTAAAAACACATTACTTTTTTGCAGTTAAATATTTAATATTTATTTCAACACGAAACAAAAGCAGTAAATACCACTTTGACAATATTATTTTTGTCCCCCTCACAGGCAATTCAGTATAGTATAATGTATATATCAAATAAGATTCAATATCATATAACATATACAGTATACATGTCAGTCGTCTTGTCAGCTTCCATGGCCGAGTCTATTTAAGGATGCTGATTGGTTAAATTGTATGTCACACATTTTTCTATTTAATCAGCAATTGGCTAAAGTGCTTCTTACACCCGCCTTCTACGGGCAAAAGTGAGCTTGCCCGCAGCGCAGCTACTATGAAGGACGTGCTGACATGCAGGTCGTGCAGGAAAAGCATATATTTAGTGCAGATATCATACTTTATAAATATCGCTGGGTGCATTCCATATTTACAAAAACACAAATATTGAAATTCTTTAAAATTCAATATTGTCTCTTCCTTTCTCTTTTGGTGGGGGGGCTCAAGGAGCTGAGCTCCGGGTGGGGCGACGCCCCATCGCCCTCTACTGGCCAGCCGCCATTGCTCCTACAACATGTGGAAAGTAAATTTTTGCAGTGAAGAAAAGGAATTCATGGCTTTTATAGCTTTATTTTCCATGTTAGGTTTACCACAATACATTATATGTAAACCAACAGATTTCCATCTCAAGAGTATAATTAATAAGTAATGATAAACAAAAAACATGTGAAAACCCTTTCAGCAGGACAGAATACAACTTGCCCAAATCAAAAGCAGATCTCTTCTGGCAGTTGGACACTTCTGCTTACGGGCCTTTGCTGCATCGTGAGCAGAACCATCCACTCTGTGAGCTGGCAATAAGTCAAAACTGTTCCCGGAGACGTAACAGATGAAATGATTTGCTCTTGGCGCCCGCCCATCAGTCTCAGCGCCAGTGCCTGGCGGAGCCGGGTCTCAAAAGGTTTCCATGCTGCCAGAGCTGAGACGTTGGGATGGAGGCGAGATGTCATTACCGTCTGACGTTGAATGGCCCTGAATCTGCCCTGAATCTGCCCTGAATCTGCCCTTCAGCCCTCAGCTCCTGTTTTCTCAGGCCCCTGCATTACACGACTCCAGATGCTGCTTATCAGGGCCCGACTGCGCTCATCTTCAGGACTCACTTCTCTGTCTTTGTGTTTATCCTCTTCTGGAATAAGTTGGTTAATGGTTATGCTTATGCCATTGTTCCACAATTGAAAAAGGAGAAATTGATTGTAGCGGAAATGACAACAGTGGGTGTTATGCAGTATTTGGTTACAGCAGTGATGGAATAAAAGCAGCAATGTGCTGTTGTTTTCAAAGCAAATGTGCCGCTCTGTTAGGTAATTATTAATCCTGAGAGCAAGCTTTGTATTTGTATTTCCCTTTGTATTTCCCATTTATTAATTCACTGCATTAACGGAGTTGAGTAAAATAATTCATGTTAAGATTCATGACACAGCAACATTAAGTCAATGTCAATTGAGGTGAAATAACTTCATTTGCGGCAGCGCCTCTGAGGCTCTCACTGGAATTAATATAGAGTTGTGAGGCCAAAGTAGCCTTCTGACATTAAATGGAATGCAGGATATATTCTTCATTCAGGTGATGAAAGCTTTCTCCTTACAGATGACGGGAAGCTGTCCGTGGAGGAGTTTCAGTCTTACTTCACTGATGGTATCCTCACTGACAGCCAGATGCAGGAGCTGTACTGCTCCATCGACAGGCAGCAGACAGAGTAAGCACATCTTCCTTTTAGACGTCCCCTCGCCCGTCCTGCTCTCCTGCTGCCTGACAGTGAGATGTCAACACCCGACTTCAGTGAAGATCGTGTCAATATGCCGTAGAGAGCCTAAACTCTGGCGTGAAAGCCTCAGCGAACAAATATGAGTGCAAAAGAGTCAAAACGTTGCCTCTGCCAACGACTCTTGAAAACAGAATAGTGGAATAAATAACATCTGGTGTTTTAGCAAAAGAAAAAACCCAAGAGATGGTTTTGTGCGGCGTTTGAGGGCACATCACTGCTGAAATAGAAAGGAGACGTCGCTTCTCTGGCATCGCTGAAGTACCAACCAATCAAAGTAAAGGAACTTGTGTTATCTAAGCCCTTTCTTGTGTACTGTTAACTATTTTCAGTAAGAACCAAACAGAGTAACCCTTTAACTTTGCATCAATTGATTGATTATTGAATGAAAAATAAATAAATCCATCATCTTTCTAGATTGTTGAAAACCAAAAGAGTATGATACTGACTGAAACATCATTAATGTGAGCTACAAGACTTTACAATGCTAACTGTAATAACATTACAGTGCAATGCTATAAATACATGAATACAAAGTCAGATGGTCACCAAAGTCTACCAAAAGTCGTAATTAAGGTTTCCCAATGACTGAAATATCTATTTCATTGACGTTAACGTTTAATAAATGTCTCTTTTTGTTTTCCTCCCATTGCTTCAAAAAGTAACCTGGACATAGACAAACTCTCAGGTAATTAAATGGCATTCTTGCTTAATTTTATTTATTTTGCTTTTAAAATCATGTTTAAAACGTTACAGACACTAATTCCGATCACATATTTGTATCACAAAAGGCAAAATCTAGATTGATTCAGCGTTTGCTACTTGCAAAGCTGTCTGATGATGCCCATAACTAACTCCTTCATTGGTTCACCAGCCACAAAGTGTGCTCAGCAAATCTGCTTCTCCTCCAGAGTACTTCAGTCCACATCTGGGGGAATACGTCAATGTCCTGTCTGCTCTGGATAAGCTGAACGTTGCCATCTTGAAGGCCATGGATAAGACTAAAGAGGTGGGTGATGATGGCCTCCACATATCTACACCTTCCAGTTACCTTTCAGAACACTTTGTTAGGATCCGTTATGCCGCCGGGCATCAGCCTTTCAGGTGTTTTTCTGTTTGTGCCTCAGCTGTCACTGTGAAACCCTCTCAGGGGTCATTGAGTCACTCTGCTGTGGCAGCCGACTATTAAGAAGAGAAGAGAACTGCCCGGCATGATTGAATCTACCTGCTATCTGCTCCACCTCTTCTCAGTAACAGTAACAGTACACAAGCACTGATAACCTCACAGCAGGAGCCATGCAAAGACATTTATTGATATTTTTTGAAGGTATTGTAGAGTTATTGATGTCGTAGAACTAAATTATTGAATAGTACTTTGACTTTGAGTAGCTGAAATGAAGATCAATTCTTCTCCATCGTTGCTTGTTTCCAGATAATGTGCATTTTCAATGTTGCTATTAAGCTTCCTTTGCCTTGAAGAGCAGATTCCCGTTTAAGCAGACTGAGATGGTTATTAATGAACCAAGACACATGCGGCTTTAGGCATACGACACTTATACAGCCACTACAGTTTGTAAAATGATTAACTCGTGAGACTGAAATATGTCGTCTGTGTTGTGGTGGATCCCCGGAGACAACAGGCAAACATCCGCTGTGACGCGCCGGCTCTTCTGTCTCGTGAATAAATGGATTCATTACTCATGTGGTGCAGCGTCTCTGCTCCAAGAAAACGGAGCGTGCAAAAACAAGGATCGTGACGAGCTTGGTGGTCATTTTTCCCGAATGTGTCCTTTCTTTTCCCTGAACTCATTTTTCTTGCAGCGCGGCACATGTTTGATGGTGACGGGTTACATTATCCACAAAATTTGAAAAGAGACAGGACCCACTGAAACGTATAGAAAGTCCAGCTGGCACTATGGAATAAGCCACTTTACGTTTTGTATTCATGAATTCAGGGTAATCTACATGCTAACATGTTCACTCCTGGTTTCCTATTTTGTGTCCGGCAGTTTGAATAATGCTTTCTTTAGTTGATTCCTCTTACGAGTCAACTGCAACAAGATACCTGTTAAATGAAGATTACCTTTTCAAAGGGGGAATGACGACATATTCCCAACAAACAGACTCAGAATACGAGGTTTTCAGTGACTTGGAAGGTCGTCTGATGAGCAATTGTGATGCTCAAAGCAGAAATTGTCCAAAGAATCACAGTTTATATAACAACCCAAGCTAAATATTAACAGGCAAACTGTCTTTCTTTCCCCCGCGTCACGGCCGACTCTTCTTCTTCATTTCCACCCGCACCCATCCTTTCAGGAGTATCAGGGTTCATCGGTACTGGGTCAATTTGTGACTCGCTTCTTGCTGAGGGAGACCTCCACCCAGCTGCAATCCCTTCAGTCGTCGATGGACTGCGCCATGGAGGCGGTTCACGAGCCGGGCTGCACAGAAAGGAGGATACTGAAAAAACCAGAGGACCTGCCCGTGCAGAGGATGACCAAACGGCCCGGTCGACGCATCCAAAAGAACATGTGTCTCTCCCCTACTGACCCTTACTCCGGCATGCTGACCACAGGTACGCTTTTTTTTTTGGTAACATTGCCATTGAGATACTGGAGGTTAAATGTCATGAGGGAAAAAGCTTTGGTGAAATAGTTGTAACAGAGTAAAAGAGCACATTGGATAGTCTGAGCCCGTAAAAACATGCGTCACTTTGCCATACTGCCATTGCTCAGAATTCATGTGCGTTCTTATGTTTTCTGGGGTCAGGGGTCAGCGTGGAGCCAGACAACCACTGGGGCTCTCAGATCAACCAACTGGAGCAGCTCATGGACAAACTGGAGTACGAGGTTTGAACAAAACCTCTTTTTTTTGTCTTTATGCTAACTTTATTGCTCTTCATATCTAGACAAACACGAGAACAGTGGCAATCATTTCATCCAAGAAAACAAATGAGTGTGTTTGAAAAAATGTATTCCTTTGGTAGCATTATATAACAGTTGCCGGACACTGATTTCTAAATATTGAAGCGTTTTGCAAATCTTCTTCTTTTAATAAATGTAATCTCTTTAAATGAGCCACAGGATCACATCAGCTCAATACCGGTTCTCAGTTTGACTTTTAGAAAGACTCAAACGTGAAGCCAAAGGGTTTGTCTCATGGGGGACAATCGGTTTGACTGCAGAGGCTCAGCTGCCGCAGACAGAAATGTCAGACAGACCGTGTGAGCCCAACTGTGTGTCTGCAGATTCCAGCCGCTCGCCCTGTTGTCAGAGGAGACGATTTGTACAAAGGGCATGTAGTTGGGAATATTGTTGCATCGCTGCACCCTGTAACTGATGCTCCGGGATAAAAGATTTATGTGGAATTTTGTGAAATTCTGAAAAAGCCACTAACAGGTCTGAATGTGGTATTTACCACATGTGAAAGAATAGACGAGGTTTTTCCAAGATACTAATAATAATTATTGTTTCTTATTTTGACCATGCAGACGATAATAGAGTGTAGCTAAAGCTCTCAGGGCTGCAGTCAGGCTGTGGGGTTAAAATTAATTTTGCAAATTTCGTTTAGCGTGATCTGCTGCGTTTCATGTTCTGTCCATAAGTTAAAATACTTATGCACGTATTTTCAGAGTCCACACCTTGAGCCTCTCAAAGAGGACACGTTGGCAGGGACGTATAAATCGGTGAGTCCTGCGTGTGTGTGAATATATGTACACTAGCACGTAAATTAATTTTACACTGGATATTTATTTGTATACAATAATATTTGATTTCTATCTCATATTTTCGAATAGCTGTAATTCCTCAAATGCAAAAAAATCCCCAAATGTGTTCATTTTATTTGAAGAAGTGATCAGGACTCGGTTTTGTTTTCCCTCATCAGAACATACTTCTGGTCCAAAGGCAAATGTCTGTGAAGGAGAAGGATGTGGAGCAGTTTCAACAAGCTCTTAAAGTATACACAGATACCACCAGCAGCCAGCTTGACAACCTGCAGTACGTCCTCCTGTCTGCCCGGAGATCCCGCTGGGATTTGATGCAGCCGCATCAAATTGCTTCAACGCTTACAGCGTATGATAAGCCCTGCTTCCCTCTTTTTCTCTCTCAACTCTTTTATTTTTTATTTTTAGCGTTTCCATCCAGAACCTGCCAGACAGATCATGCTTCATCATGTACGAATTTTGGCAGGACCGTCTCTCCTGGATGAGGTAGGATCACAGGAACCACTGCTGCTCCCAGGCTCTCTTTGGAGATTTATTCTATTACTGAGAAGCATCTGATCTGTAGCATCCCTCTTTCCTCTCAGCTACCTGCAGTCGCCCATCAGTAAGACCTTCCAGCGCTGCGTCATCGACTCGCTGGAGGAGCCGGAGATGGTCTCCACCATGCTCCTGCCAGGTAGGAACCGATTAAATCCATTTCACTGAAGGCTGCTATTTCATGCACTCAATCTCACGAACAAAAACAGATTTGTTTGGTTGATCATTTTAGAAATAATGATAACTATTGTCACTGAAACTGTGAAAATGATCAGAAATAGTGTGGCTGTTTAGAAAAATATTGTTGCGTGTGTCTCACAAAATAACAAGTGGCAAAAAGAAATGTGTGAGAAATAATGTATTGGATATTGCATCGTAATGTTAGAAGGCCATTGATTTTTCTATGGAAAATAGAAATAAGATTTCAGTTTATTCAGTTTCAGTTTATTGTCATTGTCATTTGTTTGGTCATAACACAAAAAATTGATGCTTGTTATTGTTTCATTTGACAGCCTCTTGGTGGATAATGAACAACAACTGACAGGGCAAAGGCGCAGCTACTTAACACAATAAAAGCACGAGGAAAAGTGGATTGTGTAATTGCTTTTATATATTGTTTTCTTTAATATCCAATTTTACATCATGGCATGACCGGGATTGTTTTTGCAAAGCTATTCTCTGAGGTTATAAAAAAAAAAAGACTGCTCAGATACGTCAGTCAAGAGTGAAATACAATTAAAGAGAAGGAATTGATGCAATATCTTATCATGTGATGAGGATTTGTGCCAACGTCCATTTACGGGCACATCTCTTGCGTCTGATTATTCGAAACATAATGACTTACTTTAACAAATATTTGCATGATTTGTTATTTCTCAGTGCTTGTTTATTTTATATCTAAAAATAGATTAATGTCACTGATTCCGCAAAAATAGAAATACATGAATAACAACGGATCAGTCCATTCATCCCTATGCATCACACATTCTTGAGTTCTCACAGAAACACAAATAGCGGTACAAATAACCTGCATTTCCCCTTGTTCTCTACGTGGTATTGTGCTTTGTCGTCTCCTTCAAAACTTTGCATCCAAGGGTCCTTTTGCGTATGTGTTAGACAGCAAAAACGACTATGGTCCACATCTAAACCTGTATCATCCGTGTTTCACTCCAGCACTTCAGAAAAAGATCAAACGTGGACCTAATTGTGAAGAATAGACTTTTGTTGCTGATTGTCAGTTGAAAAGGTATAAATATCTGTTGTTAAGAGCTGCACTTTAGTGCAGTGAGACGTTAGCAGGCCTTACAAATTGAATAAGTTGTCTGCAGTTTACCTGTACTGTAACTCTAGAAATAAAATATGCATTGTGTAGTTAGTATACAGTGCACACGCACATAAAGGTTTATATTTTAAGTACAGAAATTAAACAGTTTGGTGTTATAACATTGGAAAGAAAGTATATTTAGATTTGTGAATTGTAGTTAATGAAGGCTGTACGGTGTAAGTTGTTGTTGTAGAACATTGGTAAATGTACAGTATGACGGTACAGTGAGCAGTGGTTGCTCTGATGACGTGAGGAAAGAATGTTTTTGCTCTTTTTTGAAGTATTTTATCATTTATTTTATGAAAAATATACAGATATGTGAATGCTAGGTTTGTTTTCCGGGATGAAATAAAGTTCATGACTTGTTGATGACATTAAATGACTGTCCTTTTGCTTAAGATGCTGATCATGTGATGTGGTGGAGGTATGCAGCCTTTCATGTTCCCACAAAGGTAACGGTGGATGGAAAGGTCTGTATACAATGTAAACCGAGGGAGGAGAAGATGGTGCAAGCCGGAGGTATTTTTACCGAGAGAAATGCTTCTGCTGCATCAGATCTCACACACTAATCCTTCCCTGCTGCTGTTTTCTCCTCGGTGACAGCGAGGCTTCTGCCAGGATGTCAAGGCCAAAACAAATGCCAACACTCTGGGCTATAAAAACCTCTTGTATATGTTCCATGTTCCAAGCAGCAATAAGTCAATAAGTCTCCCAGAATGAAAGTGGTGTCTTTTTAAAGCTCCTATATTCACTATTCTCTGTGCAGTTTTCTAAAGCTATTGTTCATTAATGAGTCGATTCCACTGCAGACTGAGCCGATACAAACAAAAGTCAAGTGAACATAAGGGATGTCAATGTGTTCTGGATTCATTCCCTGTAAATTAATACCACTTTTGGTGTTTGGCACCCACTAGCCAGATATTAAAGCACCCGTCATTACACATCTATGAGGGAAAGAAATGGTGCGTGATTGGGTCAAATCTCAACACACTCACAACAATTTGTGATACGCTTTAAGGTAACAGGAAGATGGATGGAGGAGGAGGGAGTAGAGGATTCAGAGAATAGCAACGACGGGTACACTTTAAAGTCTTCTAGCGCTTTCCGGACAGTTAAGTGACAGTTTATCAAGGAGGGATTACGGACGGCCGAAGGCACAAAATATATTTGTGGCAGTAGAAGCCGTTTGATCTTCCTATCAGATGGGCTCCATTGCCTCTGCTTTTATTAGACACACATTCGTTCCGGTGACGGAGGCAGATGATACAGACGCGTGTGGAGGAATGCTTCGCCTCATGAGCAGAATAACGGTGGAGCTTTGTGACATCTTCAGTTACATTTTACTTGCTGTTTCAGTTTTTTTTCTTCATTATTGCGTCACTCAATAGAACGGTAACCATCGAGATGCCACAAAAGGAGACTGAATTTAAAACACAAAACTGTGTCCCTGGATAACACGCTGCAGCCCACATAAAAACAACCTGTGCATATTTGCATTAATTGAGTGAAAAGGAGAACAGTCCTCGTTTGCTAATTATTTACTGACTCACCAGCTGGTGTCTGGCTCGAAATAAAAGAGCATTTGATAAACCACAGAGTGGTGGAGAGCGTTTAAGAGGACGCGGACCCAAGCGCGCCGCGGGGATCACAGAAAGAGAGAAAGGACATGCCAAACTCTCTGTAACACACTGTGCCGGCACAGCGGGGGGGATGCAGGAGGGTCAGGGTGGGGGAGGTCTGATGAAGGACTGAGGAAACTGAGAGGAACGTGGTCGGCTGATGGAAACTGCCTTGATGTGCACCCTCAAATGTACATGCGCGCATTGTGTGCACAACCACATGCTGATTCCAAGAGACACAGTTTGCCTTTTCCCCATCGAAATAGATTGAATGATTCATTTAGTCTTGTTCACTGCTATTTCCTGTTGCCCGGAAGAGGGGCCTCTTCTCTGTTGCTCAGCCTTAAATTCAGCAACTGTTGTATGTTGCACAGATGGTAAAGCCACTCCAGCAAATAAGATTACAGATACGCATCTGGAAGTGATGAGAAAGACTGGAGGAAGACAGCAACAATGAAGAGCGGTAAAATTACCAGGACCAAAAATATTTGAAAGGGAAAACAAAAACGAAAAAGACAATGAGAATAGACAATACAGAGAGGTGAAATCAAAGTAGATGATTGTGAGTAGAGTGAAAGGCAGATGATGAGATATCTAAACCATTGTAGAGATCTATAAACTGCACTTCGAAAACAACACTGTGCACAGCGTGACCTTCTGTGTTAGCCTCGATTCCATCAATATCTGTCGGTGTTGTTGGCACAAGAGGCAATAGATATGTGACATCCTACTAGTGCAACTATTGATTATATTAAGCCAATTTCATGAGCCATAAAGTGAGCATTTATTGCCTGATAACCTCTGCAATGCAGGCAAAACTCTCATTAAAACCCCCGATGCAAAGTTGCTGTATTGATCAGTTCCATCATCATTATCTCTCATATGTTCTGTATTTGGTTATCAGCAACCTCAGTACACCATAACTGTTATATTGTGATGAACTTGATGTACTTACATGTATTATGATGTCACCTCGTACAAGTGCGCAATTAAGACAAGACTATTTGGGGGCTTTGAAGCACCACCCAAGAAGACATTTTATTGCAATTGTTAAAATGCAGGATAAATGTTAATTGGCATGCAGGCAAAATGTTAATAGACGTTTAAGTTTCCTCGATATTTAATAATGTAAAATGTCAAGATACTTGTGTTTTAATTATCATTTTTTGACACTTTCCTCTTCACAATGTACTATAAAAATAAAAACAGTTTACCAGAAATTGGCTTCGCTTTCAAAATGTTGGTTATAAATTGATACATTCATTTTTAGAATAATTTATAGTAAGTAATATTATTATATATGTGATAATATATGAAAAAATATATACATGATAATACAAATATATATGATAATATTCTGCGTAATGAAGCCTTTATTTATTCTTTTTATTCCCGTGTGAATTTTTTGGATTATTCGTCATTTTTATTTTTGCAATGCAGTTATTTGTTTATTTCTATTGAGTAAATACACACATACATATTCCACCATTGGCTAAAATACAAAGATAAGAATTCAAACTCCAGGTTAGTAGTCTTATCCAAGTCATTTCTCTCATCTCATTACGTCTTTGTGTTTCAGTGGCGCTGATAAATTGCGCCACCTGGTGCCCTCAGGGAGAACTACGAACCTGTGATTCCTTTTCTCACAGATCAAACCGTGAGATAATGATGTAAATCCATACGAATCCGCCCGCAATCAATAGGAGGAAATATTAGTTATATTTCCAATGCAATACACCGTTTGAATAAATCATCTCTTGCATAGGGAACATTTAACGGTGTATGACGCTGCACGGGAGATTCATGTTCTTTGTCGGATTATTTAAATACGGTAATTTTGAAAACCTTGTTGTTTTCATTTCGCACAATGTGTATTTTAGTATATAGATAGGAATTTGGGAGTTCAACAGAACATGTATTTATTTGTCCCCTTTTTCAAGGGAAATTCATGTTGCAATTCAAGAATTTAAGTATCGCTGGATGAACCCATGTGTAACTTTAAGAGGCGACAGCAGAACCTTTCGCGATGGTGTCGCACGAATAACTAACATGTATAACAGCATTCTCGTGCGGGGCTACTTTACCTTTAAGTTCCCACAACCCCTTGCGGTTTTTCTTTTTACGTATTGAGTCAAGAAGTAGCTACTCTGGAACAAAAGATACGACCTTTGAACAAACAACCTGCCGCTTGCATCCATAACGTTAATGTCTCGTTCACGTCTCGGCCTCAGACCAGTGATCACAAGTCCGTGACACCGCGATCAAGAACACGTGCACCGTGCGCGCGTATAAGGACCGCACGGAGCCAGACTACATCCGGGCATTCCGAAGACTTGCTCTCTGGGCTACATACGGGGAACCTGGTTTCTCTCCTCCCGCCCAGGGGAAAGTCCCCGGACAGACGGCAGAAAGTGCCCTGGGTGAATCCAGTGTCGGCCCGCGCCTCGTCCAATGGCGGCTGAGATGTTCGTGTGAACGGAGCCCGACGGTCGTAGGCCGGCTTTGTCAGCTTCTCTAGTAATGCAAGTTCGCTGTTTCGGCGCTTAACCAGAACGGGGCTCATTCTCGGAATGCCTTTTTGTCACGCCGTCTCGTTTTGCTTAAGTTGCAACTCCTAAGTAAACCAGGGAAATAATTGAGGAACAAAACAAAATGTATTATTAAATTATTTCATTTTGTCATTGAATTCAAATAAATCGGTTTCTACCAAAAAACACTAATATAAATATTATACTCTAATCTTGTAAGACGTTTGAGGGAGTAAAAGGTATACAATAAACGCAGTTTTTCTTCTTCTTTTGAAATTTGCAGTCCAAAAGTCACAATAACCTTTTGCTGCCCTCTGCTGTTTGTTAAATGTGGTGCAGAAGTGCGTGGAGTAAAAAACTGCATCTTCAACTGTTTCCAGTTCTTTGAACTTGTTTCTTTCAAGGTGAGTAATTCTCTCGCTGCATGAAGAAGGACGTGTTTTACTTTGCATGCATGTCCATATTCTCAAATCCCGTCACAGCCAATCGCCAACAATGACCAAGCCTGCAGCCTAATGCACTTTTTGTATTGCAGGCTAAAGTGCCCTTTCCACACTGCTTCCCCCCCACATTTCTTTGCGTTACTTGATTGTGATATAGGTGCATTTCAGGGATCTATAGTCTACGGGTATTTTATCATTTGATTAATCTCTGCATATTCAGGTGACTATATTGCTATTCATGAACTCATTTTATTCAACTTCAGCAGCAAATCATTTTAAGTAAACCCTGTCCCACTTGTTCATAAACTTATATTACATTGATGCTAAATCCAGAAAAATACAAGATTTATGCAGATTTTACCACCTAGTGGCCAAAGATGTCATACGCTACCTTTCATGTCCAGGCCAGAGACGTCAACCGGATCATTTAAAACTAAAGCCTAAGATTCTTATTAAGTACAAAAAAAGCATGCGGTTTCAGAATACAAACAGCTGCAATATCGAATACCTTAAAATTACAAACATCTCAGATGCTGCACGTGTTATTAAATTGTTAACATTCTGTATGGACATAGTAATATGCCATATCTACCTATTTCTTTTCCAAATTATCTAAAAATGTTATAACATATGGCTGCCGTTTCTCCTCAGAGCTCTGTGAAACATACCAGTGTGTGTCTCTGCCTAAGGCATGCTGTACTGCCCCTGCCGTTATGGTTTCAGTACACACTGATATGATGACGCTCTGCCTCATCATATTGTGCTTCATACGATATCCTAGTTAGTGAGCGTCCATTTTCTCTTCGGTGTCACCTTTCTGCATGACAGAGGGAGAACAAAGACACTTGTTCTCCCATGTTAGCATCACTAGAGGGAGCACTGCAAGTACCGCTCCCATCTAATACCCCCTGATGTGAGCGCACACGCCGGCGTGCGTGGATTTACTGTTTACTACTGGATTAGGCTTTACACAGATTACCGTGTCACATGGTGCACCCTCCAAATGGTGCCTGCCAGTAACATACTTCCCTCTCCAAGCTATCCCATCATTTGCTCTGCGCTCACGCGGTGGCAGCAGCAGCTCGACAGCATCATCACAAAGGTTGGGCTCCCCCCACCCACCCCCCTGCTGTATTTTGGAGAGACAGAGGGAGGGAGGCACGGGGATTGGATCAGGGTCAGATGAATTCCAGTGTGAGGGATGAAGGCAGCGTGTGTACATGAAGAGGAGAGTTTGGGTGCATGTGTATGAGAAAGGACGAATCAGGGAAGGGCTAGACACATAGTTGGGAGATTGGGGAGGGGGGGGGGGGGGGATTTTTTCCGTGAGGGACACGGAGAGGAAATCCAGGCAGGAGGAGGACAGGGACATAAAGCGAGGAAAGCAAAGGGAGGGGGGGGGGCGGCAGGAGGAATAAGACAAGGGGACCCAGACTAAGAAGGAAGATGGCTGAGCCGGAGCTGAAATCACGAAGCAGCCGGGAGAGCGTTGCGAAGGCAGCGAGCCAGGAGAAGATTGGAGGTAGGTGGAGGGCACGCTCACACTCCTGAAAATACCACATGGCGCAGGGAGCTGCATTATTCTGCCCTGCACGCTGATGCAACATTGTTGAATGCATCTCTGTAGCCACAGATGGATTTGAGTACAGAGATGCTTCATGGTGTTTTAGGTGATAGTGGCAGGTGGCAGGTGAGACCATGTGTCAACATACATGAAAATAGAGCCGTGTTTTCCACACAGGCCCATCACTGGGCGTGCGATCACAATAATCCTTTTCAAATGACCATGATTAGCCTGTTTTTGAGCAGTCCGTGCCAAACATTTTCTCAATTTGCTGAACTAGAATGCACACTGCTTCTATCCCAGACACCCTAAACAACGTGTCCGCTCTGTTGTTGCTTTCACGTAGCTTTGGTATTTCATTCTATTAAATTCATCAGTGCCTAAAATAGATCAACAAAAAAAACTCAATAAGAGTTTACAACAAAATAAGACTCACAGGCAACATTTAATGGTTTAACCTCACATGTGAAACTCTCATCTCCTGGTCTGCTGTGCCTTTATTCTTCAGGAGACCAAAATCAAGATGGTCTGATTAGGGAGCAGCCAGCATCTCCGTCCACCTCCATGGTCCCCGATCCCACCGCCACGAGCCCAACCACCGGCTCGCCTGCCAAGGGGGAGAAGATCGTGCTCAAACGCAGCATCACCCTCTTCAATGGCGTGGGGATGATCATTGGCACCATCATCGGCTCGGGCATTTTCGTCACTCCAACGGGCGTGGTCAAAGAGACGGGTTCGGCCGGGCTCTCGCTCATCGTCTGGTCCGCCTGTGGAGTGATCTCCACCATGGGCGCCCTGTGCTACGCTGAGCTTGGCACCACCATCACCAAGTCGGGGGGAGACTACACTTACATCCTGGAGGTGTACGGCGAGCTGGCAGCTTTTCTAAAGCTGTGGGTGGAGATGCTCATCATCCGGCCGTCCTCGCAGTACGTGGTGTCGCTGGTGTTTGCCACCTACCTTCTGAAACCGCTGTACCCAAACTGCCCCGTGCCCGACAGCGCAGCCAAGCTCATCGCCTGCCTGTGTCTAAGTGGGTGGCCGTTGTTGACCTCGCAAATACTTCAACAAATACTCTTTCTTCACAGATGACGACTTAAAATTCAGACTGATATATATATGTATACATGTATCTCCTTTAGCCTCCCTGACGTTTGTGAACTGCATCAGCGTGAGAGCGGCCACCAAGGTGCAGGACTTGTTCACAGCCTCCAAATTACTAGCCCTGATCATCATCATCATCTTTGGCTTCATCCAAATATCCACAGGTGAGTCCCACTGACTGAACACGAGAGACCGAAAGCAGTGACGATCACACAAAAGGAATCAGGCCAATGGTGTAAACTTAGTTTTATTCAGTCCCGCTATGTGGTATCATTTCCAGTATAACATCTAACTCGATCCCAAATTGATGCTAAGTTGAGTGGACAAGCTAGACTACTTGATTTGCTACAAATCCTTTTTGGTGGACAAAAGTGTAGAAATATTTTTTCTATTGTTTATCATCTGATATGACTAAAAAGTATTTCCCAGCTTACAGATGTATACAGTGTATTAATCCTTTCCCTGGTTTATTGCAATCATTATGGTCATAAAAGTGTAGTTAAATAAAAACAAATACAAAGTACAATTGGACTTTGTACATAGTAGCCTCAATGTCTCACTCGCTCTGCTAAAACCCAAGTTTATTTGTTTCTAAGGATCAACAAATTGTTGAGCGACAGCAATGAGCCCAACCAGGCAGACCCCCTCAGTTTGTTAGGTGAACACAAGGCTTGTCTGTCTGCAGCCGTGTGATCGAGTGTGAAGCCAAACACACACGTGTGTCGGCCTCGGCATATTCTGAGGTTCAACACTGAGCTGATCATTTTTTATCGTAACAATGTGTAGCCTCTGTTAATACTGTGTACTGTATATTATGCACGCATGCAAGACAGGAAATTTGAATGAGAGTATTGTAGCGTTGATATTGTCAGAAATAGTCGAAGGTTTAGAAACACTGATGCTACAAATATATAAATTTTCCTTACAATGAATCTCAGTGTGAACTGAATCTTTCATATGATTATTTGTGAAAAACAAGAAGAAAAAGAGAGGTATACTGCTGTTATTTACAAGGATATAAATAATTTCAGTTTGGAAAATCTTGAATTTCAAAGCATTTTCAAAACTGAAATCCAGTAACTGAATCAGCTCCAGTCATGGTAGTCAAAGGAAGCTGGCGTGTCCATCGTCTGCTCCACGCTACATCTGCTACTCCACCGCCACCCCTCCCCTTCTCCGCGAGGCCACACCCACCGCCATTGTGCTTCATGCTGTGTTGCCATGGAAACTAGGCGTCGAAGCTTGCCGGCTGTTGTCACACTGGGGTCTTTCAGAGCGCGAGAGAGGACTAGTCAGAAAGTACTAGTGTGTGTAATACAGCCTTTACGGAGAGCAGAGTCATTACCATCTGAAAGCGACAGGTAGAGGAGAGAGGCGGTCAGAAGCAACACACACACACACACACACACACACACACACACACACACACACACACACAACCCGAAGCCAATGCTCAAACCTGGAGGACCTGTTAGAAAAGACGGGGATCCCAATCTGCCAGTTAAAATTGTGAAGCCTGTCAATTTTCAAGCAACGACAGGAGCCAAAGGGGAAATTAAAGGGGGCAGCAGCCCTGAATGAGAATACGCTTCATTTCTATGAAACCAGGCGATTCATTTAGAAGATAACAGTATTACTGTCAAGACAGTTTCCGTTATATTTTGATTCCTTTAATTTGTTCTTCTTTCTATGTTTGTGCAGGTGATGTGCCGTACCTAACACCAGAAAGGGCATTTGAAGGCAGCAAACTGGGAGTGGACAATATTGTCTTGGCTCTGTACAGCGGACTCTTTGCTTTTGGAGGCTGGTGAGAAATATAAATAATTGATTTAAAACTGCCAACTGTTTGCTTTGAAATACCCAATGAATTTAAATATGTTTCTTTTTATTCAGGAATTACCTGAACTACGTGACCGAGGAGATGATCAATCCAGAGAGGTGACAAAAGTGTAATGAATGTAGTTTTGAGGACTGGACATGCCAACAGCAGGACTACCCTCATCCATGGCTTGTTTACTATCATTGGATTCCATGGAGAACCCGCATTCAAAGTGACATGATGCCCTTTATGTTTTATTTTAATCTTATTCTAAAGCAACCTCAAAAACATCCGTGGAGCCTAATACAAAGCTCTCTTAACAAAAGAAAATTGTATTGATTGCATACTTATGAGTTTTCTAGGTTCCGCCAGTGACCTCTGCCCCCCCATCTTCCTGCCCCCCCCACAGGAACCTGCCCTTGTCCATCATCATATCCATGCCTATAGTAACGGTGGTGTACGTTCTGACCAACCTGGCCTACTTCACCACCATCTCTCCTGAACTCATGGTGGAGTCAGAGGCGGTTGCCGTGGTGAGCGCTGTGATAAAGTCAGCTACGACTTGCACACCAAAAGTCAAAACCGTCTGTTGCATCTCGTCGGCGCAATACGTGTTTCCTCATATACTTTGTGCTGTTTGGCAGAGTTTTGGGGAGTACCACCTTGGTGTGATGTCCTGGTTGATTCCTGTCTTTGTAGGACTGTCCTGCTTTGGAGCCGTCAACGGATCCCTGTTCACCTCAGCGAGGTGTGTGTCTGCACAGAGGGAATGCAACTTAAGTAGCATTTCTACGCTTCTAATACACCAGTTCATAACTTAACTATAGATGAGTTAATGCAATGATTACATTTAAGTCCATATCGGTGATATGATGCTGAACGCTCTCAACTGTTGACAGATATGACGGTAAATCTGAGGCTGTTACAGGGTTAGTTGATCAAGGCCAATTACTTAATCAAAGAATAACCTGTTTAGAGCTTTCTTTCTTGCAGGTTGTTTTACGCTGGAGCTCGAGAGGGTCAGCTCCCTGCTGCTCTGGGTTTGGTCCACACGGATCTCTTCACACCAGTACCATCCCTCATTTTCACAGTAAGACCCCTGCTGGCAACTGCCAGGACCTGACAAAAATTCCCGTTGTCAAATAAACTCCACAACCCAGTTACAGTTATGTTATAGTGAAAGTGGCACAAAGTCACATCATGGCCATTATCAATTTGGAGCAGTTGAATGTGGCTATTATAATTATTTTTATTCGACAAGATTCATTTTGTTCAAGCCTCTAAAACAAATCGCAACTCCCTGAATGTTCACAGCATGAAAGTATTTACAAAAACACAAATCCCAGAGGAGATTTATTCTGCAAACAGCTTTCCAAATAACTCAAGGAGAACAACAACCACGTGTGTGTTCATACGCTTTGAATACAAGCCTAATACAACCGCATCTTCCCTTTTGTCTTTTTTCAGTGTTTGCTGTCCATGATGTACGCCATCTCGCGGGACATCTTCTCTGTCATCAATCTTTTCAGCTTCTTCACCTGGCTGTGTGTTGGCATGGCCATTGCCGGCATGCTCTGGCTGCGTTTTACCAAGCCCGACCTCAGAAGGCCCATTAAGGTGACGTATCCGTGTCTCACAAGCTGCGCTGCAAGTGGCGAAAGGTTTTTTACTCACGCTCGGGAGATTTTATTACAAAAAGTCGAGGAACAGGAAAAGTTGTGTAAGTCTGTTGCTTTATCTGAAACGCAGCCAGGTTCTAGCTGTGTCCAAAACATCAACAGTTCTCATGGTTTCATAGCCCTATCTACTCTTTTTGTTATTTAAAGAAAAAGAAAAAACAAAAGCCCCATTGTATCAGTACTCTTGTTATTGTGGAACCATACTGGCTTTTAATAATAGGAGGGAGGGGTGTTTCCACGTAGACATGAGTCTTTGTTTCCGTCCCATCGTAGGAATATTATTTTGGTAGACCAGTCTTTCATCTCTGCTTTCAGCCTGAGTGCTCTCAGCATATTAGTTTTATAAGAGGAATATCTGGCCAGCATTAAATAGCAGGAACAAATACAACCAAGGTAAAAGTGCTCATTATGCAGAACGATATAGCATAGTATAATGATACATCATAGTTCTCTTAATACCTGTTTTGAATTATTGATCTGAATTTGTAGTGACGGGGAACTAAAATAATCGAATCGATGCAGCAGCATTACAGTAGTGGCATATGAAGTAGCAGAACATGGAAATAAAAACCCAGTGAGGCAAATTAACTGATTAAACCATATCCCACCAAATCATCGGTAAAAGTTGCATTGTTATATAAATATGCAACAATGCAATAACAATGTGTCCTTTTAATAACCCATGGCAGCATTGTGAAAAATGACTCATTCACTTACCATTTAAATCCCTCATTTAGTCAAATGTTGTTAGGCTGCTTCACCCACCCTCCTCTTTGCAGAGCCGACACCTACATCTATGATATTTCCCTCCCGTAGGTGTATCTATTCATCCCAGTGACCTTTGTTTTGGGATGTGTCTTCATGATCGTGGTGTCCTTCTGGGCAGCTCCGTTTGAGTGCCTGGTGGGCAGCGGCATTATTCTCACA
Source organism: Gasterosteus aculeatus (assembly GCF_964276395.1). Lineage (NCBI taxonomy): Eukaryota > Metazoa > Chordata > Actinopteri > Perciformes > Gasterosteidae > Gasterosteus > Gasterosteus aculeatus. The sequence goes on along the minus strand of NC_135689.1, from coordinate 13,282,175 downwards.
GGCATCCCGGCGTACCTGCTGGGCTTCAAGTGGAAGAAACCCCATGTGGTCCAGAAGGTGCTGGGTGAGTGAGACATTTTTGTGTTTTTTTAGTGCCGTCTTCGTCTATTAGATCAGGCAAGCCCGCAGTAGCATTTCTCAAAGTTTATTGTGAAATGCATGTGAGAATCTCTGCCCGAGTGCCGCTCGGGGCAGCGATACATTTGGTTTGTTTATACAGTCGGCAGGAACGACGGGAAGCAAGACGTTGAGTCGATGTTAGATTGAAGGCCCAAACCGCAGTAACCTGGTAAAAGAAAACAGACAGGGCTGATGTTGATGAGTTGTTTCTCCTCAGAAATCTTCACCATGTTCTGTCAGAAGATCTTCATGTCGGTTCCTGAGGAGAAGGAGCAACAAGAGGCGGCTGAATAACGCTTGAACAGCCGGAACAAGATGATGGACTCTGTCAATGTTTGCTTGAACATTTTTGATATGTACATGTACATTTATTCACTTGTGATTTGGCTGAAGCAATTTATTTCATAATGTTCCCTAACCAGGCATGTGACTATGGAACAAGTTAGTTAATAAGGGCAGTTGACATCTCTAAACGAGGGTTTATGTATGACAAATTATGAAGGCATGTCTAGTGAACATTAAGGAGGTCATCATGACCTGGTCCTGAAATGTGTGCTGCCCACAGTGTTGCAAGCTGCATTCAGAAACTCGAGTGGCTTAACATACAAGTTGACTCATTGTTCAGCCGAAGTGTGCACATAATAAAACATGTGATACCTTCAAACAACATAGTCTAAGATTGTTTACAGTTGTATAGATGTGGACGTTGCTGACCTGTGAGTTAAATATGATAGATAAGGCCAAGTATGGAGGAGGCAATGATTAACTAGCACAACACTGATTACATTAAGTTCCTGCTACTCATATTTGTGTTATTTTCCTTTAAAGTTGTAATGTTTTCTTTTATTCAGTAGGTAAAAATGAATCCACAGCATTAGGTGAAACCACGAGCTAAAATGAGTGAGATAAATGAGTGTGTGTAATATTTCCTGAACGTATGTCGCTGTGAAGCAGATCTCTTTCTTGTACCATTCTCACATCAAATAATGTCATGCAGTTCTTAAAATGTGATGGTATTTTTATGAAATGACCGTGGTTACCAGCAGCTGTTTGTAAGGCATTACGTGTCGTTCTGGTTGTACTTTAACCCTCCTATTACTTTTAAGGTCAATTTGACCCCATTCAATGTTTAACGTCTCTAAATAGATAATTAACATCATTTTTTTATTGGCTTTTCCTAATCTAATGGGTAAACATAAAATTAACATGATGATATGTTTTCAATGTCTTGTACACACGTTGTACGCATCCGTGTTCTTTGGGGTCAACTTGAGCCCAGACCGCTTTAGCTGTATAAAATGAAATTGACCCCAATGGTAAAAGATGTTACTTAATTTGAAAGTAACAGAAGGGTTAAAAACTTCATTGTAGTGTTTTTTGTTGATTGTATGATTTATATTTGCTAGCAATTTTTAGTGGTACTGTTCTGTTTTTTGTTTTATTATCACTATAAGACCAGAATGTATGTTGCAAATTTAGCGACATTCGCTTTGTTTTTATATTTTACCTATAAAATCTTACTTTCAAACTGATTATCTGAGGTTTTCAAGAGTTATTGCAAGAACATTGTACATCTACTCAAGATCCCGAGGAAAAAAGAGGGAAATGAAGGAGGATGGAGGTTGTTTGTTGAGAATCCCCTGAAAAAACAGACCATCACGGTTTTGCAGCACTGTCAACTAAAATACATTTTCTGATATTGAAAGACATCCAAGAGAAAAATGAAATATTTTCCGAAAAAAAATGAGCAAAAGCTGTGCAGCAGAATATGCAAAAGTCTGCCGTTCCTAAGGTCGTAAGGTCAATTTAGCTGTGAGGGATTTATGGAAGTTAGACCAAGTTCTCACAACAGAATAGACAATAAGAATTAGACCTAGAGCAGCGGAAAGAAATCAACCTGGAAATTTAGTGTGTTATAGTAAATATTGAAGTACTTGTATTATTTATTCAACAGCCAGGTAAATACAAGCACAACAATCAACAGTAAAATAATGAAATAAATAATTCTGATAACATTTAAACACAGGTTGTTTAAAAACACACATTGTATCATTGATTGACTAAACCCATTTGTATATTTTACATTATGCACAACATGTTGTATCTCTGTGTAGAAAGTGCTACTCTGTGTATGAAGGCCAGTTTGCCTAATAAAAGGGTTCTGGAGTCAAAAACAATAATGGTCTTTTTTATTTAAAAAATGTAGGCTAAATATTGTAACTGTTGTTGTTTGCTGCCCATGGACGGTACATGTAACAATAAACATATTTTTGTTCAAAGTTGGTCTTTTTGTTTTGTTTGTGTTTTGTTAACCACACAAAAGAAGTAATTTCAGTTGCAGCGTCCTACTTGCATCCGACCGCAGCCTCTCCACAGATAACCGCCTCCACCAGAACAAACAATCCCAAAACACAAGATAGCTTCTTTCCAAATGACAATGTTTCACCACTAAGGTCTTCTCAAAAAGGCCGAGCGGCACCATATCAGATATCAAGTGTTCAGGTAGTGATCTGTATGAAATGTTGTGTGTCCTCTCTTGTCTTTGTTGGTGCTGCCGATGCCTCTGATGTCGGGAGAGTTCATATCCTTGGAAAGAGGAAATGAGAGGGTCTAATGGCACTGATGGAACAAGTATCAGAGCTACTCGAGACGATATTAGTGATGGGAGATTGGGCAGGCAAGGAGCCAAGATGGCAAATTGAGTGCGCACTATTTTGAAAGCTTCTGCAAACGCAGACTTTATCAGGTAATTTGGGGAATAGAATCTAGCAAAGTTCAGCAGTTGGGTGAAAGCTCATATTCTAAGTACACCAGAACCTTTGTTATTGAAAGCAAACATGAGGAATGGCAATACAACATTTATGCTGTTTGTTTTAAAGCTTTGAAATAAATTAAATGCTTTCATGTTGTGCTACTACAGATGTAGAATGCATTTTAGTATGAAGTAAGATTGTAATGTATCCACGACAGCTATCCGTGTTGTTGATTAATCAATCATATGTGACACGATCGACTCAACTTCACAGTAAGCATTCATCATTAAAATCAACCTTTATACATCATTTAGTTATTTATATTTAACAGTTTATTAGTAAACCAAACACCACATGTTCCCCGAGCATTGTGAATAAAATAAAATAATAAATATAAAGTCAAAATAAATGTGTATTCAGTCTACATCATACTTGGATTTGCTTGGCTTTGTTATCTCTAAATTAGTATTATTAAAGTGGAAGTCTTGTACAACATTCATTCTTTGCACCACGAGAAGCCATAAAAATGAAAATAAAAGTTAAGATCCTACAGATTAGGAACTTCTTTACCACATTTTGACTTTAGGTTTGACAGCTTTTGATGCACAAGTTATCACCAGTAGGTGGCGATAGAGGCGCATTAACATGAGATGGTAAAACAGTGGAGAGGTCCAGTCCAACACCATCTTGATGTTATGCAGTTGCCAATAAAATCTTGTGAGAAATGTCCCTTTAAAAAACAAAAACATTTAAGGGTACTTTTGCAAGTGTGCAATTCCTTGTTTTCTTTCATTTCACAAATTTACATCTGGAAGCCATCCAGTAAAACTACATCTGTGTGATGATGTTGAGGTTCAGGCCTTTTTTCATGTTCATTCATTCATGTTCATTCTAAGCTATAGCTTAGGCTATTATAAGACAATTGTTGATTTTTAGGTTAGAGGATCTGAAGGTAAATTCTATGAATCAGCTCTAGGGGGCACTGCGTCATCATGGAGAAAGAGAGCTAGCGAGAAAGAAGGACAGAGAGAGAGAGAGAGAGAGAGAGAGAGAAAGAGAGAGAGAGAGAGAGAGAGAGAGAGAGAGAGAGAGAGAGAGAGAGAGAGAGAGAGAGATTCCATTTATATTCTACCTTTAATCCAACTGTGAAATTCATAAGTAAAAGACAGTCCTATTTTTCTTCTCAGGTGGTTCTCTGACAGAATGCGTACTGCTGCATCAACTCAGAGTTTCATCATCACACTTTTACCAGAGAGCACAACCAGCAGGCACACAAATGCTATTTGATATACTATATTGATCATGTCTGGTTTCATGAAAACGAAAAAAAAGAGACATGGTTCAAGCGTAATAAAGGGACACGGTGGAACCTCATCTCTTTACTTAGTGAGCGATGTGGCAGCAGTCACATCACCGTCAAAGATTATTCTCCCAATTAACCTCAGACTCATGAAGGCAAAGGCAAAGGTATACGTACAGGCGGACGCAGCTATCAGGGGCTTCTCATCACATTACAAATGAATGTGTTGAGGCTCAGAAATGTATGAAGAAATGTACAAAGAAGTAAAATAAGCAGAGACATAAACATATTTTTCTCCACTTTAAACATTTTATTACAGACAAAAGAAAACAAAAGAAGTATTTGTGACACAAAAAGAATCTAATGCTGGTACACCGGTATTGCACCAACAACAATTTCTGAAAAAATATTTTTTATTCTAATAATAATATTGTTTGATCAATAATAATAATAATAACATTAATAATGCACCCTGATGAAAATAAGCCAAAATGGTACTTCATATCATCATAAATAGATGTATTGCAACCAAATTAAATAGAATGACCATATCATAAAACATATGATATTGGAAAAAAAAAATGGGTTCTCCCATAACCGGCTTTTCAAATTAAAGAAGTACATTTGGCAGGTTTATAAACAAACTTGAAATATCTACCCCTCCGTGACTCTTCCTCCAAAATGCAAAAAAAAATCCTGCTACAGTGAAAAAACAAAATATCTTTAGAATTCTTTTTCTTCACAAAAAATGATAAAGATGAGTTCAACACAATTCTAAAACACCTAATAAAACTAGTCAAAAACTTTAAAACCCACTGTTATGTTTTTTTTTTTCTTTAGTAACATTTCACATTTAGCAACTTTTTTTTTTTAATTCACCTGTACAAGTGGTGTCAGGACTAAGGAAAGGTGAGCGGGTTTACAGGTGGGGGGGAGGGGCGGTCCTTATTGACCAAAAGGAGGAGGAGCTAAATGAGAGGTGTCAACCTTTGACCTCTACAGTTCTGTCACGTCCTGAGGCCATGTGAAGAGAGAGACGCTTTCTATCAGAGGTCTGACAGTTAACGGGAAACGGAGCGTTTTAGCGTCTTCGCAGTTCTCTGTCGTGCGGAGACAAACGAGACCAGTGAACACGGATTCAACGCAACTTCTAGCGCGTGTGTGTGTGTGTTCACTCGCTGAATCCTCCTGCACAAAAATCACATGGCCAAACCGAAATAATGTTTCTTTAAAAAAAGAAAGTAAGGGACTGCAGCTAAATACACACATAACAGGGAATCCATTGTGGTGATATTTACATCACTCTGTGAGACAGAAAAGGAAAAGAGGGAGTCCTTTAACTTGGGGCAAGGATGATTTACAAACGTCTCAAGTGTCCGTGACTTCTTTAAAATTTCACTTTGCTTTTACTCTGCTGTGTTTCGGTATGTCCTGAAGTGTATCCACCCCAGCTGAGGTGACGATATTCTATTTTCCTGCTTCAGCTTTTCCGCCCAAAACCCCTTAATTTAACGTATGCTTAGAGCATTTCTGCCCCCTGATGAGGGCAATCCATCGCAAACACAGAGTAATGGCGTGAACGGAAGAGAGAGCATCGCTAAGAAAATTCAAAAAAGAATGAGAAGACTTCTTTTTTTTTTTTTTGGTCTTCATTTCCAGTATGTTGGCACGAGCTTAAAGCTCACTGCCCCCACGGAAAAGTGAAAAAGCCCACTGATGAGGGGAAACGTAAGGGAAGTGCCTCAGGCTTCAGGCCGATCTAAGTGCTTGGCAAATAGCTGAAGTTACCGTAGAAGTCTTTGGGATTTTTCGGAATCCGCCACAAAAAAAAAAAATGAAGGAAATAAACGGTGTAGAAACAGATACATCGATGACGTTGTTGTTATGGTGGAGAGCTCCCTGGAGTCTGATATTTGGAGGTCTTTCAACTTCAAGTGAGGTAGAGAGGCTTGTCCCGAGCTCCCATGCCACTGCTGAGGAAGAATAGTCGGTGTTACACTAATGTGTGTCTGGATGCATGTGAGGGGGACAATTGACAACATGTACTTCTGTCACCAGAAGTATCTGTCATCTGTTTCACCAGGAAATCCAAGCAAGACGACAAATATATTCAAAGTAAGACCCGTCCAAGAAATCAGCTCTAAAACATAAAAACTGCTGACAAACACCAATCTGTATGAACAAAAAGTCAGAATACGCAGATAACTTGAAATGCTTAACTGCCACAGTGTAAATAATTCCGTACTCTCCAAAACTCCAAAACTGTCTCCTGGAATAGCAACACCAAGTTACACGTCTGAGACAGCGCAACATTTGTCTTGCACCTGCTTGAATAGCTTGATTCAATAAGGCAATGTGCGCTGAGCAAAACACAGGGAAACCTAATTGGGTGTCACACTTATTCCAAGCTTGGTAATAGCGTTGTTCTGCTGCTGCTACCCATTTCAATTTCAAGGAGATGCTCTGCTTGAGCAGAGGAGTCACAGTTTACAGATTAATACTGTCTGAGATTGAAAGTGAAGTGGTTTAGAGGAACTCATTTGGAAAATGAGCAACCGTCAGACAAATACTTAATATTCTCAATAATCAAATAATCCTGGATTGGATCTGCAGAGGCCAGGATTTTATTATTCTGGACCATCGTTTGTGACTAACCATTATGTCCTGCACACAGCACTCTGCCATAAACGCAATGTGTGACGAGCTCACCCGCAGTGGTTAGGTCCACAGTCCCTGTTGCAGTACTCGCTGTCCCAGTCGGGGGTCTGGTCATGCGCTGGGTTGGGGGCCCCTGGAGACTGTGAGCCTCCGACACTGTTCTGGTAATCAGCCTGAATATGGGAGAATCCCTGAGGACAGGAGAGGAAGGAGGGGAAGGAGAGGACAGTGGTTATATCGCTCTAGCTTTGGGACGGCCAGCCAGGAGTTGGAGTTTGTGGAGGCAAGATGCTCCATGAGGCCAAATGCTGACAGTGGTCTTGAGCACCTCCTGTCTGTCGGTTAAAAAGGCTCTTAAAAATCACAATTCTTACAACATGAAAAGCCCTCTGCCGAACTGGAGACATTTTAAAATAAAAAGGAAAGGAGAAAATAGTTTGTTCACCACTAAATTAGACATATCATACACATATTTGGGGGTTTTGTTATTCATATATGTGCCAAATTGGAATTGAGGCATGAGATCATGAGAACATCGTTACAGGCACAAAACTCAATGTTGGCCTCACCTGTTGGCTGAGAGGGGGGGAATGCAGAGGCGGCTGTAGCCCCATTTGGTGTGAGTGTGAGATGATTGGCTGCGACTGCTGCATGCGGATTGGCTGGTTGAGCAGGGAGCTCTGATGCAGGGAGAGTTGGGCGTGGGGGTGCAGGGGCGGGCTGATCTGGAAGGGAGATGGGGGAGAGGCACTCATGCTGGGCGGCAGCATCTGGGACTGGCTGAGGGTCTGGGCCAGGGTGTGGCGGGGCGGCCCTGCGTAGCTCTGGAGGTCTGACAGGGGGAAGGAGCCCGGCGGGCCCAGGTAGGGTGAGGAGGGCTGGGGGGGCACGCTGTACAGGGGCTGCTTTGGGGGCAACATGTGGGAGGACTGGCTGTTCTGCTGGGCACTTTTTGGTTCAGGGTCATTGTATGTCTGTGGATGAATAAGACAGATAAGTTAACGATGTGACTCACTTTCAATAACGGCATGCAGATCATATCTTCACCCATCACCTCTTTCTTAACAGCAGCATCCATTACTCTTAAAACAAAACTGCAGGCCTGACCTATATGTTAGAGGGAAATTCCTGTACTTGTCAACCTGAATCGTATTATACTGTAAGTATGTGGCAGGCAAGCTGAAAAGGAAGTGGTGGGTTGTTTCCTAAAACAGCTGCAGGGATTTCCAAGCGACGACTTACTGTCGCTATTTTTTTATTTGACTGTTTTTTTAAAGGAATACACATATTAGCACACTTAGGCTCACAGCTAGATAACAAGATTGAGGTAGCCAGGCAATCAGTTTCCTCTTGTTTGTCTGTTCTACTTCAGCTTCATGAGAAACAGACATCAAAGGGGTTATCTTACTCTGGACCAGAATTCTCAGCTATTCCTCTGATGTACACTTGGGTAATGAGTGAAACGTTATCAGGTTGAATAGACCTATTGGAGAATATATGTAAATTACACCCAGGGTGAGAATTGCAAGAGTATCCCTTTAAACATTTCCCCACACGTCTTCCTCAGTCAATTCTCTAAAATGGTCTGCTACTCCACGCAGGAAAGAAGCTGACAGAATGAACGCGTGTACCTTCCTTGCCTGCTGCAACTTCTTTAACAGGACAGTCGACACTATAGAGCTCTAAACAGCAAATCCTCTTCAGCATGTTGACGCTCACTGCGGAATGAGGCTGTAGATATTTGATCTTTAGTCCGACCGCAGCTTTCACTCGACACACGCATGCAGACGAGCTGACAGATGGGGGCAGTCAAACTTGACCGTTCTCATTTTGGGCGGAATATGAGCAGGTGCAGCACCCAGAGACGGCCCCCACCTCCACCTCCGCCCCGCCCCACCCTCTCCGGGCCCCTATGATAAGCTGTCAGATTGCTCATCTCCAGCCATCAGTGTTGATTAGAAGCTAATGGAGCCCATTTGTATGAATGTAGCTGGGAACAAGGTAATGATCAATAGACACCTCGACAGATAGATGGGAAAAGGAGACACTCTATATAAAGATATATACGATATCTATACATATCTATAGATGTATATATGCAGCAGCCCGGGCACAGAAATTAGGCTGTTTGCCTGCAGAACAAATGGAATGACAAAAGAAATCTTCTTCACAATACATCGTGTGTTGTTAATATAAGACGGCACTAAACAAAGCCCTCCCCCGTGCCTTTCTTTATTCCTAGTGCTACCATGCTGATGCATAGAAGTCATCATCATTCATTTGGCAGAAAGGTTGTCATAGATTTGAATTAGCAGGAAGCTGTGAGAGGTGGAAAAGCAGGAGAGCAGCATATGATTTCTAGCGATGATTTGGGTGCACTTCCTGTTCACGATGAGATGGTGGAAATCGATGACATAACGCACGACACAGCGGCCTGCTGGGGTAATATATATTACGGGTTTATAATTTATAACATATATACAACATATAAAACGTAAACCTGATACCTTGCATAGAACATGAGGGAGCAATCATTTTCACTCCTCCCTCCCTCGTAGATGTTTTGGCCTTATGTTTGCGCTGACCCCTCCCCCAACTACATCACCATACCAACTACAACCCCCAACCCCCGACAACTGCACCCTATGGAAATCAGGTATTGTTCCAAATACCGACTGCTCTTTTGCATCAGATATCCCCACCCTGCCCACCACCACCTCATCCAAAGGAAGCCCCACCCCTCCCATTTGTACGGATTTTCCATCCAATCCATCATCAGTCTTAGCCAGGGCCTGTGTGTCATAATCGTTACCTTGGAAACCAGACTGGCTCGGTACGCGGCCAAGGCTTTCAGGTACTCTTTCTTAGCCGCTTCGGTTTTCCTCTTGTACCCCTGTGAAGAGAGAAAAAAAAAGAGAAGTGAAAATGAGGTGCTTCGGAAGGAGAGGTCGACATCGTCGTAAATGTTTGGACACACGGGTCTGTTTCTAAATACACATACTCAGATACACACAAATACTTTTTATCCAACAATTTCTTAAACACATCATTCACGCACACACACACACACACACACACACACACACACACACACAAATACACACACATACAAAATCCTGCACACCCTTAATGTTTCTTTCCATCAGAACCAATGGTACAGAACACCTCTATTTCCTCATCACAGCACTAAAACTCACTCATCTCAATGTGTCTCCATCGTCTGCAGCAACACATCATTTCCATTCCAATCCACCTAGAGAAATGAACTGGAACTTCTCTCTCTCTCTCTCTTCTTTTAGCTCCACAATAACACTCTTATCAGCATACCGACTGATATTAGATATTCACCAGAATGGTGGCACATTAGGATGCGATCCCTGCCTGTATGCGAGTTCTGTTTGAAACTGTCTTTCATATTGTAATGTTTGATATACAGACGTCTGTTGCCACGCAAACAAGTGCTGCTGTAGTGTTTGGATGCTCTTAGTGTGTTTCCATTAACAATGTGGGCTTATATGGATGTGTTTTTGCATGCAGATATTCTTTTTGCAGGCATTGTCTGTACGGGATGTAGAGAGTCTGAAATGGGGCTATTAGTTATAAGAGCTATAGGTATAATTATGTCTATTACGCAAAACAAAAAGGAGAGCGAAGTATGTTTGTCCGTCAGACATCAAAATGTCCATGCACTGTACTCTTTGTGGAGGGCTCAACATGATCTTATTTTATACGTGCTGATGCAAGCACTGGTTCAGGTACCAAAATATATATTTTTTATCGATGCCTTACCCATTATTCAAAGGGAGCAAAGCTTTTAAAATGTTAAATTTTGTCTTAACACAACACTAAAATTGGGATTAAATCAGTAAGCATCTGATCAAAGAAATAATTGCCAATTTGATGATGCCAGCTATTGTTTCTTTATACATTAATTCGGTCTGTCCTATTTTTGTGTGCTGCATGTTCAGCCTGATGCTCCAGAAGGAACCGTTTCGAAAATATCACATACGGGACTACCGCCTTCCCACAACATCCTTTCTGAAAAGTAAACCTTACTTGTCCCAAGAAAACTGATAATTGCTCAAATAAGCTAAAAAATGTAGTTTATCTTTCAGTTGAATACCCATAACACAAAGCGCCATGACCCCCGATGACTCTGTCATCATTAGCATATTACTTTTGCGCTGGAGTTGACGCTAAGTAGCTACAAAGACAATAGACCACTCTTACTGGACAGCCGAGATGCCCTTGAGCTAAATCCAAGGACGAGGGGATAGTGAAGGAGGGGGGTGGGTCACTTGTTTTGTATTCTAGGCAGGATCAAAATAGCAGGCAAGAGATATAAATAAGGAGGGTGGAAATGAGAAGTTCACACATCTCTGCTTGTCAGAGGACCAAGGGAGATGCATGGTGTTGAGGCATCCGCTATTAAAGCTGGAGGTTCACAGGAACTCCTGAGATCTGCCCAACTGTGTTTCCATTTTTCCCATATTGACCTGATTTTTTGCCTGCAAAATGCCCAACCTCTGGTAGTCTCGGACTGTTTTACAGCTGCCGTTGCACAGAATGCTCCCCCACCCGTCCCCTCCTCCCCTTTGTTAGAATTAAATTCAGAAAGAAAAATCATTTTCATGAGAGTCAGGGGACTGGGGATAAACGGATGGATTATCTTTAGAAAGAGAAGAACTAGCTCATTAAGGTGAGCTGTATCTCACAGCAATGTTCTGGTCCATAGCGAATATGGGCAGGGAAAGGATGCAGCACACCTGCCATCTACTGGTTAGATGAAAATACCTGCATAGTATTGTATATGTGTGAGTGTCAGTGTATTTGCATTCATGTGCAATTATTCCTTTGTGTGTATAACATGTTCAGTGTAAAAATAGACACTGTATGAGGAAAAAATAGGTCAAATGTGGAAATGATGGTTGTTCCTTCCACTTAATTTTTCTGATTTACAACACGTATCTTAATGGGGTGTTTTTTTTCATCACATCTGTTACAAATTGCCGTGTTTCTTCATCCCTTTTATAGTTTCATTCAACGTCTGTTTCGTACCTGCTTCTGTTCCTCTCCTAGGCTGTCCCACATGGACGCAACTATCTTGGAGACGTCACCGAAGGTGGCATTGGGATTTTGCCCCTTGATGGCTGCCTGGGTGTCTCTGAAGAAGAGAGCATAGGCAGACACAGGCTTCTGTGGCTCGTTGGGGTCCTTCTTCTTCTTCTTCTTCTGAGGCTTGGGTTTGGGCTTCATCATTTCTGCTGAGGCCCGCTTCTCACTGCTTATCTGGAGGCGGAAGGAGCGATGGGAAGAGGGGGAGACCAGAGGAAAAGAGACATTGCTGGTCATAAATCAGTTGATGAGAATAACTCTTTTTCTGGAGCTTTCATTGAATTTATAGGCACGATGCAGTGACTGGATAAGATACTGTTGATTCCCACAATGTTTAACGTATGAAACCCATCAGAATTAAGTAATGACGCCGAGCATGAATGAAAAGAGCCAACTAGAACATTCAATTAGCGCTGAAAAAGGAGGGTTAAAGCAGTTCTACGAAGAGCAGCTGCAGCTTGTTCTGAAAGGAGAAAACAGATCAATTTACGGACACGGGCGAATGAAGACTAACAGGACGTCCGTGAGACAGGTTGTCCTCTGAGGGGGGCAGGGAGGTGCGGTTCAGGAGTCCTGAGCTCATTTTATGTTGCTATCACTTTATTAGCTAACTTGGTGGATTCACACGTGTATTTTCAGGTTTGCTCTTATTCTTTTTTTTTTTTCCCCTTTCATGTAGTTCACAAACAATTCGACACTCTAAGGAAACCATAACAAAATAAAGATTAAATCTGTATTTATTATACGAAGTACCCAGTTGGGTTGTCAACAATAACACACTGCAATCTCACTATATTTTCACCAGGCAAAAACGGCTCACATCTGTGTGATGTACTCGATCAAATACACATGAATACATTTTCATTTTCTGCGCAGGGCTTTGACGAGGAGTCAAATCCAGGTCACCTGATCCTGGTTGTGATTCTATATGGAAATTTCCTTCTTTGCTGAGGAGAGAACACATCAAGCACGGGAGAGGAGGGAGAGGAGGGAGAGGAAGGGAGGGGAAGGGAGCGCGGAGTGAGCGAGAGGAAGATAAGGAGAAAGAGAGAGAAGAGAGGTGCAGCTGAGGGAGGATGGCGAGAAAAAGGTGACGGCTTGATGTTGCCATTAGTATCACTGGAACATCAGCAAAATATCTTGGTTGCTATAAAGGCAGGAAATAACAATCCAATTTCCACCCGTATAATAGAAGATATAATGAAAGACTGAATATATAATGATGTACACTGGTATTATGCGAAATGAAGTATGTTTATGTGCACTATTTATATGTCGGGGGTATTGAGAGTTATTCAAATATTAGCTTTGACTGTGAGCGTGAACTGCCCATATCCAAGCAGAGTTCCTATTTCATCAAGTTGCATTTTAGAAAAACAGCTTTCAAAATTCTCTTTCATAATCCGCTGATCCTGGGTTTCAGTGTTAAAACTCAGCAGGGAGCATGAAAAAGATTTGTCCCCGCGCACGTATCAAACAGCAACTTGAGGACATTTAAAGGCGTTCGCATCCATCTAATGCATACTTATCACGGGATTAAGCAACAGCCATGTTTTTTCTTTTGACTGTCAATTGGAAAACAGGAAATGACTGCCTTTGAAAATTACATTGTTTCAGCGAAGCATTTGCAGCCAAACAACACACTGCATTCTGCACAGCATGAAATTAACTGATCAAAATTCAAGGTCCGGGGGCACATTTGGCAGCTAAAGAAAAACTTCAAAATGGCTTTTGTGATGTGCGGAAATGAATGGATGTTCTCATTTCGGGTGATGCAAAAGTATTGCTTGTCTATTTCACAGCTTACAGGTATTGTTCATTTTTTTGTGACTACGCCTGGTTTCATTAAAAAATAATCATCCCTCACTTTTAGGCAATGAGGCAGAAGACATGCATTTGAAACGACATCTGTTCCACTCAAGCCTTTGAAGTAGAAAATAGAATAAACTGAAGGTAGAGCTAATGGAATGACAAAAAAAAATAAGAAGAAAAAAAAGAAGGCTAAATAATCTTCAGGAAAATTCATATGTATTCATACAGAGGAAGAAGCAATAGCACACAACAGCTTGCAGCTACACACAATCAACAAGGGGAGCAAGGGGCATATTATTTTATTCATTTATTTTCCTCTCTCATTGTTCATGTTTGTGGAGTTATAGGAGGCCAGAAGAAATATGAATTACCCCAAAAGACTGAAAACAAAACAGATGGCTTAACATTGATGTATATATATATACACAATGAATACATATGCATATATATATTTATACTGTATATATTATTATTATTTTTATATATTATAATATTATAATTTACTGTGTATCTAGGAATGTCATTAAATATCCATTATATTTTGGAACCATTGGTTATTTTAGTTATGCTGGCTTGGAAAATTATTGCTAATGGATAAACAACATATCTGCTATAACAAGATTATTTTCATCGGTTTTCAAATGCCTGAGCAGAGAGCAGTAATGAATATGACAGCTGGGATTCACATCCCTTATTCACAACGCACCATATTGCGGCTGCACTGCATTCTGATCTATTTTCTGATTGTGTCAGAGGAGAGATTGGTTATCTGGTCCTTTTCCACGTTGGATTTCTTTCTCTCTGTGTGACTGCTGATGCCAAATCATGAGTCTGTAAAGTTTGATTTTGATCCTCTGACACTACATCCTGGGGTCTAAAATCTGTATTCTGGACCTCTGGACATTTATCTCCTGTCTTGTGTTCCCGTAGTTGTGCTGAAGATTCCATAAAGTGACATGATGTCAAATTTCATTTCAGTACATAAAGCGCACAACTTGCAGGGGTCTGTTTTAGGTCATTGTCTTCTTTTGCTTCTCTAGCTTTTCTTTAGCTGGTTAATGTTCTTTTCAGATTTAAAAAATGCCATTTACTTTCTTTGTGAATTACAGAACTTCCGAAAATGTACAAAACATTTTTCCCTTTTGACAAACAAATCCAGACTATAACAAAATCAAAACATGAGAACTCTGCTAACTTTGATGTAGAAACCTGTTTTTTTATCAATGATGTTTACACAATATTGTGAATTTGAGCTTAATAGTTGATGCCAGCAGTTGGCACATGGCGGTACACAAAATATATTGCAAATTGTGGTCTGTGCAGAGAAGGATTTGAGGTGCAATGACATTAAAGTATATGAAGTATAAATTCCTCTTCATTTAGGACACCTGTGTTGCTATGTAAGACCACCATGTCCTGTACAGAGCAGTGCGGTCTAAATATATTTTGTACACAGGTAATTTATAAGAGGAAGACTGATATCCAGAGTCAGCCGGAGCTTGCTCATCCCATCAGCGTTTCTGTTGTCTGAAGGCTGGTGGATGTGGGGAGACAGATAGGGAGGAGGGGGGTCGCAGTAATTCTGAATGGACAGCACTGCTCTGGCAAGACAAGATTAGAATTGACAGCCTAATAACTGCGTCACAATCAAAACAGCAAGGAGAGAGAGAGATGGAGAGAGAGAGATGGAGAGAGAGAGGGGGAAGGAGAATGAGAAAGTGGGAGAGGAGTGGGAGATGCAAAGGAAAAAAAGAGGGTTGATGTTGAGAGCAGATGAAAAGAAGCGGGGACGTGGAGTGATGTAGAGAGAAGAGGGTCGATAACAAAAAGACGCAGTGACTGACAGCATTTAAAACACATTAAATCAGACAATAAAACCAGGTAATAGTACGGGAGAATATAAAAGTGTTTGTCCAATCACAGGCCGCTGACTATATGCATCATCATCATCATCATCATCATCATCATACACACTGGGCAGCAAAGTGGAGAGTGCTGCATGGCGCATTGATTTCAAAAGGCCATAAAAACAGGAACTACTAAAGGTGATGCACGGATGCACTTTCTCTTTTCCTGTGATGGTCGTTACAACAAAGCACGAGCAGAGTAAGACATATCTGAATGACATCCATTTCCAGAGTACATAACCCTTTGGTGGATTTCAAGCCAAACAACGGTAATATGGGAGTATGCCCAATAAGCCCCGGCTTTCGGTGCGTTGAGTCAGTGTGAACGCATCAACAGAGAAAACACAATGAACCCATTTTTACATGCAAGTCTTTGCAGGGAAATGTCGTGTGAAGACTAAAACAATGTACCCGAACTACTCAGCCTCTTGACTGTGGCACAGAAGAAGCCCGTTAAAACGGCAGAAGAACATCCGTCAAAGACAATGTTCCATCGACGGCCGACTAAAAAGCAAGTAAAGTAGTTTAAACTTGGGAGTCTTTCCCGGTAATCAGAGCGCATGTTGCACTGTTTGTCTCAGTATTTAGCTGCCTAAATGTTAAACCCTTTAAACTACGCTTTTTAAGAGCCATGAAAGAGGCTCATGACATGCGGTATGTTATGAATTAAAATGATCACTTCGCTACAGCTAAAGGTATTAATGTTAAAATGCAGAGCATCAATATAAAGGCAAACAGCCATTTGCTATGTGAGCATTTAGGGGGGGTTTGTGTACCTGAGCACAGCGTGAAGTTATTCCATCTCGGTGTGGCTTCGTTTAGTGGGCCATTGCATGAGCGAGCCAGGGACTGATTTCAGACACAAAGCTTTTTCTAGTGACCACTGTGGTCACAGGCCGCAATTACAGATTTAAGGCGGCTTTCTTTTGGCAACGTCAATATGGTCACTTCAGATCACGAGGAACTCGCTGCATGAACACAGTTTTCGGGTATTGAAATGAACAAGCAGGGCTTTTATCAGTCATCCTTAAACATGGAAATACCAGATTTGACCAGCGTTTTTGTCCCTATGATGAATCTTATCCCAATATTGACACTACTTTAATTCAGTGTGGTTTGTACAAAATTGTATGCGTGGCGCGTTGTAATAAATCTCAGTACAAGCGCGGACCTCTGCGCAGAAACATACTGAAGAGAAGCACAGCTTAGTGCAGCTGTTACACACTCTAAGCCTTTGTGGGTTTATAAATAGATAAATGGCTGCGGTTCGAGAAGCAGCAGTGAGAATAATGAAGTTTTAAGATGTCACGTATAATTTTCACCACCAGCCTTAGAGAATAAGTGGGTTCCTGAAGGTTGTGTAGTGCAACAAAATAAAAATTCAAAGCACAAAGTTACAGTGGCACACTCCTTTTGTACAAAGTCAGCAGGTTTTAAATTTGAAAAGTTTGTCAACTGAATCTTGTCTCCAGTAGCTCGTATCGTGTGATAAATGATGAATACAAGTTCAAAGCTTCTCCTACATCATGTATTTGATATGAATTACAACATCAAGTTTGACTGGAGAGAGAAGATGATAAATGTTAGAGTCTTTTTTAGGTTTTTCTAATTAGGGTAGAGGAACATGTGGGCTCACATTTTTGTTTTTATTGCCTGCATTTTTTTAAATGTATACATCGCTTTCACCTCACATTTCAAAGTGCCCCTGTGTGCAATGCTGTGAGGAATGTGGCCTAACAACATGTTGGCAGGCAGGATGAGAATGTAAACAAGTCAGTTTGAGATCTAAATGATTCTACTTCTCTAAACTGAGACTGCCTGTAAACGTTACGGTCGGAAGAATTGTTTGAATATTATACGCTGTTTGACAGTAAACTTGATGTTTCTATAATTTGTTCCTATCTTAGGCTCCCTGTCAATTATTTTACAGTCGCTGTGTTAGTTTTCTCTTTGTGCATTCCAAATCATCTAGTTCACCATGATGCATGATAGATTATAATACGTCTTAAAATACACACTCATCTGGAAGCGATTACAGCTCCCTGTCAGCCTGCCCGTCTGTAACCAATGAGCAGGATTGCATGTCAAAGCCGCCGCACAGATCTCTGAGTAGAACCAGGCATTTGTCCAGAGAGCAGCACTCATCAAATAAAAACACAGCCCGGCCCAAACCATAATGAACCGGAAGTGCAGATTCACGATCGCGATCTGAAAGACATCAAAGGGCGTCAGAGGGCGTTGTGTAGACCTGATCTATAAAGAGCCTTTTGTGGATTTTGTCTCCACTTCGGGTACGGCGCTATTGCAAATGTAGGTCTTTGGGGTGTCGAGTATTTCATTCGTGTTTTCAAACATGCGGGACGGCACTTGTGAGCGGGGCGAATGTGGATTTTGATTCCAACCAATATTCCAACACAGCAGATACATTAATTTAAACTCAAGCCCAAAGCCGCTGCTGAACTAAGCTGCATGATTTATCCCATTCTGGAAAATGACTGACAGCTCTGAGGAGCTCCTCCCTACGAGCTCTGGACCTACTTGATAAACCTAAAGTTGAGGCCCTTATATTTAGTAATGTGGTGAAAACCGTGGCGAGTGAGAGCTAATTAGATTAACGGTAGTTTAACGAGCTGTTGGGACCCCCCCCCGCAGATTGGATTTTGATAAATAGTGGCAAAAGCATCTGCTACGAACTCTACTGGCTCTGCTGGCGTCCTAATTGGCCCCAGTGGGTTGCTGTAGCTCAGCACTGCACTACACACTGCAAATTAGTCGGGAAAAAGAGCAAACGGATTGTCCTCAGTCCTCAGTCCAGGTCAAATGCTTTTATTGTTTAGCTGTATTAACATAACTGGAACACTAATACAATTTGTAAGACTTTTTATCACCACACAACATCCACAAAATGGAACCACAGCAGGAGGAGAGAATATTTCAAAGTCCAAATAAAACAGATTTGGACATATTCATCTTCTTTTTCTGTTCTTTGTTTTCGAGATGAAATGTTCCCATGATGTCTTTGTAGAGGCAACAGCACAGAAAAAAAAACAATTAATCAAACATGAATGAGCGACCATAGCGGGGTTATTTCCATAGCAACAGCCCAAGGGGACAACTTGAACCCTTTAATGTGAGCTGGTGATGTCTCTTTGTAAACATCCGCACAGCGGGGGAGAAAGCCAATGAGAGAGCCTGGCAACAGAGGCATCACAGGGCAGCAACCTCTTGGTAACAATCGAAGTTTCCACTATGTAGCGTTGAAAGGAAATAAAAGTGCTCTGAAATATTGTATTCAGGAGCATTTGGAGTTGATAAGATTCTTTGTAGTACTGCTATTAAGTGTCCAAAAACATTGAGGTATTTAACAGTGAAGCCTGCAGCAAAAACAATATGCAAACTAGGAAGGAAAGAGGGATATTAAAAAAAGCTCATTTTTGTAGACAATATTTTTGAATGCTTGAAGAAGCGACATCAAATGCATTTATAACAACCTTATTCCTCTTACATCAGGCAACAAATGTCAGTCGTAATCTCTCTCGTACTTATGTCTTATGCAACCTGCAACCAGTAGGCGCGTTCAGCCTCCAGCTGTGACCAGCGGAGAGCAGTATGCAGGTGCACAAACAGTACAAACGGGATATTAACAAGTTTGCCTGACGTTGGCCATGAAACTAGAATAACTGGCATTTCACAGGTTTGAAATAGTGGAGAAATGCCTTCAAAGCGTTACGTTTTTATGTCTCTAGATTGAAGATCAAATCTCCTAAATCTCCTATATAGTCACAAGAGTAATAATGCATGAGCTGAGGAGACAGTCAGAAAGCTCACAAATTAACATCCCTGCAGTCTAAAAATGCAATATTGAGTAAGTGTACAGTAGTATAGTAACAGTTCAGCACCCCAGAATAGTCTCACCCTGTAAAAGGGACGAGCTACAGCTCGAATCTACAATCCCCTTAAACAACTTTCTGTTCTCAGTAACTTTTGTTTCAGAAATGAAACCAGTCTTTAAAAGAGGATGTGAAAAAAGTGAATTTTTTGCTCCCTCAGTGCTGAAAGAACTAATCAATGATTGGGCGTAAAGTGGAGCCTGGCAGCACCGACGCTGGCAGGAGCAGGTATTTATGAAAAACGTCCTGCACACACACTTTTGTCCCAAACCTCAGCAGCTCCTCGGGCGAGAGTAATGGCTTCTTTGCACTGGGCCGTGCCATGCTATTGTAGAATCACAGAGCGGTTAATTGAAACAAATGACTCTAATAATGGGACATTATCCCCACAGGCTGGCTTTGTGGCGGGGCTAATTAGCGTTTGCGGCGGCGGCGTGGAGGACGGGTCGCCATGCGGATCTCTCAAAGGAAACAGCGGAGGCCCCCTTTTAAGTGGGCAGTGCAGGGTCCTCCTGCTCGCAGCGCTCACGGATGACGCGTGGTAAATGTGAACACGTCTAGAGTGCCGCTTTGTTAAGCGCTGCGTGCTGAAGCTTCCTGACTGAGGAGCTCAGAAGGTTTGAGGACACAGTCCATTGACCTTTGACAAAGTGATATCCAGGCCGCAACTTAAGATGACTTTCTTTAACTGTGGACTGTGTTGTTTTTTTTATCCATCAATTGCTAAATTTATCTCCAAAATGGCAACAGCACTTCACAGTGACGTTACAGTTTTAAATAGCTTTTTTTTCGCTTCTCACAGAAAACTATGATGTTTAATAACTTAATGAACTACTCCAACTAACATTAAAAAAGGTGCTTTACACATTTTCAAAATTTTTTAAATAGTTGTTGACTATATGAGTAATTGATTAATCAATTATTAGTCATTATTAATGCCAACTTTTCACCTCATTGTCCTCTCGCACATCACATCACATTCTCCTTTGGAGCAGCAATGGCCCGTAACTAATATGACAACATGAAAGATCGTTTTGCAGACGTATTTTCATCATGACTGAAATCTGTTTTATGCCGTTCCTAATTGTTTACCCTTGTACAAGATGATCCCAGAAAGTCAGCTGTAACGCAATGTTCAAATCTCTGTGACCGAGCTGTTTTAATTATTCATTAGTGGTAACAGTCGCCTAAGGTTATTTGAATTAGCGGCATGAATATTCATGAGCAGCAATGAATGTGCATTTGTATTTAATGCTCAATCTGTTAATACTCCTCTTCATTACTCCACTCTGAAGCCTGCATAATAAGCTGCACAAAACCAAGCTTTACTTTTTTAAAGCACAATTCCGAAAGCCTATTCGTTTCGGTCCAAACGAAACGGGAGCGCCCTACCAATTATCTTGCTGTCATTTCTTTTGACGGATACAAGACACATTGTTCACCCCTGTTATTGTGGAGTGTGCCACTGAAGGGCATCTGTCTTTTTGTGAAATGAAAAGCCAGAAACAGAAAACATTTCTACTGTTACAACGAGGTGATTTATCAGGGAACGTCAGCGAGACGTCATTTCTCTCTCAGTGGAAGGCAGTGGAGCAGGCGGGTCGTATGAGATATGTCTAAAACCTACATTGCACCAAAAGATTGCGGTTTCAATTTAATAAAAAAAAAAAAAAATCAAACAAACAAGAAATCCAGCTGCACTGTGCATGAGAAGTCCAGTCAAACAGCCCCCCCCTTTCATTTATTCTAAATGAAGTATATTCATTATATAGTATATTATCCTTACATGATGGGATCGTAGTCCACTGGATTACCTATGAATGTTTTCAATGCATTTTTAGTTTTTATATGTTATATCAATATATTTGTCTGGGTATCACGAGCCTACACTCAACATTGGATCTTTTTATTGCCCAGATTAGTCTCCTATCTAACTATCCATGCACTGCTAAACACAGTCGTCAATATAGGTTTTATGTTGCTGCATTAAAATGGTTATGGCCTTTTTTCCCTCTCTCCATGTCCTAAGTGTTAAGTCCTGCAAAATACATTTCCTGTCACAGTTTAAATGAAGTCATATGACCTCGTAGCAACCAGTGACTCTGACAAAGAACAATTCTGTAGTGCTAAATATCAAGGCCACAACCACTCTTTTAGTGGTTTGATTCAGTTTTGAATCTAATATAGTTGCAAAAGTCATTTCCAGCAGCAGTAGAATTCAGAAAACAATCGGAATGTATAACACCAGCTGAGCAGAAAAAAGAATTTAGCAACTAGCCAAAGATCCAAAAGGCTGAGTTGAAATTAAACTTGATCTAAAAGAAGATACACCGCATATTT
The DNA here is from genome assembly GCF_964276395.1 of Gasterosteus aculeatus. Lineage (NCBI taxonomy): Eukaryota > Metazoa > Chordata > Actinopteri > Perciformes > Gasterosteidae > Gasterosteus > Gasterosteus aculeatus. The sequence continues at coordinate 13,260,280 of NC_135689.1, read as the reverse complement.
CCATCGGGTGGCCACGAGTCTAAAGGTATTGTCATGTCGCTCCTATAACATCGTTACAAATCAATCACTTGTCACAGGAGTGTGTCTTTTATTTTGCTGTGAAGTTAAACAACAAAAACTCAAACAATCAACTTTAAAAAAGCTTTAAAAATGCTTCATCTTCATCTGACAGTTTTTCCATGCCACCAAAACTAGTCTGTCACACCTTCACAACGTTGACCGCCTAAAAATATTAAAATACAGATAAATATGTTTACCCATCTGACCGACCGTGTGAGGTAAACTTGTAAAAACTGGTAGCAGCATTTTTGACAGCAGGGGCTTTTCATCCTCCGTTTCCAGCCTCATTACACTGGTAATGAGGCTGCGGCTGCTGCTCTGTTTCAATATTTAAACGTGCTGGTGCCCCTCAAGGCTCCGTGTTGGGGCTGTTCTGCAAACTCCTCCGCGACCCCCTCATTACCGTCTGCTGGTGAGTGTCCCTCCTCCTTTTATTTTTTTCTACACGCTAGATCCTGCTTGTTTCTCCCTCCGGCTGTAGCCTCAGTCGGGCCTGAGCGACCGGGGGGGGGGGGGGGGGCGCTTGTTGAACATGGGACCCCTGGTGCCACCTTTTTCCCCCCAGCGCCAGGGTGGCAGCATACGCTGGCAGCTGAGTGTGAGAAGGGGGAGTCTCTCCCTCTGCATAGAGCACTCACACGGAGATGCGTTATACATTTCGCAGAATCCAGTCATCCAATACGTGTCCCTTTCATCCTTGAGCTGACGGAGTAGGTCAGTGTCGCAGGGAGGAGTTAAGAGAATGTAAAAGCATTTCTGATCGTCAGCTCTTTCTGTTATAACGGCAATGATCTTTCTGCTCGTTGGAGTTCTTTTAGATGGCGTAATTTTAATACGGAGGAATGGTTCACAAATGGCTGTTTGCATCTGCAACAGAAAGGTGCTGGTTCGGCCAGCTGATAAATATCAAATGTTCAAGCTTTGATATTTACCTAATAATGCTTTTTTTTGCATCGGCTAAGTAATATTTCTGCTGTCTGTGAGGTCCTAATTAGATGGGAAAGAGGAAGTTGTCAGACATAATGAGTTTAGCTAAGAAAAAGCATGGCTCTTGTCCAGACATGATGTCCAGTGATGTTCTGCCTGCCAGAAATCATTAGATTACTTACTAAACAGCGATCTGTAAATGAGCAGAAACTACAGACTTAAAAACTCATTGAATGGGACGAACTGATGAAAAACTGTGTGAGTACAGTTTGCAGAATGAAGATGATAGTCATCCCACTGCTCTCACTGCTGTAAGGATTTAACAGTGTTTGCTGTAGGATCGATGTGCTGGAAAAGAGAATCCCAAAGCAGGGAGAGGTTTACAGAGCGTTAGCCCCGGGCTAAATGTTGTACAAAAACCAGCAACAACATCCCTGGAGATGAAGTGCATCTGTTGCTCCAGCTGAGCTTGTACTTGTAGGAGGTTTACATGTGCTCTGAAGGATGGCTTTTATTGAAGAGGAGTATATCCTTAAGGTAACGCTGTTGACTTTTCATTTGCTTCTTCAGAAACGGTGAAAGGAGACAGTTGAGCGATTAGCATTTTAGTTTTCCAGCTATCTCCTCCAATTTTGAGGGAAGGCTTGTGCTAATACAACACAGCGGAGGTTTACTTCCAACCTCACCGTCACACAAACCTTTTTCTATCTTACCCTCATTATTCTTTAAGCATTTGGCAGGCATTAATTTAATTTTCCTTAATGTGACTTTATCAGCATGAAATTAAACTTGATTGACTTTGTTGGGGCAACATCAAATGAAACATCCCTAATGGAACTAAAATGAAAATAACGTCACCTTCGATTGCTTTAAAATATTTCTCAATATCCAGCCTACTTTTCTATTCCGCAGCTTCAGAATAAGCTCCTCTTGTCCCAGGAGATAATAAATGAATTGAATCCCCCCTCACCCCAAACCCCCACCATCTTCCTTATCGGTCATCTATTTTTCCAGAGTAAGCTATTACTTGCCGGGGTTGCTAGGCAACAAGAAATATTAATAGCAGCTATTATTAGCCAGGCTCTGCTAGAGTAGTACTAAAATGTGGAAGTGGGAAACATGAATGTGTTACATAAATCTCTGGCCCTTTCCCACTGTGTGCAAGTCTCTGTTTGTGCGGTGATTTATTGCAATGACGGTTCATTTATGAGAAAAGGGGGTGTGAAATAAGAAAATGGAACATTACCCTGAAGGCTATTTGAAAATAAATAATTGCAAAGGTGAAACAAAAGCTGTTTAAGAAGCAGGCCCTCCTTCTCCGTTTCCTTCGAGAACGCTGCTGGATAAAAAGGACTGCTTTGTTACATATACTGGTGCCTTGACATCACATTAGTATAAACTTTAGACATGAATACCTCACTTATGGATCCAGTTTGTATATTACAGTCCAATAAACACTCATCCAAATGGTTGTGTAGAAGTTTCAAAACCATCCATCCATATTAAAAAACAGATTGACTGAAAATGTTCCAGTCAACAAGATATTTTGTCTACACCAAGCATATTTAGCACAGTGGCAAATGGATTGTGACCTAATCCCGAAGTCTGGCTTTAATGGAGGCCTTAGCTACCACCCATGGAACAAAAAAATGAAGCTTGCAATTTATGCAGTTTGATTCTGAAAATCACATAAGACCTGATTAACGGAGGATAAATGCCATGGATGCTCACATTAAAGCATAAATATTCATGATGGAGGGCAGAGAGAAAAAAAAGTAATATTTATGTCAGATGAAAGTATATAATGTTGAATAATTCACCACACAGGCTATCTATAATTCATCTGGTTCGATCCTATGATTAAAGCTTTTGAATGTGTTCGCCAGGGGTGTTTACAAGTTCAGTCTGAAGCGAGTTTAACGCAAGAAAAACTCCCTTTACTAGAGGGGGATTGTGGGTCCTCAGCATCCTTTTGAAAAGAAAAATCCGCTGACAAGGGATACCCCCCCCCCCTTCTCCTCGAGATTTACTGTTCAAAACATGGCCGCCCCTCCCTCCATCCCCGTTACTCTTTAGCTGTGCCGATCATAACGAGTGAAAAAGTGCAGCGCCGAGTTTCTGGTCCCCTTTCCTGGCTCACTTTGAGGCATTGAAATGTTGGAGTTGATGAACTGAATGGATTTTAACAAGCTGTGTTGCAAACGTTTTCTGGGCAAGTTTATATGACATCGTCCCACCTGGTTTGGTCCGTGACTGGTGTAATTACAGCTCCAAGAAGATAATGCTTTTCAAAGGAAAATAAATGATTTTTTCGAAAGCAGCACACAGAAAGAAACTTCATTTTAATGTTTCATTGCCGCCTTGCCGACTGTCTATAACTTCAATGGAGTTTCATAAAATCAATGTAATATGACCACGCAGACCAACAGCACCACCACGGCCCGCGACAGGCACGATCACAAAGGGCACAATGAAAGGTGGACTCACTGAGTGCATGGGCCCGGAGAGGAGGTGGGTGTCCTGACCCAGCATGTTGGACATCATGAGGGCGGGCAGCTCGGGGTAGGAGTAGCCGTTGAGCAGGCTGTTGTGAGGCAGGGAGTGGAAAGGGTAACCTGATTCGTGCTCCATGAGGTGCAGCAGGGAAGGGTCTGCGTGGTTGGGCGGGGTGATGGGGGGGATCTCGTAGTCTTCGTCCCCCGCTCCTCCGCCACTGCCGCCTCTACCATGACTGGAGTAGCTCTGGAAAAGCAGAGAGAGGGTTTTATTTTTTATCACAGCAGCCTTTTCAGGGTTAGAGGAAGCTAATTTGTATATTATATTATATATAGAGGACGGTAATTTGCACATCTTTGTGACGTGGACGGAAGAAAATCCACATGAACGGATCGTGACAGCATAAATATGTTGTACTTGTGTCTCATCAGTGCAACATTTAGTTCCAGCATAAATAAAACAGTGGGCTTATTTCACCGCTTAAATCTTAAGGAAAACATGCCCACCAGAGAACAGTACTGCTTCACAGCATTTTCATGGTCAACTGAAGTTCAATAACAACACAGGAGAGGAACTGCCACAAAAGATGTTCCAGAGTAATTAAAAAGCATCTCGATCGCCTTTTAAAATGCACCTGTTGCACTTTGTTGTTCACATTTGTGTTTGCAGCAGACACTGAGCTGCAGCAGTCAATTCCGAATGTTTTGCTGAAAATAAAATTAATTACAAATGCAAATTGTTACGCTTACAAAAGTGTAAATAATTAATTGAACACAAACATACACAGCAAATGAATTAGAATTAGACAACAACAGAACCATTCGCTTTAGAAATCTTGACAGCTTTAAAGTGACAAACTGTCAGCCTGCGTGCCTTTAAAATACAGTTAATCAAATTCATTATGCGGAAAAACACCAAAGACACTGAGTGGCTTTTTATTTATAATCTCATTATTATGCTGGCAGTCATATTTTTTAGAATCAAAGTAGACCTTGCATCTTTCACAACCAAATGTGTCCAGCAAGTCAAAATGACCCCGAGCAGGTAAAGCAGCCCACATTTTATGGTACTAATAAGGTGATACATGACGGAGCCTGTGCTTGTCTTTTCCAGGGCCTGTCTTGACATAATATTGCGTTGAGAAATATGGTTTTGTGTTCTCAAAAAGCATACTGAGGGTATTCACCGGGGAATGAAAAGCAATTTTGTCAGAGGCAATCTGATGCCAACTCCCCTTTATAATGACTGAAGAAAATTAATCATCACAAATAATATTCCAGTGTCAGCCATTCAAGAGCTTTTTAATAGAATTTTTATTATTCATGTCTCGTGGTACACATCAACTAGCCCGTTCTGCAACATTTCAGAAATCAATTCAATATCATCTTCGTGTCGGCTGTCATCTCGCCTGCCAGTGCAGCAATTCATCTTGCAAACAAATACTTTTAGCAAACAAATGGCAAGAAACGTCGAGGAACAGCTACAATTTCCCAACGAGCAGAACTGGTGTTTGAAGATAAGATAAAAGTCTCATAATGTGCACTATCATTAGGGACAAAATGCTAATACTAAAACAGAGAAGTTGACTATCAGGGGGAGATGTGCTGTTTTCTCTTCCCATAACCCTCATTCTTGGTGCTTGCTCAGAAATATTATCACTGATAATTCATTTTCCCATAGTGAAGGTTCTGCAAATGTGTTTGTTATTATTGTTAACAAGCATTTGCTCAAGGTCTAAATCTCACCGGTTTGTGGGTCTGAAGAAAATATCTGCTGGTTCGAGCTTCTTTGTCATCTATAATAAATTGAATATCTGTTTTCTTAACGCAAATAATATTTAATGACTTCACCATGGACTCAGTGATATTTAATAGGGTAAGTGGTTAATCAATTTATTAAGGAAATAATTCAAGGATTAATGGACAATGACCTTTTGGTTAAGGTTTAAGGTTTGAGGACGATCATTGTCATAGTTTACTCTGTAAAGCTATGAAACCCAACTGGGGGCTCAAGCCTTTGTAATGGCTATGAAGATGAAATGAAATAGAAGGATAGCGTTAACACGTTGACGTATGTACCAAGATTTAAATGCTGTCAGAGGTTATTTTACGACCGTGTCTTTCATTGCTTTGGTGAATTCTTATTTCCTTTACAGCCTCTTTTGATGCCCTTGGAGATTAGACACAGGACAAGGACATCACAAGTTTAATATTTTCAAAAATAGATAAATAATTCATAAATATACTGTCTTTCAGGACGTGGAGGAGAGTGGATAAAAGAGAGAGGGGTCAGAAAGAGATGCCAAATGTTGATTCAGCCTTCTCTCTCCGACCTTCCTCTTCTCACTTCTAGAGGTGAAATTTAAGCAAATCTGTCATTTTCCTGGACAAGGACGTTCCTTTGGACCTTTGAAGAATCTACAAATCAATTCTTCCCTTATTTTCTTCCTGTAACTTCAACAAAACAGCGCCAAGCTTCTTCTGAACATTTGTTGTGATAAACATCAGAGCAACATATTGCTTCATCTTAGTTTATAGATGCGAGATGGTGCTTTGTGGCATATTGACAACATACATAAAGCAGACCCTGTTCCTCCTGGGAAAAAAAAGATAATTCGCACCGGTGTTGAGTTTTATAGTAAATCCAGACGGATTGAAAATATACAACTTCTAACGTTTGATTCAAAAACACATTATAAAATGGTTCTATGAAGAATCTGATGCAAACTTTTACTCAAACTGTCTGTTTGCTTTGAACCTACAATCACTTACATTCATATCGTCAAATGTTTTTTTAATGCACCTTCTTGTAGTAACTGGTAAGGTTAATAATGGCAAGGTAAACTCATGTCTGACTAAGTTCACTATCAAGTGAGCAGTGGGTCATTGTGCCTTAGACTTCTGTACAATCTAACCTAAAGGTTTGCATTCTCACCTTGCTGCAGTGAAGACCGCACCAGAGAAAAGTATTTCATGTCTGATTGAGAGACATTAAATACTTGATGTTGCTATAGAGACGGTCTTTGCCGTGTTTTGCAAATGTGCACGTTGATGACGTTTCAATAATGTGGTGGCAAAGAAGCCCCCCCCCCCCCCCCCCTCCTCGCCCCAAGGGTTAAACGTATTTCCAGTAGTGGAGAATATGTCTGACACGGACAATGTCCTATTGTGCGCTACATGTGTGAAGGGGAAACTCCGGACATTCTCCAAAGGTCATAACAGAAAAACAGCGCTATGGTTTCTAGTGGCCCCCCTCGCATGTAAGCCTGTTGGTCACCATCTTTGGCTCGGTTTGCAAACGCAGAACCCGACAAGTGAACATCCTCAAGGTTTGGGTACCTGCCTTGTTAGTAACAGCTGAAATCTCCCCTTGACGTGGAAGCTTTTAGGCTGACAGTCTCTTTAACTCAACAGCTCCATCATGCTATCTTAAGTGATTAAAACATCTTAAGTGTAAACACATCAATCATCTGAGCTTAAAGTAAATAGTCCAAAGACAAGAGCTGTCTTTCTTTCGTAGGCTTTGTTATTACGGGGTTGGTGACTGAAACAGTCAGACTGAAACAGTCTTTCCTGTAATACTTGAAAAAGAACTAATCAGAAAATAAAAACTGTCACGAAAGTGTTAACTTTGAATGCGCATACAGTGTCCTATGGAAAGTCATCCAGCCATATGCTACTTTGCAGGGAAAAAATGACAGCAGCATGATTTTGGTGACAAACAACAGCTGGCCGTGCATACATAAAGGTCTTCACGTCCACTCTGTGTATTTCAGATAGACGGATGGCAACAGTAAATCTTTAAAACGTCTTATGGGGAATTTCACGATTCACCTTCAAATATCAACCTTCAACGGAACCGAGAAAGGCTAGAAACCAGACACGTCTTCGGCGGTTGCTGAACGTTGCTGACATGCGCTGCACAAGTGACCATTACAATCACGGTCTGCGGGGTCCACAAAGGCTATCTGACCTGGCGCTGAAAGGGCAAAGAACTGCATTCGGGTGATGTATCGAGACAAGCAGACAGGGTAGTACAATAGAAGGAGAAAGGAATAGCAGACCCAACGGGCTGACTGACAGCAAGACAGAACTGGGATAAGTGAAGTGTGCGAGGAGGAGGGTTCGGGGGCGTTTTACTGCAACTAATAGTTGCTCGGGGTCATTCGCAGCATCCGTTACCAAAGGTGGGCTTCCACCAATAGCATCGGAAGGAACTAACCCTCCTCTGTGCTCCCCCATGCACTGGTGATTCTTTCAAATGTCACATCAAAATGGATCTCATTTAGGTTGGTAAAGAGGACCCGACTCTCCGTTGCAGATGTGGGTGGACCTTCGCCGGATTGCACCCGAACTCTTAAAACACATCTGCAGAGGAGGAGTTTTAAAGAGCCGTGGAAAGAGGGCCGAGTGCTGCATATTTAAGTGTGTTCAATTTAAAAAATAGAACATTTTACATAATCATCAAAGAAAACATATTTCTGATCTTTTCACCGGAAACCAAAACGAATAGAAAATTCTTCAGTGTTTGAATCAAATTAAACAAAAATTCAGAAAAGGGAGCAATACTGTGGTCTCATACATTTTCTATTCTTATTCATTAGAGAGAGTCATATAAATAAATAAAATACGTTGTCTGGTAGTCACTCATCCCCCCTCAAGGGAACATGGAAGCCCCAGTAATCACATATGGCACAATAGCTCGCCCATAATCCCCTTTATTTTTATTTTCATGATGTCACTCTCTTTAAGCCCCTTGCTTTATGAGTCGCAAACGCAGTGGTGAAGGGAGGAGAGGAGGAGCAGAGAGGAGAGGAAAAAGCAAGGGAGGGGTAAAAACAAATGATGTGGATCCCTCATTGTTCTTTCTCTATGCCCTCATTCCAGTCAGGGTAATAAGAGAACATTGTGATTTACTGTCAGTGAAGCGCAAGAGTGCATCAGAGAGAATCCACTGCGGCAGGGGCCATTAAAATAGATTTAACATCCCACAGTATTAGGCCAGATGTCTACACTCTCTATTATATTTCAATCAGCCATGACCTTGGTCTCCATATGATGAGAAAGATCACTGAGATGGAGGGAAAGGGAGAGTGAAAATAAACGGAGAAAACCAATAGAAATATCAAACTACTTAGTCCCACTAAATCCATCTGCTCCACTGTGCAGCAAACACAGAGAGAGGCTGGGACAGAAATAGAGCCAAGGTTTCAAGTTCTCTTAAAAGAGTGTATGAATCATTGAGTGCACTCTTGCTGCTGATAAGTTGCAGGGTTTTTCTTTTGAGGGGGGGGGGGGGGGGGGTGTTCTGAGTGGGTGTGCATTTGAGGAGGGGCCGAGGCAGTTCGCCGAAAAGACCTCAGCCATTGTGAAAGATGTATCTGTTCCCAATGCTCAAACAAGGGGCAATGTTGTCATCTCACATTACAGTGGAGGCTCCATGTTTAACATTTCCTCCCCCGAATATTTCCTCAACCTGTTGTTAAACTCCAAAGTCCCCCGATCCCAATAAAATCATTACGTGCACAATTTCTAATAAAATCCTTACTCTGCAGTGTTGGGACATTGTTTTCGGCTGCACGAAAGCAGAGCTCTGGTCGTAGTCTGTTCTAGTTCAGAGACTGATGGTAATTGGACTTATTGGCTGACATGCACTGACCTACATAAGGAGCTACCGATCCCCGGTTTCCACTGTAACTTACAATCCCTCCTAGCATGGGCGTGTGTGTTGTGGTGATGCTCTCTGATGTTCCTCCAGCATTGTTTTCAGATATTTATGCCCCAGTGCTGGTTTCAGAGTTGAAAACCTGCCTGAATTCATGCTACTGGAATTGTACGCTCTCTTGAAATCTAAATAGACACGGTACAACATGTATCCCTTCTCTATTCTCGTGACCCTGCCAGCGGCTCCGTGCGGCCTCAAAGAGGGAGTGAGATCTGTGTTGGCGTTTTTTCAGACCCTCAATTTTCATTTTTCCATCCTTTGTCTCAAATGTCCCCCTAACTTTTTTCTTGCTGAAGAAGGATGCAAGGGAGCAAGGATGAAAAGAGAAACACCTTCAATGAAGGTGGATGGGGTGCAAAGTGAGGAGAGCTTTGCAGTGATGGTGGTGGGGTGTACTGCTGCACTGTGAGTCACTGTTAAGTAACGGTGTCTTTTCACATCAGCATCGCCCACATTGGGTGTGCAGCGCCAGGGAGTACTGAGAGAGGAAGGGAGGGAGAGGGACAGAGAGGGGAAAAAAGGTGGGAGAGAGCGAGAGAGAGATGGTCGTGGGTGGAGGGGCATTGAATGGTTCTATAGGCCAACCAATACCATGCATTTGTTTTAACATCTCCAGATTGTTCATCTATCTTTTAGTTAGATAGATATCTAAATATTTAAAGATTTTAGGAATACATCATTCAGGTATTACAGATTTACACCACCTGTTAATCTGCATGCTCAATGTAGGTTTAATTAGAGTTATATTTATTGTCTCATCTAACACTCTAACTAACTATGTCTGTTTTAACTTTTTAGCACACTTCCCAACATGCATTGTATTTCAAATACAATTTGTCTTCCATTTTTTGTATTTGGAAGAACGTTCTTTTTCCTTGTTACATTTTTGGTTTTTGGTCTTTTCTCTATTCAAAGTGAACATGTCCACTTCTCATACTGTGTGTTTTAAGTACTTCCATCAAAAATGTTACATCCATTGTCCAGCAGCATCGATCCTCGATGGGAATGTTGGAGAGCAAACAGCTGCATACTGTACACAAACATCCAGTCCATGTAGATTCCATGTAGTAGTTATTTACTTGCCTTATTTAGATTGTGACGAAGTAACCTTTGCATGACCATGGAATATTATTATGACTATTAAACAAATACACTTACACTGACATAGCTCAAAATACTGAGGACTTGAGGAAGGAAAGTCCCATGTTTTTTCTTAACTGAATTAGTGGTGTGTTTATTTGTTCATACATCTTTAGGTGGGAGCAGTCGGCCGGGTAGAGAAAGACATAACGAGAGAGTAATGGCGTGACAGCATAGAGAATTACCCAAAATGAACAGACGTGGAAAGAGAGAGAGAGAAAGACTCTATTCAACAAGTGAGGTTTCCATTCTAACCATCAGCTACTGCTCACTTGCAGCCGGCCGATCAATAGAAGCACAGCTCTGCAAGACAACTGGAACAGAAAACACACACGCACCAATAGGCTGAAACCTGCGGGCTCTCCAAAGACCGGTGGCCCCTGAGTTTCCTCTCCTGCACAGGCGCACAATGCAACCAGTAAAGCACAAGACGTACAAAATTACTATCCCTCCTACTGCCGCAGGCTTGTTTTCTCTCTCAAAATGCCCTAACCCGCTGTTTCTCTAAATCTACCCTCTTCTGCCTCTAATTTTCCCTAATCGGTCGTATGCACGTATATACACATGGACATTCTTCCACGTAGACTGATTATAGGGTGAGAAACCAACGAAAACACAGAAATATACACACATGTACAAGTCTTTGCAATTAACCTAACAGAACCAGGCCTCATCTGAATCTAAATGAAGAAAGCTAACTTCTCCATATACAAACCGTATTTGTGAGCGTGGTTTGGAGGCAGCCATTTTGGTGTGTCTGTGATCATTCTCATGCAGCTATTTCAGTGCTGCAAAAATACATGCTGGCATGCATGTACGTGATTACATAATAATTAGAATTAAGTGTCATTCCCACCATATTATTCCACCTGAAAATATGTTTAAGTAGCGAGTGTTTTGTCTGCAATGACTATTAGTACACTTGATTCCACACATTTTTTTGGAAGGGCACATAACGTTGTCATTCTCAATAGAATGCTCTGATTGGCTCGGTTCGTAACTGAGGAATCAGCGGTCATCAGGCCTAAATGTTTGAATCTGTGATGTGAAGTCTGTTTCAGAGTCACCCTCTGGAGAACGCGTCCGCAAGGGAACATTCTCATTATCAGGATAATGGAGGAATCTTTAATTCTACTAAATATCCTCTTCGTAGCTTTGTGTGTGGGTGGATAAATAACATTGGCTGATCAACCAAATAACATGCCCACACCTTTACATAATGCTGAAACAGATGAACCCAATGGAAAAAACATCAATACCAAAACGTTGTGAAGCTTCATATGTGCAGCCAATTTTGTACAGAAACCGTAGAGCATTCAAAGCATTGAAAACATCTTGTTTGAATGGACAGATTGTGCCCAACCATACAGTAAATGGCCCCTTTAAAGCTGTTTCTGATTAGCGGTTTTCTCTTTTTAAAAGCCCAGAGATGTTATGTGTAATGCAATCTCCTGGCTGTGTCATGCGTCTACCTCAGTGCGTACGCTGTGGAAGACCTCAGACATGCAAACAAAGGAGCCTCTGTTCTGGCTCCATGCACCTTATTCACAGGCACACATCACGTAAAAGCTCGGCCGTGCATCACGTCGCAGTGTTAAAACCTGCATTAAGAAATACTGGCTCCTTCTTTCACAATATGGTCGACCACTGTGGAGCTACTGTGTGTGAGTAAAAGTCTCGCTGCAGTGCTGTTTACACACAATAAACACAGGAGAAATAGTGGAGATTCTGCAACGAGTTCTAATAAAAACAAAAAAAACACATAAAATAATTATTTTTTTTCACCAGGATATATGTCTTCAGCATATTCATTGAACTGAAAAAGATTCCATGTTTTCAGCTTGAAATTGCAAAAGCAAGCCGCTGCACAGCTAATGCAAACAATCAGGCATTGGTTGAAACATAATTGACTTAGAGGGAGTCTGATGGATTTTGTATGACGTGTAAATAAAAGGCAGACGTTTTGATGTAGTGGCTTTGAAGACCTTCATAAGTTAACCTCTTCAAACCGTTTGGCAGGTTAACCACTGTAAATATGAATTATTTATCATCCAGGCTCAATACGTAACCTTAAACATTAAATGGGAAGGCGCCCAGCTCACCCTTTCCAAATTTTCAACTGCTGTATTAAAAAAAATCGGATGCCAAAACAGATAACTGTGTGTTTGGAGGGCTTTTCAGAACTAGTGTGCAAGCCTTTATTTGACGGCGCTGACAGAGCATCGACTGCGACTGGCATGTTTTGAAAAGCCCAAATTGCCTCAACCACTAAGAAGGTATTTGTTGACACGACACTGCAAACCTGGAATGGGTGTCAATGATTGACACATGACCACTGCAGCAGAGAAACTACAAACCAGGACATTCATCCCAATTAGCTCACACCCATGTGTGCACGCATAGTGACATAATCAGGGCAGACGAGGACCTCATAGTCTGAGATGTGAGCTTTAAGAAGACAATAAGCTGCTAAAGCTTCTACTCGACCCCTGATTACAGGCAGTCAATCCCAACATCAAAGGAAAGACCACCTTATGGCTATAGGATGACGCCTGTGTGTAAGAGTTTATGAGAGAAGGAGCGTGCATGTGGGTGTGCAATCGGGTTTATGAGGCTGTGTGTGGTGTTTGTGTGCACATGCACGCGTTCTTTTCTCACCAATCTTTGCAGAGAACCTTTTTCTGGAGAAGGAAGCCGGTTGTTGAGTTATTTTAGACATTATTTTTCATTACCACGCATACATAAACTCATTTATCTTTTAAATCCTTATTTCATTGGGCTGCTAGAGTGTTGGATAGCTGCTCTGCGACTAGCCACACAGAGTCGGCCATCATTTCTTTGTATGGAGGATCCGTACAGATTAATGAGGTCCACTTTTGCTGAAAATATCTGAGGAGAGGGTGCACATTAAACTTGTTTAGTATGAGTACTTATTATTTAAATCGTTTGAGAATTTTTACATGAAGCAATTCTCCACTCAAGGAAATCCCCTTGAACTCAAACTCCTGGTGGTAGAACATCTGGGCTAAACCTCTGCAGTCGATTTCGGCGCCGTTCTTGTTCCTGCTCCAAATCCCCCAGTATCACTCTGTCACCCTCTACTCTTGACACGTAACAACAAAACTATACGCACTCAGAACTAAATTAAACGTGTTGATGATCATCTTTTTTGATGATGTGGTAAAAATAATGACTGATTATAGTTAAGTTGAAGCCTTTGTGCAAGGAAATTAATTATGTCAAAGGGGGTCCTCTGAAGAAACGTACTGCATGCGTGTAACGGTCTGCCCAGATGTCTCGAGGGGTACGAGCTCATGACTAACGAATAACTTTGTGTCGAGCGAATGTGTCACTGCCTCTTACAGTGCGCGTCGCGGGTTTGAGCGTGTGCTCCGGCGTCCTCGGCCTTCTGGCCTCGTCCCGAGTCTCTCTGACAGCATTTAGCGCAGCGCTAATTGACGAGGCGCCTCCACCTCGTCCCGTTTTTGTCAGAACACGAAGCCCTCGCAGCTGGATCAACAAATTCTGGAGTTGCAAATTCCGCCATATGTCCGGCCATGTGTTCCCGTCAGGGCCGCGCTTGTCTAACTCGCTGGGTCTGTGACTGGGAAGGGCAGCGCCTGACTGGGCAACGCAATTCTGACACCCGTACGTCAAATAAAGTAACTCGGGTCGGCGATCCTAAGCTTCAAACAATGACGCTCTGCGTCCCCTCCTCTGGTATCAACTTTTGCATGTGTGAGTGACGGCGCGTCATTAAACACTTGTTACTCGCAAAGCGCCTGCAGACTCCGAGGAGCGCTGACCGAGCCGCGTTCCTCGATGCGTTGAGAGTGAAAACCGGTCGGACTGGGAAAAGTGTTTCAATCTTCTGTGAACGGTGAGATATTGGAGCTGGTGACTGAGGAGCCGTCACTGTCACGGTTTAATCACTCGGATGTTATAGATATTTGTCACGGTGAAGTCCTTTGGATGAAATCCTCTATCAGAAGGCTCATATTTTGTGGAATTAAAGGGATACTTTGGCTTACGGGGATTTAAGTGTTTTTTTCTACTTAGCAAGAGAGAGTCAAAGTCAAGGAAGCCTTTTTTAGATTGATGCTCTGATTAAAGCTTAGTTGTTATGACGACCTTAAGAGAAGCTTGAGAGATTAAGTGATCTGACAAATTGCATCTTTTTATACTGTATACATTTCAGACACCTGGTAAACCTTCCAACCATGAGACACAATTAGGATTGATATTCACCTCGTTCACAAATCAGTTTGAAAATTGATTTTGACTCCCTGGTCGAATGACAGGAAAGGAGAGGAGACCACTAAGGCCAGTTTGCTTCCCCTACTGGGGAACAGAGGTCAATGTGAAGATGTAATTGAAGATGTCATACCCACAACGGTTAATAATGTCTGTTTACACTTGCATCACAGGTAAAGTAAAGCTTCCATTTATTGCACCGTCTCAATGTACAACTAATCCGATATTCAGTTAATGAGCTCGTTAACTGGCAAAAATATTTCCCAACACATTTATTCAAACAACTCTGTGGGGTTAATAGAAAAACACGCGGGCTGTCTTACCTGGTTTGGTGACCGAAAGTCTTGGTTATTGTCATTCATGTACATGTTGTCACCATCAAACTGTGGGGAGAAACACAAAGGAGAAATGAACATGCTGTGCACGAGGAGGTTTGAGAATTGGGGGGCCGCCGAGGAGGTGCAAAGAGTAAAAGCTCTTTACGGGTGGCCTGAAGTGTGAGACTAATGACTTTGTCACTTTGGTTAAACCTCGCGGTGGCACGGCGGCGTGCGTAATTACTGCTCGTCAGCGGGCCGGTAATTAGGCTACACGAGCACAGTGACGGGAGATGGGCTTTTCCCTGTGGGGTCTGCTGCGTGTCTGACAGAGAATGAGTGTGAATGAAACTGAGAGGGCCTACAGTAGTAAAGGGTGTGTGTGTGTGTGTGTGTGTGTCGCACACTGGGAGAATGCTGAGTCTTCGAATGGCGCTAACAAGGCATTGAAAGATCACTTGCTGCAGGTGCCAAAATACAGTTTGACACGACAAATGACCCCTGACCCCCAAGGGTTTTGCGAATCAACAGGAGAGCACCGGAGGAGCGATACGTGCAACACATTTCTACTGATATATTGTCCCGGGAGCCTAAAGGTCTGAGGAATTTTCCGCTAAAAATCAGCTTTGAGTCAGCTATAAATGAAGGGAAAAAAACACACAGATTCTGTTTTTAGCTACAGACAATGAGATGCTGGCTCACAAATGGCTCAGCAACTGGGCCTGTGCAGTGTCAAGGTGACAGAGCGACTGCTACAATGTTAAGAAGAGCCGTATTGTGAAATGCCCTTGGTTATCATCAAGCTTTTTCATACCAGAAAAAAAAAACCCTGCACTGGACCAGATGATAACGTTCATGAACACAATGACACACTGAAAACCCAGCGTGTCTGAACACTACTTTTTGTTGCTTTAAGAGATAAACACACGCTAGAAACGAGCGAACTCAAATGGATGATGAAATGTATTTTCTCAAAACAATAACTAGGTAGACTAATGGACGGAAATGGGCAGAATTCCTGAGGGGGGTATCTAATATCTACGCTGGTAGACAGGAAAAAGTCAAAGCATCTTGCTGAACATGAGCGGTGAGAAGGAGAAATTACTGTACGTTATTGCAGGAGAGTGGCCGGGGAAATGTGTGCCTGCCTGAGGGCAATGGTTGGTTAACGATGCATATCATGGAGGCCCTTGTGAGGATTCACTAGGTTATTCTAATGATTAAATTTACATCCACCCGCAGACGCAAACATGGAACTGAGACTGTGCACGGCAGCGAACAAGACGAATTCAAAAGCCCGATAATAGCGAGAAAAAGTACGTAAGTTTGTTTCAAGAGACACTGAATGTTTCCCGACTAATTGTTTAATGCTACTTGCTGAAGCTGCAGACGCTGATGTGCTTAATGAAGCACGGCGGCGTCCATCACAACTGAAGCAAAAAGTAACATTAGCTCACCGAGAGGGCCAAAGGGATGTTGACCTTGATGTCGTATCTGCAATAAACTATTCTCTCCTCACATGAAAGCCTCTTGTCCTCGCCTAACTGAGCAATTTCATTCCATTGAAATCCACTTCGATATCAGTGGTGACGTGAAGCCATTTTGAGAGCATCTTTAGGATAAGATTCTCTGGGGTGAAAAGAGCACAGTCACTGAATAAAGTCATTATTAAGCACAAAACGCTGCCTGCTCTTATGTTATGGCTTATTTTCCAAACTGCATTTTTCAACACAAAGCCTTATTGCTGTTTTTCTTTTGTCTCTACCGTAAGCAACCAAGTAAAACAATGCTCATTTTCCATGATTACATGTATTATTTAAAAAAATGTAATATTATCCAAAAACCACCTGGAAGGGTCGGCCATTTTGTGCTTCAACATGGCTGCCCATATATTGCAATGTAAAGCTATTTCCCCCCTGCTCCTCTCTCGATAGATCTCTTTTGCAAAGCCTCGCTCTCCCACTTAAAATGCCAATTTATCCTCGGCTCAATGCTATCAGCTCTGCCATTACTCAACATTTACTGCAGAAATCATCTTCTCTTTCTCCACTGTTCTCTCTCTCTCTCTCATGTTTCCCCTCTTGCTCTTTTCTCTCCATCTCTCTTATTCCACTCTCCTCTCTCAGTGTTACAACCTCCTTCTACTCCTCCATCTCCCTCCCCCCCTCTTTTCCTGTTACTTCAGTGGGCCTTGGCATCGCTTTCTCATCGGCAGTCTAATTGGGCATTCTGCCTGAGACAAGGGCCTCATTAAGCAGTAATTACACACATGTTGTTTTCGGCAAACATCTCTATTTGGATTGCTTTGCATGGTAATTGTTCAGCAGGGACCACTGCTCGTAATGCTTCCCTCCGTGACACACGTGGTGCTGGGAGAGAGGAATAAAAACATGGTGTCGAAGGATGGAGCGGCAGAGAGGGGGGAATGTGAGGATAGAGGAAATAATAATAGGTTGTGGAGGGGAGACAAATTGAGAAATAAAGAATGCATGCACGGGAGAGAGAGGGAGAGAGGGAGTCAGACAGACGGAAAGGAAGGAAGAAGCCACTGCTGAGGCAGTAAATGGGGAAAGACAATGAATAAATGACAAAGACAGAGGAAGACGGAATCGGCGTGAGATGAAAATGAGGTGGAAGCGGCACAGAGAGGATGGAGAAAAGAAACATAGAGAGAAGGAGTAAATGAGGAAGAAAAGTAGGAAGACGGTGAAAAAGAGAGAGAGAGAGAGATTCCCAGAACTAGGTCATGCCTTGCAATCATCGACAAAGCTGAGCGTTTCAAAAATAATGAAGCCACAAGGTGGAAGTAATGCTAACTAGCATACCCAGGGAAAAACATGTAATATTTACACAGTGCTAATGGCGCCATGCAATGCTGGAACCTTTTCATCTTGGAGTGCGCTGGTGAGACAGTTGATGGCAGGATCGGAGGCCAAATTATAGAGCGCTCTGAAGATTGTGGTTGATTGATGGACAATTCAAATAAGCTCCTCATAAAGCTTTTCTGGGCAACATCTGTTTGTGAAGAGGAGGGGGGGGGGGGGGGGGGTTGGGTGGAGATGAACCGCTCGTGTGTCTGTGTAATGTAATGCAACAACTGTCCAGTCATTAGAGAGAAAAATGACGGTAAAAGAAAACGCCAATTATCTACGAAGCAAAATAATTATTTAAAAAATAAGGATATTTGCTGTAACTGTAACTTTGCTGTAACAGTTTGAAATATATGTGTATATATTTGACATTGAAAATGACTAAAGTATAATTTAGGTTTATTTATCAAAGGCTTGTCTCAAAGGGCTCTGTACATAATGGAAAGCATGTAGATGTTCTCAATTACTGTGAGGAAAATTGAATAATTCTATTTTAGTGGTGTTTACTTTGCTGCAGAGACATATGATTGCCTGTAAAATATAATGCTTTGTTAAATATGTAACAATTCAAGTGTACATAAATCAGTTTAAAATCGGCTTTGGCAAGTTAATGCTGCTTGTAAGTTACAGCATCAAAATGAACAATCCAATTATATAAATAACTGAAAGAGGCCAATTGTTTAATTATTATTCTTTTTTTACATTGTGCATGTTCTACAGTTGCAGATTTTTCACCACTTTCTTATCCATCACATGCCACACTGCAGTGCATGGGACAGGACATGCACTGCAGAATAACTACTTTTACACTGTCAACGTTCAAGTAGACCATCGCGACATCTGTAAAAGTGCAACAATAAAAACATATAGTACCACACGGAAGAACCAACAACCTACAAACTTTTAAAACTTTTCAATAAATTTAATAGGGAATCCATGAGCAGAATGTGTAATACTTGTGACTTTAAAAGCCTTTGCCAGTGCAAGTCTCTAAAAATAATTCTCTCACCGAGCGGAATTAATAAGCCCAGAACAGTACACAGCCATTCTGTGAAGAAAGGGGTGTGGTGGTGAAGGGGGGCGGCGGGTGGGGGGCTCATGCAATATGTATGCCTGTTTGAGCACCCTTCTTCATCATCTTCCCCCTCTTCTTTTTATTTCTCTTCTTACGTCTTTTCTCTCTCTCTCTCTCTCTCCCTCCCTCCCTCTCTCTCGTCCTCTGTTCAATTAAGCAGCAGGAGAGACGCAGCTAACCTCAACCTGAGACAATGTGCCACGGATTTCTGATATTGCCCAACTCGTCACTGATGGTTCAAAGCCAGAAGAGCGGGTGAGATAGAGACTGTTGTGTGCGCCCAAACATGAATGCAAACACACACACACACACACACACACACACACACACACACACACACACACACACACACACACACACACACACACACACACACACAACAACAGAGGAAAAGTGAAAGACAAAGAGGCAGAGCGAGACAGAATGGAAAGACAGAGAGAAAAAGAACGAATGAGTGAACAAAAGAAAGAAAGGGAGCTATGGTGGATATATTGTGCAGAGAAGGAGAGAGTGGAGACTATAGTAACAGTTCTGGTGTTGCACCACGCCCCAAGCAAACAATGAACACGGGCAAACAATGAACATACGCACACACGCGCACAAAATCACACGCACACAAAGCCCATAAAAAGCGCAGCCTGTGGCCATGGCGACACATGCTCTGCTGTCGTTAGATAAGGGAACGGGGGCCTCTTCCTGGGTTCTGAGAGTTTGATCCTGCACACTCACAGACACACACACACACACACACGCACACACACACACACACACACACACACACACTACAGGCATACACACAAACTACTTGTGCCAGTCTGCAGCAGCAGCACGAGGGTCACATCCAACAACTCCCAGCATTTTATGTACTCTCACCTTTATTTGCTGTGTGGTTCTTTTTTTATATGCAAAACCCAGGCTACGCTCATCTGCACACACGGGGGTCCGGTTCAAAGGCCCGATTAGATATTGACAAGATACAAGGAGCAGCCCCTCATTCCTCTCAGAGGGATGTTGATGGAATTGTGCTTGGTATTTCCTGGCCTTGTGCCATGTTAGAAGTGCGCAGTTAGAGGAATTGTGAACATGAATCAGCGTCATACTGCATTTCCTCAAATAATATCTTCTTTACCTCTCCGGCTGTTCTTCTGAAGAAGTATTTAGTTTTCCAGTATTGTGCGTGTAGGTGTTATCAGTTCACAGCTAATGAGCATCAGCTCCGTTTGTTATGATCAGGTCCGTCAAGCATTCCAGACACACACAAACACAAAGTGCAAGAAACGGCTTGAACAAAAATAGGAAAAAAAGATGTTTTCACAAAAGACGCGATACAGGTTCCAACCGCTTCCGGCTCCACCTATACCTTGTGATGTGTAAAAATAAAACAGCAGGCTGACGCGCTCATTCATCCATTTTCTGTTGCACTGGAGCAACCACAAAACAGAAGTAACAGTCAACAGCAGAGATGGAAGGAGAGATTGAGGAGAAAGGCTGTGTGTACGTGTGTGTGTGTGTGTACGTGTGTGTGTGTGTGTGTGTGTGTGTGTGTGTGTGTGTGTGTGAGAGAGGCCAGGTGGGGTTGCTGCTAAATAAAGGAAAGTTTTGTTTCCACTGTGGCTTACAGTTAGTCAGTGAGTTCACATGAGGAGAACGCTAATATGATGATGCCAACTCTCCCTCTGCCAAGAGCAATCACAGGACATTGCTTTTAAAAAAACAGTCCTTTCTAATTTTACTTTTATTAAAATGATTAAAAAAGGAAAACTATAGAAGACATTATATTTATGAAGAAATTAATTAATACAATTAATAATATATTTTTGTTAAGTCAAGAGAAACAATAAATAACAATAATAGTTCTTCATCTTAGAATTGTGTGTGAAATAGGAACTAAGTAAGTTGAAGGGAGGACTCAGTCAAGTGCAGATCTCCACCAAGCGTGTAAAGAATATCCACTGCTGCGCACACATTTGATTAAAATAAAAATTTAGATGAAAAGCAGACAAGTTATCCTACAACACACGTCATGCATTCATCTAAAAATGGCATCCTAGTGGCAACATGGTGCGAAGCGGTGTGTGTACTGTCGGCCCTGTTACCTCAGAACGCATTGTCTAAAACACACGTCAGGGGCCAGTAAAGAGTAGTAATGAGTGAGGGGTTTAGCACTTTAACCAGCGTGCTGCCTTAACTAGGAGACCAAAGTTGTGTGCCGCATACTGAGGAATAATGCAATATCAACTGAGGAGAAACATGGGTGTACTCTGCCCTGAGTGTTTCTCTGCTGAAAAGCCAGAGCTTCCCCTTAGGAACTGGTAGAGTATATTAAATTCACATTAATCAGGTACATGAATCTTAACATGAATTGCTGTTCTACATTAGCTTGATGTGTAAATATGCTAAATTAAAGTGAGAGGTGGTCAGTAACTGTCGTTGTATAAAAAGCTATCCGGCTGCAGCTTTAGGTCAAAGCTTTTCCACCTATTGGACTTGTTGGATAAAACATGACTGCATTGTCAATCCAACAGGTGGACGTGTGTCATAAAGCATGAAGTGATGCACCGGTAGAGGGCGGGGGGCGACAAACCGCCTGCTAAACAGTGTCACTTTCCATGTGAGTGTGATGCATCTGTAACCGAAGTACACACAAAAGATAGAACAGAAAGAAATTGTCAAACCAAAGTGCTACCCACACTGCCTCTGTCATCCGGCCGTGGTGGGGTTCAACGGCCTGCCTGCTAACCAGTGCTGGGAAACGCCTTCTTACCCTCTAGCACAGTAGCACATGCAATTAGTAACCAGCTCCGGCGGCTGCAGAACAGTAACAAACCTAACAGGGGTGCAGTGAGAAAAGTGGTCGTCCCACCCGTCCACCTGACACACACACACACACACACTGTGTGATGATGGGAACGTGTAGGTGTGTGCGTCTGTGTCTACAACATGTGTGTCCGTACAGTATGAGCTGTCTCTACGTGAGTGCACGGCTGTGAGGTTTCTCTGGCAGCAGGAGCGGATGCACAGCACAAGCCACTTTTAACTGACTGAGGTAAACAGCTATGAGAAAAGATAAAGGGCTGAGTGAATGTCACATTACCCCAGCCTTCTGCCTCTGTTCACCGCAGCATCAGATAACTGCAGCAGGGGGAAAAAAAGCCTGGTTTCCTCTAACATATAATTGGTTATCATATTGCGATCTAGTGCTTTCTTGCCTCTGCAAAGAATAAATAAAATAAATCATTATGAGCCTCAGTCTGTTGCTATAGATTTCCCTTTTCTGTGTGCTGGTCTTCTATCAGCAACATGGCATCGAATAGGACGTACAGTTATAGAAGGCGGGAAGGAAGTGTTGCAATTGTATTGTTACTTAAGACCAGGCTGTGGTATGTTCACTTTCAAACAGCAAATGATTATAGAACCCGTAATACATGCACAATAAACACACCGTTTTAGATTTACCTTACAGGGAAGCCAGCTATCAAAAACATTTCACAGTCCAACAGATTACCATTGTGGGTTTAACTAAATATTGGAAATGAACAGGTAAGTAAGATATGACGATATGAGCAACATATGATTCTGATTTGTTCATTTCTGGGCAATAATTACAACTTCTCTGTCAAATGATGCATCACAATCATTCATCAATAAAGAATTAAAAATTGGTATCTGTCAATTCTAGTAAGCAAACTTGTTTGTGAACGCAATACGTTGGACAGCATGCACGTATGTTTAAAACTCGAGTTATCCAAATTTTGGAGCATGCAAAATAACCCCGGGCCCAGGTCAGTGGCTTAAGGTTGACCTTTCCAAATGAATTTGCTGACAAACAGAAGTCTCATGAATTGGGGGCTTTTGCGACTATATCTCACCACAGCAGTGGGCAGTCTTTTCCTAGCTGGATTGATGCCTGCAGGGTGGGCAGTGTGGAGCCTAACCCCTCGTTCACCCACAGTGTACCGGCCCTGTGGTTAGAGGGAGAGACAAGAGACAGAGAGAGGACACAGAGAGGACAAAAGTGAGGAAGGAAACGAGATGGCGGGGGCTTTAGTTAGCAAGATACAAGCAGGGCATTTGTAAAGCAACATGTCAGGACCCCCCCGACCCTCCCCGTCCCCTGAACTTCCCCCTCCCTCTCCCTTTCTCCAGTCGCTCCGCTCTGCGCCGAGCACTCGCATACGTGGGGGGCAGGAGACAACTGACACGAGGTCTACACTGTGTCTCTACGCAGCGCCGTGCAAGGGGAAGACTGGAGGTTAATGAGCTGACAAACCCCCCTAGCCCACCCCACCCCCCTCTCCCTCACCTCCCATCCTCTTAAACACAGAACCTCAACCAAACACCGGGGCTGAATGCCGGCGCTGAGCCAAGGATCCGGAGACTTTTGGAGCGGATTTACAATGCATGTACATAATTGGTGATCAAATATAGCTTACATCACAGATACAAACGGCAAACATCGGCTCATACCATCAAAAGCACATAACGCAGTGAACAAATGGTAACAAATTGTTGGCTCCAAGTTGTTTTCCAAATGAACAGGATTTTTTTCTTTGGAAACTACCTTTTTGGAGAAAACATATGTCATAAGTCCAAGTGAAATTGTCCTCGGTAGGTTACAACTAATATATAACCTACGACCACACTGGTGGCGCTAATGATAAGTGGAATGACCAACGTCATTAGATTCATCTTCTGGTTTGTCACTAATGTCAAAACATTCAACATTTCACTTTGGATGATTAGAGTCAGATGGATGGACGAGCTAACACGGCCACACTAAACGTAACACTGTCCACCCACAGGTTTGGTATCTTACCAAACGCTGCACAACTATGCACACAACAGTTGACCAGATCAGAACAAATGACTCTTGCACCTCGACCAGAGGTCTACTGCACTGCATGCAGTGCTGTGAATAACCAATCACGTTCTCGTATTTGGCCGCATTTCTTGGTTGTCACGTGGTGGTGTGTGGGTGTGCAAGATGTTAAATAAAACCTCCGTGACCTTTAACTTTCATCAACCGGAAAACCAACAAGTAAAGGTGACAATTTCTTTTATCTCAGTTGAAGTATGCACATACATAAAGTAAATTCACAATGAAGTAAAACAAGATTTGGGTTGAAAGGAACGATTTTGAATTTATTTTAGCAGACAAAAAGTTAACACTTAATTACATTTGGTGAATATAACAATGAGCACTGCTGGTGTGTAATCTATGTTCAATATAAGTCCTTATTTACGTAGTGTAGCTCTATGCTGGCCTCCAGGTGACTCTAGTCACCATGCCTTGTGCATTTGAGCTGCAAGCTTTCAGAAAGTTGGAGCTATTTAATTTCTTTTAAATAGAATTTCCCTGGTGGGTCTCCGACTGCAATAGCTGATGTGCCTTAATTCTCTAAAAGAATATGCAAAACGTAAAAACCGTGGGGGTAAAATATCATTGTTCATCACATCAGAGAACATTACCAAAAGAAGAAATATAATTGACGATGTTGCAGCAAAGTACTGCAGAGCTTGAAAACAATGGCAGACGGGTGATTAGTCATTAGTGCCCATTGTGAATCTTTCCATGGAGTAATTTGTGAGAAGGCCTGTGCATTTTTAATATTCTTAAACTGAACACAAACTCCATAAAATAATAACAGGCTTTTCACCTTACCACTATCCCAGCCTGTTAATTATTTACTACTAATGAATTGCCTTGGGGCAATATTCTTCCTAACTACAATATCAACCGTCCCAGAGAGGCTGAATCAGTTTGCTCAAATACTTAAATACATTGATGCAATTATGCTCACTGTCCTCATATATGAAGACACGGGTTGTCTGAGGCTGTCTCCTCCGTACGGTTTGCTGTGCAGTCTTAGTGGCGTTACAGCACTGCGGGTCAGGTGGCAGGAATCCACCCGGCTTGAATACCATGAATATCTTGCTGCTGCCACATTGCTGATGAGCCCTCGGGGGCCGGAGGCAGCCTGGGAGCAGAGAGCGGGGATTCACATCACCCACTCCCGACGGGTAAGAAAAGGATGGCATAAGAAAGTAAAACTCTATGAAGGTACACAATGTAAGTGTGCGAATGACTGAGGCGACAAATACAAACAGTATGAGTGCAACCCTGCAGCCGCCTGGAGTTTATATTTCACAACAAAGTCTCTGCTAAGTGCAGGAAACTGTAGGATAACCTTCAGTATTTAAATGCATAGCCTAAGTGATAGAAATAGATTTGGCCATCTGTTAGCTTCATCTATAGGGGACATCTTGATGTGTATATGTTGTTGCATGATTTTCCTCTTCTTATTATGAACTTATTTATCCCTTACAATAACACAAGCACATACCCAGAGAAAGCCTTGTTTTCTATATTCCACAGCTTTTTCAAGTTTTTATTTATTTCATAGATATTAGAAACAAAAATTTTGTGTTTCTTTCGCCTTTTCACATGTGAAATATGATCTTCCACACGTTAAACACATGATAAAAAGCTACTTAGTTGAGAAGTTGACATGGTTTATATAAACGTAAAAACTATAGATAAACTAATAGCAGGGCTGTAGTCCTGTGACTGTGGGCCTCATGTGGATTTTTGACATCCAGCATGTCTCTAAATGTGGAAATTTCATAACTGCAGTCCAGTCAAAGCAACGAACTAAGCACTCAATTTCCATGTTTGACACTGTTTTCAGAAAAATGACCCAACTGTAATCTTCCACTGCGTAACAGAGCAGTTCAGACATGAATAGCAATGCCAATAGTCGATGCCATCCGGCTGCCACTATTACTCTTTGGCTGTAACTACGCCAGAGAGAAATTTAAGCGCAAAGCATTGCGCTCCTAGACAGCTGGTGGTTGTAAATTCCTATCAGGGAATAAAAAAACAGGGAGGGAGGGAGAGTTTGAAAGAAAACATATACTATTTTCATTTCAACTGCTTTAGGGATTAAAGCTCAGGGCTCCTAAAAAAACTGCATTAAAATAATCCACCATTTGCATGTTTTATCTCACAAAGGAGGCTCACATAGAAACACACGCACACCAACCCCCACTCTCTCCCCCGCCTCCCCCCTTCCATCTTCTCCTGTGTCCCCTCCCCCTATTCTGGGGGAGCAAACACACGCTCATGCGCACGTCACATATATACACACACTGTCATCATAAAACACACACACACACACACACACACACACACGCACACGCACGCACCCACGTTGAGATCAACCTGCTGCCATCTGCTCTACGCACTCTGTACAATCCTCACAGAATACATTATTCACTACAACACATCACATCACATTCCCTCAATGTCACAGCCTTGAGCTGGAGAAGAGTGAGAGAGAGAGAATGAGAGAAGAGAGCAAAACAGCTATTGTACTCTGAAGAGAGAGAGAGGGAGAGAGGGAGAGAATGGGGGGGATTTGGCCTGTTACATGGTAGAGAAATTAAAGACAGTTTGGCTTTTATGTAAAACAAGGTTGTCAAAACTTGCTCCAGTTTCAGCCAGTAGGAAAGATTAAAACGCCTGACACGAGTGAGACAAAATGTACAGAATAACTTTGCATCATACAGCCAAGTCAGGTATGACCTTCAGCAATAAACACATGTATTTATTCAGGGTTCATTCATTCAGAGGAGAAATAACGCCAACTTCATTCTTCTTTTAGTTGTTTTCTGACAAAGGAATAAGCTACCAGGTGTGGGCTAAAAACACTTCTTAGTCACATAAAGTTATTGCTTGGTTTGGTCTTTTAACAGGATTGCTTGACAATAACAACAAAATACACAACTCCTCCCTTATGATTCAAGTATTCTCGGCTAGTGATGTGCTCCATATTACACATTTCTTGAAATCATCAATACTATTTACTCTGTTTATTAATTCATAGACATAGACAGCCTGCTTCAGACACTGCTTTATATTTAGCAGTTACAAGACAGAAACTTCCTGTGATTGTTAGTAGCTTATTGTGTACTAAACTACTGGGTTTGTGTAAACAAAGACAAAAAAAATTCTTCACTCAATATAATTAAAATAGAAGAAGTACATAAAACAATAGATGTATCCCTGTTAACATGTTTTACTCCCTGTTATGTCTTGTTTGCAAAGCAGAATGCACGCGTGATGTGTGTGTTCCTGTGCGCGTGTCACCGTTGTGCGGTGGCAGAGCAGAGGGAGTGAACAGCTGGTAACCCCACACTTGATTACGTATTGACCTGCTTTGCATTCACCTGTTATTCAGGCGAACTTAATGTTTCCACTTGGTACTGCTGCAGCTGAGCTGCAATTAACCTCACCGTGAGAGCAACACAAGCAAGCAAGTTGAAGTGGTCGGTCAAACTTTGCCAAATGTCACTCTGACTGATCCTCTAAAAATTATTTGTTTTTTAATTTTATTATCACTCTGACTAAGAGAAGAAGAGCGTTCTGTCACCATTGTAACATGTTACAGTACCTAAGTACTCTATTCTGGGTCTCCACTGGGTACAGGTGATCTCCTGACTGCAGATAATCAGCCTCTGAAGGTGTCATACACCTGTCTAAACACGCCATTTGAATGGCAGAAAACGTTGTGACGTCAGAAGCTTCCCTTCTCTCCTCTTTGCCTCCTCTTGTGTTTCCCCACCCTCCATCCTCCCTCCCTCCTCTTTATCCCAGATGCTCTCTGGGCTCTTGTCTGTGTTTGGGCTGCGACTGTGAGGGGTCACCGCCTGTCATGTTCTCACACGTGGAGCGCTGAGCGCGTGTGTTTGTATGTGTGTGGGAAAGGTAGAGCGAAACAGCAGACTCTCGTCGATGAATGATTGTATGAATGAGTGTGTACGTGTGTGTGTGTGTGTGTGTGTGTGTGTGAGCAAGAACGTCCCCTAAAAAAAGAGTGTGTGAATTCATCCCAATGTCTGCACAGTTGAGCCTGAGTGATTTTCCCACTGTGTGTGTTTCAAAGTGTTTGAGTGTGTATCTATCTCTCCATGTGTGTGTGTGTGTGTGTGTGTGTGTGTGTGTGTGTGTGTGTGTGCGTGTGCCTTGCGAGATCAGTGCCAGGTCTCTCTAATGAGTCTGTCAGGCGCTGTTAGCGACGGCGTGCTCCCCTGGCTCGGCGCAATCCTACAGACACACTGTGATTAGCCGGGCCAACGGCACGCCACCGGGCCAGATTAAACACTCACCACGCCGCCAGGGAACACACACATCCGCGCGCACAAACTAAGCGCACAGCACACATTCGGGGCATTGCACTCGCCCGCTAAAGCACCGCAGACTTACTTAAACACACACGGCTTCATCATCCTCATCACCGTGGCCATTAGCCTGCTCTGATACTCTCGCCCTCCAGGGCCAGGTGTTGGTGGTAATAATATTGAAATTGAATGTGAAATACAAACAATATACAAGCCACCTATGACACTCCCGACATGCTAATATTTCATTAATCTGTCTGTGTTTATTGAATTCCTGTCCGCTGCTGATCTTGAGCATCACTCAGAATTAAGGCCAGCGCTTCCGGCTCTAACAGCTTTCAACATCTTCATTAAAGCGACATGAATCACTAATTACAGGTAATTACCCTTTAATGAGCGGCCCAGACGAATGAGCAGGAATCCAGAGGAGGGGCGGGCATTAGGGACACATTGTTTCTCATTTCTCAAGGTGCCAAAAAGCTGACTGTATGTAACAGCGTGACCTCTAGCTTAGACATTGCGGTTAGAAAAGACTGGCATAACTGCTGTTTACACATGTGTCAGACACGTACGTCACAGGATACTGAATAGGAGTCGTTTTACTATTTCAACCAGGTACATTGTGGCTTGTCTCTGTTCACAGAAAACCAATAATCAGCTACTAGCAAACATAGGAATATGTACAAGTGTTTGCACGCCAGTTTCCTTAAACATTTTGGTTTGGAACCACTAAGAATAAAGCAGCGTGGACCTCACACAGGCTTCATGTGGCAATGAATAATGAGCACTGCGTTTTTGACTTTCTTACAGTCGTTTTGTTGGGTTCTTCGCACATTGTAGGAGTTTGTGGCCTAGATTGCAAGTCTTCTTCAATACAGCATGATGTTCATTTAATATCATCATATCGATCACATTAATTTTAATCACAAACCAATCAGTTCAGCCTGATCTCCAAAACCTGTTCGTAAAAATGTATACGAAAATCTTGAACATACAAATTCATAGTGATACATACTAAATAAATACGGACTGCAACTGATGACGTCACCCTATTCAAAGTGAATGGGGACCTGCACCCCGTAAACACACCTCGTGAAGTCTAACGATGTAAAATAAACGTGTTATGATTGCATTTTTAACGAGAAACCAATGTTAAATTGTAAGAATACAATACTAACCCTAACCCCCTCAAAAAATCCAACATGGCGGAGAGACGTTCACTCATGTATCCAACATGGTCTGCCATGTTGTTCACTCAAAGGGTATGTATTGTTACGAATTTGTATGTTCAAGATTTTCGTATACATTTTTACGAACAGGTTTTGGAGATCACGTTGATCAGTCACGGTGTCTACGTCCACTTCTTATACACAGTCTATGGGATCCATTACACATTTAACACACTTGGAGCTGCAGCATTGTAGCCTCATGAAAACTGCGCGTGGCTTATACGCCGGTCATGTTAAAGCCACCCTTCATGCATACAATGAATGTTGATTCATGGGTCAGCCTTGAGAGGAACATTATCGCCCCAGTGCGATGTGCACATTTAAGGAGGAAGTGGGTAAATGTGGGCAACCTTCTAACTATGAAGGTGTAGACGGTACTATTTCTTTGATGTTAAACTAAGGAGGGGGGAGTACCTTTTTTTCTGCTGTGTTAGATAACCAGCAAGTAAAATGAAAAAAGGCCCTTTGTTACCCCTCTGTGTGGCATCTCTGGGTATGTCTGGTCTCCACCGTGTTTCCTTTCATCAGCGTGTACGGTTGAACAGGGCAGTTACTGGAAAGGACCCCTGACAGCTGCCTCGCTCTCAGATGTGGTCAAAGATGTTTGTCTCAGTATCTAAGGTGTGGCCTCATCTACTTTTTTTCCACCTTATATTTCTCTACACAGAATGTTGAGATTCTAAAAGGAAAATATTTGGCATACTGGAATTTTCCCTTTGTTTATTTTCTTCTGTTTTGTTCGCCTTTAATCCCGGGGCTTTAGGATTAGGATATTTACAGAAATAACCCTTTGTCTATGATACACTAATCCAATCACTGCGCTAAAGTTCATTCAATTCGTGCCCTGACAGTGAACTCCCACTATTCTAAAGCATATTCATCATGATGCCATATGCCCCGACACAACACTGCGTCTTTTCTCTGGCTGAAATGTGCAGAATGTGACATACTGTACACTGTGGCACAATGGAGTAATTGTGTTTGGTCCCTTGAGGGAGTATGAGTTGGAGCAGGAGGGGGGGGGGATATCAGTGCAGGATGTACACTTTCGGGCGATGCGGCTGTAAGTGAGGGCAGCTCATGGAGATATAACTGGGCAACTTGCCTTCTAGGATGTAACCGTCTCAACCGACCTCCATTACATCAGGATTTAATGGCCTTCTTAGCCTTTTAAAGTCAAGCCCTCGTGTTCTTTGCAGCTTTAACACAATATACTTCAATACATTATTTTCCTGAGGGTACAACAGCATATTAAGAACAGGTTTATATATTTAAAACCATACAAAATCTGTTCCAGATGTGTATGAGAGTAAAATACTTTTATGAAACCCAAATATAAGTTGGGACTTATTATAAACAATGAAATGCCAAAAGACTATGAAGTTACCTGTCCTCCAGCACGAGACACACGGCCCCTTTATGTTCTGCCCCTCGTTGCTTATGTTACTGCGGAGCACTAATGCACACCGATCGATAGCATACTTTCCATTTCAACACATTGAGCTGATGTACGGACACACAGTTGGAATTGATCCTGTCCTGTCAACACTAAGTTTTGTGTCGGTAAGTCTTTTCCACAATAACTGTTCTTTAAAACAAAAAGCGTGTCGAAACCCCCTCTTTGTAGCTTGACGTCGACATCTCTGTACCGCACATTGAAAAGCTGCGCTGATGATGATCTACAGCTGGGTAGCTATGAATTGGTGTAACAGGGGCGTGGAAACAGCGCATCAAGATCAAAACAGAACATCTGGCCCATTCACGTGAATCAAATTTAAGAAGGTTCCGTGGCTTCCAAATGACTTTGCTTGCACATTGAACACCTTTTATGATCGGGAATCGCAGGCTCACATAAAACTATTTTGAAACAGCTGTAATGTCATCAAAGCCATAAATATATTTAATACACCAATGCATGTTGCCTTTTGAACAAGCAAACCAAGTCAAATCGATTTCCTCCCCCACAGGATGTCCACCGCATGCTAGCAGGTTTATTTACAACCACGGCTGAAAGGTGCAAAACAACAAGCATGTTTCAAATAAGCAAAACCATCAATCTGGAGTTTTAACGAGCTCGCAGTACAAAGTGCACACAGTCTGAATATAGTCTGAAAACCTTTAACGAAGGCTGAAAACAGGAACTGTCATGGTGTCACTCAAACAGGCCATTGTGTGTGATATACTGAAGAAAAAGAGATGACCACCACTGCAGCATCGTGCACCTACATGTTTTATAACGTTTTGTTCTTGCAAAATTTTACTGAAATGTATGGACAAAGATTCTGTATCTTTTAATGAGACGTGACAACATTTGTGTCCCGGGAGAAACACCTTAATGCAGTTGACACGAAAAATGTCAACCAAGCCATGTACATTGCTAACCTGCTGCCGGCAGCGTGTCATTACACTTTAGATAATTAAATTAAATCTGACTTCTGAAGACTTCTGATCCTTCCCGTACATTTCTGATGAAAAGCAACACCAAGAGGAATCCAAGTGGGTTATATTTTTTCCCTGCTATGAATCATATAGTGTTCTTTTAAAATCATACATTGTAGGAGGAAACTCTTTCAATTTTGTTAAGTTCGCAGATGAAATGTTTTCAGTGATAACAATAAAACAGTTCTTCTTGGTTCGGTGAACCAAACCATCAGCCTCTGAAAGGCAACAGGGAGAGGGAGAGAGCACTAATCCCATTACCTGCTCTTCCTGGCATGAGATAAAAAATTTTTTTTTTAGGCAACCAGCAGAAAGGTGAGCACTAAATAAAAAATAAAATCGCATATCCTACTATTTCATTTTCCATTAAATCAATTAAATGTTGTAAAAATAACATGTAAACTATGTCAATTAATTTGATTAATTTGCATTTTTAATTAAGCCAGATTAATTCTAATAAGCGAGCTGGGCTACAGCGATGACAGAGCAGGCCTATTGTGTGTCTGTCACACTCATTTAATTATGTCGTTACGTCCCATATCCTATTAAGATAATTGGGTTTTTATTCCCAATCAACAACCAGCCAAAGCTATTAAGCAATAATCTCTGACTAGCGCACTTTTAACCTTAAACATTATAGAAGTTTGCCACATTTAAAACAACAAGGAGCTGATAAAAGAAGGGGAAAAACAAAAACAGTGCAATGCGCCGGCTTATTCAGCTTAGCTATTGGCTCCAAATGAAAAACGACTGTCAAGAAGCTGCATGTTGACACTGTGTAGGGTGTAAAGCAAACACATTAGACGGAGGAAATGGGTATCACCATCTTCCCCCTGCAAGGTAACTAAGCACAGAAGACGAATGTGTCTGATGTGTTCAGCCATTTCCTCTGCTCTGTCCCCGGAGACTCACTGAAAAACAAAACCTCCGAAGACACTGACCCTGCTGTTTAATTGAAAGACACGGCTGCAAACAAATAGGGGAAGCGGCCCGGGAGACAAGCAGCAATCCAAATCTTTCTGACGAAAATATATATTGATATTGTGGGTAAAAATAGCAGACACAAAACCCTACACAACTTTGTCGCAATGGTGCATTAGCTGGAGATGGTTTTAGATTCATACTGGCTTCATACTGGCTAGTTGATGTATAAGTGTAATCAGGCTACTGCTCTAACTGTTTATAACCCGTAAAACTGAAAAACAAAGTCATACATCATAATATAAAAATAAAAATAATTCTACCATCAGAACAAAAAGATTAATATGACATTTTTATTTAGTACAAACCAATGAGGTTTAAATAAACCAAGCACCATGTTTGCCTCTGAGCAATACTTACATACATACAACCCTGTGTCACATATCTGTTGTTGAACTGTTTATCGTCATGATTGAAATTATTATATTATGATGTAGGGTGACAAAGAAGGTAAAAACCTAAACCTAAATCCTGCCTCGCACAGCAGAAGAACAACCAACTGGATTGCTGCCTCAGCAGCATTAACAAAAAGGCGCGGCCACTTGGAAAATGTGGTGTTACAGTAATGCAAAGATGTAGGATAGACAATTCCAACCAGCCATATAACTAATCACAATTTGCAAAGACCTTCATTGTCAAATATGTGGTAAAGGACATTTTGGAGCAGTCACACTACTGCACACATGAAATGTGAATTGAGCTTTTAAAGCATCTCAGAGACAAACACAATTTAATTGTGATGTTAAGGTTTTTCCTCACAAGATAACAAAAAGGTCTAAATTGAATGCTGTCAAAAATTTAAAGAGGAAATTATGTCCCACGAGCTTCTTATTTTTGTATGAATAAGATGTAAATTATCTTCTTCAAGCATAATCTTAAACTTGCATAAATTAGGTGGAACGGTTTATCCCTAATTCAAGAGCATGATTTCATTGTTGCAGTATTATAATAAACACACTTAAGTAGTCACGTCACTCTTAAGCAATCAAACACTGGAGAAATAGAGTTAAAGCAATCTTCCTCCGGTCCACAGCATATTTATCCATATAATATGAACTATATCTGTGACATCGCCACTCCTTTTTGAGAAGAAAGCCGGTATGATAATGGAAAAAAATGTCATCCATTCAGTAGCTCAAAATGTTCTGTAAACAATGGCAGGAAAGCAGTGGGGGCTGGGAGAGCTTTGTTTCAACAGAATCCACTCTGATGCAATTGACGGTTGGACCTTTAACGTTTGCAGTTTCTTACTGGATACTCTCCTCTCAACAAAACGCTTTTGCAGTCATCTCACTAATAATTTACTCTGAAATTGGCTTTGGAGTGCAGCAAGCTGTCGGTGCTGATTCAGCTGGACAAGCACAGCTCCGATATAGTTATTTTCTCATCGAGGAGAAAATGACTTTTTCGTAGGTTTTACTACACCCCACTTTGCTTATATTCCTGTGCTTTGCAGTCCTTTAACACTTTAAAGAGATTTAATCTTCAGGACCCTCAGACAAAAAGTAAGTGTGGCCGCTCAAAGTCTAATAACATCATGTTTACCGCTGTAAATACGAGACTTACTTATTACTTAATAAACCATTTTTTTTTGTTTGGACCATATGAAAGAGCTGTACGACCTCACAATTTACATTTCACTCAGTAATTGTCTGTATGGGGACTTAATAAGTTTCCCCTTGAGTACACACAAGGTGAGCGTTACTATGGAGACGCAGAGTGCTCCTCTATGCTCCATGGCGCTGCAGCCTGCTCCATTGTGGCGAGAGACAACAGCTGTCTTTACCTTTGGCAGGCAAACAGTCTCATTAAGGGCGGCCATGTTTGTTTTTGTGCCCGATACCTAGCCCTAAGCAAACACTGCCATATCTCCACTCCACAGCCCTCGCAGTCTCAACATTTCCTTCCCTATTGTGGAAGAAGGCCCTGGCACATCCAGCCTGCTCTATGTTCTTTTTTTTTTTTTCTCCTCCCAAATGCCGAGATGCCAGTTGCTCTCAGAAATGCGTGCTTGATTGAGAAAATGGGGTCGAGGTTGAAGCTGATGAAATGCTGAAATTCAGCTAGCATACGGCTGAGATGCTATGAATGTTACGTATGTGTTATTTACATAATGTAAGACATTACGGGGCAGAATATCACTTCAAGAAAGCCTTCCTTGTTTGTCGTGGCGTGGATGTGATAAAGGCGTCATTATTCGGTCTGCTCACAGCTAACAGTGAAGTCCGCAGTGAAAGGTTTCATTGGCATATTTTCTCCTCTCGCAGCGTTGTCTGCGGCTCTAGCGACACGGCAAGTTGGATTCACAGCGCTTTGACAGAAATCCCATTTAAAAGGGAAAATGGCATTGAATGTCATTCCATTAATGCAGACAGCAAACATGGGAACACTTGAACCCAGAAGGCATTCACATTAACTTATACAAAATAGCAGAAAGACTGTTTTTTGGGGGGGCTCTCCCTTAATATATATAGAGCACTTCAGTGTTTTCAGCCAGAGCAGCTCAAGAGTAGCCTTCCCAAAACTACTCACTTATTTGATTTCATCCGTTTTCACCATTTGTCAAGCCCAAAGTCACAATACATTGTGAAATGAGTTCTTAATGTGGAGTAATGAGGCTGTCAAGGCAAAGCAGTCTCTGCTTGTTTGAATTTGACTCATCGTAGATTCAATTAAATCAGCTGAAGTGAAGCTGGCCCCGGGCCACATCGGTAATGGGTGACCTCATTCAAACAATGCCCTGACATACTGAAACAATAAGAGGAAGGGCCTTGAGTCAGTTGCAAAAGCAAACTCCACTCAAAAGCGATAAGGTAGAAAAATTACAGTGAAGTCCTCAAAGTGTTTGAAAGATTCATGTCGTCATGTGTCTTCAGGGGTGCTAACATCTTGTTTTTTCTTTCTTTTTTAAAATTATTTTTATTATTTTTTATAGTGTAACATGTCATTGGTCAGGCTGGCTGTGTCACTAAAACCAGAGTCCTAATGGAGGAAATGAATGCTCGTATGCACATGGGACAACATGGCAAAGGCAATATTTCACGTAAATAATAGCAAAATGTCCCCACTGCAAATAGTACTCTATTGCATATATGCTGTATGAACTTTGACCCCACCTGCTTTGTCTATAATAACTAGAAACAAAATTGCTCAAGCTTCAGAGCTAAAACCACCTTGCAGATTTCAAACACAGCTGGCTCATCTCTTCTTCTGGAGGTTTACTTGTCCTCAGAAGTCTAAACTGATTTATTTGGGTTTTGAAATGCCTGGAATCTAAATCATGACACAAACACTCCTAAGGCTATGTAAACAACCTTTCCACTTCCAGTCTACAACCACGCTGTCTGAGCAATAACTTCAGTGCCAAGGGCAAAAGCACTTCTCACTTTTGGAAGGGTCTCCAAAGTCACACAGTTATTATAAGAAGGTGTTCTCCAGTTTGTATAATAAGGGCATAGGTAACGCTTCTACCTCTTCTGTCAATGTACAACCAATTAAGTTACTTATTTTAATGTGCTTTTACCATTTGTTATGTGTTAATTTACAGTTTGGAAAGACTGAGACATCCTGAGTGCTTTGTAGAATAAACAGAAAGAGAGGTAACAAAATCAAAACGGAACATCTTGTTTAACTCACTCTTGTTTCTCTATTCATCGGGGCCAATAGCGGTTACAGTAAACAGATAATAGAACACACACACACGCGCACACAGTCACTGCATCTCATTAAGCTGCATTCCCTCTGGCCCTTCCTCCATTAGAAATTAAAACTCGGGACAATTAGTTGCAGATTGGTCTCAGCTCGGCGCTCCATTGTCGCACTCTCAAGGCTCCGAGATGACTTAATTACAGGCTCATGTGAAAACTGTGCAACGATACTGTGCTGCAACACACAGTGTACAACTATAAGGGTCAGCCACAAAGATGCAGCAACTCTTTGCTCCCATGCACCGACTTTGCCATATTTTTGCTTTAATTGGTTTTCTTTTCTTGTTTTCTACCCGGGGAGGATGTGTCACATGATGTGATGATGAGACGCGGTCATCAATATTGGAGAGGTAAGCGTGTGAGTTGGATAAAGCCCCAAAAAACCTTGAGACGCTGAACAACCGCGGCTTCTGCCAACCGCCAAGCCGTACCAGCTGGACCAAAGACGACTCGAGAGCAAAGATGGAATCCAAGCTCATATTCCACGAGGCTGTCTGAGGTCTGTTAGCAGGAAAATGAGATGGATGAGATAAGACTAACCCAGAGATGGGAGGTTGTTGACTGTCGGGGTCCTCGCAGGCTCCATCCCGGCATTCCGGAATAAGATGCAGTCTTATTGCAGTGCAAACCACATGTCAGACTCCAATGGGACAAGAGGAGGCGGACTCTTTGTCGATGATGCTTGGTGCACACAACGTTGATATCTTGTTTACTTTACTCCTGATACCAATTCCAAAAAGTACTACATCACTGGTTTATTGTTTTACGTTGTTGTGTTTTCTTGGGTAGTTTATGGGCTTCAACTGCATGTCATTGTTTAAATGACCAATTATCTGTGGGTGTCAGCCTGCCACCAGGGGGCAATCAAGATGTTTTGGCTTCATTTTCGGGGAGCGGTCACTTGCGCTACTTCCGGCAGCGGCCTGTTGAAATACTTTCCTGAATGTTGTGGCTTCAGGTTTGGAGCAGAAAAATGTTGTGTCACTAGTTTTGCTCTGTGCAATGATCTCAGGTAAAGACAAATCTATTTTTAGTCTTATTTTGACACAAAGACTTAATAAGCATGAGTGTCAATAAACACAGCATAGAGGTCAAAGCAATGCTCTCATTTTTGGTTTTGAAAGTTTAGGTACACTTTTATTTTACTTGGAGGAGATGCACTGTGAATAAAGACCAATCTGTTTGTCCATTAGCAGGAATGTGTCACAACATGACATGACAGCAATGTTCTGGTAATTTATTTAATATATTTTATCCTGAAAAGAAATGAAGATTGATATTGATCAAAATCCTTTTGATAATCATTTTGGCACTTTGCTCTTTAAGTCTTCCCTTCAATGTAAATTTGATAAGGTTGTAGCATCTCCGCAGGTCAGGATGTTGCCCTTTTGTTTTTTACAGTGCAGCCCCATTCAGATACAAAGCAGAATAAAAGATGCCTCACTACAGTTTAATTCCATGGACAGAGAGAACACAGAAAGCCAATCCTTATGGAACACAGCTAACTAATTTGTTTTTTATCTGCTTCATCACTCTGCTTGTGACAAGGACACAAAGCACATTTTTTTGTAATTGAACAAACTATAGTTTATGTAGCGGCCGACCGTTCTGCCCTTCAAGCTGGAGCGAGAGAGAGAGAGAGAGAGAGAGAGATTTGATTGCGTCGTGTACTCGCTCTTATCACGTGACACCATGTCCCATTATATTGTGATGTTGTCATAGGAGGAGAGGAAATGAAATGCCTCGAAGCTATTTGGGTGTGTGTGTGTGTGTGTGTGTGTGTGTGTGTGTGTGTGTGTGTGTGTGTGTGTGTGTGTGTGTGTGTGTGTGTGTGTGAGTGTGTGGTTGGTTTGTGGGGGATTAAGAGGCATAAAAGTGAGACTAAATCACCCTTTAAAATTAGTTTGAAACTTTTGCAGCTCAACTCTGGATATTTGTGATATCACTTGTATCCAATCAGTACCGTCTGGCCCACAATGATGTTTAGTGTTTGTGGTTACAGTTTCATTAATCTGAGAAAATTAAAAACAGAACAAAAATGAAACCGTATCACCACATAATGAAAGCACTCGGCAATTCCCATTCCTAACATGCCGATACGACCCCCGCCCCCCACCCCCCCAAAAAAGAAAAACCTGAGATACCGAGTGAGTGGTAACCATTAGCTTCCTCAACTCCTGAAAGCTTCTAGTTGTGATGATAATCATCATGCTACTTGAATGCTTTGAATACAGCTCAGTTTTGCATTTTGCTGAATTTTTATGCAAATGAAATGCCTGATGATATACAGTATAATCTACTTGTTATATATCCCTATGACGCACCGTGCCTTTATTTCCTCAATGTCTGAGTACTGATAACTCAGAAGACCTCTAGTGGGCTCTGAAGAGGTGGATTGGATGTTCAGTGCCAAATCTACATGAATAATGTTCATTATTTGCGGCTTGTGTCGATAATGCTGTTGGCATGTGTTCTCATAGCATAGAAACAATGAATCATAGGCCGCATACTGTGGAATGAGATTTTATGTGTGTGTGTCCTGGGGATCGGCGGTCAGCATTTATGTTTCAAAAGAAAACGGCAGTCGGTCTGGAAAAACCAAGGCTACGTTGCTCTGTATCAAGTGCCGTTGTTTTGGTAATAGTAAACGCGGGGCACTCGCCAGGAGGCATTAGTCAGCCGTCTAACAAGTCCCACAATGCAAAACCAGAAAGTGCTCCACTGTCAACTTCCTCTTATTTAATTCTGAGCACATGAGAGCATTTCCAAGTATCGTACGGCGAGGTATAAACTTTCTGATGACTAGCTACCTGAGGTATGGCTGCCGTGCCTGCTTGTTTCCCTCCACAGGAAGCCAGCTCATTTGGAAGCACGTTGTTTCTTAAACAGGAGAGAGCGAACAGAGGGGAGATGGGAGGGTGGCGGGTGAAAGGCGAATAGGAGGGGATTAGGGTGGAGTGCAAGCATTCAACAAGCCAGGCATACGACATGATCTCTAATTACCCACAAAGCACTGTGTAACCCGAGCCACAGATTAGTCTGCATTATCAGGCTTAATAAAACATGACCATCTCTCAGTTTTCACTCCCTTTTCCTCCCAGGCTGCTGCAAACATTTGTTCCTGGTTATGACATGTGCTAAGTAGTCGGCCCATCTGTACCCCTTTTCTCTGATAGTAAACAGTCTTATTGTGATTTGGACTGCTGGGTACACAGAAAACATGACATGAAGACGTGCCCTTTGGTTTTAGGAAAGTCTCACTGCCGACATTTTTTAGAATTTTGTGTTCTATGGATTATTCAGCATGTAACATGGAAACCTTCTGGAAAGACTCGTTACAGCGTAATTATTTTGTAATGGTCACATTTCAATGCAAAATTCCATTCTTCTGAGGTGAATTGTTCTGACAGCAGAAATCTCAGAGTTGGATTCATAGAAGATACAACTACATGTAAGAAATGATTTTTTAAATTTGGGTAAAATTAGTCTTTCTGTCATGCCTTCGAAAGAAAATGTAAGATCAAGCCCGCTTTCACACAAACTTCAGTCTGATCTGATTCTATAATGGGTGCACACACACACACACCTACAGACACACACACACACACACACACACACACACACAGCTACTTTATGACTTGCACCTGCATCTCTACAGTGTAGAACTACTAAGTAAGTAAGATCTGAATACTTCTTCCACCACCATAAAGGTTTTAGCAACACACACCGAAGTGTTCACACGCAGATGCATGCACACACCCACGCACACACACACACACACACACACACACACACACACACACACACACACACACACACACACACACACACACACTATGCTTATACTTCCTTGCTTTACGTGGGTTGTGCCAGTAAGTGCTGCTTTAGGCTATGGTTTTTCACTACTGTCTACTGTGTTATTAACAATTCTATATAAAGATTCCCTCAAGTTTTC
Source organism: Gasterosteus aculeatus (assembly GCF_964276395.1). Taxonomy (NCBI): domain Eukaryota; kingdom Metazoa; phylum Chordata; class Actinopteri; order Perciformes; family Gasterosteidae; genus Gasterosteus; species Gasterosteus aculeatus. The sequence continues at coordinate 13,219,926 of NC_135689.1, read as the reverse complement.
TTTTCCGGTGTGTTAACAACCCTTCGAAGCTGCTATGAAGTTGTTGAGGGCGAGACGGAGCCCTTGACAGCATTACACCATTAATCGTATGTCATAATTTCCAAAAACGCTACTTCTTTTTTTTCTGAGCGACATCACTCATTGTCATGGCTGGTGGCCAGCGAGAGACGAAATAGGTCGACAACACAAAGAGAAGTCCTAGATCTCTCGCTTTCACTCCCTGTTCTCAACTCTTAACCCTCTAAACCTCCATTTTTCTTTAGCAACAGCATCTCTCTTTTTTTCTTCTCTTTCCATAACTACTCCTTTTTCCTCTGGGCGATTCTTTAACTGTAGACAACAGCATTTCAAGACCTAAAACCGTGGCATTACCACTGCACTTTCTTTCACACTCTTGGCCCATTGTAAATGATCATGAAGCTCATCATTAGCTCTCAAAGAGGAAGAATGAGCCACGGTTTGATCACCTCGGTGGCTCTGTGGGCTCCCGCAGTCTCTGCTGACAGAATTGGACGCAGACGATTACAGCCCTTTGCACAGGCAATTATATCTGCCTGCTAAATATGTCACACATAATAAACACATGCTCCTGACAGAGAAGGGACAAGTGGAGACAGTCACAGCTGGGGGGGAAGAGGAAAAAGAGCACATATACAGGTCTGCACGGATTTATTAACCCCTGTCTTCCTCAAGTGGAAATGTCTCACAGTTCAAATTGTTGCATGTCGGTGAATTGATGACACCAGAGCTGAAGGTGATAAATCAAAGATCTGCTCATAATAGCAACCCAAAGTATTCTGATTTATAATCTCCTAAAATAATTATATTGATCTGCATCCCCAGAAAAAAAAGAAAAAACACTCCTTTTTCATGCTGGCCCTCCGGGAGCTTCTGGTCGTTCTACTTTATATACAGCGTTAGTGTTAATGTGTTAGTCTGGGCTTGAACCATTAATTGGACTTTTATGTGGGCTTCGTCCCATCAGGCCGCGGTGCAAACATGGCACTGACCCAAGGCCGATAATATTTGTAAAGGGTATTCAGTCAAAACAAGGGAGGGAAAGGGCCTAAAATCCCTGCCAAGGAGTTTATACCATGGGCCATGTTGTTTGCACAGGACATACCTCAGGAAGCTCGGACAACTGGGAATGTTTGTCCAGCTTCCAGCCCCTTCTATGGCTGTATACTTACATACAGTACATACACAGCACAGTGCATACACAGCACAGCGGTCATGCATTCATATAGTACATAAAGTAGGTCTGCAGTATGGATGCTGTATTCATATAATACCGCTGTGATTATTGATTATTTGGATTTGTTTACTATTCGGTAATCGATGGAATGTGATAAAATAGAACACACATGGACTTGGAATTTTAAACTAACAGTCAAAACTGACAGCTACAAAATTACAATTGTATAAAACTGAGAGATTTTTTCTCTCAATTCATCGGCTCAGATCTTAAACATACAGTCGCACTTGAAAAGCGCATTCCTTACTATCCGTATACATTGGTTCACCTGAAACTGGGCCGGCCTCAGCAAAATATGTTGCTTTCCCTATTGTGCTCTGCAAGTGGCTTCTTTTCTCTTCCACTGCCTGCTATAAAACAACAATTGGGGGTCACTTTGACTTCTCGTGTTAAAAGCCATGATGGGAGCGCTCAAAGCTCCACTCATCTTTCCAGTGTAATTGAATTTAAACCGCTACGCAGACAGACAGACAGACAGAAAAGCTGCATTTTTTTAAAAACATTAATTTCACCATGCTGTCACATGACTTGTCCTTCCTTCTGAGTGTTTACAGCCATTAACAAACGTAATCAACATTAAACTAAACACCCAGGGGCCCACTCCGGAGCAGGTGCCTGCGCCGTTTCTTTTTCCTTCTTCTTCTGCATTGAGAATGAGAATGCCATCGTACTGCCCCCATGGGAAGGCCCGGCCTGACGAATGTAAACACACTACAGTGGGGCTGGTCTTAATTACGGTAGCAGACGCTGGGGGTGGAGGGGGGGGGGGGGGGGGGGGGGGGTTGCACTGGTACCACGAGGAAGTAGCTTAGCACTGCCAGGGCCAATACCACGGGTAACCCCCCCCTACCACCGGCATTACCACACACATACATTAAAACCGACGCTCTCATCAAACACTGCGTTTAATACATATTAAAAAAAATATTCATGGTCCTGTGTGTGGTCCATTTGGGTTGGTTGGAAGAACCACTTTTTACCCAGTCACCTAGATATATAAGAAATATCTGTGCCATGTGCAGGCAGTGGGACGCTGCCAATGTCCGAGCCAATTGCAGAATTGGAATCGGAATCCCTATTAAAAAGCTCCTCTGTGTGTTATGGCAGGCAGAATATGATTTAGCGGCTGTTTTGCTGTACTGCTGCTCGCCCTGTGTTACAGGCCCTTACTGTGGCATGCATGGCCTTCCTCTGCACTGGGCTATGAAAGCAATTGTGATTGTGATTCTGTAGTCAGCAAAACGGTTGAATGGCCCCGAGTTAGCTCTGCACGGACCCAACCACGCACACATATACACACACACACACACTGTCCCCATACCGGGCCGCTGATTACTTCAACCCATTTGACTCTCACTCATCCTCTGATTCGCCCTTCCTCCCCGTCTCTGTGTCACAAACCACAGAGTTTGTCATTAGCTAATAGCGACAGCTCAACTCAACATAAACATTAGGACGGGTTAATTCATCAGCCATGTGTAAAAAAAACCCTTTACGTTTAGCCAACAAAAATTGCCTCTGGTTTTTCAGGAGCTTATTTCACTTGAGGTGGAAACCAACTGAATATGTTAATAAATGACGTTATACAACTTTTGCAAAGAATAAAAGTAAACCAAGCCGTCCTGTAATAAAAAATGAAACCGAGATAAGGTGTTCAAATGAAGTACATCATCCCCCATCTTATCTGAGGCAGAGGAGCCCACCAACTAACAAAGCCAGCTCTTCAGTCATGTCCTATCTAGGCAGATATCAGTTGTTGGGAGATATATGAGCTGGGCGGGGCTGAGGCCAACTCTCTTTGCACTCTGTGCTGCTGCTGTGCTGTATGCAGCACCTCGCCTCTGCAGCAGTCAGCAATGTTTGATTAAGGTATTCAAATAAAGGCGCAGACACTGTGTTCCCATTTCACCGAGCAAACAAAGAGGCAGATAAACAACAATTACAGTTGTGCATGTAAGACCAAATGCATTTTTATACTTTGGGTACTTTCCACCACAGATAAAGTATTCATTTGCGTAGTATTTACAAACTATACATGAGTAATATGTACCCCTTACCGCATGTACAGTAGCAGACACCATTAAAACATGGCACAGTTGGAAATTACCATCAGAGCACAGAACTGTTCTTAAGTATTATTCTCTGTAATTTCAACTCGGCTGTGGGAAAGCCTCACAGAAATAAAATACACGTTACAGTATTAAAAGTATTGAAGAATAAATCTGCAGGGTTATTTATGGATTTTTTTCAGGATCATCTTATCATTGAAGAACTTTCTCTTTCTCTTTTCTGTTCTACACTGCTGACCTTCCCGGTTATTACACTCTTAGCACAAAGTAGTTTGTCCAGCAGAATAGTTCATGTTTCAGAAGGACCAGTCAGTGACAGGTTTTGGCTTGGTGAGGGTTTTTCTTTCCCCCATACAAAACATTTCTGTTAATCACAGACAAAGGTGGTAAAGTAACGGAAACTATCCAGAAGGCGAGTGGTGGTCACGCTAGTGATCAGCACATTAAATGAGGTGACAGAAAGAGTACATCCAGCACGCATAAACTAACATGACTGAAACACCAAATAGGCTCACAAATAAACAGCACATGCTATGTTATCCAATTAAGCTTTTATGTAAATCAGATTAACACTGTTAATTCAGAGTCGCTGAAAACCTCTCGGCTTTTATTGCTGTGAAATTATTTAGTTATTGTTTATGTAGTGATACTGAATCAGCCAGAAAGGGAAAAAAAGGCGCCTAACCTCGGCAGAGTTGCCAAATTTACACTTTTCAAATAACATTATTGCAAAATCTTTTTCTTGAAACTAGAAAGCAACGAACTCACCCAAAAACTAAGCTATACCCGGAAAAACATTTGCACTTAAGGGTCTGACAAGTATTCTGCTTCCATGCTGCTTGAGAAAGAGACCTGGGCACAATGTGACCACCAGGGCTGTCAGAGATGATTAGCAGCGGGCAGATCGGATCAGTAGATACAGAAACCTACATAACAAATCAGATGTCTCCATGGTGCCACGGACAGTTTGACAAGCGTTTGAGGAGCCGAACTTGACCCCCGAGCACTGTGTGAACAGGACACCAAGTGATCCCCGCTGCTCCCGCGCCTCATTTGAATTGCCAGTGAAGGTAGTTAGTGTTACACGTGTCATGATGATAGCAGACTGTACCTCTCTTTCTGGAAAGAGCCCCCACTCCCTCAAGAAAAGGGAGTGGGGGGATGTTAATAATTCAAATGAACACTTGTAATATTGAGGGGCGCCACACGTTTTTGTATTGACGACCAGTTGGTGTCACTTTCTCTCTGGTTAAAGCACCTTTTATCATTTCATTTCTACTGGCTTTGTTTTCAGGCCTCATGCAGTGTGTATGTATGTATGTATGTATGTATGTCAGCATATTCTTCAGATTATCCGCATGAAGGATGATCCTAATTCGTTTGACCTAAAAAAAAAGAAATAGCCTGTGCAGAATAGAGAGTTATGTGAGCATATTTGTGTGTCACAGGTGTAAACCTGCCTTATCAGTGAATGTTTTGTATGGACCTCATTACATCAGTGATCCAATGCGAGTCACAAAAATGCCCTTGTTGCTGTTGTCTCTGTCTTTTAGCTTTTCTGCTAACAAAACCCGAGCAGAAGCACCACTTTTTGACGCTTTAATTGTGAGAGGATCATTTTAGCTCACAAATGGAATGTTCCGTTGTGTTACAGACACTTTCCATTGCCCACACAGAAAAAGACAAACATCCCCATCCGTGCACGATTCCCCTTCGTTGTCATCCCTGAAAGGTATCTTTAGCAGAGAAAGCAAGCCAAAGACCTCTGAATCATCTCTCTCCACAGCAGCAGGTTTATCATCCACAGCCCTTCGGCTTTGCACTATTCTGACTACGGCACCAGAGTCCCGTTCAGCGATTGCAGATGGCTGCGATGTTGCAAACACTTGTGGAAGCAGTAAGTGTCTTAATTTACCAGTTTAAAATGCTTTACATAGTTTTTCCGCCGTATATATTGTGTTTGTGGAACTCAATACTACTTTTGCTGTAAGCTTATCTTACTTTGTCGTGTTTTTACTTTTTATCTCTTATGGCAAAGCCTCTAGAGATTGTTTCCCCTTGCTTTAGGTATCTACAAGTAATTATTATTTATAATAATAATAGCGTTATAATTAGTATTACTATGCACTGGTTTGTTGTCTGCAGTGGGATGAGGATCTGTTCAAAAATATTCAGAATCCTGTTTTAAATTAAACCTGCGCACTTGCAATGGAGTCAGTGCAGGTCACACACCGACATGCTGCGTGGTGTCCAAACCGATGGAGGGAGAGAAAAAGAGTGATACGTGTAGCAGCCACACTCTGTGGTTTCTCTTTACAAAGTAATTAACAGTACATTACTGGCACACATCCATTTAATCGTTTTAAACTCCCAGCGGAAAAGCGTGTAAGCCATAAGAAATCATTGAGAGGGAAGATAGTGGTGGAGCAGAGCGCAGAGTGGGGCGCTATGGATTCTATACCGCCTCTGGTATTCCACGTCGGGTGGGACACTTAATGCCAGCTTTTGCGCAAAACACAACTGCACAATCTCACCCGGAAATAACATAACGACCGGGTTGGTTAGAAGAGGGGAGGGAGAATAAAGTTGGACAACATATTTTCATTCAAGAGCAGAAGAGAATGAGCGCATGTTTTAGTCTAAAGTAACACAGACTACACACTGCGCGTCCTGTTCCAGACTGGATTTAACACCAGTCCATCGTAGGAGTTCTGTTTGCTGACACCTGACGTGTCTTTGGATGGGTGTGTGTGTTTAGGGCAAGTGAGCGCCCGTGGATGAACAAAAAACAAACAAACAAACAAAAAACAAAGGGTCCAAAACATGCGCGTGCGTAAAGAGAGACAGGTGAGGTGACGCGCGGTACAACACGGTTCTGTTATTTACCTTGTTTGAGTGGTAATACTCCAACGAGCTCAGGCAACTTGGATCAGTCGGCAGGGAGCATGAACCCACGTTTGCCGGGGGAGCAGGATAAAATCTCACGTCCATCTCAGGTGGTGCGAGACCGAAGGCATGAAATCACTTTCAGCGTCTTTTGACTCGCTTTCGTCTCCGCACGCGCGCACACACACGCACACACAACGCCGAGGCAGGAGAGACAACGAGAACAAACAAGAACAAAAAAAAACAAGAACAAAAAAAAACAAGAAAAAAAGAAGAGGGGGGGAAGTTTCACTCGGTACACTTCTTTTCACACATCCGTTCGCGGCCGAACTTCGGCACCAACTCTGGTGATGCGCAGTCCTCCTCGGAGCCTCGCGCCGGGATGCGAAACACAAATGTCATAGACACGCGCGCAAGCACGCGCACACACACACACACACGCACACACGCACACAAACACGCGCGGGCGCGCACGTGTTGGCAAAACTATCCCGTTGTTCCACAACAAATAAAAGAAGACAAAAAAAAGAGAGAAAAAACTCCAACTTTGATCCTCTCTGTTAAGATAAGAGCAGCGCGTAAACCGTGACGTGCAGCTTTGTGCTCTCCAACTGCTCTCAGGGCTGCGCGCAGGCTTTGTTATGGAGGTGCATATTCTTGCATTGGTTCCAGTGCAGAAGTGGTCGGACTTCCCTCTGCCATGCGACCTCTGGCGATAATAAACGGGAAAGAGGAACGGAGGGAGAAGGGGGAGGGGAGATTGGTGGCTGCCTTGGCAACCGCTCTCCTTTCTGCAACTGCGCGCTTGTGATTAGCTGGAAATGTAGTGGTGTGCACGGCTGTGCATTATAAAGCCCACTCTGCTCCCATCACTGCCTCATAAAGGCTTCCATTTGGGTTATTGTGCCGAGGCGGATGGGAGAATCTCTCAGTAGTTCAAGCATGTTTTTTTCATGTGTTTTTATTTTTCATTTGCAGGACAACAACATGAATATCGACATCTTATACAAAACCTATCACAGCCTAAAGCCTAAGGCGGCGAGCAAAATCCACTTGGATAGGCCTCTCGTTTTACTGTCGTGCCTGTACAAGGGGTTAAAGCAAAAGGGCGCTGACAAACATCTCTTTCTTATTCCAGTCTTTTATAAAGTTAACCAGTGCAAAGTACATTTCATAAGTCATAGTTGTTTTGTCTCCAGTTGTGCTGACATTTTAGCTTTAGTTTAGTTTTCATTAAAATCTACAGCTAAACGCCAAACTACAGCCCTAATATTAATAATATAATAATAATATTAATCAGTGCAGGGCATACAACACTGACAACTCCTTAAATGTGTGCGGGATATAGTATTCCAAGGTGAAATATGCACAAAAGAGTTTAATCATGCATTGCCATATACAGTCGCGCATGTGTGTGGGGAGAAGCTGGGCTTGTGAGAGCCGCCTGTGACAGCTCACTGAATGTGATGGATAGCACACCCTTGCCCTGTGATGTGCATGCACATTTGATGTTGAAATGGCCTATCCGAGGGACCATTGTCTTTCAATCATGTCAAGGCAAAGTACAGAACAGAGCACATTTTCTGCTGCCTGGCGTTATTACTATGCCACAGTTTACAGCACAATCCATACACCCTGCATGCACAGAAGTATATGTGCTTTATCCTCTTCACGGCGTTCTGTTTAAAGATACCCAATTTGGTCTGCTTTTAGGATGCATCTGCATCAAAACTGTGATGCGTCCCCTTTATCGGTCCTAAACCGTGTGGCTGACAGGCTTTCATTAGCTGAACCTTGACGTGAATAGAGGAGAATGTAACACCAAGAAGGGTACAATTGTTTTTACACAAACTGTGACAGCAGCATCTGCCCACTGCTGCAGCTCCTATGTTCCCCCCTTCAGAAATGTAAAAAGCTGGTCATTATTTCAGCAGGTCCATTATATTACAGGGCAACCTCTATATTTTACAGTCGGGTCCTTCGCTGCTAGGCACAGCCTGCCACTGTCCCAGGCCCAGCACACGGAGGGTTAACCACATGGCCCAGTGCCATGGCTTCATGGGAATGGAATGTGGAGTGCTGTGTGTGCAGGGCTCCTTTCCCAGCATCCCTCACTGCCCAGGCGCATGCTAATGATGAGCATTATTGAGGCACAATTGATAGGCTAGCAACCAAACAAGAGAAACTAATTACTACTAAGGCTTTATTGTCCTTTAATTACTGAAGCTCTATGGTAATTAGTGCTGCACAAAGACACATCCCTACTTTAATCTCAAATAAAATGTGACGCAGATGAAAAAAGTTGGAAGATGAAAGGTAGATAAGATAATTTGGCTTTCGGTTCATTCTACAGGAAACGATGACTGATTTGAGGAAAGTGTGGGAGGACAAAAGAACTGCTGAGGATTGTGCTAATTTCGACCGAAAATCATCTCATAAGAGAGTCTGCACGTGATACGTCTGTAACCTTGGGTAGCTAAATCAAACATAAAACGGTGAATGCTGATGAATGCTGTCATCAAATGATTTACGACTAAGAACATTGCAGAGTCAAGTTGACTGTTTTGCATCCGCGTGAGGCTCATTTTATTGTACAGACGCATGTCACGGTGTGATGCAACTGAATCATCGATGTTGGCTCCGAACATCCTTTAGACAAACAAAGTTTATTTTTTCCATCATCTAAGGTTTCTAACTGGTTCTGTTTACTTGAACAATATTCTTTCTTTTGTTTCTTAGGAAACAAGCAAAAGGAAAACCTTTATCAGTATCATTGTTTAACTTTACTTTTAAATGTGTGCATCTTTTCCTGTGAGCAGTTCATTTTCTAATTCTTAGAATTAAACAAACTTTTGCATTATTAGAGTCATGTTGCTTTGAGCAGTGGGCGGATGCACAGTCTGCATTCACTTCAAACCTAGAAGTATCACAGCCTTTTTAATCATCATTAGTTCTGATTAATATCTCATTAAAGCAGTTCCAAATCACTGAGTGTTTACTGTATAATGTAGCTTGAAGTTTAAATGTGTGGCTGTAGCGTAAGATTTACGCACTGTAAGGCTTTGACGTAGAATCACGTCGGCAATTTGCTTTCAAATGAATTAAATGAATTCTATTCAACTCTTGTCTATATGTCTATAAATATATACATGACTTTTGGCATTGAAAAAAGAAAAAAGTATTTCTTATCATTACAGTTTTTGCACTTGATAACAGATGGCAAACCTTCTGATAAAACAGTTTGGGTTCTTGATGTACGTGACATACACACAGAAGTGAATGTTATACTGTTACACTTATTTTACTTTCAGAATAATAAATGTATCTGCAGCTGGAAATCCTGCCTAAGGGAAGACATGGGCACATGCAAATCATGCTAAGATTTGCATTATTGTGAAAACTCCTTCTGACTATGTTGCTCTCACTCAATATATTCTGATAACACATGAAGAATGTTTAGTTTATTGTTCATAAAATGTATGAATACATGTATAAGAGTATAGTTAGTATCTTATAATCTAAGGGCTGAGCCCTCCATTTTAAATTAATGATTTAATTACTTTAAGGTATAAATAACCATTACATTGCTTTTAAAAAAGTACCCAGAAAAAAATGTCCCATTGAGTTCTGTTTCCCGTCTGTTGTCCTGTCAGCAATAATGAGCCGTAGAAAAAGACGGCGCGGCATTGGGAGCTAAATTTGTCTGAGGGCCAAGAGACGATTGTCAAAGATTGTATATTGACTGAGAATCAACATTCATGAATCATGTATCATAAGGAAATATGAATAGTTAACATGATTCTCTTCTGGTGCACATCTTTGGGGGGAGGGACAAACAACAGTTAAGATACGGACTCTGGGATATTTAATTGGCACAAAGACAAAACTGGCCATTTTCCATCTATAGTGCATGTCGTTTTCACAGGGGCCCGCCTCTGCTTCCCTCCCGATTGGAAAGGATGTAATGATCCCATAGTTTCCTAATTGCAGAGGCCATGACCTTGTTTTCTCAGAGGTCAGCTAACATACTTGTTAAGCTTCCGTCCACAGTTATAACATCAGTCACATACAGTACAGTATGCCTGACAACTTCGGCTCACGGTGAAGATACGTACCAGTGTATTATTTGGCATCACGTTCTCATTGTGTCATCCAACTTGCAAATTACCCTTAAGAATCATTAAGGAAAATCCCATATAGGGCTTCCATGCATCTCGATTCGGTTAAGAAGGTGAGCATACATTTTTTGCCTCTGTATAAAGGGCTGCAGGAAGACAGAGAGCTTTGGGGAAATAGAGAGCAGACTTGTCAGTCGTACCACGTTTCATATAGCACTTCATTTCAAGGAAATTCTAGACTCTTCTAATTGCCCTATTACATTTGAGCCCTCATTTGGGGAAGGATGTAGTGCAGTCTGCAGGAGCTCAGTTCACTGTTTTCACGTCGTTAATAAGGCCTACATTTGCATATGCTGATAATGTCAAGTGAAAGTTTCATTTCTCTAAACATTGTTTAAAAAGTGTTTGTTGTTTGGAAAGCCAGTGTTTGGTGACCAAAACAATTCAATGACCCTAGCCTTAGTCATTTTTGGATACAGTCGATCACTTGTGTGCGATAAGCAATTAGGATTCCTTTTGAGTTCTCAAATTACAGATGTTTCTACAGATACAGAGAAAAGAAAAAATGATGCTAATCTGAATTCAGACATCTTCTTAAAGTGAACCAACAGCAATAATGCACATTAAATACATTTTATTTCCAGTGACTGCGCATTTTTTGCAACTTATTTGGTCGTAAGTCAACATTCTATTTTTGTATATTCCCTTGCAGGAGTTGTTCACCTTTACAGCGTCACACAGAACACAGAACATTGAATCCTCAATGTGCAAATCTGTTGCTACCGTATGAGTACTATTCTCTGTAAAAAAAAAAAACCTTCTTCATTTTCACTCTCTGTTGAAGTCAAGACATGTAGATCCCTTTGTAATCTCCATCAGAGTGGTGAAACAATGCTTTTGAGTCTCATGTTCCATCCACTGATTAAATGAAGCATGGTTGATCTTTATCTGGGTTGAAGGATGATGACTTCAGTGGCCTCTATCCAGGTCTTGTAGGCTGTAAAATAAGAAGACAAGCATGATGAATTTATCGGAGGTATTCTGTAAAAGTCTGTATGGTATCAAACCTAGATAAACTGAACGTTTCGTTTAAAGCTTGAGGGATGTTTAAAAAATATTTCATCTAAAAAATAATTTACTTGGCAATGAAGGCATATTACACAAGAACGATCCATTACCTGCTATACTGGATTTTGAACTTGTTTAATATTATAAATATAGTAAATATATTTAATACATTTGTCCAATCAGTTTAGGCACTGGTCACAGTATGTGCACATCCAGCTTTTCAACCAGCAATCTGACCACATCAAAAACAAACAAACCCTTTTTCCATACAGCGTTATGTTTAAACATGTTATCCTTAAAAATATGTTATTTTATTAGTACCCCATTTAGTACCCCGAAGAAGTACATTTTACACCCTATCCCTGACTCGGATGCCTATAGGTTGCAAATCTGCATATTTTCCTTCAAATTGTTTTCTTCTGGAATGATACAAGATAAACAAACTTCAGAAGTTCTGTCTTGCTTGGCAATGTTTGTATGCAAAGTCCCCAAACAGTTTTATGCTGAAATACGGAAGAATATACAGAAAGATGAAACATTCAAAAAGATACTACCAAATTATTAACAAATATAAGCTTGCAGATTCCTGTGGTGAGAAATGTCGGTGATTACAATGCACTATATGCTGAAAAATGTGTTTCACGTTCAAATTGCTAAACAAATTTCATGCTTGCAATATATCTGATAGATTATTGCAATATTCCACAAAGTGAGCATCGGTGTCATTGTAGAATGACTGAAGTCAAACAAGTTTTGGTGCACTGCACACTGATAAAGCCGCTGTATGATGGAGAGCAAATCTCAACTATGTTCCCCAACAGATTTATGAGCTTGTTAATCTCCACTTTTCTCCTTTTCCTGCCATTAATCACATGAAAGATATGAAAGAGATGGTTACGCAATCGTGACCTATCGCAAAGAAGATGCCTGTAGGGAGGCCTGAGTGCCTTACAATGTGTAAGCACACTTAGTACTGATGGTTTAGACCTCTGTCGGCCTGGAAGGAGAGGCACGGTTGCACGATGGAAGGCAAGATGCAGAAAATAGTTTCTCATCAGATCCCCAGAGAGATGGAGATTAGAGTTTCATCTGCCGCTACCTTACGACCGGATGAAGGTTTTCTCTAGCAGGCAGATGGAGTTGAGCCAAAGTCAAAGTACTGTATGGGTCTTTGTGTTGGTCATGACTGCCAGCATGAATACAATATGGCCACTGAACATGCTGTTCAACAACAATATTCTTTTAAGAGTAATTTCACTCGGGCTGCGTGTCCTCGCCAGCATCACCCCGTCGTCCTTCTCCTTTTACAGACACAAACAAACACACACGGACGGACTCACATTTTCAAGGGTGAGAGAATGCTACATTGCCATTACCAGTGAACACAGAGGCTGAGGGGAGAGAGGAGAAAGAGGGAGGGGCGGGGGATAAAAATCCATCGGATTTGATGGCATGGTGATGTAGATAATGTTTTCTCTTTTCAGCTCAGCTCAGAGAAAAGAACGCAGAACACAACCACTTTCCCTCTCTCACACCCTCTGTTTTGAATGAGAGGGAGCACAATGTACCGGGGTTTGTGCGTCTAATGTGTCCCTTTGTGCACACAACACTGTCCTTTTACCTATCAGAATGATTGGCCCACTATTACGTGATTTAATGGTAAAACACACATACTCTTAATCCAGCTAGCAGAAGAGACGGGCTTAGAGTCGATGGGGGAAAAAAAAAAAAAGAACATAATTATCCAGTTTGTCATCTGTTTGCATAAATACGAAAGAGAAACCCTCAAAAAACGCTCAACGCTACGGTAATTTGCCGCACAGAAACATTGGAAAACAAATGCGTTCAGGAAATGTAGATGGGTTTTTAAGGTCTGAAAGCCACAGCTGCTTGGCAAGCAGAAGCTGGCTCCTTTTGTCTTTTATCTTCTTCTGTAATGTGCACAGGTGCTGCTTAATTCAATTGGAGAACGTTGCCATGGTTTTACATTAATATATTTCCATGTTACCATTACGACTGTTGTCATGGAGATGATAGGACCTATTTGAACTGAAAGCAGAGATAGTTTTATGGGGGTATTGCTCTCTCCCTCTCCCTCTCCTGTCTCTCTCTCTCTTTTTCATTTGCTTGCTCCATGTCAAGTCACATGGTATGCAGCCAGATTTAAGGCATGACTTCACTCTTCAATTTCCCCCCTTTTTTTACTGGTTCTGACACAGAATTGCTGGAACAAAATATGAATTTTAATCTAATCTGGCAACGAACAAATTCCGGGATACAATACAGGGGTTTTTTTGCTCATAAGAGGGCTTTCACTGGGTGCCTAATGCACAAATCAAATCTAATTCAGTTCACAGGAATTATTGTAAAAAAAAAGCGATTTCACTAATGTTGCCATTCACTTTTTTTCATTAGCATTACACACATGTTGATTGAAAGTCTCCCCAGAGACATTGGTGACAGAAGAAAATGAACAAGCTAATCGGGTACAAAGTTCAGACTACACAGGAAATAGAATTTTCTCAAAATGAAACCAACTATGTAAAATCCGGACATTATTCTTAAAAACATAGCCTACCACAAACATCTAATCGAGACACGGTTATTCCAATTAAAGTAATTGCACACTTTTGTAAAATCAATACCACTCCCTGGTACCGTAATTGCTTCTTTCAATCAATTTGATGCATTTTCTTGCACAAAAGGAAACGCAGGAGTATTCAATTTACTCAAGCATACCAAAGTTGATGGAATGCTTGTATTGCCTATTAAGGCATTGCTTGTTTTTCTTCTTCTTTAGAATGCAAGCGGTATATCTTCAGATGCAACTTCAAAGTCACCTTGTTATCCCTGGAATTTGTCTTGGACACCGTAACTCATTATATCTGCACGCGTAGGAGGTTCACATTAGTACCTCGCTGTCTTACTAACATGAGAGGCAAAATGTTTCACAATATGCAGTAACTTTGTTGGCATCAACCTCAGTTTCTGCTAATGAATGTGCTATTACACTTAAACACTGAGAGACTCACACACACATGTACACACAGATGCATATAGCTTGGTTGAAGGTCCAAACAAATAGAGAGAAGATCTAACAAATAGCCCCTTGAGAAACTCAGCTGCGCTGACAGCTTTGATCCATCAGCAAACCGTGATGCAAGGCAAAGTAAAATGTGCCCTACTTTTTCTTTGCAGAGCTTGAAACATTTAAGGAATGTTTAGACATACTGTATTTAAGGCTGCTCCCTTGTCAGAACTGTCGTGAAATTAAATAACTTAGTGTAACCCATTTCCAAATCCAAATCATTCCTCCTCTCAACCTGTCTGTCAGTCACTCAAACAGACAGACAGACAAACTCATGTTTAAACCAACACTATTTATGAATTTCTGTATTTCATTCCTTTTTTTCCCCCCCAGATAATGAAACATTTCTTATATGAAACTCCGGACTAGCCGTGCGGCACCCAGCTCTCTGCTATTTTTATACAAACACAAAGTGACAAGATGGTTACTCTCTCTGCACACTGACAGTTCATTCCGGACTAGGAAAAATGTCAAAAATGTTTAGTCACGGCTGAGTGGACTTAATTACCGTCCTCTAGGCTGCCTCAGAACTCAGTGCCACTAATGGTCCCGAGCTACAGATAAAATTCCATTTACAAGAATGTTGCAGCCACACGATCTGATTTAGCCAATATGAAATATTTACATTGATGTAATTAAAGTGACAACGCTTTCCACCCATTCTGGCCTCCAAGAAAAAGGAATTGCCCAGTTTAGATAAATAACATTTATTGCTGGCTTTTTAGATCAAGATGAGGTGTACGTATACTGTTTGTTGTTTTTAGGTGGATAAGTGGAATAGTGTTATAACAAGTGCTGATTTGAAACTTTCATTAACATTTGCATACACAGGAGATGTGACAAGTTTACTAACAGCAGCTAAAGCAAGAAACCATTCAAGGAAGAGGCTACGTAACTTGATTAGATTAAGTCAATTATTAGATGCGTTTCAACCAAGTAAGACCATCCTCTAATTACAATAAATATGATTAGGCAGCACAGCAAACAGATTTGTGATGGACCTGCTTATGTCTCTCCTTAAAAAAAGTGGTTCTATTAGTGATCTAAACATAAACAAAAGGGAAGCTCTCAAAGTAAAAATAAAGTTCTAAAATCACTGCTAACACTTCAAGTTGGATGACAGTTAATTTGATAAACAAGTTATTAAAAATAATGAAAACAAACAGCAATTGAAGCCAATACTTTTAGGTAAACATATCTGATTCAGTTTAAAATGAGTCTTTTGTCTATGACAATGTGTCAACAAATGGTTATTTTCTGATATAAAATGAATAAAATCAGTATATCATGCCCTACATGGATTTAATTTATGCATGGTAACATGGAAACTCATGGTAACTGTCCCTGAGAAGGCAGCAGCACGGTTGTATAGTAAAACTCGAAATGTGGTAAAACACCAGGAACAGAAAATACTGCAGCAAGCTGACAACTTATATCTGACCAGTTTCAGTGTATTTATTGCCACAAAAGTATATATATATATTATAGCACCATCAGCTCGTATAAGCTGTCAATTGGCTTTTTCCTCCTGCGTGACATTCTTGGGCCTTTAAAATCTACTCAGTTAACCTCTGGCAACCAGAATAGCCAAAAACCATCTATCTAATATGCACAGTATAGTATAGTACAGTACAGTATTGACTTGTTTCATGGAAAAACATGCAGGACACTTCTCCTCTCACACTCATTGATGAGCTTGTGTTCGGGCCATCGTGCCTCTCTCCTCTTAGCATCCATGTGAAAATATGCAGCACTGACATCACAAGAAACAAAACCCACTGAAATGAATAACAATATATACTATTTAAAACTAGTGGCAATACTGGCTAAGTGGAAGGCAGAGCATTATTTATTAATAGTTAATAGCTAAGTGGCTGCTTGTCAATAGCACATGCCATCATACCGTCTCCTTGCATTTGATATTATTTCTTGTATTGCCACGTTTTTTGGAAGAATAATTGAGCTGCGTTGCTTATCACTGTTGTTGGCTCTGCATACAGGGCTTCGGGATAATGAATGGCTTTTTCAAAAAGGTTTAATTTGGAAAATATATACAATAGAATGCTGTTACATGAACAAAAGAACATGGCCAAAAACAACAAGCAGCTTTGATTACACTGATATTTTAGGATACTGCTGCAAGTACTCAGCCCACATGCATGTGGAAGCCAAACTCAAGTGAAAAGTATTTTTTGAAAGATTGAAAAGAGACCAATTAGAGGTTGATTGTTTTTAAGTAACACACAGTTCCACTCCTGCGTTTTAAAGGATTTAAAACATACTCAGCGACCAGTTGATTATTATGTATGAATGCAAAATATGGCATATTTGGTAAAATTATGAGGTTTTAAAACAAGTAACTGTGCACTGTTATTGCCTTTACTATATAACTGTGCCTATTCCTGACCAGACCAAGTCCTAATTTACCTCAGTGAGAACAACACACAACCCCCCCCCCCCACCCCTCCCCCCCCCCCCCCCTCCCCTCCCCCTGCTGTGCAAAGTCTCCATCCTCCTTCTCCCTCCCTCTCAGTTCTCCCTCTCTCCTCATCTCCCCTCAGTTTGTAACCTGAATTCAGCAGCGCAGTGGACCAATCGATCACAGGGAGTCTTCTTTTTTTCATCCCAGCAATTTTCCTCTGAGGAAAGAGGGAATCATGTGAGCTAACAGTGTGGAAAATCAATGCTCCACTGGCATAGAATAACTTGGAGTCTGGCTGGCAGAGAGCACTGGGCTCCATGAGGCCAGTTTGAATGATAAAGCCACCACACATCCCGTCTCTCATCCTGCATGATATGCAGCCGCCGCTGCCGAACCACACTTACTCTCAATAGTAGGTTAACAGTTTTATTCCCCAAATCCTGTGGATTTATGTGTTCGGGCTGTGAAGCTCTGTGTGCATAATGGCTGTGTGAGTGTGACTGTGCCTACTGCATTCATGTTTGTGTAAGTGTCAGTATTGTATATGTATCACAGGTTCAATCCAAGTCCAGTCAATAGAAATTTACAAGCTTTATTTTTTTAATAACAACTGGGCTTACCTTTAAGGATAGAAGTCTTAAATTATGTACAAACTATTTAGAATGTATTTGTTTGATAGAATGGTGCAGCCGTTCAAAACATGTGGTTCAGAGGTTTGAAATGACATCACATAGATTCCCTTGGAACAAAAAAATGTAGACATTAAATATTTTTTTAGGCAAACAAAGAGGAGAGAAATGGCTGTAATTTCTAATCTAATTGGAAGAAATATATGTCTCACCATCTCAGAATCCACTATCAAGTGTGTAGAACGACACTTCAAAGCAAGTAAGCAGCGTTATAAATTGAGTGGAAACAGTTAGTCACACTGTCAGTTTTCATAACAGTACTGTCCCAGGTACACCACAATGTGTGCCTGTGTGTGTTTCCTTTAAACGGCACGCCACCCTTTCTTCAACACCCACATTGACCCACATTGGTTGGATGGGACTCTCGGTAAGGTCTCTTCTTTTTGATCTGCCCAGATGCTGAGAAAGAGATGAAACAACTAGCAAGCGCATAAACAAACAGATAGATGAGACGGATAGAAGCAATGCTTTGAGTGTTGATTTAGTTTACTTATAGTTTTTGGAAAGTGTATGCCTATCAATGTATATTACGACGCGCCACAATCAAGCGAGCTGCCGGTCTTTCATTAAGAGCTCCGTGTTGTAACAAAGCACGGATCCGCTTGGGAGACGCTAGTCACATCTCGTCTTGCCAATTACACTTTGCACGATTCCTCCCCCAAATTAGGATGAGCCAAGATGGAAAATGATTCTTGGCATGTCGTGGGCCCTAATTATCCATTGAACAAATGGAAATATCAATGATGTTGTGTTCTTAATCCACCCGCAGACAGAGAGCAACAAAGCGCACTGACAGCTTTCTGGCTAGCGAGATAAAATGCGAGAGAGTCCAACAGATTGTTGTGATGAGCAGCATGTGAGCTTCAACATATCGTTAAAGTATATTTTTGGCCGATGCAGCTTTCTAACTTCATCGTGTTGCTTTGAGGATAAAATGGTCTGAATCATATTATAAAGACATCATGAACACTAAACTCCTTGGTGCTGTGGGAGTGACAAACACCAGGAAAAAAAAACAGCCTTGTATGGTGGGAAGTTTTGTATTGTGAGGTTCTCTTGAGCAGAACTTGAATCATGAGAACATTCTTGGAGGAAAGATGGGAAAAAACAACCTCTTTGCACAGATTGATAGAAGAAAATATCAGCAATCCAACATCACTTCCACTGTGCGACACAAACACATCTCAACAATGCAGCTAACTTGACAAATGTTGCCTTGGGATTCTCAAACACACACCTCAATGAGACAAACAAACATTATTTAAAAATAAACTTTAGATATGTTGCACATCTGCAAATTTGACTTTATAGGAATAGCAGTAAAATAACATTACCATAAGCTTGGTGCAATGCATGCATAATAGATTGTTGTTTTCACTCTGCATATGGTAGGAGCTGGATTCGCTTCAAAGTGCACCAAATTTGCATGATTCGATGTGAGGGATTCTGGGATTAGAGAACACCACGTCCTCCCCCCACCCCTCTTTCACTCAGCTATAGAAAGGTATCACATTCCCACAGATGGTGGGGGAACATTGTGAAAATATCGCCATTACGATACAAAAGAGTAAGCAAACTGAGAAAATAAAACAGTAACAGTAGTTTTTCTTTCTCTAATTTTGACACATGCACTCAATAACAAAGATATCAACTAATTACTATAAAGTAGTAACTCATTACAAAAAGGTTTTGAGGTTTCTCTCACGCTTAACAGTATTCACAAATTGAAATTGATGTGGTCAAAGATTTATCACGTCTGCCTTTGTGCCTCGACAATAAAGAGACGAGTACTCTTGTACAGCTGCTGGTTGCTGACATCTCTCACCCTTGTCTTCCATCACTTAAAACTGACAGAAAACAGAGAGAGAGGAGAAATGCCTGTTTGGCTGGAGACAAGCCCAGGAGGCTGCTGCTGAAAACTGTCTGGCAAACACGAACAAACTGAAACACACGAGCATTAACGACACACAGAGCTGCGGTATTTATGAAAATACAAATTTAACAAGGAGGGGTGAACTGCTTCTCTGCAATGCTCGTGAATCTCTCTTTTCTTGCCTGTTGTCTTGGCGCTGTGCGTTCCCGGATGACGTGAACTGAAGGCATATGTCACAAGCAACGACGCTTTCACGGCACTGTGTACTTTTATGCAAATTGCATGCCCATCCGTGATGAGCAGCCCCTCTTCTCACCGGATAACCTGATTGTAATTTACATCAGGGTGAGTTAGGTGAACACCCACGCGCGTTGTCACGCGATTCTACTACCTCCTGGTTTTGCCCATTTCTTGCGGAGAGACAATGTCAGCAAAGAAAGCTGAAGAGAAGGTTTTGTTTATGCTGGTCTCCTGCAGTGCCGCCTTCTATTTCTGTTTATCAGACCAAACTGAATGGATTACCAGCGAGATGACGTGGGGTGAGATTAGCACAGGCCCAAGCACACGTCATTCTGATCTGTAAACAGACATCTGGCTGTGGATGCACGTAGATAGATAGACAGATAGATAAACAGGTAGATAAATTTATTTGAATGAAAAGTCACTTTAATTTAAATGATCCTAACAACACCAAGACTGAGTCTACAACCATCGAATGCAGCTCCGCAATGCCGTGCTTTGACCTAAATGCAAACATGATCACAATAATGTATACACGTATTGTCGACTTTGCTTAGCATGCTAACATTACCTGATTAGAGCAAGAAACCACGTTCAGTTGAGGCTGATGGAATTTGTTGTTGACCGGTTAAACTTTTTCCCTGGTGATGACACATGAACACGTAACGCCAAAGTTATTCACGCTGATTCTAATTCTATGGCAATCCATTGAATAGTTGTTGGTTCATTTCAATTAAAAATGCAAGTGTCGATTTCAGGGCTCTTTTCTAGAGCAAAAGCTTCAGGGGATCACTGAAATCAGTAGGGTTCATCCTCGGAGGACCATGAATTTCTATACCAGATTTCATGAAAATTCTTCCAATGGTTGTTATTTTATTTTTCTCTTTCAGTCTGGACCAAAGTTGCCACCTCCACAGCCACATCGCTATCAGCGCTGAAAACAAAGCGGCTCGTCATGAGTCCATTCACTTCAGGTTTACAGTGGTGCTCTCGAGATGCTTTCTTTGCCAAAGTATTGCAATTTTAACATTTTTAAATTCAAGAATAAACATCTAAAGAGGTTTTTTTTAATTTAGTTTTCTTGTTTAATGCAACAACACTGCAATTCATCCCAATACAGCTTGTTTGAAGTTGAATATTAGTATATTAATATTAGTGTGCGGCCTTCTGGCAGGTGGTGGAGGATCTTGTGATGTTCCTAATAACGCCACGTCTGGACGGTCCGGACCATCAGCTGAGAATCAGGTGCTTACTAAATATTTAGGAGGATGAAAGCTTCCTGCTGGGCAAAGGCACTAAGAGCTCAGCTCAGAGCTTCTTCTCTGTGTCTCAGTGGTGGAGTCTGTGAATGTACTATTTGGATTTTGTACTCGTACGTCACGTACAGTTTTCTATTTTATGTTGCTTTATACTTCTGGTCCATAAAATGTACTTTTTCCTCCCCTACATATATTTAAGAGGTTTAGTTAATATACATATATCTTTAAAGTATATAAAGTATGAATGACATAGATAACAGTATACACTTAATGGTGCTTCTTTTGATAATTGTATGTAGTGTACATTTAGCCAGTGACAGTTCTGTACCTTCAGTGAAGTAACATTTTGAAGTGACGACTTGTTAATGTTTAAACTGTCATTTCTTTCACAACTGGTGTCTTCAGCAACATCCACACCAATATCTATTGGTGTGGATGTTGCTTTCTATTTAATATCTTTCTATTTATTTATATTTATTACTCTTGTTCCCACGTTTAGACCCGACGTCCAAGTTTCACCAGTTTTCTTTTTTTCCTAAAACACTAACGATTGAGAGCCGCTTGAATTTGAATAGCATTAGTCCGGTCAGAAACAGAACCACAGAAACATTTTTCAGGTAAACCTTTTAAAACATTAGTGGTGAGAGACGTGTTCATCACTTCCGGTGTTTCATTTTTCAACATTAAGAACTAAATAGTTTTCGCTCACTAATTCTGTGTTCGTTGCACTGCTATTAGCCCCCTGACTGTGCTGATGTCTTTGACCTGTGTGTAAACAATAATAAAATGTTGAATCAAGTGGTATGAATCTCATTAAGCACCAACATATTGTTAATGATAAAACCTCTCATATTTTAATTGAGTGTGTTCTGCGGTCTGTTTGCCTTCTACACAGTGTGTTGCTGAATCAACACTGATTAAATTCCCCCAGAAACGATTATACTTAATTAAATGGATGCAATTATAGTAAAAGCTTGATCAAATGATGGCTGACAGTCAAATATGCTGACATGTAATTGAAAAAGTCCCCTTTCTTTTGCTCGCCACTGTCCCTGTAATTTGAATCGGTTTAAAAACAGATCGGGTTTCCGCCAGCAACAGGGGAGTAGATGATACTTAATCAACTAATTGACACAGCGAAGACCTTTTCTAGTGTGTGTTCAGTAACATCAGGCCTCTCTCATGTTTAACGCTAAATTATTCAACATGAGGTTTTGCTTCCAAACCAACTTAATGTTTCAGCAGATGATGACCGCATCAGGCAGCAAAGGTTAAAAGTTCAACCGAAGTAAACCGGAGTAAAAGTTACAGTTTTGTGGGAATATACCTGTTGTGAATCACAAACACTGTGAATATGATATCAACCGGATGCCCCCCCGGATGGCACAAGTGGACATAAAAAGTGTCATTGATCAGCTATAGTATTAAATGTTATTACTCGTCAGGCTCCCCGGATCAAAGGCAATTATTCATAATTCATCTAAAATCCTGTGGTGTCGCTCTGCACTACAAAAGCAACAGAGAACACTGAGTACAATTTAATGGATTACCATTTTTTTCCCCCCTGTGCTTCATGACACAATGACACAATTACATTAAAGCTTATTTTTCGAGGCGGGAAAAGGAGGATTGGGAGACAGAAAAATAAGACGGATAATATTGCTCTCTTGTATTTAACTTTGACAAACTTACAGGCTTGAGGCGTAACCGTTTGCCACTCCTTTGCCCCCTGCTTCACAGAGTGGCCCTGTATACTGTAGCTACAGGTCATTGTTGCCGTGTAGATGAACTAAGTGACAATAATTGAGTTAAGAGGGGAAACAAATGATGTCATGGGTGCATGAAGTGGAAAGAGTCGACTGATTTATTTTCCAAAAACAATACATGCCAGAGCAAATCAGTTTTATTAGGAGGGGTTGGGTGGGGGGGGGGGGTTCAAACTGTAGTTTTGGTTCACTGGGCTTCACCGCGGTGCCACGGAGAGTGACTGTGCACCAAAGGCAGGACAATACGTCACTTTAAGCTGTGGTTGGTCACCAGCGACGAGTCAAGGAAGTGATATGGGAATTTTTCATAGCGTTTTACTTACATGAAGTGAAGGCTGCAAGGTGATGTTTTGATTGCAATACTTTTCCTTGTAGGGGAATATTTATACTTATATTCCCCTACAAGGAAAAGTATTGCAATCAAAACATTTATTTTAAATTGATTGTGTGTATTAAAAGCAAACATGGAAACGTCTTACAGAGTTGATTTAACATGTATTGAGATGATTTTTTTAGGACAAATGTATTCATCATTTCGATAAATTCTCTAACAGTGGGATATTATTGGAATATAACAAAGTATTTAAAAATCTTAATCATCAAGAGGAATTCAAGCTGTCAAGCAGATGTAGTGGTGCAGATGTAAAATCCAAATATTGAAAATGTTATTAGTATTTTGTAGGCAACAGCTTTGTGATGATGTCACTACAATAACTTATCCTGACTCCATATTAATAGTGGTAGACCCATATTTCAAAACTACACAATGCTCAAAAAGCATTTTGTGTTGAAATGTAGTGGAATCTGTGCCTGAAATAACAAAGACGTAGTGCACACTGCTTCCGACGCCCCTTGACCTGCAGCACCGGTTAGTAGTTTTACAGAATCAACCCAAAGACAAGCACTAATGGTGTGAAATAAGCCTTAAAGACAAATCGAGTTGTTGACATTCAGCTAGAGGGAACAGACTGATCCAGCGTTGAAAAAACAACATAGGAATGAGTAGTGACAAAGGTTCTGACTGATCTTGTCCTTCATCTAATTGCGCGGGGGATGAAAGTGGCCACAATCATTTCCCTATAATGGCACAGATGCATCCGATTCACAGACTTTGCAACTTCTGTTGAAGTTCACTTAGTTTTGCCTGAATCCAAGTTCTGTTCATGCACTTGTTTTTTAGATTTAATTTGCCAACTAGGGCACACACACTACGTATGTAAGTACGTAGGAGAAACACGATGCAGCTCCATAAATGGCGCAAATGCAAAAAAAAACAGAAAGGACAGAAACAGAAGCAACAGAAAAAAACACGGCTGAAGTTCTCCACTTAATTTCGGACCCGAGAGACGGACAGGCGGTTAGTTCAGCATCAAGATGGCTGATGAAGGGGCTGTTTACAATTCCAAACAGTCATTTAGCAGCCACCCTTCGGTTGCTCGAAGCACAACGTAGTTTTCACTGTTTGCTCTGTTAGTCATTTTAGCTGAGAGCCGCCAACTTTCCATTGACAGGTTTAGAGTTCTTGAGAGGGAATTTAAATATGCTGTAAGCCTCAGATCTTGCACCTTTAAAGAGGAGGCATAAAAAGGGGAAGTATTCTTTTTCTTACCTTGTAAAGGTTTCTGTTGCATTCATTTTGGATCTACGCTTTGTTTGTTTTTAATTGGCATCATTACTGAAGCTACAGCGTGTTTTATCTTAAGGAAATATCTTGAAGCCCACAGTTGGGTTACTGCACCGTTTTCAAAAGCAGTTCGACCGGTCAAACGCTTCCCGTCAGTCATCATTTTCTCACTGCTGTGAAAATGGCTCAACCTCCAAAGGCAGTTTAAACTTGATCTTGTCACATCTGTTGAACATTTGAGCTGCATTACAGAAAAATTCAATGTCCTTGTTTTGGCGCACTCGAGAGACGAAGGCATGCTGAGGAGGCAACTTCTGTCCGTGAAAAGTTTCCCTTGCTGTGTTGAGGTAGAGTATGCCTCATTATCCCAGATGACTCATGTGGTGCGTTTGAGTCACACTGAGGTTCTCGATATAAACTCATTTCCATGCTAATACAAGATGGGTAGAGTGTTAAGACAGCTTTGCGTTTTCCCTTTTTGTCTCCACCTTTTGAGGGACATTTCTCAAACTGGCTCAGAAATGAGTTCATCTCTAGAAAGCTTGATGTGAATGACTTTGTGGGAGAAACCAGAAACTCTGGCAAGAAGAAGAAGAAGAACTACGCTTAAAGGGAATGGCAGCAGTAGATATCACAGCAAATGATTCGCTGTGAAAACAGTCTTTGCCTCGGGCAACGGTGACTAATGCATTTAGCTGCGATTATGCAGCCTATATATTTAATGTGGAAACTGGTCATGTCTTACAAGAAAGAAAAAGGGCGAGCATTGATGTTGTGTTGGTCAAAAAGCTGCTTATATAAAAATCATTTTAGCCGATCCCGGCTAAAATGATTCCTTTAGAGCGTAAATTAGTCATTTAAATACAGCTTTTTGTTGTGTTCTCAGAGGAAGGAAGTGCTTTGTTTGGAAGACGGGGATGCACCAATTTACTGTTTACGTGTTATTGAAGTCTAAGCCTTTTCCCTTGTTCATCACAATCAAATTAGCAGAACAAAAGGACGTCTAATAAAAGAGGTTTGCGCTCCGCTCAATGTATGGCCACAAGGATACCATTAATGTGAGCTCTCTCTCCCACACACTCATTTAAATAAGTGACTGCATAACGCACTTCACTTCAAATACAACTGGGAAAAGGCAAGTTTATGGGTTATAGCCTGGACAAAGCCTCAGCGAAACACTGTGTGGACAAATGCACGCTGCACTGTACTGTGTATACAATGCATGAGGACATATAAAAAAACACTTTGAAAGGAAATAAGTCTTTGATGTTCTCTCACTTATAAAACAGCCCAGTGTGCGATTTTTTTGTGTAAATGTCCTGGATTATTAAACATTTGACAGCACCTTGAAATGATAGATTTTTCTTCTTGCTGTGAAACATCCAATTACGCTCCAAAAATCCCTCGAATATGCACATTAAATGCTAGATATCATATTCAAGGTGGACGTTTTCAGTGTTACTTTCAAACAGAATTTATCGTACCCGAGTCAAATACCTGACGGGTGTCATTTTCCCACCTGGACGAACAGAAACGAACGAGATCAGCTGCCGTTGGACTAATACGGAGGTTAGCTGGAGACGTGTACAGGGGGGGAGAGGGACAAAAGTTAACACCATACTTGAGGGAGCTCATTCCCTCTGTATTTTCAGGTCAGTGGCTTTCATCAGATGTAATGGAGGTGGTGTTAAATTATGAATGAGGAACCACTCTGTGGACGATGAGGATGATGCAGATTATTCATCCCCGTTCCCCTGAAA
Source organism: Gasterosteus aculeatus (assembly GCF_964276395.1). Classification (NCBI taxonomy): domain Eukaryota; kingdom Metazoa; phylum Chordata; class Actinopteri; order Perciformes; family Gasterosteidae; genus Gasterosteus; species Gasterosteus aculeatus. The sequence goes on along the minus strand of NC_135689.1, from coordinate 13,193,809 downwards.
GACACTCTGCCCAGCGGAGGGATTTCACACCAGAGGGATGAGGACTCTCCCAAATACTGAAGTAAGTAGATTACAGGCCGCGGCCAGCGACAGCTATCGCCATCTGGATTATGGTCTGGATCAAAGGTTCCCAAACATTTGAATGTCAGAGATTGATATACGTGCATCCCCAGGCCTCTGTACGATACGGTTTTATGTGCTTTGAGATTTTTCGCAGTAGGGGTTGATGTCATCTGGATCCTGGCCACGATCAGAGTACACTTTAATGTTAAAGGAATAACAGAACAGTTAACATGAAATATTGTTTGACTAGAATGTGTGAATTGACAAAAGGAAAGACACAGCAACAAAATATGATAACAGATGATGAGAAGTGAAGCGCGTTAGCATAATTATGCAACATTATATAAAATGATTTAGCTTTTGTGGCCGTAGCCACCGGGGGCCGCGCCCACCTTCTACTCCCCTGGTCCTATCAGGGGACCTTGCTGCGATTTTTATGGTAAATTCAAATCACTGTCAATGTATCTCTAATTTCCAAAAAGTCCTGGCAGGAGAGTTTATAGAAATAACAACCAAAAAGAGACACAGCAAGTCGATTAGCACAGAAAAGGGCCGATGATGACGACGATAACACAATATCTAGTCTCCAGAGAGTGAAAAAAACGAACATTTTTGAATATGGCGTTTTTCTGTTGACCGTCTACACGATAAACTACCAAACGTGAATCCTGGTTTGTGAAGTCACTTGCCTGAAGATGATGAGGATACTGATGCTGTGTAGGTGGAGCACAAACGGCATGAAAATAGCGATGACCAGATAGTCACAGAACCCTGAACTTTGTTCTCCGTGCCCACGTCCTCCACAAGCGAGACGTTGAGCAGCAGAATAAATGCTTTCAATTTACTTTCGAGACGCGGCAGCGTCCGGCTTGTGGTTTGTGGGCCTCGGGCAGAACTTCAGCAACATGGCAGTGAGAATGATTGCTGCTGATCATGCAGTGTGCCAGCTGTTGATGACTTTATCGGAACAGATCATGTTATTAATGATTCATTTCGACAGTGAATCAATACGCGCCGCTAGCTTCCTCTCGCTGACCCGAGAGGCCTTCATTACGTAGCGTAAGGCGGCATCTGTAAAAGGCTTCAATTATCTTTAAATGGTGTATTTACTTAAAAAATGAAACGTCACCATCAAAGTCTTCAGTCACCTTATTTCAGATCAGGGGGCTCACAGTGAATCAATGGTTTAGCAAGCAAGTACATTTCTGCACTTCGTTTTTGCACCAAATTTGTCATCTGTGTCCGTCCCATTTCCTATCTTATGAGTATAAAAACGTCACATTGAGCCGCCCACTGAGTGAGAACCAGATAAAAAGCACTGATTTAGTAGATCTTCAGTTCTGAAAGCTCAAGTCTCATCCTGTATCGCTTCCTTTCTGCCATCGGATGGAGGTGTAGGAGGAGGGGGAGAAAAAGAGGGAGGGACAAGGAAGGATAAATGAAGTTGAGCATTCATGAGGATGAATAGTGAAATAAGGAAGAGGAAGGGGAGGAGGAGGGTGGGGTAAGGAGGGGTAGGGGGTAGGGACTGAGCGCTGAGGAGAAAGAGGCAAAGGGGGGGAACCAAGAGGAGAAGAAATTAGGGATGGGTAGGGAGCGAAAGGGTGCTGCGAGGGGTCCAACTCCAGCATAAAAGTAAATTTGAATGCATTATTCATAGGGCTCTGTGTCAAAATATCGTTTACGTGTGCTGTGTTGACTCATGGCTCGTAAAATGAGAAGGACATGAAAAGAAAGAACGAAGGGAGGAAATAAACAACAACGAGGCTTTCTCTATTCTTGGCCCGAAAAAATATAAAGAAGGAGCCCTAGCTCGACTTATTAGGGATCAATTATTTATTGTACTCTCTGTTTACTATTCTTTATCCGCGTAATAAAGCCGTTATTAACGTCCACTGGGACTTTAAGAAGAAGAAGAAGATTCTTCACAATACAGTTTGTTCTACGCAAAGAATGAAAACCTCACCTCATGCTGTTGACCCTAAAACCCACGTGTCTGCGAGGGTGACAATTTTCAAATCAACCCCGTTTTCCCCTTCGATTCGTTTCTGAGTCTTCAGTTGCTCACTCGGAAACCGCGCCAAGATAAGCAGCTGTTTGTGAGATTTCTAATTTTTTGAGGGATTTTTAAAATTTCTTTTTTGATTGCTGCCACTGCCTGCATCACCAGCCGGCCTGCAGTTCTCTGCTCCAGGACCGTCGGCTTCATGCAGCGGGCGAGCTGACACCACAGCAGCCCCTGCAGTGGGACGGCAGTAGCAGCACCGCCATCGGCTTCAGTCTCGTTTAATTACGGTTAACTCGGTTCCCAAACTGGGGTCGGAGACGCGCTACATAAATCAAGCGATGATTAAAAGGGGAAAGCAGGAAGAAATACTTTAAAGTCCACAAAGCTGCATCATTTTGTTCAGGGGTTCTTTGTGTGATTTGTTTTTCCTTGTGAATGGATAGAATATTTTACCTCTTCAGGCATCTGAAAGCCCACAAAAAAAAAAAAACTGAGCTGGTTGTAAGTAACAGACGGTGATGATGGATCACAAGACGACATTACTTCAGGCTCAGGAGTTGGAGGATAAAAGTCGGCAAATAGTGTTTTTTTTCCAGCTGTAAGATTGCTACTATGTTTGAAGTTTAAGGTATTGATTATCAATGTTATTTTAACTTCTAGAATTTTAGATTGATCTTGTAGGCGCTTGTAGGCCAGAGAGACAGAAGGAAACCTTTTCTGCTTTTGCAGCGATATTCCCTAATAAAGAAATGTTTGATATATAAAATTCTACAACAGTTGAATAGCGGGGCAAGATGAAGCAATCATTCAAATATTCACATATCTTATTTTTCACCATTTTCATATATTGTGCGTTATTTTCAGTGAGGGCGGGGGCACATATGACCTGCTCCACTTTTATTTTGATTTATTAGGCTGGTCGAGAGCATCATCACAGAATCGCTTCATCTTCTCTCCTTTATTACACCACATTTGTTTTCATTTTACTCCCAAGGCCTGGCTGAATACATTACAGATTTCCCATGGGGCCGTGGGGGCTCGCCCCTCCGCCACGGGGAAACAATGGGATGACGGGGAGGGATTTCTGAGCATGCTTCATCATTAGAGTCATTAGCATTATTCTGAGTTCAAAACATTTTCACTGGATTATCGTTATTCCAGGTATTAGTGGCATAAGTAGACACATTTGTGGCAGCGTGAATCAAGCGTATTGGTCATAATAACAGAAGTAATAATTGCTCAAGCCAGTTGGGTGCCGGGTGGGGCTACATTAAGAAAATACTCATCAATTCTAATGGAAAAAAAACCCATAGGGACTGTTTTAGACCCCAACCTGAAGCTCTCCTGCAGAAGAAGAACACATTTTCTCTCCTGTCTAATGCTGCTTCTACAGCAGACCCAAATTGTGTTGATTTAGATGACACGAGCCTCCATCCTCACATCTATCCAGTAGCTAACAATTATTTGAGACATTTTCTTTAGCCTGGGGGTAAAGCGGAACCCAAACTCTGATTCAGTCCTGGAGAGATAACTTTACGAAGGAGATAATATAGCAATTGGGTTTAGCATACAGAGGTCAATAGCAGGTTAATGCACAATGTAATACATGATTGACTATGGGTGCTCGGTGGGGGGGTGGGTGGGGGAGGGTGCGTTGAGGTCAAGGGATGCCGTTGAGACTTGTTTTGGGTCAGTCTGGAAACAGTATGACCACAACGTATGAAATTACACTCATTTGTCATGTTTGCCATTCGACTACAAAAAGCTATGATTTATTTTCAACACACTTATCGGAATTACATTTTTCACACATTCAACCATTCAATCTAAAATATGTGTTATCATGTTCTCATACCCTCAAAAGAATAATCTGCAATAGTATTTGCTACCTAATCTTTATTTGTCACACAATAGGTAGATATTGCATTTGAGAGTGTGTCATAAAGGGAAATATGCAGACAACTATTAATACTTGCTGACACGTCTTCATTTTATCTTTTGTCATATTTTGTCACACTGCCATATTTCTCTTTCCTTGGTTCCATTGTGCGAGCATTTCAATCTGCTATTGTTCATCGCCATCCGTCTACAATCCCGTCTTTGGCAACAATAGAAAAAGGCTCCAGGTTTCCGTAAAAAAAGGAAGCCTTAAAAATGGGAAGATTTCCCACAACTCCAGTCGGGACCACACCTGCTTCAACTTTCACCTTCAGTCACACAGAACTGTCTTTTCCCATATTCACATGTTCTGCATTCACAGCCACCAGTGAAACTGATAGCATCTACTTTATTTCAAGGACGTACAATAACAGCCACTAGCCAAGCCTTGTTACGTGAATACATAGAGGAAAGTGTCCAGACATATTATTCCATGATTGAATTGAAGACAGGAGGGGAAAGAATGTGTGTGCTTTACTGTTATATTATATTTATGAATATATATCCATATAAATTTACATATGGACATATACATTGGCTACCATGCTCTCTACAAGTATTGCAGTGGAACATGTAAATTGAATGGCCTCCGTGCCGGGATTATGTCTGCATAATAATGCTTTGGATTCACCCTGTTTTAAGGTGTGGTGGATACTTTCAATCAAATTCATTACAGCTTCTAAGAGAAAATGTATATGTATATTTTTTGTATTTAATATAAATTAACAATACATCACTGTATTACCAAACCATTTACATTGTTAAGTGGTTCCTGTTCTGCTGTAAACATGTAATGATGTAACTTATTTGACTTCAGTAATATTGTGGCTTACTGAATGGTGGGAGATTTTTTAGTCCGATGAGATTTTAAAGTGGAGACACCCACCCAGAGTTCATACATGGCACTGCACTTTGTTTCAATATGCAGAATGATGTACGTGATATGATGCTATATGACAGACATGACTTAACACAAATAAACACGTGTTCCTAACTAACAATTGCAGCCTGTGGGTACAACTGATTTTAAAAAAATAAAACGACATAACTAGACAATACAGGTTGAAATGAACACCGTGGGCCCTGCATCCAATCATTATTAAGCCCCATAAACTGTGACACACTCACAGAATCCACAGCAGAGGAAAACTCCACAGCGATTTAGTCCCTCGTCGTACTAACCTGTCTGAAGGTAATAGAGACAACTTGTGTACCTTGTGTCCTGTGTCGTCCTAAACCAGCTCCAAGTTAAACTTCCCTGCTCTTTTAATCTTAAACCAAGTTCAGAGTGTCGCACATCACGACTGCATCGCCAGGAAAATATGCAGCAAACCAGCAACTTCTTCTCTGGAAAGTGACTTATGTCACTTCCTCCCACAGCCCCTAACACACGTTTCACAGGGACATACTATACATATATACTCCACTATGCCAATGTCAACCTAACAGCTGTGGTTACTTTACTAACTTATAGGGCCATTCGCCTGCATACACTTCAAGTAGGTTTACTCTCACTATAAAGTGTTTACTTTTACTGAGGTACAATTTAGAATCAAGATGTTTGCCTTATAACTGTATGTTTTCAAATGTGTTGTTCATTAAATCTTCTTGGACCACTAGAGAGTTTGACTTCTCCTGAAGGTGAAGGGTTTGTTGTTGCACACGACATTAAAATCCACTCCACCAAAAACCTCTCCAGAATCAGAAATAGTCATTATGAAAACAGTGTAGGTGATCTTTTCATGAATCCGTCCTTGACACGACACGAAATACAATCTCATCCGAAGCTTCAGGCTGTTGCATGAAGACTCTTAAAGTAATAGTGCAGAATGTCTCATTATAGTACCACTATCGTGGCCCATGGATGTCGTGGTATTTTCAAGTTCTTAAGGACAAAAGTCTGATTTTATCCACAGAATGAAAACAATGATCCCTGTCACGGATGCTGGTACAACAGCAAGAGGACAGAGAGAGTTTTCTGGAGTGATGCAGGTAACAAAACAAGAAAAGTTATGATGACTTGATAAAAAACTAGGATTGTCTCTTTAACTCCTAACATTTTACTACAATTAAACTTTAGGTATGAATGTTTTAAGGCAAAAGAAAAGAACAGTTTACTATTTGGCAACAAGACAACTTTGAAAATACAAACTTTGATTCAAACATGTTTTCCATGAAAAAACGAAACACTGCATTCTGGTCGTTTAGAAGCAAGCGATAAGGGGAAAGTGCAGCGATGGGAAGGTAACTCTACAGGCGCAGGGACCTCGCGTCCTGCGGCCTGCGGCTCCTCGGTGTGCAGGTTGTGTGTGAGGGTATTTGTCCAAACAAGAATACATTCTTGTGTCTAGAAGTAACATGGAGCAACGCGGGCCGGCAGTTTGTGCACTGATCTTAGCACTCAGTGCCTTTGTGCACCATGGCACAGCTACTGCTGCAGAAGCAGACGGTAATGTAGCAGGTACGTATGTTTTGTTTAATGTATAATCTGCAATTTTATTGTTTTCTTCTGAAAAAAAAAAAAAGTTGGTGCTTAAGTGGGTTTCATTCCACAATCGTGTTTGGCAACAAGACCCCTTCGGTCCTGTTGTCCAGCCCGTCTGTCCGTTGTGGTCACATCTCTTCTGCTTCACTGCCTCTTTCTCTCAGGAATTCTTCCAAAACGAGGCCACTGCCCACGTCTCCTTAATGTCGTCCCATCACACAAAGGGTGTGCGTGTGATGAAGACTGTCCTGCTGACCACAAATGCTGTGTCTTTGATTGTGGAGCCGTCTGTGTCCCACCTGCTTTTAGTAAGAGCCACGATGTTGAACTTTTGCGCAAGTGAACTGACTCAAGTCAAAGGAATGGAGCACGGACAGCTAGTATAATTCTAGTCGAATCTCTCTTTGTACATATTAATTCCTCTTTTTCCCATCAGCCAAGCCAGGAGTGTGTCCTCGCAGACACTGGGGCTCCGGACCGTGTGCTGAATTTTGCTCCAATGACAGTGACTGTCCCAGTGATGAGAAGTGCTGCCACAATGGATGTGGACATGAGTGCACTGCACCATACGAAGGTTGGATTTGATCAACAGTGGGTCAAACATACTATTTTGGTGGTGGTTGTTCATTAAACGTCGTTACATTTTTTAACGATTTTTCAGTGAAGCTGGGTCGCTGTCCCAGTCCCCGGGGAACCCCCATGTGTGCTGAGTTCTGCCATCATGATGGACAGTGTCCAGGAGAGCAGAAGTGCTGCAAGACGTCTTGTGGCCACGCCTGCAGCGAGCCCTGCTGATTGGACAGCGCAGCAACTAGGCTACAAAAACAGAAACGTATCATTGTGTCACTTTTTCTTTTACCATTTTCTTATGTTGTGGTTGCACAGTTTGGTGCAATATTTGATTACTGGATTGCACAAAGTGGAAGTCTTTGTGAACGACAGTAAATCTCCTTTAAATGACAGCATTCTATGTTTTTGTACTTTAAGTACACACACACACAAAACAAATTGTTTTATACCCTAAATATGGAAGAGCAAGAACTTTGGAATAGCCTGCAGGATGGAAATAATTGGTAGTGTACTAGTCATAGTCTTTAAAAGACTTTTAGTATTTTGTGTTCCTCTTGATTAGTTTGAAACTTGACTTACTTTGATGCCGATACAATGTTGATCAGTATTTCTGTATTGATTGACTATATCGTATAAATGAATCTAATGAAAACACACTGTACTTGTACATCAGTTGCTTGTAGCCTAGGAGCAATGTGTGCTTTAACCAATAAACATGTTTTCAGAACCTAGAAAATTATTTTCTATCGACATGTGAGTCTTGACTTTTAGAAGTTGCTTTTATGGGGTTTTTATGCGAGCCAAAAAAACAAGTGAAATATGCCAACAATGGAAAATGCTTATTGGCAGAAAACAAGACTATTTGAAGAGGTGGCCGAGAGCGTTTGTCGCTGTTGCACCTCAACCACACACATCTACAAATCCAGCTCACCATGATGTTTCATAATTTTCATATATTACCGATCACAAACATCTGTGCTAATTTAAGTGTAGGCTATGTCACAGAAACCTGCGACGAGCCTCTAATCGTCAAAGAGATGCACCCTAAGTTGAGAAATGACTAAATATGAGGAATGTTGCTTTGCTTTTATTTTGGTTCCAAATTGTTGCCAGACGTGCAGGGGTGAGATTCGCTCACCGGCCAAACACAAAGACTTCTGTGTGTATGTTTTTCTCAGAGTTTGCCAGAAGTGGGGCCACGTTTGTTTACATGAAAATGTGGGCACTCACTGGGAAGTAATACAGCTTCAGCGCCGGTGCAGTTTAGAGCGATGTACCCTCCTGCACTGCTACTTATTCTTACTAAATGATCGAAAGATGTTGGAGTTAAGGCAATAAAAAACACTGGTTGTTTCACACACACAGTAACATTTGCGTATAAAAAAACAGCTTTTTATTGTGTTTACAGCAGCATTACCAAAAGAACTGAGAGACTATTATGTGATTCTTGATTGAATTGTCAAATAAATAGCCATGCATGTTATTTACTGTCACAAAGCACACTAACCTGGTATGTGTGTTTCTGTAAGAAATTTTAAAATACATTTGTAGAGTTGGTTTCAACACATTTTGAGGTGAATTGAGAGATGTAATGTACGTGTAGGATGTACGCTCAGTGGAGATAGTAGGCATTTATTTTCAAAACACTCAGAATTACATTTTTCACACCTATCTAAAATATGTGTTATCATGTTCTCATAGCCTTAAAAGAATAATCTGCAATAGTATTTGCTACTAGATCTTTAATTGTCACACAAGAGGTAGATATTGCATTTGAGAGTGTGTCATAAAGGGAAATATGCAGACAACTATTAATACTTGCTGACACGTCTTCATTTTATCTTTTGTCATATTTTGTCACACTGCCATATTTCTCTTTCCTTGGTTCCATTGTGCGAGCATTTCAATCTGCTATTGTTCATCGCCATCCGTCTACAATCCCGTCTTTGGCAACAATAGAAAAAGGCTCCAGGTTTCCGTAAAAAAAGGAACCCTTAAAAATGGGAAGATTTCCCACAACTCCAGTCGGGACCACACCTGCTTCAACTTTCACCTTCAGTCACACAGAACTGTCTTTTCCCATATTCACATGTTCTGCATTCACAGCCACCAGTGAAACTGATAGCATCTACTTTATTTCAAGGACGTACAATAACAGCCACTAGCCAAGCCTTGTTACGTGAATACATAGAGGAAAGTGTCCAGACATATTATTCCATGATTGAATTGAAGACAGGAGGGGAAAGAATGTGTGTGCTTTACTGTTATATTATATTTATGAATATATATCGATATAAATTTACATATGGACATATACATTGGCTACCATGCTTGCTACAAGTATTGCAGTTGAACGTGTAAATTGAATGGCCTCCGTGCCGGGGACTAAAATGACCGCTCTCTGCATCTTGCATATAAGAATCCTTTGTATTCACCCTGTTTTAAGGTGTGGTGGATAACTGCCAATCAAAATATATTGCAGCTTCTAAGAGAAAAAACATATATACATATATATGTTTTGTATATAAATGTAAATTAACAATACATTAAAGTATTACCAAACCATTTACATTATTAAGTGGTTCCTGTTCTGCTGTAATCATGTTTAATTATATTATATATAACATTTAGTTGGAGCGGCATGGTGGTGTGGTGGTTAGCACTGTTGCCTCACAGCAAGAAGGTCCTGGGTTCGGCTCCGCCCAGTGGCCTGGATTCTCTCCAGGTTCTCCAGCTTCCTCCCAGAGTCCAAAGATGTGCTCTTGGGATCAGGTTGATTGGTGACTCCAAATTGCCCGTAGGTGTGTGAATGTGAATGGTTGTTTGTCTCTGTGTAGCCCCGCTGTTGGCTGGCGACCAGTCCAGGGTGAACCCTGTCTATTGCCCAAAAGTTGGCTGGGATAGACTTCAGCCGCCCTGTGTGCAGGATAACTTTTATTTGACTTCAGTAATAATGTGGCTTACAGAATGGTGGGAGATTTTTTTGTCTGATGAGATTTTAAAGTGGAGACACCCACCCAGAGGTCATACAAGGCACTGCACTTTGTTTCAATAAAGATAATAGGAGTGCAGAAAAATTGATGCAATATGATGCTATATGACAGACATGACTTAACACAAATAAAAACGTATTCCTGCAGTGCCCAGATCAACAATAAATAGAAATGGACTCCATGGGCCCTGCATCCAATCATTATTAAGCCACATCATAAAGGGCAGGAGGCCTTTATGCATTGTCTCATGATGGCGTTCAGCATGTTAGCGGCTTAGTCGGTTTGCTGGTGTGGTTCATTGAATCAATGATTAATGAAGGTAAATGCAACCTTTTTTTGTTTTGGCATTATTCAGCGACGCCGATAAAACAGTGAGAGAGGAGGAGATTATTGCAAAGAACAGTTGAGCTCCCAGAAACAACAAAACTAAGCCTTTCGATTAAGATTTCTGTTCCCTTTAATTTATATTTTGTGAAATTAGGTTAGTGTCTGTAATCCTCTCCCTGTCTTCAAAGGGCCAACATATTTTCATTGCACATGAACTTTATTGATAACTGGTCTGCAGCGTGATGCAGATAGAGTAAAAATGTCAGCTGATTGTCTTTGCTCTTGATGATGGGCAGTAACAACAACATTAAGACACTGACAGTGTTTGTGACTGTCAGATTTTAAGAACATGAAAAAAGAACATGAAAGAGTTTTCATGTGACTCTTGATTACACCAATAGATGGCCACAAAGGGTCAAATCAAGAGCGCTCCGTGCTTTGTACGATATACGTATAACAGTATTAGGACACTATCTTTGATCTTTATATAGTGTATTCAAAGTGGCACCTTCCATTAAGAGGACAGCTGAAGCCATGAGTCAATATTAATACACTGCCTTTAAAACGTAAAACTAAAAATATTTTCCAATTAATTTTGTATTGATTAGGTGTTAAGCTGTTAGAATTGCATGTTGGTCAAGCTCCCACACTTTCTATAAATCAACGCATGCAACATGTAACAACCATGTTATGCAAAAATTCAATGTCTATGCACACACACACACACACACACACACACACACACGACTATATTTAAACTTTAGTTATGGATGTGTGCAGCATTTCTCCAGAGACAATTCTATCACAAAATGATTTCGTTTTTTCAGCTATTTACATAAAGGCAAAACAAGACATTATTTCCACAGAAAAAACATTGCATCATAGAAAAAGTCATTTAGGAGCAAGCGATAAGGGGAAGGGGACCTGCTGTCAAATCTCCTGACAGCAGAGATGGGAAGGTAACCCTACAGGCACAGGGACCCTGCGTCCTGTCGCTGGGCTCATCGGTGTGCAGGTTGTGTGTATGTGAATTGTACACACATTACATTCTGATGAGAAAGAAGCAACATGGAGCAACACTGGTCAGGAGTTTGTCCACTGATCTTAACACTAAGTGCATTTGTGCACCATGGCATAGCTTTCCCTGGTAATGTAAAGTATGTTTTGTTTAATGTATTTATTTTTATTTATTATTATTTTCTTCTTGTGTGTTTCATTCCACAATCATGTTTGGTTACAAGACCCCATCAGTCCTGTTCTCCAGCTGATCACATCTCTTCTGCTTCACTGCCTCTTTCTCTCAGTTTTCTCTCTCTGTGTTAATGTGTCCCACCTGCTTTTAGTAAGAGCCACAATGTTCACCGTTGACGTCTAGTGAAAGGAATCGAGCATGGACAGCTAGTACAATCTCAGTAAAGCTCTCTTTCTATATATTAATTTCTTCTCTCTTCTTTTTCCATCAGACAGGTGTCTTCGCGATTACGTGGTCTTCGGACAGTGTGAAGAATTATGCTCCACTGACAGTGACTGTCTCAATGATGATAAGTGCTGCTCCAATGGATGTGGACATGTGTGCACAGCACCATACATAGGTTGGATTTGATCAAAGTGGATAAATAACTATTTCGGTGGTGGTTGTTTGCTAATTCTTTTTTTTTTCACGTCTCGTCAGTGAAGCCGGGTCTCTGTCCCGCTCCCCAGGGAATCACCCCCTGTGCTTTTTTGTGCAATCATGATGGACAGTGTCCAGGAGACCAGAAGTGCTGCATGATATCTTGTGGCGTCATGTGCCGCGATCCCTACTGATTGGACAGCACAGCAACCAGGCTACAGAAACGTATCATTAGAAAATAGCGCAAGAATTATAAAATAACCTGCAGGATGGAAATAATTGGTAGTGTACCATTCATAGTCTGTAAAGACCGACAGATTGTTGATTCGTTTATTGCTTGACTTTGATCCCAATGCAGTTTTGGTCAGCATTTCTGTTACACTATTGACATTGTATGATCTAAATGGATGAAAACACACTGTGCTTGTTAGCCTAGAACCAATTTGTGCTTCAACCAATAAACATTTAAGTCTTGAATTCTAGAGGTTGCTTTTTATGGGCTTTTTAGGCAAGCTTGTTACGCCCGGCCTAGGGGAGCCGGAGCGAAACATACCAAAGAGTCTCCCCACCTCTCAAATTAGGACCAATGCTTTGCCAGCAGCAACACCAAAGCCTCCTTTTCAATAGTGCTGTAACTCAGTTGATGTTTGTTAAATTCCTTCGAAAAATAACACACGGGATGATCAATAACACGATCATCTTCCTGCAAAAGAACAGCGCCTGCCCCATGAGCACTGGCGTCTACCTCCATTTTGAAAGGACACACAAAAATAGGTGCCGACAGGACAGGCGCGCTGCAAAGAAGAGATTTAGCAGAATCAAATGACTCCTGACACACAGTAGCCCAAACGAATTGGCAGGAGGGGCTTAACAAACTTGTGAGGGGCACCACCACACTGGCGAAGTTCTTACAGAAACCGCGATAGTAAATGCACATCCCCAGGAATCGGCAAAGTTGCCGTCGCGTCCCCAGCACAGGAAAATCCAGTATGGCCTGGATTTTGGCAGATAAACAGTGCACCTGCCCCACTTGTTTCCCCAGTTAGGTAATTACCGCTTTACCAAACTCACTTGGCCAGATTTAACGTCAATGAGGCACCGCCCAAGTGACTGAATGCGTCCCGTAAGGTATCCAGATGCTCAGCCCACGTGGACGAATAACATACAATATCAACTAAGTACGCCTCACAATTCTTAACTCCACAAAGAACCCTACTCATCAACCTCTGAAAAGTGTCTGGAGCATTTCTTAATCCAAAGGGCATGACGGTGTACTGCAGAAAATGGTCAAGGGTTACAAATGCTGAGACCTCTGCCGCACGTTGGGAAAGGGGCACCTGCCAGTAGCCCTTGGGGAGGTCCAGCTTAGTGACAAACTTGACTGACCCAACTCAATCCACGCAATCATCCATACAGGGAAGGGGAAACGAATCTGGCGTTGTAACTGCATTTACCTTGCGTTACAAAAATGAGGTGTTTGGTCAGATATTGTGACCAGAAGGGAAGGGGAACTCCACGGAGCTTGGTATTCACAAATCCGTTCTCCAGGAGATACTCAAGCTCTTTCTGCATTGCAGGCCGCTTTGCTGGATTAATCCGGTATGAGTGCTGTTTGATGGGCTTGCTGAGCTCCCTTCAGAGTGAGCATGGCCCAAAACAACAAACAAAACAATCTGTGCAGGTCACCTACCTTCCCTAGACCACACAAAGGAACAATCAAAAGTACAAGTATCTTACCTGTCTCCCTATCCAAAAACAAGAGAAAACATGGTCAAGCAAAAGGGGCTTCTCCCCTACCACTGACAACACCCTTGCTAACCCCACCACCCAAAGATCTGTGCGATGCAGCATGGCCCGGTTGGAAGCTGGAGAGACAGGAAACAAGGCCCGGCTGGCTCCCACAGGATCCTTCTTATACACCACCACAGAGCAAGGCAAATATATAACAGCACCCCCCTCAGGCAGGGAGGTGAAATGCAACTTTTATATGACGCTCTGAGACAAAACGTACTGGATCCTGGAAGAAGTCGTATAGAAGCAAGTGATTATTGGAAGGGGGCCTGCTGTCAAATTCCAGCTAAACCACTAAAGTGCAGAGATGGGAAGGTAACTATGCAGGCACAGGGACCCTGCGTCCTGCGGCTCCTCAGTGTGCAGCTTGTGTATAAGTGCATCTCTCCAAACATGAATACATTCTGATGAGAAAGAAATGGTGCGCCGAAATGGTGGATCGAGCTCTCTGAAGACACCAGAACCGCAGAGAGCCTTCACATCTTCCGCCGCAAACTAAAGACACACCTCTTCAGACTCTACCTCGACTAAAGACTAACAAATTGTAGCACTTAAATTGTACTTCTAACGTCACTCATCTATAGCAAATTGTAAATTGGCTTTTTTGAGGAAATTGCACTGTCTTGTTTCTTGTTCTCCTGAGTTTGTACCCTATGGTTGAATGCACTTATTGTACGTCGCTTTGGACAAAAGCGTCCGCTAAATGACATGTAATGTAATGTAATGTAATGTGATCAGACAATCATAGACGATGACAGGACCAGGCAGGAAGTGAAGTTGGGGGAATCTTTGGCGGCGACAGTAAATTGTTCTCCATCAATGTTGTTATGATGGCATTTTATGTGCCTGTACTTTAAAGACGTACAACAAAAGAAAATACAGCAAGAATAATAAAATAACCTGCTAGTTGAAAACAATTGCTACTGCACCATTCATAGTGTGTAAAGATTTGCAGATTGTTGATTAGTTTAACACTTGACTTACTCTGATGCCAATGCAGTCTTGGTCAGCATTTCTGTTACACTATTGATATTGTATAATCTAAGTTGATGAAAACACGCTGTACTCGTTAACAGTTAATTCAAACAATAATCATCAATCGCGGCACGGTGGCATGGCGGTTAGCACTGTTGCCTCACAGCAAGATGGTCCTGGGTTCGATTCCGCCCAGTGGCCTTTCTGTGTGGAGTCTGCATGTTCTCCCTGTGTCTGTGTGGGTTCTCTCCAGGTTCTCTGGCTTCCTCCCACAGTCCAAAGACATGCTCTGGGGATCAGGTTAATTGGGGACTTTAAATTGCCCGTAGATGTGTGAGTGGTTGTATGTCTCTGTGTTGGACCTGCGATTGGCTGGCGACCAATCCAGGATGTACCCTGTCTATTGCCTGAAGTTGGCTGGGATGGACTCCTGCGACCCTGTTTGCAGAAGAAGACTCAACAGGTCTCTGTGACATATTAGGCTATGTCACAGAGACCTGTGTGATCTGTGTTCTCTGGCTGTGCATATCCTGCACGGTGACTTTGCAGTAAACAATGATGCTTTTCTTTTTGTTCTGTATTGTTGACAGATGTGCAGGGTGAGATTCGCTCATATATATATATATATATATATATATATATATATATATATATATATATATATATATATATATATATATATATATATATATAAATATATAATATAAATCTTTTGAAGGGTTACATATATTTTTGCCATTATAGGCCACTGATTGACTCTCAAAATCAGACCATATTTAAATGTTCATTATGAATGTGTGCAGCATTTAATTCTTCCAGAGACAATTCTATGACAGAATTAGTCTTCATAATGTTCTTTTTCATCTATTAACATTACATTACATTACACGGGCAAAACAAAACCACAGTTTGCTAGTTGGCAACAAAGGAAACTCTCAAAATGACAAACTATGATTCAAACATAATTTCCTCCCAAAAACGTACTGGATCCTGGAAGAAGTCGTATAGAAGCAAGTGAATTGGGGGAGGGGGCCTGCTGTCAAATTTCAGCTAAACCACTAAAGTGCAGAGATGGGAAGGTAACCATGCAGGCACAGGGACCCTGCGTCCTGCGGCTCCTCAGTGTGCAGCTTGTGTATAAGTGCATCTCTCCAAACATGAATACATTCTCATGAGAAAGAGGTAACATGGAGCAACTCGGGCCCGCAGTTTGTGTGATTTTAGCACTCAGTGCCTTTGTGCACCATGGCATAGCTACTGCTCAAAAAGGTGGTTATGTACCAGGTACGTATGTTTTGTTTAATGTATAATCTGCAAGTTTATTATTTTCCTCTTGTGTGTTTCATTCCACAATCGTGTTTGGCTACAAGACCCCTTCGGTCCTGTTGTCCAGCTGATCTGTCCGTCATGATCACATCTCTTCTGCTTCACTGCCTCTTTCTCTCAGTTACTGTGTTAATGTGTCCCACCTGCTTTTTTTTTTTTTCACGCATGGACAGCTCGTGCAATTTCAGTCAAAGATCTCTTTGTATATATGAATTAATCTTTTTGCCATCAGACAAGCCAGGAGTGTGTCCTCTCAGTCACCGGCTCTTCGGACTGTGTGTTGAATTATGCTCCAATGACAGTGTCTGTCCCGATGATCAGAAGTGCTGCTCCAATGGATGTGGACATGTGTGCACTGCGCCATACAAAGGTTGGATTTGATCAAAGTGGACAAATAACTATTTTGGGGGTGGTTGTTTGCTAATTCTTTTTTTTTAATGTCTCGTCAGTGAAGCCGGGTCTCTGTCCCCCTCCCGTGGGAATCAGCTTGTGTGCATTTTTGTGCCAACAAGATGGACAGTGTCCAGAAGAGAAGAAGTGCTGCACAACATCTTGTGGCCTCGACTGCCGCGATCCGTTGAGGAAATCCCCCAGAGACTAGGCTTCAAAAACAGAAATGTATCATAGTGTCACTTCTTCCTTTACAATTTTTTAATTCATGGCAGCACAGTTTGGTATGATATTTAATCACTGGTTTTTATAAAGTGGAAATCTTTGGGGGAGACAGTAAATTGTTCTCCATCAATATTGTTATGATGCCATTTTATGTGCCTGTACTTCAAATATGTACAAAAAGAAAATACAGCAAGAATTGTAAAATAACCTGCAGGTTGGAAACAATTGGTAGTGTACCAAAACACACTGTACTTGTTTTTCAGTTGCTTCAAACAATAAACATGTTTCAAGAAAGATATTTCTCACAGTGCTGTTTATCCAGGCTACAGGTTGCTTTTATGCTTGGTAAGAAAAACAATTGAAAAATGCCATCAATGGAACGACTATTTAATGAGGTGGCCGAGAGAATTTGTTGAAATTGATTTTTCAACCATGTGTGTACTTGTCTTATCACAAACATTTGTGCTAAATGAAGTGAAGGCGTACACTCAACAGGTCTCTGTGACACAGCCAGCTATGTCACAGAGACCTGTGTGATCTGTATATCCTGCACGGTGAGATGACAACGTTTCAGCGAACAAGATGCGACCAAATACGTGGAATAATGCTTTTCTTTTCTTTTTGTTCCATATTGTTGACAGACGTGCAGGGGTAGTGTTTACCGGCCAAACACAGATACTTCTGTGTTTGTTTTTCTCTGAGTTTGCCAGAAGTGGTGCTAAGTTTTTTTCACAAAAAACGTAGGCACTCACTGGGAAGTAATAGAGCTTCAGCTCCGGTGCAGTTTGGAGCGACGTCCCTCTTGCACTGCTACTTACTAGAACTAAATGACCGAAAGATGTTGGTTTATCTTAAAGGCAATAGAACATAGTTATGCCACACACACACAAACATCACTCAAATATTCCCACTCTGCACACTTTTCCACAGCAAGTGATGCATAACGTCTTTTAGGCAGACAAACAAACAGTTTAACAAACAAGTGCATGGCAGTAATTAATGATAGTTAAATATTTTCCACATTGACAGACATCCATTGGCTATGAAACTGCATTGAACAGATGGGTTAACAGTCCAACCAGCCACAGGCCGTCGTTACCTGTGAAGAGATCTGCAGACAATCATATTTAACATTCAAGCATGCATCCAACAAGTAAAAAATAAATGTTTGGTAAGAGGGCTTTGCATTCCCTGTGAAACAAATCGTTTCGGATGAATAATGCAATTTCTTAGAACAATTAAAAAAAAAAAAAAAGGCTTTAGAGTTAATTGTTAGTTGGAACAGGGAAATATATGCTGTCATAAGCATCATGCAATTCAAGGAAATGTCACATTCTGAGTAACTAAGTAACTGACTTAAAAAGTTATTGTATG
The DNA here is from genome assembly GCF_964276395.1 of Gasterosteus aculeatus. NCBI lineage: Eukaryota > Metazoa > Chordata > Actinopteri > Perciformes > Gasterosteidae > Gasterosteus > Gasterosteus aculeatus. The sequence continues at coordinate 13,175,732 of NC_135689.1, read as the reverse complement.
TATTTATTTATAGTTACTAGCAGGAACATTAACAGATCAAGCAGTACGAAAACAAAAGTTTTTTCTATCTGAGCTCTGAGGCGTTGCAATGTTGTGTGAGACCATTAGTCTCATACTTAACGTGATAGTAACATCAATTTAGCACTCGTAGGAACACATTGTGGCGTAATTATGATGAAATAGAGTAATGGCTTTACACATCCCAAGAAACAATCAATCAATCACACCAAAACCCTCCGATGCAATCACCACAGCAGCAAGCTGCACAGTTTGGGTTCATTGTAGAACAAAAACAAAGCTCTTGCTTTCCATCCAAGTGGAAAAATGTCTGTTTTTTCTTGTCCATAGTGAGCAGGAAAAGAATCCTGCAAAGATTTATGTTCAAAAACTTCCTCAAGTTGACCATTTAAAAAAAAAACATTCATACCAGTGCTTGACTCAGTTCTTCCCTGAATATCCCATGTTGGCCAGTGGTTTTTACCAGAAGGGACAACTTCCTTTCCACAAGTAGAACCAGTTGGCAGATATTTTTCAGAGTGGCGGCACGCCCCTCATCCTGCGGATGATGTTGGCTAGCCGCTTGGCCAATCCCGGGCTGGGCTCTTCTATCTGGAAGCTGCGGGTCAGCAGGTTGTACAGGGAGCCGTACCCCACAGCCACCACGGTGCAGGTCAGGCAGATGACATTATAAGGCATGCTGAAGTCTGGAGTTGGAAGGTTAACCAGCAGCGGCTCAGTGTAGACGCGCATAAAGTAGCTGGACTCTTCCTTGCAGGGGAAACTGGAAGAAGAAGTTTGAGCCATCAACCTTACTGCGTTCCTCTTTAGGAACTCAAAGAACTTGTGAATGAGGAGCAACCCTCAGCTATATACTTACAAGCTGCTGAAAAGAGGCTGTTCCCGGGTGCTGTTTGTATCCATGGCGACAATGCTTGGTACCAGAGAGCTGATTACGGAGGACCTGAAGGTTACAGAAAAATAACAAATACAAACCATGCACTCTTTTCTCAAAACCATACAACTACAACTGGTGAGAGGACATGCGAAGCAGCATCTGTGCTGCTTCTTCTTCTTCTTCTTTCAGCGACCTCTGTAGATCAGTCTGAGAATGACTGCGTGCTGCATACCCGACATAGAAGCCGTGGTTGGGATCAGGTGTGTATTCGGTCCACTTGAGCAGAGCCCTCTCAAACTGCACTGTGACCTCAGTGACCGAGTTTGGAGGAAGCTGGACCAGCATCTCCAGCAGATGGGGCCTCACACGGTCCTTGGAGGGCTGGTAGTGGATGTAGCCTGGCGGGGGAAGAAAGACACCATTGGACACTATTCTAATGTTCATTCACAGCCATTTGTAGTCTGCACCGTATTTAATGCAGCACATTACTCTCCAAAAGACGGCCCACTACACTTGTGAGTGGCTTTCACTCATGTGTTATTAGAGACAAAAACTGTTATTGTTAATTACAATCAAAACCCACAATTATGCACACAGATCCCGCTGGAAGTGACTCACTGGGCTTGTTGTCCTTTCCCTTGCTGGTGACAGTGAGGGTGTGGATGTAGAGACGGAGGTACCAAGGCACGGAGTCCATCAGCAGGACAGGGAAGCCCCTGTAGGGGTGGTTGTTGTACATCAGCGTGTGAATCTCTCCGGTCTGAAGCCCGTAACCAGCGACGTAGCGCTCAGCGTGGAGCAGGGGACGCAGCATGTCTCCTGCGGGAGAGGGATTTAATGGCCGGTCATGTGGGAGGAATTGTTGCGGAGACAAGAAATACAATAAAATAAAAACACTGCCAATGTTGAGAGTTGGAGAATATGATTAATGACTTTATTTCATTTGAAATTGAAAATTCCGGTCTGAAAAAACAGAACAGAATGAAATGGGGGATGGCAACGCACACAAAGACCACACACAGAATATTGCTCACCAGATGTAACCGACGGAGATGTTAACACGTTTCTATTAACTCCATGTTGTTCCTCTCGTTGCATTTGAATGATTACCCTACAGTGTCTCATGCTCGGCCACTCACCCTCACTGGATTTCCAGCGGATATGCAGGTTAAGGGAGCGCACGGTGCCAAAGGTGATTTGTTGGGTCAGGTCGTAGAGCGAGAAGGTCCGTCTGTCCCCCAGCACCATTGCCTGGCTCAGCAAGTGCGTGGCTGGGCTAACCTCAAACTGCTCACCCTGAGGAATGACATCAAACGTATCTTGCGCTGCACTTCTCCATACATGTCCTGTATCTCTAACAGATCGTTCGAAAGCGTTTCCCACCTCATTAAACATCTGCAAAGTCAATCGGGAATCTTTGGGGATTCTAAATGTTGCATCGTTTACAGCCTTTTTTGCTTGCTAGGTGTGCTCTTCCTCACCGCATTAGTCGGCGCGTTGCATCGTGTCTTTGCAAGCTCTTAAATAAACAGCTCAATGGCCCAACTTAAGGTAACAAAAGAAAGCTTTAAAAGGGAACCATTAAATATCTCTTCCTTCATACGTCTTTGACAGGTCAGTAAAACGAATCCTTTTGTTTTCTTTGAAGTTTGCATTGAGGGAAATAACTCAAAATAACATATAGAGCAGAGGCTGGGAGTCAAACCTGAGGGTCGTCTGTGATGTCCACGTAGATTTTACTGGATGAGGCCAATGGACAGGCTTCCGTCAGGGTCCGAGAGAACATCTTAAAAAGAGACCACTCTGAGGGGACAGAAGGGCTGAAGTTAACCGTTTTCTACTTTACCAAACATGCCTCTGGAGAGCTTTTGCTCACCTTGTTTGCCCTGTCCAGGGGTGTGCAGGTCGAAAACCACATTCAGCGTCTGTCTCAGCTCCCAAGACTTTGTTTTGCACTGCCAGTCCTTACACACAGGCCGGATGTGCACGGCCTGGGAATGAAAACTGCTGTGGAAGAGTTTCTCCGACTTCAACAGCACGGCAAGACCAGCCTGCAACATGGACACATAAAGAAACAGAAGGAGGAACTCAATGCAAGTTTGTAAATATCATCTTGATTGACATCGGTGTTTTCTTAAGAAAGACAGAAATAAAGAGACGCTCTCACACACACACACACACACACTCACCTTGGATCCACATGGCAAGAGTTTCTTCCAGGGTGTTAAATTCTCAGTGCAAACAATCTCTCGTGGGAGGGTTGCATAGCGAAGAAAGCGATGGTCTGTCACTTCACGATCAACACGATAAACAAAATCAGTCGATTAGTTGATACACTGAACGGTTTATATAACAATTTCTATATATAAAATTGAATGATCGTTGGTTGGGCAAATGATTTCCAATTAGATGTGGATGTTTTCACAACAATGGCAGCGTTTTTTCTCATATGTATTTACAAGGTCTTAATTTTGAGGGGGGAAAAGTTGTTTTTTTTCCCCCCAAAGGTTGCCTTGCTGAATTGATAGAATGTGATCTATGGCATGTTCAAATTTGTATGTGGTGTCATAATTAACATTAATGTTGACATACAATTTCACCTTGAAATTTAAGGTTAATAGCAGAAAGCTTTACTGGAGATAACAGAAGGCTAATTGTACCGTTTCCTATTCCCAGCGGTTTGAAAGACGCACTGGGCTGAACAGTGTTGGTGGAGTCAATGAAGTTAAGGGAAGCGCAGAAGATCCCGGACAAAACATTCGTCAGCTCCTTCCACGTCTCGTCGACACTAAAAAGAAAAAGAGAAAAAGGCAGGAAATGAAGCAGAAAGGGTTTTTCCCTTTTATAAATCCACAAAAATCGGAATATTTGTTTCCATTCTGGTGCTCTACGGCCACCAGAGAGCCGTACTTACTCCGTCACCGAGTCCTGGAACCAGACCCAGAGTTCAGCGCCCGGCGGGGACGGGAGGAAGGGCTGCCCCCACTGCATGGTCCTCCAGTAGCCCTGCGTGAAGGAGATGTGCAGCTCTCGCACGGAGAACTTGGAGATGACCTGACCCAGCGACTTGGGGAACAGCCGGTAGTGGGACACTGCGAGGCAACACAAGATTGCGGTGAGCAGGTTTGAAAACCACCTCCTTCTCGTTAAGTTCATTTCGCCAAGTGTAGAACTTGACCATCACACGTCAGACAAAAACGGGAAAACGAGAGATTTCCTTTTGTGACGAGCCATGTAGAATTTTAAGACATTTTAATGTCAATAAGGAGGAGGAAGTATGGTCAAATGTGTAACCTAAAAATCGTATCGATCGTATAGAGAAATGTGTGGATCGAGCTGTCAGCAGACGTTTGCTCACCTTTGTTTCCTGTCGTGAAGTCCGTCTCCCACAGGGTGCGGAACTGGAAGCTGGCATAAATATCTCCGGAGTGAAGCGGTCTGATGACCAGTTCCTCCTGGAAATCGTCTTTAGGTTTCGGTACCGAGGAGTGGACCTCGAATGTTGGGGCAGATGTGTCGGGGGCAGATGTGTTTTCGGTTTCCACCTCATCCCGAGTCGCTTCCCACCGCCTGTCCTCCTCCTCTTCCTCCTCCTCCTCCACCACCGTGGGCTGCTCGGCCATTTGCTCCGTTGATCCGGTGACGCTTTGTGGATTATCGACCCCAGTGGCACGATGATCACCCGCTGGTGTCGTTTCTTGACTTTCCGCGATGCTAAACAGACACAAACTACAGAGAACAAGCAGCAGAGCCGAGCGGCTGCACCTGTGGGCTGCCATCTTCCTTCGTCTGGAGATTCACTTCCGCGTTATTTCGTCATCGGTGGATCCGGCCAATGAGCGGCGTCCCCATGTGTTCCTGTGGCTGCGAACCGTCTTTGTTTTAAGTAAAAGACATCGCGTTGAATTACATTTTACGAGAAAATTCTTATATATGATATTTATCTGGTTAATTCCAGGAAATTACACTAAGCAGGGATACTTGCTTGATGTCTTGTGATAAAGGTCGTTTATTTTTATGCCATAATAATAAACAGATTTGACTTGCTTTCCAGGACCATTTTAATAGACCACTCGGAAATGAGAACACATAATTCATACCCCCATATATACGTGTATTAGTGCACAGAACATATACATCATCAGTTCAGTTGACCTGTGTCACATGTTCACTGGTGCATTCTAACTATCCAATGACATTCTGGATTGTGGCCTTTAAATGATCTCCTCTGCTTTAACCGAAAGCATACACTAAAAACCCCGGTAAACGGTGCGGGGTATTTGGGGTTACAGATGGGAGGGGGGGGGGGGGGGGGGGGGGAAGAGGAAGATCTGCTCATCAAATACATACTGTACATATGAATCACAAGCTCCAACAATGCCCCGATGTGTGCAGCGTGCTACTAGATGGTTTTTTTTGGGGGGGGGGGTATTTTATCGTGTTGCTAGACGGGGACGGGCATCATCGGGGGCATTTCCCCCCCTCCCTCATCCATACACATCCTCGCGCACACAGCCCAGACACACGCACGCGCGCACACACACACACGCGCGCGCGCTCTGAATTTGGGCTCAGCCATGGCTCCCCGGTAGATGCTCAAAGCGGCTGTTGTCAGAGCGAATTAACCCTCGCTCGCTGCTTTCCTCCTGACCTTGCCCGCCTCTGGTTGGGCTTTTAATATTTTATCCCGGATTCCTGCGCTGTCTCCCCAATGGCTACATCGGATGGACTAGACGGCTGTCTGCAACGAGGCAGATCTCAAAGTGACCCGAACATACTCACCGAACCGGGCATCGATTTGGCTCATTGCACAGGTAGGATACACGTCATTGTCTGGGTATTTATTTGCTCCATATGCCGGTTTTCTATTGTATTTTTCGATCCTTTGGTCAATGCAGCGGTTTCTAAAAGGCGTCGTTGCTCGCCCGGTGGGGCATCGCGACACCGAGGGATAATAAGCGCATGTGTTGCCAAACTTGGACATAAAATACGGGCTGTAGCACCGAATCACGGAGCTGCAAATAGGAAATGAATGTGCCAGATCAGCGTCTATGAACGGCTGCATGCCTCTCCAGATTTGCGCGTTGCAAAGACGCCTGTAGCCGATTCAGCGTGCGGGTCGTTCAATATGATATCAACGCGTGCAACATGTCCCGTTTGTTGCCTTTTGCATGATGGCAACCTTCCTAAAAAGCGCGTGTATTCCTCCAAAAATCCGCATGCATGTGTTTCCCATGATGCCAGGCTGGGTGCATTCGTGGTCTTAACTAAGCCTCCATTGAAGCCTCGTTATTCCGCGGACACATGGGTTTTGGCGTTAGGTGTCTTCAATTTATTTGATTTGATTTTTTGATTTTTTACAAGCCCATAGCTCTGAGCCTGCATATTGACAGCTCTGTCACCCCACCCCCTTCACTTTTCCATACTGAAATGAGCACTGTTGTGATCAATGGCCGGCTCTCCACGTGATGAAGGCAATGGTTGGAAATACCTACAATTCTGCACAGCCATGCATGCACACACAAGCTATTGATTCACCAATTCATGCGTCCCGCAGGTGTGCTTTTCTACATGGAGCGTTCGTTTCTCTCTCTGTGGTCGGTTTGTCATCTCCCTGCATAAATAATAGGCAGCCGCGTCCTGCACTTCTCTGATGAACTCAGAGAAGTGCAACAAATTGACAGCATGTGTCCCTTCTGTTTGATGTAAATTCTTCTCGTTCCTTAACACACCTTTTGTGCAAGTACACGGTTGGAATTGTTTTTGTATAAGTGAAGCTATTTATGGTCAGATTGTGTGGGCTTTCGAAAGAGTCATCGCCTTTACTCCCACGCATGGTGAGTTTTACGCGCATGAAGAATGCTTGAGAGAATGATTCAGTGAAAAAACGGCATCACACACCTTCCAACTGTTCACTAATGAGGAATGTGTTTCACACATCCCTAAAATCCCACCTGTCCGCAACCATCAACTGCTCATAGCGCATTTTAATGGACCCTTGCTGAATACAACCCTCCTATGGATGATTTAATTCACACATAGGCGAATGTGATAATGTCACACTGGGTCTTTGCCACACCTTGAATAAACAACACAGCGGCTCGGCAGATCAGCCATTGCTCCTGAATATCGGCCTCTTTCCCTGCAATACGCTGCGCATTACTGTGAAAAATGTGAATACGGTTGTCGATACACCGCAGGGACAATGTAAGTGTCTGGCGACCCAAAGCACACAGCGCTGCCCATCCCATCTCCATGTGCATCATTACTGCACAAGCAGTTGGCGCGCCAACTCTTTGCCAAAGGATTACTTTGGGCAAAGAGTGCCTTCTCCCCCAACACAGTGGCCCTTGCAGCTGCAGAGGCTGACACTGTATTCATCCACTTACTCAACACTGGCGAGACAAGTCAATAGAGACAGCAGTCACAGTTGCTCATCACACAGAATCCCAGCTATGTTTTCTCTTGCAAAGAGGTGCAGTAAATATACAGCAGGACAAAACTGTGCAACAATCCAATCCTACTTCTTATTAAGTGTGTGGAATTACATTTCAAAGTGTTCAGGCTTGACTCTGATAATGTTTTCTCTCATTGTTCCAATATTTTAGTTATTCTGTGAGTTTGTGTGGTGGAAACTGAATAGTCTGATTCACATTTCGCAGTTATTGTGGAAAATAAGTCGGGTGGCAGGAGCGCCAGTACTCGTTTAGTCAGTTCGTTCAGGGCCCCTTTCATTTCTATTTCTAATAAAATGCCCCTTTCACTCAAACTTCTTCTTAGTCATAGCAGAGTGTCGACCAAGTTGATGGTGTGGAGAGGATGAGTGTCCAAGCTGTGTGTTCACTGTGGCTGCACAGAAAGAGAAGCACTGGAGAGAACGAAATTGAAATATCAGTTATTCAGAACAAAAAATCTCTCGAGTAGAAATGCACATCACAATTTCCTAGAGTCAGAGTCAGTTGAAGAGTGGATATTTTTTCATCACCCCTCCCCCTGTCCCCCTCTCTCCCGAATAATACATGTGAAACAATGAATAAAACAGAGAAACGCAGCATATCCTCCTCCTTGAGAAGTGGAAAATAACTACGAGTGATAAGACTTAAGCTAAATCGTTTTAAGTGCTGCTGAAGGTGCAATTTACCAACCACACAAAATGCTGCAATCATTTGTAAACAAGTGAGCTTTTCCGTCTGCCGTCTCTCGTGTCAGAATGCTGGCTAAGCGAAAGGACGGTGCACCTCAAACGTGTCATCTTGCTCAAGGCAACTTCACCACGCTGGATCTCAGCTCTCATCCTCCTTCAGCGCTCTGACTGATACCCGCATAATCCTCTCGGATCTGACATCAGAAGGACTGCAGGTATAAGCGGAGCCCCTCTGAACAAGCTGATACATCAAAACCCTGTGAAAGCTTAGAACCGAGCTGTGGCGATGACTCAACCCCAAACCAGAGCAATGTCCAAAAGCAGAATGCCTAAATTGCCTTGAAGAGTACATGTGGGTCATTTAGAATTTTGATCTTATATAATGTTCTCCCCATTTGACAAGCCTCCAAAAGCATTACATTACATGTCATTTAGCTGACGCTTTTATCCAAAGCGACTTTCAATAAGTGTATTTAGACCATAAGGATACAAACCCAGAAGAACAGGAAACAAGAATGTCCAATTTCCTCAAAAAAGCCAATTTACAACTTGCTATAAGAGCCATTATAAATATAATTAAAGTATTACAACTGGTAAACGTGTTACCATTGAAGAGGTCATAATGGACGCAAGATGTGTTAGAAATGTGTACATTTGTATTATTATACAGAAAAGAGTGGTACCCGTATGCTTAGGTAACGTACAGCAAGAAAAGAAAAGAAAAGATGATATCCCAAAAATTCTTCCTATTCTATTTATTTTTCTGAATGATTTTAAACTCATCTGGAATGTACGAGCAGAGTCGGAACTTGTTGCCTCCAGCTGTGAATCGCATGTGTTGAGACGATGAAGGAGTGAGCGAGTCAGTGACTGAGAGGTGAGAAGTTGTTCGCGATAAGAAAAGTTGGTAGAAGCTAGAATTAGACACAAGAAGATTATTATTATATAACAATCAAAGCCTATAAATATCTCCGCCTATGTTTGGCTAAGTCATCGGCATTACCAGTCAAAAATACACTTTGCCTCTGAGGAAGTGAACCAAGTATTTGCCGGTATGAGAGGTTTAAAGGGAGATTCAGTATTTAAAGCGTTCCTCAAATTCCATTCCGTCAAGTCTTTTTGCAAAATGAGTTTGGTTACAAACTACACGAGTAAATGGCACAAATACTGCTCATACCAACGGTTGCTTATGTCACTGTTAGTTTGCAACGCTAAATATTCTCAGGAGAGCTAAAACAATTAGTCGATTCTTTGATTACTCCAACTGTTTAAAAAAATGAATCAACTCAGCCTCTCTTTAAGCAAAATATGAATTAATACGATAATAGTTCCCTATTCATACTGTATATAAAACAGAACAAATAATCCAAAACATGATATTATATGGGACACAAGAAGTCCCTTTAGGGTCTAATTATAAATACAAATCATGCTGTGGCTTTCATTGTCATCTAACCTTTTAGTGTGACACAAGTATCTGTTGGAGGAACAGTGTTCATCCCTGACATTTAACTCTTGGATAATCAGTAGCGCCACGGCTAGTTGAAGCTGTTTCCTTGCAATTCAATTGGACAGTTGTTTAAACCCCTCAACATAACAATGTGGGGAGGTCCTGGCTAATCCACGGTATTACATTCTTGTCAATCGAGGCACTTCATTACATTGATAGATATTTCCATAAAGCAGATCTATCGATTTGCAACAATAACCATCACAATTGAATCTTAAAACAATTGGAAACTATCTGGTTTTGTCCAATCAAACAGTAAAGTAAAGGCGCATTTCAATTGACATCAATTACATCAAGAGAAAGTGCAACAAACATTGTATCCAGGAAACTTGCTTTTTGCGTTATTCTTCCTTTTGTCCTCCCTGTCTGTAACATTTGTGCACGTTGTACCGACAGTTCTGTCACAATGTGGATTCCCGGCCGCTGAGTAGTGAATGGTAATAAGCTGCATCTGGACGTTTTGTTGAGCTGTGTGCTTTGGGGACGCCGTCACTGTCTTTCAGCTGCCCATGAAAATGGAGCACAAAAATGACGACAACAACAAAAGCTCCACATGATGCCCCGCTCCCCCTGGATGCTGGAGCAGATTAGGTATTTGACAAAGTTCGAGCCACGTTTGGCTACGCCTGCTGTTTGCGGGAGACACACGCATGCGTGTTTGCAGGTTTTTTTTTTTTTTTTAGGGCGTGTTAATACAAGTGTGCATTGATCTGTATGAGAGCCGGCAGACTCGTGCATTGGAAACAATCACAAAATCACAGCCCGGAATGTGCTGAAATGGAAGGAGTCAGGCAGATGTCAGGCAAATATCAGGCAGTTGAACAGACAGCCCCTGTAGAACGGACAATGAAGACCTGAGCAGCCCTCAACACCTCACAGAGAAACCAGTGTAAAGTCACTATGGAATGGAGCTATTTAGCCTCTAACTGCTGAGGTTACATGGAGTTCAGGAAGTCGTATGCGTTATCCTGACAAGGGTAAAGAGCAAAGAGAGGAATTCCGAAGGGGGATCGAGTCTGTAGAACAGTGGAGACAATTTTTGTGAGGAAAGGAAAATAAAAAGGGTGGGATGCTGAATAAGTGAGGCAGAGAGGAGGTGGACGAGCGGGAAACTGAGCGAGGAGAGAGAGGAAGGAGGAAGAGGCGGCGTTGGAAAGAAGCCTAGAAATTGTCTCTGTCGCAAACTGGGTGAGATGATGGATAGTCTACAGGAGACCATTAACAAAGAGCAGTAGCTATACAAGGGTCTTATTTGGAAAGCCTTCTGCATGAGCTCCAGAACTGTCCATGGACCCTAAGTAGTCCTTTTAGTAGTTAAGCCAAGAATGCTAAACTCCTCTTTTTAACATATTTGTAGTATTTTTCCCATTTATTCACCATGACAGCCATTAATAGCAATATACATACGAGTGTCAACTTGTAGAGACTTTACGATGCTTGCTTTACACGCATAAGTCATCATGGCGAACATTCGGTTTGATTTACTAAGTTCAGTTGTTGTTGCGTTAGTGACCGAATGACATCCACATTTTACTCAACTAATCTGCTGACACACATAAAACGTAGTTACACTACAAACAACATACATGCACGGAGACTGTCAAGAATTTGGTAGTTTTCTTGTACGGCTGCAAATGATGATTATCTTCATCATTGTTTATATATCTTTAGTCCATCAGTTGTTTTCAATGAAGCGTGCACACAAAAAGTGCTCTTTAATTCTTTGATGAGAACATTTTCCAATTTGCTTGTCAGTTTGTAATATCCTCCTAGTCTCTCTCTCTCTCTCTCTCTCTCTCCTTCCCACACACAGACCAACAAATAAATCAATGTATTGTATTTTCACACCTGTTCATACCCGCTGTGTCCCTCTCTAAAGGGGAGAGGAGAACCCCAGGCCCCACCAGCGGTAAACCGTACTGCCTGGGATGGAGAAACATAAGGGACGGGCGAGAGGAGGAGGCATGAATGAAGGATGGAAGGAGGAGGGAAGAGATGAGGGCGAATGGTGTGAGGCCTTCCGTTGAGTGGCTGTTTGAAAGGCACTTACACAACAGTATTATTGAACAGCTCCTCCAGGGCCTCTCAGGAGATGGTAAATTAAATAGATAGCCAGATCAGATAACTGAACTGTAGTTGAAGTTATACAGTTTTATACATTGTTTCATTGTGTTGTTGGACTGACTGTGGGTGAGGTAAAGAGATCGGCAGCGAGAGAAGTTAGGATTCGAGAGTCTTACTTTTATCGGGTTGCATTGTGAGATGAGAATATATAACGTAAAATAATAGCCACTAGACATTCAGTTCACTACAGTAGTATTGTCATTATTGATGATGTATTAATTATTTTTGTTGATTATATTTTTTAAATTGATTACGTGTTACCAATAAAATATTGAGCAGGTGTATAACATCTTCTGCTTTTTCCCAGGGCCCATGATTAGGTATTTAAATAGCTTGTTCCATATGACCGAGAGTCCAATATCACTAAATATTCAATTGAGTTTACACAAAGGTAAAATTTTGACATTTTATGGATCATAATAAGGTTCTATTCATCATTGTCATATAACTGTTATAATCCATGGAGGATTTGCAGCTTTACCCCGTTTATTATTGTAGATTGAGTTGGATTTTGGACCTCTGTGTTAACATTTGGCTTTTCATTACAATTCTTTGACATTCCTGGAAAATTAAAATTAGTTAAATAACAGGAAAATCTACAGACTAAGTGAAAAATAATTTTAAAAAGCTGCAGCTTCGCTGTGGTGGAATTGAGAGGGGACAATTGCAGACGCATCTGTCTATTTCAGTTACTATATGACAGCTTTTGTGGTCAATCATTTTGGAGAATTTTGTGGAAGGAAAATGTAGGGTGCCAATAGGCAGTGATGTTGGACCCTGAGAGCTTGTGGTATTAAAGAAGTGTGTTTCAGCACCATGGACAGCACCATCTTTTGCATTGCAGCAGGCAGCTGAACCGAGCAGCGCCGCGTCCGTGTGCTGATACACCGGCCGGCTCTTCATCTGCTGGGAATGAAAACTTTTTTTTTTTGAGCCATGACACATTAATGAGGAAAGCACGTGTGCAAGTCCGGGCACATATTCAATTTAATTCAATCAACCCATACATTCATGTATGCCAATAGCTCAAACCTAATCTTATTAAAACTGCTATTAGAACAGTGGCCAAGTCTGTAGTACACAGTTTGTGGTCATTATTGATGAGTGAGTGGCTTCTTCTCCATCAACACCGATTCATCATATGGCCCAAACCTGTTTGACTAAATGATAAGCATGTTCCTCTTTCACATCTCTCACAACAGATTATACAGGAGGATTGACTCATATTTGTTTCACACCCTGTTGACAAACTTTCCACAGAGCCAAAAAGAAATATCTTCATCATTTCAGGCACACAGATTCTAGTGTGGGTCTACTTGCAGGTGTGATGCAATAAATTGATCGAAGAAACGAAGCCTAAAATGAACTTGGGAGCAGAAAAATAAGAAAAATAATTGCAATAATGTCTGGTGTAATATTCTGTGTATTACACAAACACACAAATATTTCCTATGTCTGATCTCTCAATATAACTAGCACACAGCATGTTGGTTTGACCCCATGTCTTCTATGATATCCATGACTATTGGCATGTAATGCCTATCCTGTTTGAGTGTATCTGTCCATGACAAATGAGTTAAGTGGGCAGTAAGCGGTCTGGCGTCACTAAATTAGCTCTTGGCCACTGTTCATCGGGGCCACGCGTGTTCTATTTGAGGCCCAGCTTATTGCTGAAACACATCTTTATTTTCATTCACTTTTGTGTGTTCCCCCTTGAGGAGGTAGCGGCTTTGAACATGCTATTGTACATCATGGATCACTGCTTCCAGCTCCCACCCGCTGCATGGGCTGATGAATTAAGTTGTTTTCAGTAGCCCCAGTCCGTCCCACGCTGGCACACCTGAGGGAATCCAAACGCGAGCGGTACCCTTGTTTTGGGAACTTGCTCGGGGATTACAGTGCTAACAGTGGAGATTTGTTTCTCTGTGCATCTCCCGTTATCTTGACTTGCTCGGAGACTGCGATGCGCTTTCCTCCCCGCGCAGCGACGGGGAGCCCAGTGGAACGCACGCGACAACCTTTCAACGTGCTCATGTAGTCGCACAGACCGCCCACGACCCATTGAGGACTCGTCTGAGCAGACACTGTGAGAGTAACGGTGGCTTCTCACGTTTACATTCGCTGTCGTCTTGAGGAATTAAAAAAGGCTGTTTAGAATATGGTGAAAAAACACTGAAATATCCAGTTGTAGGATTAAAGCGTGGTATTTGTGTTGATGGAAAAGTCTTTCGAAACACAAACACTGCCCTCCACATTTTTGTCATCAGGTGTAAAAAGTAAAACTTTTTTATTAAAGCCTCTCTGTGACAAAGCTAATCTTTGGAAAGCAGGACTTTTGATTTGTCAATTCTGCAGTTTTTTAGATGAATGCGATAGACTGCAGGAACAGGCCACGGTATGAAGGTGAACCAATACTTCCATTACCTGGATGAGGGAGCTTTCTGATGGAAATGGATGATTTGGCCACGCTCCTGTTTAGGAAAGCTTTGAACTGGAAGTCTTGCTGCACTCGTTCAGGGTAAACTCTGTTTCTGGGCTTTGCTGTAGGCTGATTAGGTTGGAAGGACATTGTTGGAGGCTCACACGGTTGTGTGGGGCACAGGAAAAGCACTATTAGCAGGAACATTCTCAGCCCAGCGGGGGGGGGGGGCGGGGCGGGGCTGACGGCTGCAGCGACTTGCACAGTTGATAGCTTGTCTTGGTTTTTTTTACGGTTTGAATGCAAAGGCGTCTTAATGTGTCATTTGTGTAATTCCTACACATTAGAATAGTTCTGTTTAAGTACAGTATAACTCACTTTTATTCAGTCCTATTACAGTTTTTAAAGCTTTTAAATTCCATATCCTTCCATACAAAAACAAAAAAAAGAGTGACCTCAACTGGTTTGAAATGGTTTGGACCCAGTGGGGAAAACATGTTGTATGCTTCTGTGTATCAACTACGTTAAAGCAACATTTAAATACTTTGTGGGGCGTTTACTGATTAAGATTACAGAATTCCATCAACAGTTCAAGAGTTTTTTTAAGAGGCGTTTTGGCACTTAAGTTGACGGAGTTGGGAGTGAACATCTTGTAACATCCTGGCTATTCGTCCTCAGGATGAGGATGAATGTTGGTAATGAAAAGTCTCCAATCAATGATGAAGGCAAGTGAAGCGCATTGCTCACGTCTCATTCACATGTGAGAAAACATTTGACATGATCACAAAGGTGAAATCAGATCATGGCTATTATTTCTACTCAGAGCTGTCAAGCTTGCAGCTTTTGAAAGACTCCGGTCATGTACAAGGACGCAAGGTGGGAGCTCAGTGTGTGCAGGTAGGAAGGCAGGTTAGCCATCCGATCTTATCACAGTACTGGAACTGCCAGATCATTGCATTTATTTGAACAAATATAAGATGCAACTTAAAATGATTCTAAAATAATCAAACTCCCCTAACTTTAAATAAGGTTTCAAAAATATTAAGAATATTCACTAGCCTGTACAGCAACCTTCCAGCAATCACCAATATTATCTACATAGTCTCACACGTCCTAACATCCATTCCTCCACCATATTACACGCAGGCTGAAGAGTGAAACCAGAGAAACAGCTTGAACTAGATTCTTGTTCTTCTTGTTGATGCTGCAGCAAAGGCTTACACATGAAGCCTCCCGCTAGTCCTCATTCTTAACAACAACATATGGTAAAAAAAAAAAAACAGGGGCCTCGGGCATCTCCTATTGGTTACTGGCTTCACTGACATCATTTCACTCTCTTGATGCCAGTAGCCCACATGCTGGAGTTTTGGGCTGTAATCACTTGGATGATCTGGAGGCTTTACGTTTGCAGACTCATGTAGCCAAACACCTTTACACCCTGTTCTCCCAGAAAGGAGCTTCATTCCTAAACAAGTTTACCATAGGAGCAACACTAGCTCGTTTTGTTTTTTTACCAGAATTGATTTATCATGATTAGAAGAATGTTCTTTCCTCTTTCTTTGAATGAAGAAATACAAGTGAAGTCCATTATTATTATAAAAAAGCACATGATGCACAACATGACCGTCATCAATAATTATCAGTGGTGGTCCTGGTCCTCTGCATCATGAATTCACGCTTTGTCCAAAATGGACTATGAAACAAAAATAAGACTCATTCGTGATTTAGTATTTATATATTGGTTGATCGTAGTTTGAATTTTTAGTGTGTGTATAATCAAATGCGACATCTCATAAATGTGACATCTCATAGAGGATAGATAAAGATAAGGCTTTCAGATGTTGTTAATGTCCACGTGGTCTGACTGAAGAGAGTAATTATGCAAACCACCCTACAAATAAGCACTACCATTCTTCACCTCAGCTTTTGTCTCTCATTCACATTCTTTTCACTTGCTTAATGCCAAGAGCCCCTGGTCTCCTCACTCTCTCCTTGTGAGTTGTTACCCGGGCGCCGGCGGCAGCGGGGCTACAGACAGATGGCAGCACAGTTGTAAAGCCAAGGGGGTAAAGAGAGAGGAGGCTATAGCTGCCGTGGCAGCGGGTAAAGAGTCGGTCTGTTCAAGGGCACGCTGTCAGTCACCCGGGCGGAGGCAGGTGATTGCAGGGCGGTGACCCTCAGTGTTTAGCAGGGAGGGTTGCGCTGCAAGATTTATTGTTTGATGTTAGTTATAGGTTTGGTCCAGAGGTGACATGAAAGTCGGCCCGACTAACAGCCTGACATCGCAGTCCTTGGAGCGACGGCTAGAAAAAGAAACAGACATGTATTGTCAAATGTGAACTTAACTGTTGCGCTACCAGACTGCACACATCTTAAGCTGCAAGTATTGTGTTAGAACAATTAAGATATTGTCTGACTCCCCTGACAACCCTCCAAGGCCTTGTCAGCATCGCTGTGCCAGAGCTCAGTCCCGATTGTGCTTTGCAGACCTGCTTTGTGACAACACTTGCAGTCAATGTTTAAAGTACTTTAAATGTCAAATGGTAAAAATACTTTTATCTGTTGATTAATACAGGAATGATTTTATTTAGATGTGTCTTTTAATACTACAGAAAGCTGTAAAAACTCAACCCCCTCTTATTTCCCAATTTTCACGGGGAAAAACTACACCATTACTGTCCCTCATTCTCTAACGTGTTGACCATCATGGCCACAGAGGAGCCAATAGATTGTTTCTAAGCTACCTTTCATGTTTAGTTAAGACTTCCCTAATTTCAATACAATATTTTCGCCATAGTCTTCTAACCATATTGCACTTGGGGAGGGGCTGTTAGGAGAGATCTCATGCTGCTGAAAGTGCTGACAAGCCGCTTGAAGTAGGGTGTGGTCCCTCATGGCACACTAACACTCTGATGTAGTTCTCTTGCCAAGTCACATTATCATATTGCCTACTTCATTCCACTCTTAAATCATTTTGGAGTTCACACTGCAACAAGAGTGCAGCAGTTTTTACAGTGATTCCCTGCAACTGTGTGGTCATTCATGAAGTTAATAACGTTATTAATCAGGGATTTCATTTGATAACTTGCGTAAAGGCGGAACGCCACCACCTGATTGGAATTCCATTGTGTTCCGCTGTATTGTATGTTGAAGAGGACAATGGGCGTACAGCAAACCAACAGCATCAGCATGACACTTGGATTTTTTTTAATCCCAGGGCATTAGCATATTAATTAGAATAGCAAATAATCCCCACATGGTGCATGTAGATCATTCCTGCTTATCTGACACACATTTCATTTCATCCTCATCCAGCAGATAAAGGAAAGCTTCATGCTGTGCATTTATGTGTTTTCACCTAATTCTTCTGCTCCTGCCATTCTATTGAGCAAAAACCCCCTTCCATGAAAAATGAAGAGTTACTTGGTATGCATTGTAAATAGCTGCTCCCTGATTGGATGAGCCCAGACTCTCCTGCAAGCTCTTCCGTATAGCAACAGCCCCCTCCGATCGCTCCTTATCACCGCTTCTCCCTGGAATCCCCTTTCTCTCCTCCTCCTCCCCCCTCCCGTCTCCTTCCTTTGAATAAAAAAAAAAGAAAATGCAGGCGGACCTCGTCCTCCGTCAGGCTTCAACCTAAACCCACAGTACATCGGATGCTGCCACTGGCTTTAGATGTGGCAGCAGTGTCTGTCTGTGTATGGGGCCCCTCTGCTCTCCTCCTCTCCTCTAAGCTACAGACTGACTTGCTCCTCCCGCCGGCTCCCACTGCTGCGGCAGCATCTGGATGTGGTCGCCATGGCAACAGCAGCGGGCCTGACCACACCTCCTCCGCTCTCTCCCCTTTCCCTTCCCTCCCCACGCGTAGACGCACACACTCCCGCTCCGTCTCACACAGACACAACGCCCCGCGTGCTCCCCCTCTCCTCCTCTTAAGCTTTCTCTTTTTTTTCTCTCCCCCGACTGGGTTTGCTTCCTTTAAGCTTGACCTGGATTCTTCGTGTGTGGCGCCGCGTCTGCCACTCTGAATGTGTGACAGGGGGGATGATGAGAGACGGGTGTGCGTGGTCAACTGACCCTGTTTCAAAGAACTTTAAGGGTCAAGTGTTAAAATGGACGTGACCTCTTTTCATCTCGTATATTTTCCTTTACGTGTTCTGTCTTCTGCCAATCTTTTCTGTCTCTTTTGCTCTCATTTGATTCTTCTTCCTCTTTTCCTCCCGACACTGCATTTCATTTACTGTTGTCTTCTTTCTTCTCTTCTCCTCTCCTCTCCTCTCCTCTCCTCTCCTCTCCTCTCCTCTCCTCTCCTCTCCTCTCCTCTCCTCTTCTTTCTTGGATGTCTCACGCCATTGGCCACCAGCTTTCTTTTCCCCCGTTTCTTCTCCCTTTTCATCTTTGTTATTGTTTATCCTCTCGTCCCCTTGTTTTTCATCTCCATTTCTCTCCTCCCTTAAGCACCATCCTCTTTATATTCCCAACCCATGTGCTTCGGGGCAGAAGCAAGGGGCAGTAAAAAAAAACTACAGAAAAAAAGCCAACAGTATCCTCCTTCCTCCATCACTGTACTAAAAATCACACCCTGATCTAATTTGCACCCCCCCTACCCAATTCTTTCCTCCCCCAAGCTCACCCATCACAAATCCTTGCCTCCTCCTCAGGTGAATATCTGAACAAAGACAACTGCCTCCAGAAGCCAAATATTGCAGAATTTGTGTCACTCTGACGCATGCAGCTCTTACATATATGGAATTTATTGTACATTTTCTCTTTCTGGCGCGGTTTGTGGTTCTGGCCCAGCAGCAATGTTCCCAAATGGATCCACACTTAAAGATATGAGTCAGAGACAGAATTCATTGAAAAGCATTCCTTTATAGAGGGAAGATTGTTGCCTATTTTATTATGGGGAGCGCACATACCAATACAATTATTGGATTGTATTCCTTTTACTTATTAGTTACTTAGTTATTAAATTAAACTACATCTGCTAAATTTGACATGTTTTGAAATATTTTTATGTTTTTTTTTTTACATTTTCACTTGCTCACTTATTTTGGAATGATTAAAGTTTTGTTATGGCCTCCTGTATGCTTTTCAGGTGCTACAAGATCAGCAGTCACTCTGTGGGAGTTCGGTGGGATCCAGACATAAATTTGAAGTATTGAATGCAAATGTGATCACTTGGGAAAAATATACACGTTGAGGAGCATTGGAGAAAAAGAAGGTTACAGTTAAACGACCGTCTAACGACCGTTAGACAGCTGAGTCTAATGCTTCATCTGGGAAAGCGGAGAGGCTGCCAAACCTGTTGGTCTCAGGGGAAATGCATCGTTTGTAGTAATGAGGCTGTCCGTGTGCGTGCAGGTTCCCTCCAAATTTGGAATGTGAGGGATATTTATTTTGATGCGTGACGTATATCTCAGAGGGAGGGGATTGGCAGGGAAGTAAGAACTGTTAGGAAGTGGGCCTTGATCAAATTCGTCCTTCTAATTCAATCTGTTCACTGCACTTGGAGTCCATCGGGGTTTATTCAGTAAGGTGAGCATACTAATTGTGCTCTGGTTTATTTCCCTCTCTCTCTCTTTCTCCCTCCTCTTATCCACTTTTTATTGCCTCATCCCCACCTCAATACTCCCTTCCCCCTTGGCCCCCTTTTTGCATTCTTCCCTTTTGATCCTCCTCCTCCTCCTCCTCCTCCACAAACCCACTCCCACACTGTCCTCACCCCTCTTTGATCTCACTCTTCTCTGGGCTCCTGTTCCCGACTCCTCTGTCACTGTAGTGGAGTCGATGGACCAGCAGAGGGTGCTGAGGACCGGTTGCCTGGTGACAGGGGTCCACACCCCACCCATCCGACGTAACAGCAAACTGGCCACGCTGGGGCGCATCTTCAAACCCTGGAAGTGGAGGAAAAAGAAAAATGAGAAGCTGAAGCAGAGTTCCACAGGTACAGTGCAGGAGGGAGGATGTGTGTTTTAAAATATATTACATATCTAGAAAGTGTGTATTTTGATTCCTCTCATAGTGTAAAAGGTGAAAATAAGTCCTGAAACAAACCTAAAATAGACACAGAAAGACAGATTGATCGATATATACACAGATATGTACCTTAACATATATGGCTAATTAAGATTGTTCTCAACACTAACATCAACGATGTAAGATGACCTCAAAATGATGATTCATTATAAATGCATACATCAGCCGTGTGAAAAGACACAGAAATAGAATCATTACTAAATATGGCTTATAATCACTGCAAAAGATTCATAAGAATGGCACATGGTTTTGTTTGTAGTCAACACTGAAATCCTGACTTCTCCCCTCGTGTCCTCTGCCAGATGTAGCATTATCCAGCAGTCTTCTATGCCACGACCACACCTCCCCCACCCGGGGCTGCTGCTCAGAGGGCGCAGTCCTGCTTGGAGGATTCGGGGGATCCTTGACCTCAAACCTCACTGTCAGCAGTGTGGAATACCTTGGTCCCGAGCTGGAGCTTCCCCCTCCAGGTAGCACAATCCCTCCCTGTGCGCACACGCCTGTATACAGCTGCAAAAAGAAAACATGGTTTTCCTCAGATTTACGGTTGTATCGAGATGAGAGTATGAGAAACAAATCTTATTATTAACCTCGTGTTTGTATCAACAGGTTAAAGTCTTATTTGTGTACACTTTGCATTTTTAATGTAATCCACAAACCTACTGCTTGACAAAACTGAGACATTTGCGTTTGCGCCTTTAGAGGGCAGCAGAGACAATTCAATGACCTTCTCCACATTGCCTTCTACCATAAGAGTACTGCAATACCCATATTTGTATCGGCGAAATCCATCTTACCTAAATCATAAATGCTTTCATTACATACTGCAGTAGCTGCTCCTCTTCAGGACTGTGAACCAGCGGAGGAGAATGTACAGCAAACGGAGGAGGGCAGTGAGGAGGTGCACCCTGCGGATGTACCTGAGGGGCTGCAGGACCCGGGCGAGCAGACGGAGGAAAGACCAGAGGAAGAGATTCCTCCACTAACGTCCCCGCCGCAAGTTCCTCCCAAACCGATGCCCCATTTGCAGAGCACAGGAGATGGTGAGTGCCGAGGAGTCGACGATACCTCATTTGTTTCCCACACAAGCGGAAACCTGGAGGTTGTGAGTTGATCAACGGGTTGTTTTTCTCATGTCAGATAATCGTTCCAGCGATGCATACTTTTTTCTGCTGTCACTTGATCTAGTCGTATGTGTATTATTATGTATTTTGTACCTAGGTCTGTGTGTCTACGCTTGCGTGGGTTCTATGTCTTACCTGGCCGAAGATAAACGTTCCCCTTGGAAACATTAACAGCTGAGGGTTCATTGAAGCGGCTCTGCCGGCTCAGGCTGCCAAGACACTTTGCCAATCGTGTAGTTAGTCAAATCCTAAATTCGGTATCAATCCCTTGTTTGAAAGCTAAAAGTAGAAGTGACTCAGGTTCATGTAGACTTCTCTGTCCATACCAACTCGCCATTAAGGAGAACACACATTCTGTAGATGGCAGGTTGGTAAAGCAGTTTTCTCTTTCGTTTAAAACAATCTTGTGGAGTTAGTTTTTCTGTCCTGTGAAGTCTAAATCCCCACGAATAGACAAAGTGGAAGTCTTGGATGAGGCGGATATAAGGATAAGATGATGGAGGCAAAAAGAAGAGTGATTCTGTTACCACCCGTTTTGAACTGTTCCCTTTCAGATCCAGGCCCCATGTCGCTGCCGGCTCACCTGCCCAACTCCTACCTCCCCAAGGAGCCTCCACCCAGGGCCTCAGAAAGCATGGCTTCGGTCATCCTAACGCTACGAGGGCCCCTGGCCAACACCTCAGGGTCCCCACACATAGGCAATATGATGCATCCTCTCATGCCCCCCAGCTGCATTATGGAGGAACTGCAGAGAGCATTCGCTTCCAAAAACCGACAAGAGAGGTGAGTGCTCAGAAGGTCCCCTTACACCTTTTTATATCAGCACCCTCCCTCGGCGTGTATAAGTCTACTCTTTAAGACATCCCCGTGAATGATACCTTTAACACACTCTGATGTCATCAGACGTTATCCTCTGATGGGCATCAACATTAAGGCCACATTTCCCCTCCTGCCTTTGTGTCCTCAGTGTCCATGAAGGGTGTGAGCAGGCCTCACCCCCAAGGCTGTGGTGTTCGGATGGACGTCTCTCTCGCTCCTGCAGCTCCGAGAACCAACACCAAATGTCTTTTGGGGGCGGCTGTGTGGGAGGTGGAGGGTCGGACTGGCCCAAGAAGGAGGCGGAGGAGAATAAGGAGAACATGCGGCTGGACCAGTGCTTCTCCAACACCTCAGGCCTCCCCACCGACTTGGACGGCTGGAATGACTCCGTCATCTCTGGTGGGTTGAAGAGCTTGAAAGTATGATTCATAGTTTGGTCTTAAATCAAAACAAAGACAAGGTGGTTGGAGGGTTGAACATTACAACAGATCTGCGAGAGAGCAGTGCTATGCTGTCATTGTCTTACTTTCATGTCATGAGACGAACCAACGACGGCTCTGACTGAATGCTGGTGTTACTCTGTGTATATATACGCAACAATTCCACCCTAAAGTCTCTATAGTGGCCAACAGAATCACATCGTGCAGATTGTTGAGACGTTGATGCAATGAAGTTAAATTATATGGGTAATAAAAACATATTTGGACCCCCCCCCAATTTCCTTATATTTCAGTTGATATTGTGATGAAATATCCATAAACTAATTAATCCTACAACTTTAGGAAGTGTAGCCTGGTAAATACATTTGGTAATCTAAATAACAAAGGAGACATTTCATTTTTAGATTAAAATTGCTGCAATATAGAGCAAAAACAACAGAAAACGCCAATCATTTTGTGAGTATATTTGCTGAGATCAAGCAGTCATGGTTGGTTTTGGGGTGAGAGATTGGAACATATTGACTTTTCAAATTGTTAACATGCGTGATTGTACGGCATATGTACGGTTGCAGGTACACTTCCTCGCAGGCTAAGGAAGGAGTTGCTGACGGTCAAACTACGAAACCGGCCGAGCAAGCAGGAGTTGGAAGACCGAAATATCTTCCCAGTCAGGAGTGACCAGGAGCGCCAGGAAATTCGCCAGCAGATCGAAATGAAACTTGCCAAGTAAGAAAGAAATGCTCCCTAAACTTCTATTTTATGTTTTAATGACATCAGTAACATATCCTCTATTTATCTCTGCTTAAACATCCCTTAAATCCACTCTGCAGTTAGCTAATGACAACTATGCACAGATGTAGCCAATGCTTCCTGGGTAAACATGTAGGCTCAATTGCATCAGTTGCATAACACCCAACAGTAGCAGGATGGCGCCAGATAAAAAGTGTGATCTGGAGCATTATCCGATGGTTTTGATAGAATCTGCTCTTGCAAAGAGGAGACTGTTTGGGTGTAAATCTATTTACTCAGTCCGCGTATTGTATTCTACATTACCACTCAACCACTAAAACTGAGAGGATTCCCAATGTGGGGAAACTGTATCTCTATTTTAACCAGTGAGGCGTCCAAATGGAGTTAAGTCCCAGAACTCCTTTCGAGAAAACAAACTTTCAAAAGCAAACAACAGGTGTGTCTGTGATGCATCGAGAACAAGCAGATGCTGCTTCCAGGAAACCTCCCTGTGCAAGACGTACCGCTGATGTTTGTATCTGTGCTTGCCTGCCAGGTTATTAATAGAACCGTGTAATACATCCGACAGTGTGAAATGTTGTGTCTCAAGACGCCGCGGTCTTTAACACCAGTGCAATGGAGCCATAGGGACACACGTGGCTGAGATCCAAGATTTATACACCGTCTGAGAGACAACCGAAAACACTGCCTCCCCGACCCGTTCTTAGATTCACCGGGAGAACATATTGTTATTCTCATTTGCAAAGAAAGTACATCACGAGCAAAGACCTTGTGTATGAGGTGAGGACGGAGCATGACAGCAGCTTGCAAAGGAGCCAGTGGGGTTTGTGTTTTGACGGAAGGATCCACTGCTTGTTACATAAAGCATAAAAATAAAATAATGCAGACTAAATAAGATTTGTATGCTTCACACTGACACTTATAAATAACGTTTGTAACTTATGTAAATATCACCTGGATTGTCAATCAAACGCAAGAAAATGCGTTTTCATCACGCAGTACAGTACATGGATACATTGAATGCATTATGCACCATTTGGGGAGGAAATCCTTGCTAAAAAAAAGCTTAGAACACTAGAGGGGAGGGAAAATGCTAATTTCCCCAGGGCATTCGCACTAAATGAGGAAAAAACCCATCACACACTCATCTGGATTTTTCCGGGTGACTCCCACCTACATTCAATCTGCTCTTCTCTCCTTTCCTATCTGAAGCCCACCATGCAGACCTACTGTTACACGTGCTGCCGATCAGGCGGAAAATGGCGTCAGGTCATACGGTGGATAACGACACCTCGTCATTGTGATTGTGTCAGTGATAGACGACCTTTCTATCTTTAGAGACTTGTGCTGCAGCCGCACTCTGCTGTTTCTAATCATAGCTACTGACACTGTTCAATAATGCATCTCCTCACGCTCTCCCTTCTCTCCGCAAATGTGTTGTTGGGGAGTTAGATCAGCGGGAAATAATAGAGGGGAGGAGCAGGTGGCGATTAGCTACTGTACTAAGGAGGAGGAAGAAAGCTGGGAAAGGCCAATTTGATCTCCTTGCACAGTTGGGGACTGAAATAAGAGAACAGACGGGAAGCCTCCGCCACCCACTCCTTGCTTTTCTATTCCTTTGTTTAGATTTTGTATTTCTCCTTTGGCCCACACGGTTAGACTTTCTATTTCAACTTATTTTGATGCAGGATATCCCGAGTGGGAAATGGACACCCTCGAGCTAACGGCCGTTGCGTCATCCCGGTATTGCGGGGATACCTTTCGAAATCAATTTCTATGAAAGGGAACCCTAATCGCTGATGAAGAACGCACGGGGTGATTCACGGGTGCAAAGTCCATCTCTTGTAGTGATTATCTCTGTTTACCAATTTCACACACCGGATAGCAGCAGAGTAATACGGTTTTGTGATTTGTGCGGCTCACAAGGAAGGAAAATCCGACCGCCAAAATAGTGTTTCATATTGACAGCGATCTCACCGGCAAGGAAACCGCTCTGGGGCTAAAAATAGCCACAGACTCTCTCTCTCTCTCTCAAGCGCATACGTCTCTGTGTGCGATGGTGAAATCCCCATTACCGTGTTGCTAGGGAGAAGTGAGAATTTCTGAGGGATTGCATTGTCTCAAGGATACCAAGTGTTGTTGCTTAGCAACTCGGTGGCCGGGTCAATAATACGGTGGATGGTCGTATTCGCTGGGGCTTTGGAAGTGATTTTGTGTTTCATCTGCTTGAAATGTAATACTGTTGAGTGCTCTGGGAAGACTTTGTCTCTTTGTTTATTTATCTAAGTCACAAAACAACCATTGTCTTGGACTGTTCTCCCCCCGATGAGATTTTAGGATTGGATTGTACAACTGATCTAACAAAAAAGCACTATGATAAAAAGGGGAACTCCACAGAGGAGGAGGATTGAAAGAAATGTATCCATCATACCAAAAACTGGGTTATCATGCATGTTGATTAGACACCAACCAGACTGCTTTGTTGCACTCATTACAATATTTATTCAGTGGGGTTTGTGTCCGTGCAGCCAGATTTATTTCTTCTGTGATGTAGAAAACAAATCTAATAGCATAATTAAGAAAAGAACAACCTGTTTTTGTAAAGTCAGTTAAAATCCCGCTTGATTAACCGAGTTTAGATAGCTAGATGTTATTTTCATAGCTCTTCCGTGCTCATGCAGCCAGGTACACACACGTTTGCCCGTTGACTTTGGGCGTTCAGTCCGTGTGACCTAACTTTGATGTTTCACAGAACAGAAGTTTAAAGTCCCCAGCGTTACCTCGGGTGAGGGTATAAAGGGAGTCCTGCTGCGTGGCGGCACTCTGCCCCCTCTGTCCTTTCCACCTCTGGAGGTGTGCCGTGCCACATGCCGTCTGGGCCGCAGCCCTGTTGTGCAGCTTGCATTTATTATTCATGCATGAATAGTTCAAACACACAGGGGACTCCGGGAAAACATTGGATTTTGGAGACCTTTGGGATGCTTTGATGACAGTGGAATGTGACAGCTTGAAATGAATCTACCACTGTAGGTGTGATCTGAACGTTAGAGAAAAGGAGACATTGACAATTATTCTAATCCACCAAGTATTCTATTCTGGGTTTATTTGACTTTCTTTAAAAAAAATAATAATTAAAAAACCCCTGTCCTGGTCTACGTGACCAGAAACACAAGGAACCACATGAGTAAAATGCCCGTGCCTCCGTGTACAGCACGAGGTTGGGGATGCCGTGAGTGGGCGGGAGCCTGTTATGGCTCCGCCCCCTAGAAATTATGCATGCAGTAACCGGGGAAACTAGGGTAGTCGCGCGCCAGCAGCCCATCACGACTCAGCTCAAAAGCGCTCGTAGTGCTCGCTGCGTCGGGAGTGTCGAGGACTGCCGCGCCGAGAGATGCAGCGCGCGGACACCGAGAAATAATCCGGTTTGGAATATTCTCAAACGAGAGAGTCGCGCTTCTTCCGACTATTCCAGATGTGGGGCGCGCCTCTGCCGAAGCACCACAGCCGCGGTTTGGATGCGAGATGGAGACATAGGGGATTCCTCTCGAGAACGCGCACAGCCAAGAAGCTGCAGCCGGTGTAAAGGGGAGCGGACGCGACATGGTTCAAAACGTGGTGTTGGTGTTTCTCCGCAGGAGGCTGAGCCAGAGACCCAATGTGGAGGAGCTGGAGAGTCGGAACATACTGAAACGTGAGTTCAAGCACTTGCACTGCTGTCTCCCAACTTGGAGCTACTATTCAAAATAAATGTGTAAAACAAAACAAAAATCGGATGGAGAACACTTAAGCAACAGGGCAAGATGATGCATTAATGATAAGGCGGATTGCAGTGTGGTGTGTTATTCAGGAGCAAAATAACACACAAATATATATATGTGTTTACAGTATACAATCTTATATCTACACATATATATTTCCATATCTATATTTATATATATATTTATTTTTTGTGTGTGTTGATTCTCAATGGGTTTGAAATTCGAATTTGCCCTTTTTCTCCCCTTTTTCCAGAGAGAAACGATCAAACAGAGCAAGAGGAGAGGAGGGAGATCAAACAGCGGCTAAACAGAAAGGTACACGACGCCGTGTGATTATGGATTTGTCATATACATTTACATTAGAGACATTTGGTTCCAGAACAATATCAACCAAATGAACGCCGTTTTGAACTGGCTCAATCTCTCATGTTCCAGCTCAACCAGCGGCCCACGGTAGACGAACTACGGGACAGAAAGATTCTGATCCGCTTCAGTGACTACGTGGAGGTGGCCAAAGCTCAGGACTACGACAGGAGAGCAGACAAGCCCTGGACTCGGCTCTCGGCGGCAGACAAGGTGCGTACTCGCATTTGACAGCGAAGACATCACAGCCATTCATTTCCACCCTTACGACCTGCCACTGGTCACTTGGACTTGGTCACACCGAGCAAGTTCACCATTCAGGACAAACAAAAAGCCCCCTGTTATCTTTGTTTTTTTCCCCTCTTGCTCCTCCTGTGGTCCCCTGGCTGTCCAAAGGTTACAGCACCCCAATGGCTTAGGATGCACTAACGTTGTTTTCTCTTCTGCACAGGCTGCAATCCGAAAAGAGCTTAATGAGTTCAAAAGCACCGAGATGGAAGTGCACGCATCAAGCAAACACCTTACGAGGTCAGTGTGTGTTGCTGCGTGTGTTGCTGGGTGTGGTAGGCGTATGGTAATGCATGCGTGGGCTATTCTGGGCTGCGACAGTCTATATTTAGCTCTCCTTGCTCATCCGGAGAGCACAATGAGCTAAAGATGGATGGGAGTACTTGTGAACGGGGGTTAAGGGGGGAGGGTCCTCTGGAGAGATTGTCCTCCCGGGCAGAGAGAGAAAGGATAAAATGCCTCGATGTCCTTGGATAAATGTGTTTGGAAAGCAGGGATCCTTGTTGTGAGTTATAGAGAGGACTGGATGCGTGTGTGTGTGCGCGCGTGTAATGACTGCGCTAAAAATAGCCCCACAAAACTGATTACAGCTGCAGTGACACCGTGTGCGATGACAGAGGAACCCTCTGCTCATGTTTTTTCTCTCTCTGCTCGTCTCTCCAGGTTCCACCGGCCATGAAAGCGGCGGGGGAAGTTTCTTCTGTGAAGAAATGCTGAGCTCTGAAATACATTTTTAAAAATGCCTGAAGCTGAGCAGCGGCGGCGAAGTTGAAAGAGCCTGAGGCCCGTTTGTCTTCAGCGCGTCTTTTAACATTCTTGCAGCAGCCTGGACTGTGAGACCCTCCGTATGAGGGTGTGAGAGAGGAGCCGCTGGGGGCTTTTGCGGCAGCGTGTCCTGGAGACCATCGACTGGCGCCATGTGGACGCTGGCTGGTGGAAGTGGACCGGTGGCTCTCTGGATGAGAGCCCGAAGGGGAAAACAACAAAAACAATTATGTCATTCAGTCAGTGTTGGGTTTTTTTCGGTACTATTTCATGGAATCCTTTGACAAGGCGGTGTTGTTGGAAGAAGTTGTGCATGTGACCAGCTTCACCTTTTCTTAACCCATGAATAATGTGTCACTTGGACTGTGTTAAGACTGTGCGATCCTCGGGGAGGGGGGGGTGGTATTGGGGATGAATTTTGATATTAACTGTACATATAGTATGTCGATCTGAATGGGACGTAAATGTCTTCACTGAAATGAGAATTACCTTTGTAAGCACCACTTGTCTTCAAAATACAAGGTCTTTTTTTTAAGAATGGCTTATCTCTTTTGTAAACAGTTTTATTTTCAATTAAGAATCAGATTGAAGACTTAAAAACAATTGATAGATTTAACAATTTCATTGTTTAATGAATTGGCAATTTTCCATACTTTACTAGTATACATAAATAAATCAGGAATTTGTATTAAAAATGTGACAGAGCCAAACCGCTTATTACCTGTGCTTACTTTCAAAGAACACTAAAAAAATGTCATTAAATAATTAATATCAGAAAAACATTTCTAATTATATTAAACATAAAGCAACAATACATCCACTTCAGAATAAACCAAACACATCCAAGTACAATTGAAGCAGAACCTGGAAGAATCAGTACTCAGTGCGAACCCTCTGAAATGAAACCAGCACAGTGGAAGTACACACTAACGTGTACATCATGGGGTGAAACACACAACCATGTTCATATTGTAGCGATCCCTGGGCGGGACTTTGTTCAGCCCAAAACTAAGGCTCCATCAGGGGAAAAAGAAAGCATGCAGGCCTGTCTTCACACTCTGGAGGTCCACTTCTTGCTGCAAATAAGCCAAAAAAAGACGCCTCATTAAAATGAACTGAGTCATAAATTCTGTCAAGGCTGCGTGTTCTACAAAGGCTGTGGAACGAGTGAAGGACACAAAGGGAAAACCAGCCTGATTGTTCTGTTCTGATCCACGCAGAAGAGTGTCCTGTGTCCACTAACCATCTCGCTGAGGAGTCGGTCCTGGACTGACTTCATGTTGTCTCGTATCATGCACATCTGAACAGAGCAGGGCGAGCAGCGGCGTTTTAGGGGTGTGAACATGGAATATGAGATGAGACAATGAGATGAGCAAAATGTTGGTAATGCAACTCAGTGAAAAGTGCTCGGACAGGCAGAGGTACCGTGCGCCATTCCAAGTATTGTTCTTCGAATCTTTATTTCAACTTATTCTATTTCCTCCGTGGCACCTTTCAACTCCTTTACACTTTCAGCTATTAAAACCATTCAAATATTAAAATATTCAGCTTTCTACCTCTTAAGCTTGAATTAATATTAGGGGTGAAACGATTCATTTTAACAACGATTCGATTCGAATCGCGATTCATGGTTGCCGATTAGATTCATGGACGATTTGGGTTAATTTAGAACGATTCGATTCGATTCAGTGACTTGAAATCGATTCAGTAACTTTACTGGGCAGTGCAGGCAAAGTTTCTGAGATCCCTGTTGTTTCTTGTAAGGAAATCAGGTTTAAATTAATTATGGATATTATAAACAAGCAAACAACAATTAATGGCAAATGTATTAACCTTTTATTTGCATCAAGTGCCATTTTCAATGTAAACATTGTTTACAGAACCCCGGATTTTCAACCACATTGTAGGGTCGCATGTCTTTACAGATAAACTTGGCAATTGTTGCTGTGATGTTGAGTTTGGTGCTGGCGAGGCCTGAGGTGTCTGCAGAGCTGGAGTTACCTGCTGCTGCTGCAGCGGTGACGCTGCTAGAGGTCCTGACTGTCGGCGTTGTTTAATCCCACGGCGCCTTAGTAGAAAGATTCGTCGTGTTTCCGTGTTTTTTTATTTGGCTTCTACATATTCTACAAACAGCGACCGACTTATTTAGAACACCTCCGCGTTTGCAAAAGCCAAAATGTTTCCACGCGCTGGATTGATAAATTGGTTTGTAAATGTCTTGCTCGCAGTCGTCTCCTCCACGCTGTGTTTTGTTGTTGTTCTGAGTTTCACCTCTACTCACTCTTAATCATAGACAGTCAGTCTGTCTATTTTTTCTCCTCTCTCTCCCCCTCACCACCCCTCCCTTCCTCACCCTCCCTCCCTCTATCTACACCCCCCCACCCCACCCAATTCAATAATTTCAAAACAAAAGCCCCATGGAGGGAATTTTTACTGTAATGTTTGTGATGAGGCCTATTAATTAAAAACTTCTTAGTTTGAATAACAAACATTCTGTCTCCCAACCCCCCCTCACCCAATTCCATCATTTTAAAATAAAAGCCTCAATGATTATCTGTACCTTAACCATGAAGCTCAGAATGAAGCGGTTTCGTTGAAATACGTATTGGTCTTTCAAATACTACTACAACCACTATGAATATTACTAGTACTACAACTGATACTTCTACTACCATACTAATAGTATTTCTACTGCTATTAATACTACAACTACTACTAATGCTATTACAAATGCTACTATGGCTAATAGTATTAGTATAACAGCTGTCTACTGCTATTGATACTAAACCTACTTCTACAGCTAGTACTACTAATACCATAATTACAACTATAACTAATACTACTACTACTATTACTACAAACAATTTTAAACCTCTTTATATTCATCTCAGCTTTTGTTATTTCTGTACTTTTTTAAATTCATTTAAGCTCTTGCAACTTTACTGCAACTGTATTTTTTAGAAAATCTATTGAAATACAGCTTCCCCACTTCCTGTATTTTCAGCAGTCCTTTAAAATAATTTCAGCTTTTCTTATGCCTGTATTAACAGCAATGTTTCTAATATTCATTTCTGTATTTTCTTTTGCAATATTTCACATTTATTTCAGCTGTTTTTATTTCTGCTTTTTCAGCAAATCTATTGAAATTCCTTTCAGCTTCTCCCAATTCTGTATTTTCAGCAATTTCAAATTAATTTCAGCTTTTCTAATATCTGTAATTTCAGCAAATGTATTCAAATTCCCTTCAACTATCTGTAATTTCAGCTATTTTTAAAAATGTATTTCAGCTTTCAGCTTCTTGCATTCGAACGCATTTTCAGCAGGAAATGCATTTTCTAGTTTAACTTATTCTTTCACAAATTCATGAGCAAATTCATGAGCAATTTAGAAACCCAACGAAAATGAAGCACATGTCAGATGTAAGCTGCATCTCACCTGGGATGTGAATATTTCCTGCTCATCCACACTGTGACACATGTTACTCTGGAGGGTGTTCTTCAAGGCCTCGTTTCTGGAAGGAATGCAACACACAGCTCATGGTAAAGGAACAATGTAAATACGAGGGGGGTAAATGGCACTGATAAACACTAAATGCACTATTAAACCCTGCATTTGGTGTGGAAAAATATTTATTTTTTGTTCCGTTCAACAAAGTCTGGTTAAGAAAGCCTTTGTTACGTTGAGGAATCGATCTGATCAAGACTTAAAAACACTAAAAAGTAGCTACATAATACACATTTAGTGTTTGAGGATAAGCGTGACAATTTATTTTCCAAGCTCTTCAATTCTCGTTATTCAACCGTTCAGTGAATGGCAGGGAAACACACACACACACACAGGCATAAATTTCACCTCTTGGTGTCCTGCTTCAGGTAGGAATGGAAAGTCACGGCCTGCTTTTTCCAGAACATCTGGAAGAAAAGAGACCCACTGATCAAGAAGTAGTTGAATCAACATTAAGAAAGCATCATACGTAGCGGAACCCTTCATTTAACTAAACACTGCGTGCGGACAGTGTTTCCCGTGGGACGTATTGGGACTCCGGCGGGTGGATTGTGGACTCCCTCGGTGGTTACAGGGGCATCGTCACCCGGGAGAGAATCGTGTGCATTTTAACGTTTTAATGTATTATTCTGGAGCAGAGATTCAGCAGAAACGTTGTGCTCTTATAAACAATGTATGCTCATGATCTAGCAGAGGTGGAATGTCACAAAGTATATTTAAACTACTGAAGTAATTCCCATAATCATTTATTTTGAGATAGTGGTACAATTATAGTACTAATGCCAACCTGGTTATAAGCCAGTAATCCGATTAAGGCCTACCGTAAATAAATTGTTTGAAATTATATATATATATTACTCATTACTCATTGTGGGTTTAATTTACACTGCCATCTAGTCAATTTAATCATAAAAACATTGGTTGTATAATTATGATCGGCAAGGACACGGCAAAAAAAGTCCCAATGACGAGGCACGGTAAACAAAACGGATCCGCCCTGTTGCCGAGGAAACTCAGGAACACTCCCGGCAAAGGCCGACTTCATGACCCGGGGAAGCGGCGAGGTCCCAGGGAGGAGAGCTGTGAAGCTGTTAAGGCCCCGTTGACAAGGGAAACTTTACACATTCTCCCCAGTGAGAGTGTGAGAGAGAGTAAGTGGTTGTGAGAGGTTGAGTGACATACAGTCAGGTCTTTCTCCATGCCATCGAGCACAGCGTCATCCTGCTCCAGACTATGGATCGCTTCCAAGAGGACCTTCTGAACCTTATCCAGCCTTTGAGTCCTGTAAAAAGGTGGAATTAAATTTAAGTGGGAATCTAAAATATAAGACAGGTAAAAGTACAATGCAAACTTTAATAAATAGTAGAGGAAACAATCAAATCCAAAGAAGATTTCACAAGTAATCAAAATAGTCAGCCATGGTATTTAATCTCCTTTAGTAAACAAAAACGATCACCTGGTGACAGTTTAGAACAGGCATGAAAACAGGTCAAAGGTGAAAAAGGTGAGTATATTACCCCTCTAGGGCAGGGGTTTTCAACTGGTTTTGTCCCAGGGATCATTTTTTGCCTACCGACGAGGGGGGGGGATGGGAATTGACAACAGCTAATAGGGGACAAGTCATTAAATACTCATCATGCATTATATTACATTGCATATAATGTCTTTTTATAATAATTTTTTTCATTTTTTGGGGAGTTTTTCCTTTGCCAATGGTGGGTTTCGGGACAGAGAATGTCGTATGTGTACAGACTGTAAAACCCTCTGAGGCAAATTTGTAATTTGCGATTTTGGGCTATACAAAATAAAATTAATTGAATTGAATATAATGTGTGCTGGTCAACTAGTCTAAAATTAATTTTAGACAAATATTTGCGTGGTTTAGAGTGACAAATCGTACCAGCGTACTTTGAAGTCAAAATGCGTATCAGGTTGGCAGGTCTGCGTATTGATAGAACGGTGGACCACTTTACCTTCTGCCTTGTCAGTCCCCTCACCTCAAAATCTACCTCCTCAAAAACGGTAGCGTTAGCTAATAATATTCCACCGGAGCTTTAGCTAGCTGGCCAACGTTGCTATCTCTCCTGCTGTGTTAAATGACTCAATTCATCAAGCTGTAGCTAACGTTAGCTAAGTCTATGTAAAGCTGCTGGCTAACTTAACTTATACCAGAAAATATCAAAATTATTGAAACCCTCACTCAACCCTGTTCGCAATTCACTGAATCTCGCGCTCCCTTCTAGCACGCACACCTGTTCGCAGATCACTCAATATGAATACACTCCCCCCCCCAAAAAAAACCCTCATCGAATCTACACGATTCACGTAGGTCACCTATTTTGGTTTTCATCGATGGTTTCATTTTCATGCCTGTTTGAAAGTCACTTTTCAGAACATGTTGTTCCTATTTGTCAGTGAGGCAGGAATCTATTGGAAATGTGGTCAAGGTTACATAAGACCATATTTTGTAGGTAAAAAGAAACACCAAATGTGCAAATGTATTTATTAATGTTCCAGCTCACATGACTAGTGGATGGAAGCACTTACAACACTAACTGACCTGTAATTGGTAACTTGCATGTTGAGGGAGGAGACATATTGTTGGAAGGTCTTCAAGGACTGCTTGTTGTAAACTTCCACCATATCTTTATGGAGCTGAATACAAACAAATGTAGCAGATAACGGTTGACTTGGGCCATTATTTTAACAACACTTAAGTGGCTCTGGAATATAAATATGACAGGAGATACAAAGTGCTGAGGATCTATTAAGGAACAAAATTCTTTTGAATTGTAAGAAATTCCTTCTGAAGAAGCGGGTCTCCATAATCAAACCTGGAACTTCTTCTTCAACTGCTTGCACATGTTATTCCGGAATAAAGATATGTTGGCGAACTCAGAATCCTCCTCAATGTCCATTTCTCCCTTGACCACTTCGGCATCCCAGTGACTGGAGCTCGTCGGTCGGGAAGCAGACGTCACACGGCTCACCTCGCCTTCAGAGACCAAGGACGACAGGAAGACCCACTGATGTGTTAGAGAAGATAACCCTATCTAAACAAATAGATATTATTATTTAAGTTATACCGTTTGTAAATAGTGTTTTTTCCTTTTGGTATAAAGTTGTATTTTTTTAGTATATAATCAATGTATCCCACGTGTAACCATCACTTTAACTTTGATTCCAAGACAACGTATCCTTTTTAATTTTTAGAATAACAGTCTAATCTTAAGATGTGTTCCAGTGTGATGCATAGTCGGTGGAAAGGGTACCTGTGCAATGTGCCTTATTCTTGATATTCTGACCTATTCTTTCTTTAGTAACTTTGAAAGTTATATCCTTTGGCCTGCTTTCATCTTCATCTAAACTACTTGTCTCTCCCCAGTCCTGGGCTTGACCCATACATTGTTGCTGAAACAATGAGGAGATTTCTCGTACTTTCTTGTGTTGGAAGCATTCCAAAATTAGAGGCAAATCAATGAAAAGTACCGGACTCTCTATTGTGTTGAGTATCACAAAAATAGTATAGTTGGTTTACGAAATGACGCACACATTCCTCATGTTGAGAAAGAATGTAAGTAATGTGTCTTACAGGACTTGAACAACTTCCTCGGTTTCATTCGAGGAGAGCGCTGCTCTCGCATCCTGCTTTTCTTCGTCCTTCTCTTTTCATCGTCCTCGGAGTTACTGGACGTGGAGACGTGGCGCTTGCGACTGGGTCCTGTAACAAGAACCAACAGCCATGACACATGACCCATTTCCAACCATTCAACATGGGGGGCGTTCCTCTAAAGCAGATCGGGGATTTGACCATGGAGGCCCATTTAAGACAAGTTAAATTAATTGAATTACTTAATTAATTACTTATACATTTTGTAATCTTATACTGATCTGCAACCTTGTTTTGGTGTAAAAGGGAGCGAGATTTGAGGATAGACTGTGTAGCAAGTCGGAGATCCACTGTACACATGCCTTTTACCTGAGCGGAGCTGCTCAGACTTGCGGCTCCGGTCTGAAGGCGGCGTTTTCTGCAACGATGGGCAGAAATGCATTAGTCGTTTGTTTCGTTGGCTACACCTTTTGAAAAACAAGAAATTAATTACTTTTTTTCATTGGTGGTCTTTCATTTCTCTTATCCATCACTTCCCTATCCATCCAATTCTAACCAATCAATCACAAAACATGAAGTGTGTCCGGGCCCTACCTCTCTTTTACAAGGCCCAGCGAGGCTGGTAGTGGGACTGGTCTTAACCCTACTAGTACGCACTGAAGACTGAGAGGACGAAACCCAAGATACTGGAGACACTTTGCTGAAGCCATAAAAGCTCCCGTGGTTGACGGAGTCTTCAGGGGACGGAGGAGGCAACGGTATGGACGGCATGGACGGCTTGTCCTGCTCGAGAAGCGTGGATGTCAACAAGGGCCGAGCGCACCGAGAAACAGGAGAGCAAGGTGACGAGGAAAGACACCGCTCGCTCGGATTCATCTGGAAACAAATGAAGGAACGGAGAGGGGCAGAATGTGAGATGGACAAAATAAATATGCCCCCTCATTTGATGGTTAAGTAATCACCGTTTCTGTAATGGATTAACCACAGCTAAATGAGAAGAACATTTTCAACGGCGCAGTAAGAGGCACAGATTGAGTGCTGCAGCTATTATCTGCTCTCATTTGAGTGAAATAGGTCATTTTAATCAATCGGATTGTCATTCATTACGTTGTGTATCTATCCTGGAAAGTTAGGGTCCAAACTACAGTATCCTCAATCTTCCTGTGAAACTCCTAAGCACTGTTAAGCAGTTGTTGATTGTGTCTAAACTTCAAAGCTCAGAAATGTGTACGGAGGGAAGCTTTACTCTTTTACTTTTCCTAACCATATTTTCTGGCCCTTTTAGCAAGCAATGCTTAGCTTAGTTTGAAAGCCCAGTTACATAATAATTCACTCCATTCACTTCTCCAGTGATACTCACCTGGTTGTTTCGTGACCTCGATGGCCGCCATGTGGTGCAAAGGTGTGTGAATCACTTTAAGACGTAAAATATCAATGAACTCACACCACTCATTAGGACTGATGTATTCAACTAGCTTTAAAATAAGGGCACCCAGATGTGACTGCCTAATGCCCACTGCAATTACTACCACGGAGTAATACAACATTTTCTCGGCTAGGTAGCACTTTGTAGTAAAAACATTTCAAATGTGAATGTAACCTTTAACACGGAATAGCAATTGACACCAACATTAGGAGTCAGAAAAGCGCAGCTTTACCTCTGCCGCACTAGGCCCAGTGGGAGCAGCAGGTGTAGCGGTTGGAGCGATTGGGGTCAGTGAGGGGAGAGGGGGTGAAAACTGGTTGGATCGAGCCTTGGATGAGCTGCGCTTTGCTCCACTCGCGCTGTGGAAAGAGGAGGGCCTGGTGGTTCCTTCACTGCTGACTGTAGAGCGAGGTCTAGGTAGCAGCAGGATGGGTGAGGGGGTGCTCTCGTGGAGCGGGTCAGGGGAGGCGGGGAGCGGGGATCCCCGCGGGGTGAGGAGAGGGGAGGAGGTAAAACCCAGGGTTGGGGCTGACCCCTCAGCAGCTGCGAGGGTCCAAAATAAGCACAGATGTTCAGGCAGCTGCTCTCAGAAGTTGGAGAGGGAGTAGAAGGTCAATACATACATGCTTTTCTAAATATCTACAGTTGAGAATTTGGAGAGCAATAGTGTCAATTATGTGACTGTTTCAAAACGCTCTGGATAAAAGTGAGTGAAAATCTATCTAGCGTAACAATACAAAGAAAAGCACAATGTTTTGCAAGTAAATGCTTCACATAAAATAGGTGCAGCAATTCGGGTTTTATGGGAAATATATTATTTTGTAAATGTATCCATCTAACTAATCCAAAACTTCATACTCACCTTTGAACAGGACTCAACTACAAAACCTAAAGGTGGGCTTGAAACGTGAATTATTTCGGATGGCTGATACCTTCACTTACTTTTGAGTAAATGAAATGACGTCACACTAAGTGAAAGCCAAACATGTTTGTGCAATAAAATCATTTACAACCATTAGAGCCAGTATGAAACATGTAACGGACATTAAGTGAAAGAAATGACTGTTGTGTAATTCCGACAGTCTTACATCTCATCCTCTCGATCAAAGGAGGGGAAGGACTGAAGAAGATCTGACGGGCGGCCAAGGAATCCTTCAATCTGTTCATTTGTCCTTGGGCAGGGACAACCTTTTTCTTCTTTAACTTGGAAGTTTCTGAAAGTACATTCTCACGCCTCTGCTTCTGAAAAGAAAAGCGTTTCGGTTCAGAATGTAAAAAAATCACGTTGAAAACCACGAATCCTTCCCGACTTTATAGAAAAAACTAATAAATATATATTTCTTCTTCCCCTTTTGGTATTCTATATATGGATAATTATACATTTGACTGAAAAATCTTTATGATGTTTACAATATTGTTTACAATGTTTACAATATTTCTATAATATTTGCACTCACCAGTACTTTTGCATTGTTTTAAAACTAGATATACTAGTGTATATTATCTATTTTCCATATCTATTTTTAATATATTTCTTCTGAAATTAACTAAAAACCTGTCCTTATTTCACACATAGGCTGCAATGACCTTAA
This sequence comes from Gasterosteus aculeatus, assembly GCF_964276395.1. Lineage (NCBI taxonomy): Eukaryota > Metazoa > Chordata > Actinopteri > Perciformes > Gasterosteidae > Gasterosteus > Gasterosteus aculeatus. Next base: position 13,137,162 of record NC_135689.1, on the reverse strand, counting down.
TAAAGTGCTGGACTCCCACCTTCAGACCCAATGGCTTCTTCACATCTGACTGGTTGTTGCTGTCAGATCTCCTGCATGCACCTCTGGATCGCTCAGCTGAGGTGTTTTTTCTCCTCTGTACCTCTGGAACCTCTAAAAGGGTCTTTTCAGTCGTCGCCTGCTGGCGAGTACATAAAGTACATAAGTACATAAAGTATTTATTGTTACAGCCATGATGTTAAAATGAGTTACACATTCTCCAGAGCTCCGTAGAGGTTGATTGTCAACAAGCTTCACAGCTGAGAAGTTACACCTGGCTGAACTTTATGTTGGTCACTGTGTGCCAAAAGACAATTGGATTTCCACCTTGTTATTTTCCATCTAAAAGTTATAATGAGACTAAAACAACTACATCCATTTGGGGAGTTTAAATTAAGCTGTAATGTAGTTGTTTTTGATACATGCTACCCTATACATGGCCACAAACTAGACTCATTATTAGCTATATTCGGACTCACAGATGCTTTGTGGCATGCAGAAAATACAACACTTGATCACTATAACACGAGATATGACAATGACCTCTACCGTGGAAGTGGGTGGCTGTCCAAACATAGACTTGCTGCTACAATGGTTGCTCTCTGGTATGCAGCTTTCGGTCTGTTGTTTGCTGGCAGCCTTTTTCTTTGTCACTGGAGCAGCCTTGTTTGTTCTCTCAGCATTCTTCAAATGAGCGGAGGTGTGCTGTTAAAATGCAAACAGAGACACAATGATTTTAGTCTACTAGCAACAGCACTATAGTACAACTGAAGACAAACCTTTTCTCTTAGGAAGGTGCTTTCACAATTTGAAAAATAACTAGATAATTTGCTTTCAAAAGAGAAGAAATAATTATACTTGATTTGAAAGTACAGGGAGATCTGTCTTGGAAACAGCAGGATGCTCGAACTCTGATAGGCTGTCATCAGTTTCCGGCTCCATGTAGCTCTTGGTAAAGATGGCTGCAGCTCTCTGGGGCCTTCTGGCTGCAGCATGCGGTCTATCTGGTGCTGCCTTCACCGCCTGGTTTGGCTGCTCCGCTCTCACCTTCTCGTCTGGTCTCTTCTGATTAAACAGTGACACACTGTGGCTGACTGGAATATTGCATACTTACACACTTGAAGGACAGCATCTAAAAGGAGTACTTCTGCACCTTGCTGAGTTTGGTATTGCCCTTTACAGGTTTTCGAGAGGCTGGGGGTTGATCTGGGGATTCATCTGTATAGATGGAAAGAGCTTTGCATTTAGTTTTGAAATAACTGCACCCAGCTGTGAAGGAAAGGAATTCCAGATTGTGAGCAGCATGCTTGTGAGAATTCAGTGGCCTACACGAAGTATGAAGCGACAGTGGTCTAGGCTTGTCAGGCGCCTGTCTGGAGTATTTGGTAACTTTAGGTTTGGGTTTCCTGCACGATTCCTTCAGCCAGCTGACATCTGTGGTGCTATAGTCCATGTCACTGAAGAGATGCTTTTTCACGTACCGCTTCTCCTGTAACACAGAAGGCAAGGTGGTGGAAGACAGGGATGTGGATTGAGAAAGAGAGACGCATGGAGTAAGATGATTTATTGGCCGGCACCGGATGTATTTCAATTTGGTGCTTGCTGCATAATAATTACCCCGATAGTAGCTGTATATTCTATATATGTATAATATATAATTTGGAAAGTGCAGTAAGCGTGCACACCCGCATGTCTACAAAAGAAAAAAATACACAAACAGTGTCTCTACCAGTTGCACCTTTGAATACCTATAATAAAACCCTGGAATACAAAAATGTATACTTTTGCCACAGGTTGTGCTTTCTTGGCTGCGCTTGGGAATGCTGGTGAGTCACGGATGCCACTGTCAAACAATGTAGGGAATGGGAAATTAGACTGATGATTTAATATAAAATAAAATCATATAACGGTTACGGATTTCCCAACTGTCAGACCTACCTGCTGCAGGCTGCAGACGTGTTAGGGAACGTTTTGTTCTCTCCCTAAGAGCAATAAAACAGACATCACACCCTGCAGTGGCATACCAAGTAAGTTCAATACAACCAGCTGACAAAGTATCAAATGAATATGATTAAGTATTGCTTACCGTGGCACACGGTGCATCAATGTTGAATGCAAAAATATCTTTTCTGTACAAAAAACTCAAGCATTAATGACACTTAAAAGTCACTGAAGATCCAAATATTTGAGCTGAATAGTAATACCTCTGTTGGGTGTAGTTAGCCGTGGTTTTGCTGTATGATTTCATTAGGCTTACAGCTCTTGACCCATCTTTCTATAGCAGATTAATCATGTTTAGTTCATCAGGCATTACTCCTCAATATATACAAAGTAGTGATCACTTACTTTAACAGTTGACAACCAGCTCATGTTGAAGATAGGCCTGTAATAAAAACAGTCACTAAGTGATACACTCATGTTAGCGATGACATTTGATAATTTACCACAACACAACGTGGCCCTACAGGCATCGATCGGTGTACCTGTTGACGATAGGAGGAATCCAGCTCTTAGGGATCTTTCCTGCAGTGTCTTTAGTTGTGGATTGGGTGCTGACCGCATAATGACTAGAGCTGAGCTTCACCAGGCCGCCTGCAACCTCTGCCTCTCTCTGAATAGACAGTGGGTATGAGAATCATTATATACATCACCATCAGCCAAAGGATCGACTGAACACACTGAAAGCGTTTGTAAGTAAACATTTTTTCAAATGTTGTTCAAGCATGACGGAGTTAAGTGTCGGGACAAATCGAATCTAATGTTCTTTCAATTTCAGATCGTCAAAAGAGGACCCTGCGCCCTAAGTGCTTATCCTGAAGCTTTGGGTCACTGCTAAACGGCATCTGTGCTTAGTTAGGATGTTCACAAAGAGAAGCTTTAACGCCACTGTACAACCACAAGTTGACTGGAGGCTTTGATCCGTTATCCATACCGTGATGCGACTTTTCACATTCACTTCAACTGCTGTTCATCTTAAATAAATAAGTTGTATAGACTTTTCAGTGTGTTTGTGCCTTCTGAATTCATACCGTCTCTCTGTTTGATAGGACAGCATCAGGCCCAACAGTAACAGTGGGTGGAACTTTCTTCCTCCGAGCTTTAGACGCGGAGGTCTTGGCCGGATCTTTCATCACGGCAGCATCTGCCTCCGGTGACTTCGGGCGTTTGCTCCTCCCTTTGGCACGGCCACGTTTCTGGGTCTGCTGCTCTTTGGGGGTAAAAAGTCCGGCAGCGCACCGAACCTGAACGGCAGAGCCTCCGCCTTCAGAGTCCCCTCTGATATCAATCGATTTTTTTCTCCGGGGTGCAAACTGCTCCTGTGGCGCCGGATTGCCTTTCCTCTCACTGATGACCTTCTGCAGGCGCTGAGTGAGTTCGGCATGGAGCTGCTTGTGGCTGCTTGGGCTTGAGCCTGAAGGTAACACTCGCTGTGCTGATGACGGGGCGTCCTGCTGTTGTTCAAAACTGGAACGATGCGCTACAGTCAATTAAAATAAGATATACAGAAGTGAGGACACTATTTTTTTAAAAGCAAGGTTTTATGTGAGTTCGTAGCTTTTAAAATGAAAATGATTTGGTCAGACGGTTTAATGTTTCATGACTTCATTGCTTACCGGGTCTTGGCAGAGAATTGATTTTCTGTGTGATCATTTCAGTAACTGAACATTTTCTCACATTTCTGCAATTTCAACAAAAACATGTTAAGTTATACACACACTGTTTAAAACAATCAATCCAATGGCAGTAGATGCACACAGTATGGAGGTTCTTACATGCTTATTTCATGTCTGGGTTGTGTGTCGGGGACAACGCTACACTCTGAAGGAAAAAAAGATCAGCAAAGGGTTCAATATTTTCTGAGGAATAAAAATGCAGCTACGTTTCCTGGCTAAACGAAAGTCACTGTAGCATCTAGAATACCCAGAGACTGCTCTTCTCCACATCCAGAGAGAACCATATCTGCCACTTCTGCCAATGGGTTGTTCTGCAGAAAAAGCAGGGAAAACAAATACAATGATATCTTTTGCACCAAAGGCTGGAAGAGAAACTCCATCTGGAGGGCATCTTCAGACATTATCCAAAGCCCTCCAATTTAATTCTAATAGTTACTGATGGTAACTACCCCAAATGATTTAAAGCAATGTTGTTGTGTTCATAGTTCAATCACATCATACTCTCATACATATCCACAAAATAAAATGCAAAAATAGACAACACAAAACAACGTTATTAGAAAAATATTAATTTGGGGGCTATACCTTTTTGTGTTTGCCAACCTTGTTCGTACTGGACTGTTTGGAAGCCATACTCCGTAGAGACGAAGCACTCTGAGGCACAAATCGCAGTTAGAATACTGTAATGTCACATTCTGGACTTGCAGAGTTCAACATATCTCATACCTGCTCGGACATGCCGCCTGCTATTGTGCTGTTAGACGTGCCATTACTGCAGGTCTTAGCAGCAGTTGTCCTTTGCTCTCCCAGGTGCAATTCATCTTGCCTATAACATGGACGAACCATCTCCAGAGATGGCTTCCCTTTACCCTTGGCAGACGGTTCTAGAAGGCAAAGAAGAAGAAAATAGTTCATAATTCATAAGTCGTAATATGATCTTATTTGACACTTTCTATAATTTCTCACAATAAAAAAGAGAATGAATACATTTGTTTAGTTTAATATATCGCTATTTGTCTGACTAAGTGTGACCTATTATGATCTATTCTAATAATTTCCTTTCCAACTACAAGGCATAATTATGACATTATAAATGGTAAACAAAGGTTCACAGTACACTGCTTATCAGGCCTTGTTATGCACAATTTTAGTATGACCTGAAATAAGAAACATCCCGCAAAATAGGTTTGTGAAGCAAATTCATTGTAAAACGATTGATTGCATATTGGACTGTAAAACCCATATTAATTAGAGATAAATACATAAATAAAAGTAAATAAGCAATATAAAATACGGCACCAACAAATTGATTGATTTATTGATTGATGACGGACTCTAGTTCAGAGAAGCTTAACTTTTATGACTGTTTTGAATGCATTATGAATTGTTTCACAAATTTCAACTGGTGTGTCAGCAGTTCTGGACAATTTTCGTTGACACCCACTTGAGGGCGCAACAGCAGAGAAGGAACCGGCACCATGCACTCTTTCTCCTGCACTGCTGCTGATGAAGGTGGTAGACTCTGAAAGTCTCCTCTTGCAGGGGGTCACCATCTGGATGGAAAATCAGAATGTGTCTGTGAATTATTTGTGTCCAGTATGGATGGTCAATTCAAACATATGGAACTAAAATGACAACTAAAACAAAAATTTATAGTCCCATGCCAAATGGAGGTAATAGCAAAATGGAAATATTGAAATTGTACATTGTATGTGACTTCAATCCTTGGTTGTGAGAATATTGGCCAGTAAAAAGCCTAAACCCGACATGGCTGATTCCATTGGAATTTCTGCCACCTTCTGGCTTCAACTGTTTGTTTTTAAGGTGTTGCCTTACCAAAAAGACTTCTTCTTCTTTTTGAGTGTTGTATTTGACAAAACTATTATCGTCCATTTAGTTTATTTGGAGTAAGAACACAAATAGAATATTTTCCTGTATTACTAATATAAAGCACAACACTATTTCACCTGAGCAGCTGCAGCCTGGGGGGGTAAAATGTAGGGGGCAGTATCTGTCTCACTTTCACCAGGGGACATCTGACTCTCTGGAACGACCTACATGGAGAGTGGCATGCAGCATGAACGCACAAATGCAGTCACGCTCATGTGTTCCCCGGGCACAACATTCAACTGTCTGTAGCCATATCACAGTTACATAACTTCAGGCTTGTCTCCTGACTGCTTGATCCAAGCCTGTCTAAAACAATAAACCAATCCCATTTCACAATAAGAACCTGCCCCTACTGCAATACATTTTTGCATTAGTCATGAAACATTTTAACTGCCATTGTTTACCTGGGAGATCTCGTCTTTCATTGTAATTCTTACTGTAGTCTTTACTACCGATGTGCCCATCTTCCCCACAAAGTTCTGACAGGAAGAAATGCGCTTTAAACAAAACAAAGGACGCTTCATATTTTGGTGCGACTGGAAGAAAAAGTTTTGAACATTGTGCGATCATTAAGAGTGGAACAAGCTACTTTGTTTTTGCGGTGTCCATAGACTGTACGGGCAGCCTGCAGGATGTCCAGCGAGGAGCTGAAGTGGATGGTAAGACTCGATCCTTCTACCTCACCCACAACCACCATCTCTGACAACAGTAACTGCAAAACCTTCCTCTTGCCCGCCTCTGGAAATAAAAATAAAAAAAGTATTTAAAGACATAGCCTCCAATATGTTGTAAATTGAAAAAGGAACGTTGTCTTCCTTTAGTGTTCTTTGTTATGCATGTTTCCTAACAATATTACAGGACAATATTTATGTTATTTATTCTTCATAATGTGCAACACGTGGGTGGGATTCAGTTAGGGAAAACTGCTCCCTGTTTCGATTACCTGTAACCGTGTAGCTTTGGACTTCATTCTCGTTGATACATATTGTTTCCCACTGGCCCTCCTACACAAAAAGGAAACCATGTTATAAATGTGACAGATATGCATAGTCTGTGGATTATGTAGTAGCTGCACTTTAACTTTGATTTCACTTTCACAAATGCGTGTGGCGTACTTGTGCTTCTTCATCAGACAAAGAGAAGTAAAAGGAGATGCTGTGGCTTTCAAGGTTGAAGTCAATCCAAAATTCTTCAAGCTTCTCATCAGCAGGCATCAGCAGCTGACAGCAAAACCAAAATCATTCTAACACATCTACTAATACACAAAAACAATTGTGCCAAACAGATTATGTGTTCTTGATCAACTCTATGTACTCTATATATTACTTTGAATGTGCTGGTATACTCAAGATCTGTGTTTTACTTAGTTTCTTTTAAGATATAAATTGTGTTAATACTGACCTCATGCTTGTCCAGAAAAACCTCCAAACAAGGATAGGAGTACACTCTATAGTGAAAAGTGGACATAGTGATTATGTGCAGAGAATTACAAAAAAAAGCTTACATGGGAGCATGATACATTAGCGTGAAAAATAGGCATAACTTGGAGTATAACCCAGCTAGATTTAGCCCCCCCCCCCCCCCAGGTTTCTCCATCCATAACTGCAGTCAAATTTACCTTTCTTTGTTTAGGAAGGTTCCTAGTGACCTAGAAGTAGCCAAGCAGCAGCCATGGTCAGAGATGGACTAATTCTCTAAATGCTAAAGGGAAGGTACTTCAGTGCTTTCTCATCTCCTAAGGAAAACTGGACAATACTTTACAAAAGCAAGATCATGCCCTGCCTCAAATCATTGGCCGATTTGGCTTTATTTGTTCTTTAAATTGTTAATTAAAAACATCTTGCTTAGGTTGTGTGATTCTATTTTGGAAAAAAATCTTTGATTCGCCATTTATTATGAATTATTCTGGTTATTATTATGTTGTTAAATGTTTCTTCATGCCACTATGTTTGTGTTATTGTTTACCTCCTCTTGTCTCCCTGCATCCCATTCACCAAGTTCAGAAACTTGCGACAATCCTGAAATCACATACATACTAGTATTACATTCTATGTAGCCGAGCTCCTGTTGTGGTGTTATTACAATTACCGCTGTCATGCAAAATAATATAAATGTTAATTAATTAAAGGCAACGGTGATGCTCTTTAATAAAATTACACATTTTTACCGTTTCAAACTCTGAATCGCGGATCTTGACCAGGGCACTGGCCACATACTCCATGCTGAACCATCGATTCGCCAGCTCCTTCCTCTGGTCTGCAGTGGCCATTCTGCACAGTGCCTCAATCAGGGCTGTCTGCAAGTCGTAATCTGAAACAAACAAAAGGTGTTTTACATTCTTGTGTCCATTCATGGTTCTGGGTGAAGTGCAATGGAACTATTCGAACAAAGATACTTACCACCGCCCTTCAATATCTGACTAGCTAATTTCATCCTGTAGAAAGGTAAAGAACAAGCAAGAGTTGAAGAGAGTGTGCGGGGTAAAGTGAATAATACTATCATGAGGAAACTTCCATGACATACATGATATCTGAGGCCTCCTGTGATGTTAGGATCTTTTTTTCCTTCTTAAGCTCTACCGGTATTTTGTCCAGAATTGAGTTAAATTTACGAATTGCCTGTGAGGAGATTGTTGTAAATTAATATATGAAAAAATAATTCAGTTGGTGATACAAACCCCAAAGAATTTTCCATTGAAAACATTTCAAACCTCTTTTTGGATGAGAATGTAGACTCTGGGGTCCACTGCCAGTTTGCCAACAGGATACAGGAAGGACTCTATTATTTTGCTTGTTTCTGCAACAAAAAAAACCAGAAAAGTTGATGCTGCCCTAATACGCTCATCCGATATGATGAATTATCTTTCCCCAGAAACTATTGCTACACATGTAATAACTGTGTTTGATGACTGAAATGTTCTTAATCATTTAGAAATACAAATGGTCCTAAAAAAGGGATAACTGAAGATGAACCACCGATATTGAGGACAAATAAGGAAAAGAAAATGCACGAGCATACCCTCTTTACATGCTTCATGAACGACCTGTAACAAGAGGTAAGAATACAGGTAACATTGTGGACTCTGACGTGGTCGATTGTTGAATAACACAAGGTGTGTTTTACTGTAGGACATCAGCTCACCATTAAGGCATCAAAGAAATCCTCAGACAGATTGTACAATGCCTCATGCCACTGTGGGCCACACTGGATCCACAGTTGCCTGCATTTCTCAAACCACTGTACCATGTGCACAAAACCAGGTTTAATAAACAACTGACTGAGTGCATGTTGCTGTGCTGAAGGTCTCACACACTGTTTGCTTGTGTGTATTATGTGTGTACTTATCTTTTCCAGCAGGCCTTGAGCTATTAATCCTGACAGCCCTTGACAACCACCAGGTGCTTTCATGTATTTCCCACATTTGCAAAGGATAGCAAGGCCCAAACTGGCTGACTTGGAATCCTTTTGATCCAAACTCTATACAAACGACAAATACGTGGTTCAAATGAATCCACACATTTAGACAACGTGGCATATTGGGTATACTGGGATACATCTTACCCTGCAAACAAGCTTATCCAATTTGGAGAGAAACTGGCCGGAACATTTTATGGGGGCCTCTTTATTCATGTTCCTTTGCAGGAACGCATCCAGTGCTTGGACATTCCTACTCTTCAGCACCTCATCGATGACTTTCTCCAACTGCACGGGCAAAGTTCAACAAGGTTAACTTTCCGTCACTTCTACAACAGCAAATAAGCACGACCACGTAGAATGACAGGAGCTTATAGTTAATTTCATGGTCCGTATTCCCACCTGAGTGTCGTGCTTCGGGGCCATTTCTCTGGTCGGGAAACAGCTTTACCGCCGCTTGACCTCTGCTCTCTTCGAAAAGGTAGTGAAAGGTCAACTATGTTAACGTTAAATGTAACGTTATACGGCAAACAATCTGCTATCTAACGCCACGTGAGGTTAAATGAAGTCATTGACCTAACGTTAGTTAGATAGCGAGCACACATCAGGACAGGAAGTCGGGGGGGGGGGGGGGGGGGGGGGGGGATTTTCGAAACGTTAGCGGACTTTTTAACTAACGTTAACTTTAAGCTAACAATAGTTAATCACTGATAAGCTAACGATTAAATGATTGTATTAACGTTATATCTCAACGCTATTTACTACTGACGTGAACCTGTAATAGAAAACGTTGGTGTACGTTATAAAACGGCAATCAGTGTACACAAAATGTGAAATGAGCTAATGTTAAAGTTAAACTCATGCTACCTCAAGCTAACTTAACGGGTGGTTTAAGGATCAATGGTTTGCTTCTTGAAAGCTAAATGGCGAGCTAACACTTCCTCGCTAACGTAAATTTCCGACTTTACCGTTCAGGGGTCACTGGATAGATATAATCGTTTGTTATTTTTGTATATTCACTTACCGCGATGTCAAATGCCGCCAAGAAACGGGGCTTTTTTACACGACTCCGCTCGAGACGCGCGAACCAGTACTTCCCTTCAATGCGCATGCGCGCGGCCTCGCGCAGGAGGACGGTGACTTCACGGTCTATTGTCTGAACCCAAACCATCGCTTGGTAAAAACATAAACTAGTACTTTGCCAGCTGCGGAATGGGCAAAGCTAACGTTGTACTACTCCCGTGCAGTAGCAGTACATTTGGAACGAGTCTTAAATTAATAGCATATATGCGAGGTGTCAAGTAACGAAGTACAAATACGTCGTTACTGTAAGTAGACATTTTGGGTATTTATTTTTCAGACGACGTTTTACGTCTACTCCTATACATTTTCACACAAATATCTGTGCTTTCTACTCCTTACATTTTAAAAACAGTCTCGTTACTTCCGGCTTGTCGTAGTTCAAAAACACAAACACAAAAAAACCTATCCAGATAAATGGCGCTATCCGGTCAGAGTGCATTTGATCGTGTTTGGCTGAGAAGTATGAACGTTTAGCATCCAGACACCCGATCGGAGTGACACCGGGTGCGAAAAGTGGTCGGTATAAAGTTGGTATTTAGCGACACGGACCCTCCTCCTCCTCTTCCTCACGCAGATTCCATGTAACGTTAGATGAGCATCTTCATGACCTTGGGTTTGTGCTAAGTGTTTTATTGAGAGTCTGGCACAACACAGCGACTTGCAAGTAGTGCAGCGTATTAAATAAAGTGATGTGTGTCTTAATGCGGCTTTGGAAATGAACACAAAGGGATTCTGTATTTGCTCATGAAGCCTGAAAATACTGGTTATTTGGCCAATGTTTTGGTAACCGACCGCTGCCAGTTCAGTGTTTCCCATCATTATAAACAGGGGTGACCCCCCCATGACCCCATGCTTGCGGCTAACAGGATATTTCAGCATTTAATAAGAATATAAATTACACAGCCACAAATAATACCAAGCCTAACATTATTTGGAACAGTGCTTTATTGGAAAAGAAAATGCACATTAGTGATTCATTAAAATTGCATGTATTGCATGGTTATGGCATTTGGTTTGACAACATTTGATTAAAAAATAGACTCTAAATACAGGGTTTTTTGATGAGTTTGATATGATGAGTTGACAATTTTGTCTGATAAATACAAAATGGTTCTACCGATCAAACAAAATAATAATATTGGGTCCCATATTAAAGGGCTTTTACTTCAATTTTTAAATCTAGGAAAACAAAATTATAGACTGCATTAACAATAAAAAAGTAAAATAGTGGTGCCAGTGGGCATAAGGTAGAAGTGCATTAATGTTTGTGTTATTGTTCACCATACCTTACTACTAGGTCTGACCGTTTAGCTTGAATTTGACTTGATTCAAAGAAGTCCTCTCTTAGTTAACAAACCTAACAGTATATGTCACAATGCAGTTCATATTTAGGTCTTGCTGACCACCAAACTAAACAGATTGAATCTACCGTAAGTCGGCATCCTAAATGAAGTGCACCATACTGTCCTCGCATTCTTTGGGAACGCTGAGCTTGTAGTTATGGCAAACTAACTTATAATTCTCTCCATCATTGTTATCCCAGTATTCAGCGCCACAGACTCTGTACCGAATGGCAAACTGTAACACTGCTCCTGGATGCAGGAATGGAGGAACAGGCAAGTGGAAACGAAATGTATCACAACTGACTTGGCCCTCTCCGCTCTCCCCGCTCTTGGTGATGGTGGACACCCAGGAGGCCTTAGTTTCTGTGCAGCTCTTCCAGTCCGTAAATGAATAGCGAGCTACGACGTCTTTCTCGAAGTCCACATTGAGGACTTGGGTGATTCCGATGACACCCAGTTCAAAACACAAGACTCTTTCAAGACACACTTTCTGCTCATAAAGGCGATGCACAAATCCGTGCTGGTCGCCAGGTTGTTGGGCAAAAACCGGCTTTAAATATGGCAAGGATATCTCCAGATGCCTTCCATCTGCCAACTCTGCACCCATCAACAATTTAAAGGCAACATGATGTGGTACAAATGGATCCTCTCCAGATTTGAAAAGCTTTATGTTTTCCAGGTCAAGCCCCAAAGAATCCACGAAGCGTACGCCCACATTTCGGCATTGCTTCTTCTTCTCTGTAGCGGACGGCAGGGAGCGGGATCGTTGTCGGATGATGGGTTTAGGCGTGGGTTCACAGGAGAGACCGCGATGGAACCCTTTCTCCCCCTGCAAAGACACTCTGGGGCTAGGGGGGCGGATCGGAATCAGCTTCTTCGCTCGACTGGGTTTGTCAGCTTGAAGCATTTCAGTCAGGTTGATAGTAATGCAACGCCTCGGGACGCTGCTGTAACAGCTGGACGGCTCCTCCTCTGGAGGGGGAATCCTCTCATGTCCAATAAACCAGCCTCTGTCCATGTTCTGTGAGAACTGGTGTCCGGCTTACCTGTAAAGAAAGTTGTGGAGCAGTGTTTATTATTATTAAGCCACAAATAATGGCACCTTCATGTCCACAACATAATGCATATCTAAAGCATAATAACCACAGTTGTAACATCGATTTACCTCAAACGTATAACGCTTTGGTGCATATTCGACGGAACAATCTCGTGGTTGTAAATATGACAAGACAGAAAACGTCACGGCAGGAATCAGAGTGGGCGTGTACTGTGGAGTACGTGCAAAAACGCATCCAACCCCTTTTCTCTCTCAGTACAATTGTGCATCTCTCCAACTACGTTTAATATGTTTCATTACAATTCGATGCTGATATCTCCTCACCGTGTGCAGATGTAAGGCGTTGGTTGCATCCTAAATCCTTCATTTAAAGCAGTCGTAGTTAAAGAGTTTCTGGGCGTCACGCTGCCACATTACCAGATCTGTAGCTGGTTGAGCTAAACGTAACGTAACGCGTAACCATCTTTATCTCTCCAACACTCACGCACGGCCGCGGCACGACAACGATAGAGATCGGCGAAGGTGCGCGCAGTTAACCGGAAGCTTCTAAAGGTCCAAAACACCGCGCATGTCGCGTGGGAGATGGAGTGTTTCAAGATTAGCGCTCGCGTTTGTCAGCGTTGTTTTTTGAACGTTTCTCCTTAAACGTGGCGTTGGCCTCTCATTCACTTAACCGCTCCATTATTCGCAGCGTGTAGTGCTCGCCAAAGAGCGAGCGCGTAGTTCGTTGGAAAGAGCGCCCGGTGTGACTTGACTCCAAGTCCCATGATGCACCGCGAGTGGCCACTTCCACAGCCGCAGCCAGTGAGCTCCAGGTAAACAAACCTAACGTTATCTCGCTGGGACGCAGAGACAAACGAAGCGTATGCGCTGTTTTACCGTCTTGCATTTTTAATGGCGAGGAGGATGACATTTCAAAAAGAGACACACCTGTTAGCAGCATTTCATTTCTTAAAACTAATCGGTGAATCGTAATCAGACGGATAGCCGAGTCGACGATAACAGGGGGGATTTAATCGAGTTTAATCTAGAACGACTGTCGCTACTGGACATCTACGCATGATGCATTGCACCAGTTTTGAGAAAATGGGTGTTTTTAGCCTCATTCTCAGGAGAGAGTACATGATCCGAGATGTCGGCTCGGTTCTTTAGCCGCCGTATCGTTTTATTGTGCTGGACTCAGAACAATATCTCCTGCGGCGACCTGCAACATGGGGCCCATCATGCAGGAGCGCACAGCATCCACGACCCTGAAACGCGTCGTCTCCAAAGAGAAGATCCGGGTAAAAGGTACTGAAAACAACGGTTCTGTAACCAGGTGAGACCTCCCTAAGCTTAATAGTGACCAGAATATGACTACATTGAAATCTCTTGTGTTATGACTCAGACATAGAGGGGAGCCTTACAAACCGCTTTAATGTTTTCACAGTTCAAAGAAAAGTAACAAGATGAAGAAAGCAGGGGGGCAGATGAAAAATGGTCTCCCAGGACCAAGTCAGGATAAGGACACAGCGACAACAGTGCAGAAGGTGAGTGAATGCATCCTGGTGAATTATTAAAGACACTCCTTTGTTAACAGTTATTTTCATTTTACCAGGAACCACATGTGTTGCAGCATGTGCAGTGTGCTATGTATCATAACATTGAAGGCTGATGTAATTACATAATTTATTATGATATAATTTCTTTGATGGATGTTCTACAGGGTGCACAGGCCAAAGGTGGCAGAATCAAATCTGGCTCTACACGCAATACAAGCAAAGTCTCCAGGTATGTGTGGTGAGGGTTTGGTATTCTTACTGGACGCTTGACTTGGAATACAGTGACCCCCCCCCCCCCCCCCTCCCCCTCCACTAGCTTTTCCTTAAACGTGTGTGTCTCTTTACAGCCCTGAAGAAGGAGATTCAAGACCTCGAGTTCGCAAACATTTATCTGCGCACAGGAAAGAGGAGCATCAGGAAAGTCAGCGTGTATCCCAGTGCAGCAACGAGCTCCTGCCGAACCGCGGGGGGGTGGGGAAAAGTCGGCGAGCTCTCTCCCTGCCTCTGTCCCCAATATCGGGGCTACGACACATGCCAGCCTACCCTCTAACACACTCCCCCGGCCTCACCCCGGAGGCGCTGCAGCGGCACTACCACCAGAAGGAGGAAGACACAGACAGTGCCAGTGATCTGTCGGATTCCGAGAGGCTGCCTGTCCTGCCCTCCCCCTGCACCCCCTGCACCCCTCCCCACCTCAACCTCAGGGCCGAGGTCATCAACACCAACGACTTCCCCCCGGACTTCCCTGGACCTCATGGGGCTGTGGGGGATGAAGATGTGAGCGAAAAGCCCGCCTACAGTTACCCGGACTTTCTTCCTCCTCCGTTCAACACTTGGAGCCTGAGACAGCTGGCGGTGTTCCTTCACACGGAGGGCCGCGGCGCCCCCCGGCCCAAGCCTGTGGGGCACTTGGAGAAGTACCTGGAGAGGCTGCTGCAGCTGGAGTGGCTTCAGATCCAGACGGTGCAAGCAGAGAGCAGCCGTCCGCCTGGCAGCCGCACAAGGCCTCAGAGCTTCCCCTCCGCCACCACCGCCCAACAACCGAGGCCTCACACGGCACCGCCATCCCGACTCAACTCCCCCAAAGGGCAGCGGCACAGCCAGCGAGCCTTCCCGTTTTCACCCGTCAACAACCCCCCGTCACCTGCGTCAGCCCAGCAACAGCATTCCCGCTTTCCGGTTTGCCCTCACTGTCATATTCGCTACCCGTTGTGTAATGGAAGCTGCTCCGCCAATGCCTACCAGCGGCACTCCAGGCTCAGTCCCTTGCTTGAGCGGGGAGCGAGACCCGGAGCAGCAGCCAAGAGGAGCAGCAGCGAGACCCGAGCGACCTCGACAGAAGTTAGGAGCCCGGGGGGACAGGGTGGAGGACAAGGCGGGGGAGGAGGAGGAGGAGGAGGAGGAGGAGGAGGAGGAGGAGCCCAGACCCCAGTCAGCCCCTCAGCTTGCAAAAGTCATCTCAGACACATGCAGGCTTCAGGCAACGCCCGCAAGCCAACCCAGGAATCCGGCACCAACCCAAATAGCCGAGGTCAGGTCAGGAAAAGCCGCGTCCGAGCTAACTCGGAGACCGATATTAAAAAAGAGCCCTGCGTCAGTAAAACAGCTGTTGCAGAGAAACGTGTTTTTGCTGCAGGTAAGAGAGAGGTCATCACCTCTAAGAGAGTGGAGAAGGACTGGCAGAGGATAGACGCTGTAGGCCAGGCCTCTAAAACTGCCATGAAAAGAGCTGCTAAAGAGCCACAGCCTCTCTACAAAGCGCCGCCTATAAGTAAGCAGAATGGCAAAACTAAAAATGTGCACTTTGTTGCGAAGTAACAGTTAAACTGTAATTAGTGGTTACTTGGTGCAGGAAATTGAAGCTAAGCTTGCTTTCTGTCTAATATATTATACTAACATGTTGTAACTGTCAGCCAACAAGACGCTATGCAGCTAGAGATAAAACAGGCAATGTTTTCAAGGCATAGTATGACGCTTGAATAGAAAACCGAATTATACACACTGTATGTCTTTCAAAATACACAATAAGTATACAATTCAATTATTGGATTGTGTTTGGACACAAGGCTCAATGTGATCCAAACCACTGCTAGTAAAACGAAAATCCCAGCTTTTATGTAAATTGAATCCTGCTGCACATCATGATCATCATCATCATCTCCCAGTATACTACTAATGTCTAAATAGGTAGAAAATAAGATTCTGCTGTACCTTTTTTAATCTATAGTAAAGTTAAACACAGATCATTAAATTAAAGACCATAGCCGTTACTAGTGGGGTTTGTGATGTTGGAATGTAGTCGTTTTCAATGCTCTTACTTTTCTTGACGTTACATTTTATCATTCCTTTGGCGCATCATGTTTTAAGATATATGTTCAATTCAAGCATCTTTGGCTGAAAAGGAGGCACAGTGAGCGGTGGTGTACTGCAGTGATGTGATTTGACTGTCAGACTTGTGCAATTGTTTAAAATGTTTGGATACAAGGGCTTTTCATGTTTGAACAGCTTGAATTGTAGGCTATGATATGATACTGTATTTTGCATAGAGCTGAGCTCTTTCTATCAATGGACACGGTGTAATGTTTGCTACGAATGTAAATGCATATTTTTCCAAATTTTATATACCATAGTTATATTTATGAAAAGTGTTGTGGTTGACTTGTATTTATCATTGCCATTATTTTCGTTAACATTGTCATGCAAAAGAAGACAATATTTAGTCAAGAGCTGGATGTAACTTGGGGTCTACGGCATTGGTCATCCCTGTAATTTAATGGAACTTCTAAACATCATAGCTGTTATGCTGTAACATGGTGATGTTGTACATATCACGTCCATTTCACACTGCATACTTGAAGTCTGTAGAAAACTGTTTACATTAGCGTGTCCTATGTTTGTTGTGATTCACCCTGTGCACTTGATCCATGGGAACTCTACATCAATGTAAAACATGTGAAATATATCAAGATTGCAGCTCATTACTCATTATTAAAGCCATAGATAAGGGGCCTGGAGGGGAGATATTGATGCATTATACACATTGTGTACTTTGGGTTGACATGGACGCAGAAAGATTGTAGTATGTATTTTCTCAATGTTGAATGCAAGTGTTTGTAAGGCATAGAAATAAATGTTTTGCACTCAAGGGACATTGATTCACTAGTCATTTTAAGGGACGTGTGAATGTCCCACAGCGGACCTGTCCTTGTTTCTGACACGTTGCTAAAATCCTAAAATTAATTTTCTTTTGCAACTTTGCAAACTCTGGGGTTGAAAGAATCACAAGTTTAGCCATTCTTTGATGAAAAACATTTACATATTCAAAATTCAACAGTCCATCACAGAACGTGAATTATTTGCAGTTATCTGTGTGGGGCTTCTCTTCTGACAGAAACAACATAGAGCCACGTTGGATGGACATAAAAACAATACATGCGTGTGTTACATTCTCTTCTGTCCTGGAAATGGTTTCAGAAGCCGGCGAAGCTGTTTCTCCCGGTCGTTTACGCACCCTGCAACAAGGAAAAGTTTGCAGCTCTAATGTAATAATAGCACGATTACCGCCTTTCCACACAATCAAATGCTTTGTTAATAATCGTACATACTTTTGCAAATTTATCCAATTTTTTTTAAACTGTTGACTCAAAAGGTTTGCACAAGCTGCACAGTCAGGTTACCTAAGTGCGTGTTGGCAGTGAAACATGAACTGCCGAAGGTTTCCAGGTTGACGTCCTCCCTAAAGACAGGCCCATCGTTCCACATGAGATCATAGCCACCCACCCTTTTCTCCTTGCCTGTCAGCCTAATGAGAAAATAAACACAGTTAATTAGAATGCAGCTCATCGCCTGTTGTAGATAACTCACCTTGTGCGGCGAGCCTCAGTGTGTTGCTTATTGTTTGTGGTTGTCTCCAACCATGTTTTTCATTTTTAAAAATACCATAACCCGAGAAAACAATTCCATTTGTATTGATTTGCGCCTATCAATAAAGACTTCGATGACTATAATGAAAGAAGGGTGAGAGCCTTCGCGTCTCGTCTCCTGATGACACAAAGGCATACACACGATGACAAAGAGATCTTTACCTTCCCTCCATATCAACGACATTCAGAGTGTCTTCCAGCAGGCGGCACTTCATCTCATAATCCTCTTGACTACTTGGTGTGTACGACGGGGAGGCGTTGACCTCAATCAACCATCTGCAGGGTGATGACATTCGTCGAACATTTCCTTGCAGCCGGCATCAGGCCAATCCATGAGCACTTGAAGATTGCTATAGTTAACCTTATTTAAACACTGGTATTTATTAAACCTAAGATTTACTGCGTTGTTTGTTTACCAACGGAGGAAAGTCAGACGTGTGTCACTTTTGCTTGTCTGAGCATGTGCTTGTTAGGGCTTTGTTGAGGGCATGCATGTCTTAGTGCATGTGTTCAGGTGGATACGTGTTGGTGCTGATGCACTTTGTTAAGCACTTACGGTTTGAGGTTCTGATCCAGAAGAATGTCGTAGCCATAGAGCTCAAAGCAGTGTTTGTCATTGATAATGACCTTCTGTACACTTTGTAGACTGCAGACAAAGATGTTATCCATCTCTTTAAACAGAGATTCTACTGTTTCTCTGCCATGTTTTGCGGTCAGGTATCTTCGAAGCGGTTGCATCTGCCACTTGCATCCCTAATTTGAGATGGAAAAAAAAATAGGAATGCCAGAATAAAGTGGTCAAAGGAGAGAAAATTCTGGAAACTGTCAGATTAAAATATGCATCCAAATTGCATTTGTCTTACTAAGATGTTACACACCTTTTCGGGATCGTAGTCAGGCGCTGTTTTCTGAACAGCCACATTGGTGAGGTGCATATCTGAAAGAGATGCGCTAAGTAGAATACTTTAATGACTTAAAAACGCACAACAGGGCAAATTAAAACGACCCCTTAAAATAAATTATGGTTCACCTTGAGAAGGTATGTCTCAGAACCAAAGC
This sequence comes from Gasterosteus aculeatus, assembly GCF_964276395.1. Lineage (NCBI taxonomy): Eukaryota > Metazoa > Chordata > Actinopteri > Perciformes > Gasterosteidae > Gasterosteus > Gasterosteus aculeatus. Next base: position 13,118,160 of record NC_135689.1, on the reverse strand, counting down.
AGATCAGTGCATCAACATTTAAATTAATGGACAACATTTTTCATGATGATAAAAAAAGGATACACTTGTCATCAATACTGCTAAGGGAGAAGCGGGTGCTTGAGAAGCGGCCAAAGCCATCTCGGTACAGCCAGGCCTTCAAGGGAACATACTTAAAAACAAAAAAACATATGCACCCACAATGTAACACTAAAATGTGCAGTATTCACAATAAAATAAGTAAGTAAGTAGTTTTCAAGGTTTACTACATACAGATGTGACCAGCACATAGACCCTCAGATCAAATTTCCTGCCTGCAAGGACATAAAACAAAACAAATAAGCAGGGATATTCATTTAACTCCATTTGCTCACTTTTATGTTTCTGTAAATATTTTTTTAGCACAGTTGGTAGTTGTTTAATTACATACAATTTAGAATCACAATGTATTTTTCATTCAGTTCATTGGAGTATAACATAGAATGTTATTAGTCAAACAACTGCATTTAATTCTTAGAATTATCTTTATATAAATTTCAAAATTCAAACCCTTTTAATGTTCTTGGTGTAATACTAAATCAAATCCCTGTATACATGGTAAATGTAATCCTTCTGATTATGACAACCATTAATTAGGTAAGGGTTCTCGATGTAGCGTTGAGCGACATAGCTTTCCACTTGAGCTGCATCCTTCTGATCTTCTGAGCGGGTTCCATCCTGTGTAAACACAATAGTACAGAACTGAATACGTTGCTATGAATCTATAGGCAAACAGTCTGACTGAGAAAGTATGTCAACGCTTTTAACTGGTACTGTACAACATTCATTTTCAGAAATTTAACTGACACTTAATTCCTCAAAGAAATTATTGCACATTACCTTTTTCCAATCCATGATGTCCTTCAGTTTCCTAAACAGGAAAATGCCCTTTCCTTGCGATTTTGCGACCTAAATAAGCATACCCCAACAGTTAATTGTCATGATTTAGTAGTGATAACTCTGTTTACATTTCTAAGCTAACGCAAACACTAAATCAAATATAAATGTATTTTACTTAATCACATGCGCAGTCTGCTTTAGCTAACCGGCTTCATGATCCAGGTGCTACCGGGGCTTCTTTTGAATTCCTCAACAAAGAGATGATATTCACTGGGCAGTGCAAAGGTACAGGGGAAGAAATCACATTTGGAGGCCTCCGTGCGACCAACATCCCTTTCAAGAGTTTTGCGGTATCTCTTTAGGTTCTTCACCATGAGGTTTTTGCGAGTCAACTGTAACATCAAACATAGAAACACAAAAGAAGAGTCAACCTGACTTTTGATGATATGAATCATTTATGCTTATTCTCCACTCCTCTGAACAATCTAGAGTACGCTGGATCGATGCTGCCTCACCTCAAAGTGGTTGCGAAAGTGGTTTATCCTCACGTGTTCCTCCATATATGAATGATCAAAATTCTCCCTGATCCAGCCAACATCACACCAGTTGAAGTCCCACTCTCCTTCTCTGTGGGAAACAAGAGTCCATACCACATTCAAGCCACGGATATGACAAATAAAAAGCTATGATGATGGAAACTCTCCACTACTCACTCTTTGACTTCCACCCAACCTTGTCTTCGGCGCAGGACATCCTGTATAGTGTTGAGTAGGCCACATTTGTAGCGCACACGAACACTTTCCCTCCCTGTGGAGACATTGTCATTTATTGTCATTTTAACTGTTACCAGTATTAGTTTTTACTGCTGTTCATGTGCAACCTTCCACAAAACAATACTCACCACTCCTCACTTTTGCTGCAGTCATGAGAACCTTTGTGCCCAGAAGTCTGCAGTGGTGAAGAAAGCACCAACAAGTTGTCCGTACTTTACGATGCACAGCTGTAGCAGCTAGCGCCGAACCTCAATACCGTTAATGTTACCTAATTACTTACGCCAAAATAACTTTACGCACAACCCTGTAACTACTACTCTTTATTAGCCTATGGTGGTTAACGTAGCCCTGTGTTGCTAGTTGGAACTTTGCTAATGAGACAATCAAATTGAATCAACATTAACCTACCTAACCTAACGTTACGCAGATAACGTTACACAGATAACGTTAGCGATCGTTGTTTCTTGTCAGGACAAAAGGCCACAAGACCACAAAATGTACCGTCACACACTATTTACCTTTAACACGCACGCTGTGAAACCTGTTCAGACTATTGCCAATGAACTAACGTAGTATTATTGGCAGGTAAGCTAGCTAGCTAGTCACAGTAGTGTTTGACAACGGGTGCTATGGTAACCACGTCACAATAGGGACGAAGCGGATGTCCCGCTGTGCTTCCCGTAGAATTGTTTATTATGGTCCATTTTGTGCCTTAACGCATTACAGATATCTGAGGGAAACAAACAAAAAAAAGACAAACAAAAATAGTCAAACTATTTCAATGCTAACGGTGTTAAATGCATGTATTACTAGATAATAATAATAACAACAGGTATCTTGCAAAAGAATGAAAATATCTTCGATTGAGTTATAATTATGAGTATACATGTCAATTTTAGGGTATGTAGTTCTTGTTAGGATCATGTTGTTAGGATCTATGAACAATGTTGTCATTTTTACAACAATGTAAGATGGTGTCATTTTATTCTAAAGTCTACTATTAAAGCATCTAGTCTTAAATAAACACGCTGTCTTAAAAACACAGTAAACCCATTTAATCACTCAGCCCTCATCAAGCGTACTACAGAATCACCACTTAGTGGCGCCAAAACCTCATCCAAATCAGTCCCTTGATTGTACATTTCGTACACGATTTTTCTCTCCTGCACAAGATCATCCATTTTTAATCAAAGCTATTTCAACTTCTAAATATCGACTTGCTTATGACATTGTCAGTGTTGACAGAAAACTGTTTGTTTTGGTCATGTGAGTGGATTGCAAAACATAATTGAGGTCCAAAGTAGTAAAAGCTGTTTGCAAATATATAGATAAAGAGGATTGCTTACTCAATCGATCCAGGCAAAAGTGTCAATGTGACATAAGTCAAATCAACACCTTTTCATATTTGTTCCTAAAAAGATTTCACATTTATTGTTTTCTGAAATCGAAAGACAAATTTTATCCACCAGTAAAATAATATAAAGACTGATCATCAACATTTATAGAACGAGGACTCCGTCTCATTTGTTTATGTATTTTTTTCTGTCTGCAATACTTTGGCTTAAACGAATTTCATGGATCCTTCGATTGTCGTTCATGGGATCAAGCCATGGAAGGTTGGGGAACAGGGTAAGGGATTCTTCCCTTTTTCTCAGTAATGAAGCATAACAGCTGGATATATGCGAAATTTATAAAAACATTTACATGTATTGCTTTAAACGCATTCACCTGAACCCTGAGTCAGATTCCTTTGAAAAGCTAAATAAATGCAAAGATTAAAATTTAATATGCTGTTGCTCAACCTTTTTTCTTTTCTTGCCACCCACTACTAATCAAAAAATAAACCATATCTTAAAGTCTGACACAACTAATCAGTACAGGCTAGAGTACAGGGCGTTCAATTTTATTTGGATATACTGTTTGGCTATATGTGTCAATACAGTATACACAGTAAATTTGCCAGTGTCAAAAAGGCAGTGTCAAACTATTTTAATTCTTCCGGAGTTCTTCCAACAATGGACAGAGTAAAATTGAACCAGAAAACTTCCAGTGTTGGTGAAAATAATCGGAGTTAGCAGAGGTTTTACTCTGTCAGTGTTATTGACTCTCTCAGGCCCTGATTCAACACTGATTAGAGCAAGATGCCTTCCAGAGTATCACAAAGAATACTCTGGAAAGCCCCGCCCACCAACTTTCCCGGTCAAACTGAGAATGTGGATTCTGGCATCGCCATCTTCCTCGCATCGAAATACTGTGGTAAGTCTTTCTACTATAAACTATTCCCGTTCTTTTTCTTCATTCCAGTAGAATCTGTATAAGAATAAAGGGACGTTTTCATTCACCACACTAGTCAATGTTGGGTTCGTGTCTTCAAATACCGAATTTCAAATGGCTAACGTGATTATCGGGTCGGCGGTTAGCTTAAATGTAGCAGCCACATGTCTGAACTCGCAACACCAAACTGAACAAAAACGACACGAGGTAACGTTAATGTCAGCGAGGACGAGCTGTCGTGGTGTGTTATGTGTCATGCTTGCACATTTATTTCAGTAAAATGACGACAAAAATTCGTTGAAGCAGTCATATTTATTATTTCTATTTGAGCCGGCGCAAATCGCTTTAGCGTCACAATTTTGGTCGAGCATAGCGGGACATGTCGCGGACATGCGGACGTGCTCATAGGACCCGCTAGTTCACCGGCAGACGGCGGAATGCACCGAGTCGACCCAGTTAACGTGAACGGAGCCGCGGCTCCGAGAGGCTCGGTTCCCGTTAGCTGCTGCTGTAGCCATAGACATATAAAGAGTAGACGCTGCACTGGCTGCTGAGGCGCAAACAAATATTTATTATTATATTATATACCAGAATATTATTACTGTTACAACTACTATGAATATTAAAATACGCCGAATCATGTTTTCGGTGTCATGCCTACAAAATCCCGTGAACATCCGCTTTTGTATTCAGCGAGTGATGCGCTGACACTTCGTTGCGCCAGCTGGCACTGAGTGGAGCGGGTGACCGGTCCAAGTTGGCGGCCCCGCGGCTCGTCAGCACCACTAGGCAGCAGCGGTCGATGTCTATTCTTTATGTCAATGGCTGTAGCTGCTGTAAGCTTAATTTATGCTTCCACGTTACGGCGGCGGCGGGTGTGGCTGTGTGTTTCTGCGGGTGCCGAATCCTTGGTGAGCCGAAGCTCATATTGAAGCGCAGGCTACGGAGAAGACGTGAATTTACAACACTGGTTCACCCACTGAGGGACCTGGACGAGCAAGTGCACTTTCGATACTTTCAAATGTCAGCAACTGCCGCAAATTACGTTCTGAGCGGACCAATCACAGCACTTGCGATCCACGTCAACTCGACTCGCAGTTAGATCTTTTCGGAGGTGCACGTCAGGCTACGGCGGAGGGGTCTACGTAGTTACGTAGTTACTTAATATGTATATTTTCCTTTTTTCTTTCAGATTGTTCTTTAATGTACTGTGGTGCTCTGGTGGTAAGTAATAAGTTGATGTACTTGACCGAAAATGTAGTTGTGTTTGTAATTTTTAAAGCTGAAATAGGGTATTTTCAGGTTGTCAGCTTGTATGGGGTTGTAGATCATAATGTTGATTTCAGTTTGCTGTCTTTGCAGATACCATCATGTTGATCAAAACATTCCTGTCATCCAGCACCAACCAAGATCTTTGCCACTGTGATAAGATGTGAGCTTTACATGTTTTAGGTTTACTTTTGATGCCAATATTTCATGTTTACTTGGAATAAATATGTATTACAGTATGGATACAATTGTCTGTGTGTTTTTCCCCCTGCATAGATATGCAACACTGGTAGGAGTTGGTTAAAAATCAACACTCTTTGGAGTGATTTCATAATCAACATAGTGTAAAGTAGGTTTAACACTGGAAAGGTTATTTCTTTTATAACTCTTTAGTGTTACATGTGAATAACACTATGGGTGTTACTTCTTACATAGTGTAAAACTTGATTGACACTTCTTAGAGTTAATATTATTACACTACACTGCACCTAGTGTAAAATTTTAACTCTTACCAGAGTAAAATTGACTCTGGAAATTTAACTCTGTGTTCAGTGTACATTTAACACTCTGTAGATAGGGACCATATGTTCACTGAGGTAGTGTTAAAATTGACTCTTTAAGTGTTGTATTAACACTGGCGATTTTACTGTGTAGTAAATTACACATAGTCACATAGTCAGTAGTCTGTAAAAAGGTTAGTGAGCCAAAACTCACTACAGACTTCCTACCGTGCATATGAATGAAATCAAGTACTTTTTCAAATGTAATTTCATAATTCGCTGTTAAAAACATTACGGCAGACAGTAGTTTAGTCTTTGGAGAATTGTATTCACTTGCCGTTTAAAACCCAGCCGCAGCAGAACTTTGTTTGGCAATCGTTCAAACCAATAAGGACCAACCAGGGATCAACCTCTCAACAAGCACCAATCTTGAGGCCAGTTTGCGGCATAAGCGTCTGTGCAATGGGTTTATGGTTTGGCAGTCACCAGTTTAAAAATCAGTATAGTAGCTATACCAATTATGCTAATCATTTTGGGTAACCACATATACTTTTGGCCCCTTGGCAAAAAAACAAATTCCATCACGGGTATCTTAGAGGGGAGAGTGTTTTTGAGGATCTTTCGTTTGTCTCTTTCAAAAATGTCTCTTGTCTTTTCTTAAAGATTTAAAATTAAATACCAACTAAATTGCCCAATTTTGGTTGAAAAGCCCTCTGTAGCCAAGTTTGAAAAGGCAGATGTTACATAAATCTCAATTTTAATAAGGGGAAATATCAACATAAACGTGATCACATTCAAAATCATGATCATAATCTCAAAAATATAAATTCCCTGTGGGTGATAATCATCGGACGTGGTAAACTATTTGCTCCTTAACAGCGACCACAACATAAATCTGTGGTAACCCGGGGCTTTCCTTGTAAGAGAGGCATCTTGCTGACTTTAATCCTATGATGTTATGTTTGGTTGAAAACTCAGCCTTTCTCTACCCTGTCCCAGCCCTGCTCCGTGAGCCGGCGGAAACACGTCTGTTATGTCATAGATCCCGGTCTGGGAAGCAAAGGCAACTAAGGGCAAAGCATTAAAGCGTGAAAGGGTAAAAAGGCCGTGCGCCTTAGGCGATAAGTAGCATAGTCGAGGTCAAACCTGCTGCTGTGACATGACAAATTGTTTCTGACCTGCATATAATCGCTAGAATAATAACTCACCGATGCTGCTAAAGTGCCGTCCGTATATTACAAACTGTCAGGAAATGTCTGCCCTTCTTTAGATGTCTGTGTGCACCGGTGGCCTCTCATTTATTACCAGTAGCAGCCGTGTATTCAGTGACTCTGCAGTTGAATCCGCTTCCTTTCCGTGCTTGATTTTCATACCATCATCAGATGTGAAGAAACATTTTACATCACAGATCCTCGGGTTCATTTCAACAGGCTTACATATCCGCAGCCTCTGAGATGTTAATCCCACCTGTATATTGTTTCAGTAGCTCCACAGCAATCCGTGGGGGTGATGGCTTTGCAAATCCCCAGGTTTTGCCCACCCAAAATGTTTTTTTCTAAAACATATGAGGAGGCCAAGCAAAACAGGACAGAGTGGCAGCCGGAATCTTCTCGACATTCCCACGTTTCCCAAATAAGCAGAATCTGTCGTGATGCTTTTCCTGATGCAGCCCTAAAATCAGCTGACGTTGGCAGGCAGAAAAGGACACATATATTCGCAGGTAATGTGAACACACAAAAACATACAAGCAAGATTCTGTAGAACCTGAGGCAATCTGGGAATTACAAGAAGGTTCTGTTTGACACAATTTATTGGGTCCAGAATAGATCTTTATAATGGCAAAGTTGATTAAAATGTAAACAACTTAAGTAGTTAAATGTGATTCATAATGCAACGAGTAAAAAACAAGAAAGAGCTAATGAAATTAAGTTTGCTTTTATGTTTAATACCGCGATGCATTTAATCACTGACTGCATCAAATAACCATCCATGATCACATGATCATCACTCTGCAAAATCAGACTGGTTCCTTCACAGAAAACTGCCCGGAATTAACACGTTGAAATCATGCGTACATCCTTTCACTGCTAAACCACACACGGTCACATGTACTGTAGTTCTCTGTTTCCAAAATTCTCGTCAGGGGAAATATGGTCTTAATTTATCTGGAATTCTCCTCTTTTTCCAAGCGTAAGGAATGTGCCAGGGAATTGAGGTATGGCACAAAACCCTGACCTAAAGGAATTTGGATAGATCCAGAGGGCAGTCATGAGTCAGACAGATTTAGGTTTAAGCCGAGTAGCAAAGCACAAATCCAACACATTAATACCCGGAGAGCGAAAGGGTAAACAGCATGAGGGGTTTTGGATCAACCAATGCGCCAATCTTGAAACGAAGGTAACCGTCTACGTTTCACATAAGCGCATTCGTGATAACTACTTTTAAATATCCCAATTTGTCAGTGTTTGTGTGAGTATGTCAAGTTCAATTTAAACCTTTTTTCATCAGACATCTCTTTGTTCGAGTATGACACGACAGTTGTATGACACTTTTACAGGTTTCCTATGTAAACCTCTGTTTCAGATGTCTACGGCAGCCCGGTGAATGATGGTAATAATCACCTCAAGAGGCAACTCAAAGTAAAAGGAAATTGGGGTTAGGGCCTCACTGAGGTGTGTTTGTTTTCACAACAGCAACCTGAGAGCGGTGCATCCTCATAAAAATCCATTTTTTCAGTTGTATGTGCACACAATATCTCCCTCAAATACCCAAATCCCATTTAGCTCCTATGATAACTCGAGCCAGTTAATGTGCGTCACACACACTCATGCCCCAGAGTGGTTTTATTGTTTAACTCAAATGAGATAGATACGATGATAAAAATTCATTTGACTAACACTTCACGTCGTAATGGTCTTGCAGGCTTCAACTTCAGCGTACATTCTTTTTCGCTTGTTTCGCTATAACTTTTTGAACCCAATGTGGTCCACAGTAGGAAAAAACATGTTTGTCTCAACATGGGCAATTAAATCTGTCAACAGAATTCCAGAGTTTGAATCAATAAAACGTTATGGCTGTTTGGCTGCATCTTGAGTGTCCCCATGCGGCACATGAGATTATTGGTGATAAACTGTTTCCAGACCTTTCACTTTCCAAAAAAAGGAAACAGCTCTGTAAAACACATTTGTCTTTTCTGTCCATCATAGATTCAAAAGACTGTTGATGCAACGCGCAACTTCTTTGTGTCCTTCTGGGGTTCCTGCTGATGTCTCGGCCATGCCTCAGCACACATCTGGGAGAGTTGGTACAATTCTGCAAATAACATTGTTCACCGGTAGATGACTCACAGCGGCTGAGCTTGCTACTTTCTCACTTTGACAACACATCTAATCGACTGATTGATGATTTTAGATTTTTTCAGCCACAAAACTGGAACCGATGAGGCATTCACACTCCAAAGCTGTTCAAAGACCAAAGCAGAATCAGCTGCAGGTGGTTCTGTGTGAAAAATACCCCCCCCCCCCCACCACACCAAAAAGATTAGTATTTCACAAAGTATAATATAATATATAATATAATATTTCAAGTGGTCAAGTGTCATGGATCAACTGAAACTCAAGTGGCGTGGAGTTCACCCCGGTCCACACACGCAGTGTTGCTTCATTTCCAACTGACTTGTTGCAATAGGCGGGCGTGCAGACGCTCCTCCACCTTTTACCTTTGCTTTGCGCGTTAGACGGAGAAGTGACTTCGAGGAGCATCGCAGCTCTCTCTGCTCCACCGGTCCAATAATAAAGGACACTTTACTGCGTATCTGTTTTATTTTTTATTTTTTAGAAACCCCCAGTTCAGTCCCAGTCTAAAGTAGTTGTTACAAAGGTGTGATTTATGACCTAAAGCTATGCGCATGAAAGGAACCTGCGATCCGTTATTTGACACCTGGACGCGGTGGGATTAGCTGCACATGGAGATCCTCGCAGAAGTAGATGGAATCTCTCCCGCGTCTGGTGGGAGATCGGTTTGACCATCCTCATTCGGCTATGATTCATTTTGGGAATATTTGACATGACAAGGATACAACCCGTCCTCGCGAGAACCATGCTGTTCAGAGTGCTTGCGTTGATTCTCTTACAAGGTACGTTTTATTCCAACGAGGCGCAACAGGCTTCCCCCCCTTATTTACTACTTGATGACTGACTTTATTCATTCTAGGAGTCTGGACGTCCGACGGCCCGGGGACATCCGGGGTCCACCCCGCGCGTCTCCCACAGCCCAGCGGTGCGTTTGGCTCCGGGAGATCCAGAGGTTTACAGATGTCTGATGCCACCGAGCCAAAGTCCAGACCGAAGCGCTGTACCTGCTATTCTTACAAGGATAAAGAGTGCGTCTACTACTGCCACCTGGATATCATCTGGATCAACACTCCCGAGTAAGGATGGCTTGTTAAATCTTATAAAATTGCTGTTTTTACCAATAACTATTGTGCAAGCAAGGACGCTTCGTTTGACCATTGGACACATTTCAAATGCTTTTTTTTGCATTCTAAAGAATTTTTGAGCATCATTTTGTGTTGGAAAATAGTGCAGTGAGGTGCCCACACTGTCAACAACCTTTCAAATAGTTGTTGAACCTGACACTATTCAATGTTCAGCATGTTATATGCAAATTCTTCATTTGCATATGGTTAAACATACACAGCAAAATGGACAGACTCAAATTAACACTATTGGAGTTAATTTCAACACTTTTAAAGTGTCCCATGGGGTCCACACTACGCAGTGTCAATGTAACACTTTTTAAAGTGTTGCCATTTTAACACTGTTATAGAGTTAATTTTAACACTTATATAGTTGAAATTTAACAATACTCAAGCGTTAGTTTCTCAACACCAGTGGGTAGTGTTAGAAATTAATACTCATCGGAGTCATTAATTAACTCTTATAGTGTGATGTGCATACTATAAAAGGAGTTGCCCCATTAACACTATAAAGTGTTATTGCTGCCCCGCCCCCCCACACAAAAAAAAAATCTTTAAATGAAATGTCAATAATTAGAAATACGAATGACAAGTTCACTACTTTAACATTTTTATTTCTTCAAATGCATCAACATTACCAAATCTTTTTTCATTGCTGTACATTTATCTAAATGTAACAATAAGGCACTATGTATCTTTGACTATTGTCATTAGAGCATTGCTTGTCAAATGGTCTAAAATAAGTCAGTGCCTTCACAGATATGACAGAAAACACATTCATTTGGTCTTCTATACAGTATGCACTAAAGTGGTCATCATAGTACATTGTTTGTACATTACAGGATATTATGAAAGCGTGCTGTTCATGTATTATAATATCACAGATCTTTTTGAACACAGGAAGATCATCGGTACATCCAGTGCATAAGTACAACCCAACCTGGTACTCAGTACCGTAATATCTGACCCACCTTGTACTTGTAACATTTGAACAGGCGTCCAAATGTAATGTCTAAAGCTGCCACTGATGTGTGTGCCTTGCACGGGAGTGGTTTTCGGTCGATAATAAGGTAGAACCTTTGGATATTCTTCTTTTGCTCACCGATGCAAAGGAGGAACGGTTGTTTGCGTCGACACTCTCAAGGAAGGTAGGAATACTGGCTCCTTCCTGTAGGTCAGTTAAGAGACATAAATTACTATAACATCTTGATCACATTTCTGCAGATATACAGAGCAAAACTGTCTCAGAATCCCAACATCTATTAAGGGATTCTTGGTGTAGGAACTTTTGCATACCGTAAGATATCTAACAAGACGGCTGGTTGCTTGAGCTGAACTGATCTTGGTAGTTTTTTTCTGGCCCCTTGAAGTTGGAGGGAGTAGATGCAGCAGCAAAAGGATTGAAGACAGATCACTGTCCCATCCTAAAGGCATAAAAAATGTATTTATTTAGTACAACACTGAAATATATATTTCAAGAAAACGTTTTATACTGACCATTGTTATCTTCAGACTCAGATTCAGTTGCTGACAGCAACTCATCCATATTCTTTGCAGTCTTGCAGTCTGTGATGTTTGGCTTGAAGAAAGTTGACCACTTGGACAGGAACTTCTGAGACACTTCGTCACCAAACATCATTGAGAAATCCTGGTCGATCTATAAACAAGGAAAACAATATTTTAATATACAGGTTCAAGCATACATCACAAAATGAATGAAAGGTCAAATACTGAAATGGAAGATTGAAAAGAAGATTAAAGAGATTATAGTATAGTGCCGAAAAATATTATATTGTTCTGCACTGGACTATATTACTGTTCTACACTGGACAACTACAACCAAAGCAAAAGAGTTTTCTTACCAATCCAGGTACATCAAGAAAACGAGGGAACACATCCAGGAATGAAGATGATGCATCATCCCCAACCATCTTCTGTCGATACTGGAAAGTCGCTCTCATCTTCTCTTTGACCACAGATTCATCGCTGGAATGTCTTATTGTAGATATCGCCTCCTTGCACTCCTCACCAAATAGCTGTTGGCAGGTTGATAGAGATTCTCGCCTGGTTTTTGGACCATCCTGAAGAACGGTCTTGGAACGACCCCGCAAGCCAGCAAAGGTGTTGCGTTGAACCGTCTTGATCCTCCGTGAAATGAAGCCAGTATTACCCTCAGGATCATAGTAGTGTTCCTTTTTAAAGAAAGACCCAAACAGAGGCATCTCATGCTTCAATTTAAGAATAAGTTACTCAACACAAAAATTGTAGACAGTGAATAGACTGCAAAACATTTTAAAAAACAGGTTGAAAATGCAAGGGTGAGCAACCTACAAAAACTCATCTGAAACAAGATGAGTACAAACTAGAAAAGTGAAGAAGATATTGAAATCACACTGATTTGGTTTTCAGATAGAACTTACATATCCAAGTTTGGAGAATGGATCACGGAGGTATGGAAAAAGAGTCACAATTCCCAGTGCATAATTGGTCCTTACACTTGACGGTGGAACCCTCCTTTAAAAATAAGTCATAGTTTACTTTTAAGCATGTATGTTTTGTAAGAATAAATACACCCTTACCACTTATACAGAACAGCATTATTTAGCTACAACACATGACATAACCAAGTGACCTGCAATTCTTACCCATGTAGCTCTATCATATCTGCAACCAGGATGTTCACCATTTGTTTACTAGTGTTTATTAGTGTTTTAGTCTTATCATACTCATTGAAGACTTCTTCACCCTTTGGATTGGCCCTCAGAACACCCTCAACCATCTGCCAAGAAATATTACATTGTTATGGCATGCTTACGGTAAAAATTAGTTTTTTTTTTAAAGAATTTAACTTTTCTAATGACATTACTTTATACTGCGAATACATTTACAAAAAATAATTAATTTTGGATTTCAAATGTATTTATTCAAAGCTCTACCTGTTTTGCTTCATTCTGGTCCATTAACCCTGTTGGGTTCTTTCTTTTTTTTCCTTTTTCTTGTGGACTCCAGAATAACGGTGGAATCAGATGAATGGGATAAAGCTGGGGATAGTGCAGTCTGTGCCACTACCAAGGATGAATGGGATGAAGTTGGGGACAGCGATGTCAATACAGAGGAGGATGCTTGATCTGCAACCAGCTCAACATCCAGATCTACAAAATGGCAGACAGAACAAAGACAATTTAAATGTACCTATCAGTAACAAAACAATCTCAATCTTAAATAAAGCATTTAAAAAGTACTAAGCATATTATATTCTTCCTTAATTACTACCCAGTGATAGATCATATGTATTTAAGACAATGATTGTCAAGTGTTACGCCACACATCGTATTTCTCACGCTGAAAAAAAAGTCCGCGCTGGCTCCCCTCCAACCTTCCAGACGGTGTCTGTAACCGTAACCGCTGCACGTAGTGTCCACGCCCGGTCAGCCGTAGCGTTCAGCCCCCCATTCTTCAAAACTTGAGCCCTGCGGCGTTGAGTAACTATAAGCACAGTAAAACGTATTTGAGAAAGGAGTCCTTCCGATTAACTTTCCGATAGTAACTTCATATTAACTACCGACACTTCTGATAATCAAAATGTAATTTAGATATACATATACCCAGTCCTCGTATGAGAATATTTGCTTCCATGCAGCTAAGACGTGGGAACCGGTTCTGGCTCTTAGCTAGCCAGCTAACTAGCATTTATTTATTTGAAAGAATGTTGGCATTACTAAAGTACCGTCACGTAACTTAACGTTACATTAACAAACTTGAAACACTCAACAGGAATTCTATTTTGCTCACAGTCAGACTCAATAGACCAGTAAACAGAAAACGTGTGAAAGTAGAAGAAACAAACTCTTGCTAACGTTAGCTTGGCAAAATTAGCTTGCCAACGTTAGCTTGCCAGTTACCGTAGTCTACAGTAGTTTGTCCGCTCTGGGCGTAGGTTACGGTTGCTAGCTAGCTGACATTAGCCTGGCTGCAGTAAAGGTGGCAGCATAACAGTTAACCTACATTAGAGCGGCTATAAATATATTACTAATGTCTAAATATATGTCCATCTGTATATAATAATAGCACTCATTAGGTTATCTAATTAACTGTTACTTACCGACACAATGCAACACGTTTTCTTCAATTTTGAACAAACTGTCCTCGAAAACGTTGTGCTGCTCGTTGCTCCAGTTGAGTTGTGCAGGTAAATTACTTGAATCCCGCCAGATTGTTGCTCTCACGAGATTATTGTTCGCGCGATGCCAGAGAGTAGTCACTCCTTACACCCGAGCTGAGAGACTGACGACCCATAGAGTTGGTTTCACAATAACAGTAATAACACTCCATTTTGACACCAACTCTTTTGTGGTGCAGTGTGAAATCAAACAGATTTAACAACATAGAGATTTAGATCAATTCCAAATAGAGTTCGATTGACTCTATCTTTATCAACACCAGAAATTTAACTCTGCTCAATTTGCTGTGTAACATTTTAGTCCTTAAGGGGAAATAATAAACTGGGGTAGTTTTTTGGTGATATTTCCTTCTCCTTAATGAGAATGAAATCAAAATATAAGACAATCTACCTGCTGTATAGTCTGCGGTGCATGACATTATTCAGATACACATAAACCCTGTTTGCCACTCAGAATTTTGGGTCTGACACAGTTTACATAAGCGGCCGTCTGCTGCTCTCCATTGGAGGTGGAGAAGGGAAACTAATTAAAAACACTTCAAATTAGACATAAGTGCGTTATTGTCCACTCAAATGCAACGTCACTTACAATGAAGTGCATTGCAAAGCCGCTAGAGAGGCAGAAGGGTTTATAGTCGCGGGGGACACACTGCCAGTCCGAAGAAAGAAACCACGCTGCTGTACAAACTCACCAGCCACTCAAAATAAATGGAGCACACTGGTCAGCTCTCGCCTCCTCAATGTCTGGCATTAGGCGTCTGGGAGGGAATATTGGAACATCTATCATGACTTCACTCCAAGGATAATTCTTTCAGGTTTGCTTTAATATAGGCGCACAAAAGTGAGTCACCCGATAGCCTGATGGTTGACGTGTTACGTCTACCTGCTTACTCCAAGCTGAAAACCAACATCAGCCTCCTTGAAATAGACCAAAATAACATTTGGAAAATCAATTATGGAGTTTCAAACGTGAAAACAGTACATCAGTCCTGTTCCTAGACATCTTTATCCCAGCTATCCTCCTCTCCTGAATGCTCAGCTTTTGGACAGCAACGGCACTCTCACTTGGTCCAGGTTCTTTACCACTGGCGTTAATGTGACGTCCTCCATGTCTCCTGCAACATGAGGAGGAGGAGCAGCCCGTGGAATTCCTTCCCCAAAGCTATAAGGGATGCAGGCTCTTTGAAAATTTTAACCTTGAGCGTTTTTCATGCTGTCACTCTTCCTCTGTCTGAATCTTTTACACATTCTTTGTTACTTTGTTTTATGATATAATATTGACATGAATCCAAGAGTTTTCTTTAGTTAAAGCCATTTATATACACATAGTGGGTCCTCTTCCTCAATGTCCACAACGTTACACCTCCATGTTTCTGCAGCAGCCCAAAACGAGCAAACCAAACATAGGCTTATGGCGAGAGGCTTTCGCAATACCAACGTTACCTAAGGGGAGGGGAAGAAATCTGAAACATCATCATCATGAAAACGGGCTCTATGGTGCTAAATTGTTAAATACAGGCTTTGAAGTAACAGATGCTTTGTCTCAGTGTCACTCATTGTCACGTTGTAACATGCATCCCCTCTGCTCTGTCTGTCCGTGCTGAGCTTCTCCAAATACACACAAGCACACGCACACAAACACACACAGACAGCGATTTACATCTAAGGACAAGAGGAATAAATGTTACTGATGTTATGTATTTCTAATGAACTTCACTGAGGAATTTTAGCTAATATTTTTTGACATTGAACGAGAAATATATGACTTAGTTGTAAACATTACTATTGTTGCTTCAGAAACAATATAATAATTATATTCAAAATGCAATTCAATACTCTTTAATTGTAAGTCTCTTCGAAATTTGTTTAAGTTTAAAAATGTATAAATGTAACATAAGCAACAATTTAGTCTCAAAAAGAACATCCAATTTAGTTTAAAAAAGTATCAATAAAAGTAGTTTGTAGCAGTAATAGATTGCTAAATATATTCATCCCTCTCTTAAGGCCACCGCAGCTTGCAAAGGTATAGGGACGGGTGGAGGTGTAAGCTTACATTATTTTTTCACACATGTGCTCAAACAACGTGTGTTCAACATGTGGCTTAGCTCACCACAAATTATCAGCAATTCCATGAAATGTTATTTTCAACTCCTCGTTTAAAGGAATTTTCTTTGCTACATATTAACCGCATATTACAATCCTTGGCAAAACATTAAGAAGGCATTCTTGCTTCCTCTTTCTTCTTCTGCCACTAGCACACTTTAGTACTGCATGTTTGGACAATTTGAAGTAGGTGGTAGGTGCGCAATGAATGCTTACGTTTGGTAAAGCGGTGAACTGGGGTAGAAGATACTATCACAAAATGCTCTGACTTTTTCAAGCTATATATTTCATACAAGCTTAATATTGGCTCATAAGACTTTGGCTCAGCAACCAACTGTCAGTCCGTCGTCTCCCCTGACAGCTAGTCTATACACTACAATTATAATTTCGCTTAGCGTGCCAAACTGGCAGGTATTCAATCAAACAAAGCAGCAGACAGTCCGTTACTATCTGGCAGATCTATATGAGAAAGCAATTTATTTAAAATGTTGTAAAAACAGACTTAATGGATCAGGAGCTTTTTCAGACCTTTCTCAACTGTGCACAAACGTAACTCGGGTGCTTAAAGACTCCCCGTCCTCTTTGGCCATTCGTCATTTTCATCACGGATTTTATGAGATTAGAGAGTCAAGGAGAAATTGGAGAGATGATAAGCAATTTAATCCTTGAAAGTTGTATTTCAGATTTATTATTCACTTCAATTTGAGACTACGTTTATTTTTACATTAACAATACTTTATGGTCATTTAACTAAAAGCAAATGTTTACTGTCAAAAGTTTTCATCAATAATTGACAGCAAAACACGAGCTGTTGAGTGAAACATCTACTGCTAATGTTATTACAAAAAGGTGCTGCTTGGATTAAAACGTTTTAATTACACATGAATTCTAAATGTGCAATTTCTACTAAATTGGATTTCAGTTGGTATTCTTGAAGCCTACGGAGCAGGTCATCCATCAGCAGAAGCAGGGAGCCTCTCTTTTGTAAAGCAAAACTGCCGTAACATCACTTGTGCAGGTCTTGACCCTGTGAAAACCTATATATCACTTTTGGTTATGTTAATGTTTGAACTCTCAATAAAACCAACCGTATTAAATACCTCTTGTTATTCTCTTCCCCAAGTATGTGAATAATCTCCGGTTTTACTTACTTACTTTGAGAATGGCTTCTGTCTGTTTTACTTCCCCAGACGCACTGTGCCCTATGGGATGTCAAGCTACAGAGGATCCCAGCGAAGCAGACGTGCCGTCAGCAGACAGGCGGCCGACCACGAGGAGGCAAAGGCTCAGCGCTGCGTTTGCGCTGTGCTCCATGCAGACCCTCAGTGCCGTGATTTTTGCCTATCGAGGTCAGTCTACTCCTTTCTGGAAAAAATGCCATTCACCGGATCCTAAATGTTATTAGTTTTAAATCATCACGTCATGCTAATTAAAAGTGAAGAGTAAAATGAATTAACCATGGTAAAAGAAAAAATGATTAAAAGGTTTATCCATTTATTAGGATATTACTTATTTAATGGGAAACATTTGCTTTAAAGCCCCCTGCAGACAGTGACAATCAGGAGTCTCCACAGAGTCCCTGGTCCTGGATGACAGTTTGATACCTCTCCATCCTCCCTCTCCATGGACCCTTTCCTCCTCTTCACCGTCTTCCCTTCCCATTTGCAACCCTTGCCTCCACAGATACACATTCAAAGAAAACACTTTGGAGTTTAACAGTAGACATTCCTCCGCATCACAACTCTTGGAACAGGTTCCATCTGGTTTCCAGCACTCCTCAGCAAATTCAATACAGATTCCCAGAGGCTCTTTTTTTCCCCCTCCTAAGAGCACCATGAGGATTACTTCCACCCTGAAATAATAGCCTAAGACCTCTCTTGATCAAACTTGATCAAAAATTCATACCTGATAGTGTTGAGGACTATGCTTGTTGTAAACTTGTACCAACTTATAAGGGATGAAAAAGGCACATGTATGACAATGTTGGGAATCAAAGAGTGGCACAATAAGCCATGTAAAGTTGAAGCAAGGGATGGTGCAAAATCTTGCCATGGGAATATTGAAACATAACAACAAAAATATGGGAGAGGTTTTGGTTCAGTGTGCTCTGGTGCATATTATTGAGCGTTGATTTATGAGACTATTTACAGTCAGTTTGGAAAGCATTCATAAGCTGTTTGCATATTTTGTCTGAACACTCTTTCAGCAGCAATAATTTGCGCTCTTTGCAAGGAAACAATAAGTCACATCACTTGTTACTTGTCATGACCCTTATAATGAGCTGTCTATGGTTGTGTTCTGCTCAAATTAGTCCAATAACAATGTTTTCCAATCCCATTCTGACAGCTTGCCTTGTTTATCTGATTACCCAGTGCTAAGCCCTAAAAAAGATGACAATTAAAAGGACTATATTAATACATTAAATTAATAAAAGCATTTAAGTTTAATCAGGAAAAAATACGTAAAGTATTAAACATAACATGTCTGTGTGTGTATTGTTTTTGTAGCATATCACTAAATTATTATACTCAAGTTTAGTGTTGTAGTTGGTTGAGGTGGTTGAGGATCTTTAATTTAAAACCTCTTCTTGAACTTCAATTTACTATTATTTACATTATTGATTAAGATGCTGCTTATCTTTTTTTTTAATCCACTAATTGCTTCAAATGTACTTATGCATAAATTTAACTTGTGAAAAACATCATATTTTATTTCTTCCTGTAATTTGTATGCAAAATGGGGGTTATGATTATATGTGATACTACTGTTAAACTAAATATAAAATAATAATGAATATAATATAAATAAAATATAAATATAAAATTGCAATTTAAGGCCCACATTTACATAACTGGAATATTGTGAGTAACATGAGCCCATGTCCAAACCAACAACACATTTCTATAGATCTCACTTTGCATACCACTGATCATCAATTATAAATGTACAATTAATTTCTATCGCTGATTGCTCTATAATTAACCTGAAGGTTTGTTGATTTCTTCGGCCTCTCCGTCCCCCTGTGTTCCGCAGTCATGTCAGTGACACAAACAAAAGAATAGGCCACACAGAAGTAAAAAGGTTTCTGAGTGTACGCAAAAGTTACGCGCTGCAGGATCCACCATGAAATGCTAGTATTTAGCATGTTGTCAATATCCAGAATGTACCTGTTAGTGATGCAGTGTTACGGGTGTGTTGACTTTAGGTAATTTAGCATACTCGTCTGGTAGAGCATAAATTATTCATTTTAATTATGTTACATGCAACAATACCGAGGTACAGTAATATGATTGCTAACAATACCCAGTAAGGATGTAATAATTCATCTTATTGCATTGTTGTACATTTTTTCTACTAACAGCAACTACTGTGTCTCCCCCAGCTTTGGTTTCATTCTTACACAGCTTATCAGTTCAGCAGATTGTTATGTTTACGGGTCACAACAGCAATACTGGTGTCAACTTGTGAGTGTGTGTCTCGGCCAGGTGGGTTAAAATTGTGTGCCTGTGAACATATTTTGTTACCATGATAGCGTTGCAACCATGCAAGATGAAGTTAAAACTTTACAGGTGTGTAGGTAATGTCTAAACAAAGGCAGAGTTTAGCTTTTGTATATTGTGAATTTGTGGCTAATTCTCTTACAGATTGACATCTCATTGAAAACGTATTGGCTGGATCTGAGTGCCACAGACAGGTTAGGGAGAATGATTTTTTTTAAAGCACGTATGGCCTAAACAGGCTGGTTTCTCCGCAGCAGGTTACTTGAGCAGCATAAGTTACCATAGCGATCTTCTTTGGTAAAAAGGTAACCGCCATCGTAACCATGAAAACTTTCCAAAGTTTCCAAGGTTAATCCCATTTCTTGATCTGATTGATTTCAGCCATTGTTGAGATACACACAAAAAACTGGAGATGGCTACATTTTGTTAAATGCATTTTGTTTAATTATTTGTACCAGTAATACCTTAATAGTGTTTACAGACCTTCAGTGTTGCTGGCCAGTGGGACTGTGATGCTGATTTAAGACTTATACGACCTATACGACTATACACCACCATAAAAATAAAAAAAAATACCACTACCTACAAATTTCATCCTTTTTAGATAACAAGAGGCCAACAGTGCGAGGCAAGGTTGAGTTATTTTCTTGTTTCTGCCGCTTTGGAATTGTTCCAGTGGAGAGGCAATCAGAACTTAAATGTAGGCTACCCAGTGGCGTCAACCTGATTGACAGGCCCTCAGGCCCTGGTTGGACTGACGGCAGATTGGACGCTGCAGTGACTCACTAGTAGCCTACATCTCAAGGACTTCAAGTGGTCATACAAGAGCAAAAAACAGTTGGGGCTAGTTGCTTAGCATGCCCATATCAGTAGGTATCTCTGACATTTGAAGAAAGTGATGATTGTAAAAAGCATTGTGAAAAATAAGCAAAACAATGGGGGAACTCACATGCACGAACCGCAGGAAAAACAGGACTGGATTGCACGACCCATAATGGAAGATAAGGTGCAGGTAACACTTGTCTTTGCTTATCAGATCAGATACGGTACACAGGTAGACTGGCAGAAATGGAAAACCAATGAGGCAGGAACGAGGGAAAAAACGTGGTTTAGAAAAACTAGGCAGTTATATCAAAAACCAGCAACGTGGATTGTAGGAAATGGTTGGAACGCTTGACACGTGAACTTGTTATAAATACGCTGGATGTTGTGGATGGATAAATAAAAGTGGATACAATCAAGGGCGGTGCAGAAAACGGTAATAAAACACACAAAGGCAGAAAGTTAGGTTATCTCGAAAGTTACTAAGAAAATGGCAATTTGTTTGGCCAAGACAATTGGAAAACGATTGTGTTGCTGCTGTTCCAAAAAGCCTACTTTGCTGTTTAGAGAATGAAAAATAATGTTGATTGCTGGAGCATGAACTTTCATTTGTCATATTTTTATAAAGTCATTATTCTTCTAGGTTATCAGATTGATTTCACGCTTAATTTCTGCCATACAAACACTGTTTACCGCTAGATAGAACGTGAGACCAACCAGACCCTTTGATGCCCTAATACCACGTATCCTCCTGGAATGTCATGCTGAGTCTGCCCTAAATAAGCTTACCCTGGAGCCTCAATATGAACCTTCTGCAACGAGCACCAATAATATCGCTCAGAGAGGCAGCCTTCATTCCCACAGATCTCCCTGGGAAATATTTCTGTGCGAACAACCTGACATTTTGTCGGCAGGTTCAGGACCGGTACCACGGCTTACAGTTTGTGTTCTGGTTAATTAAACGAGAAGGCAGAAAAGCCCCTCTTTATTTATAAACTTCTGTGACAACCCCTGCTCTTTCCAGACACAATACTATTGTGTTGCTAGTTGTCATAGTGTTGGTTTTTGAGTCGATGTATCAGACATATACCGTTTATCATGATCCTTTACAAAGTCATTGTGTTATACTGTGAACACAGATACATGCACGGAGGATGAAAAGATGAATGATTTGGATGTGAAACTGCCACAAGGCCAAAGCCCACGCGCACATTGTACTACAGAGTAATCATCTTTGGGTAGATTTTATTATATTTTATTAGGCTTTCAACCTCATAAAGTTTTGGAAAAACGAAACTCTTACCATTAAACATTAGCAATTATGTAAACTGTTACGCTTTCACCCATCTATCATCTATCTCCTGTAACTGTAAGCTGATTGAAGGACCCTCTCTACGTACCAACCTTGTCACAGTTTAGCTCCACATCCCCCTCACTCCACCTAATCAGTTCATTCTCTACACCTGCTGGGCACATTCACCTCGTCAGCCCAATCACTCTCACCTGTCTACTCTACTCACTCCCTTCAGTGTTTAAACCCCAGTCACTCACTCACTCACAGCCAGATGGTTATTCTGCTTCCATGTCAGACTCTCCAGTGTTTATGCTCAGCCTGGAGCTCCTGTTGCTCACCTTGCCTGCCCCTGTTTACTCCGTTAGCCCAACTCCCGGTGAACCTAACAGCCCTTCTGTCCCGTCGTTATTCTGCGTGTTGTTCCGGAGCTTTAATAAAAGGTCAAAGAGCCCCCGAGTCGTGTGTCGTGCATTTGTGTCCAAACACGAACCGTGACAAATGCTGTCAGGCCAATAAGCTGACTCGGGTTTGATCACTGTCCACCTCTGCTGCTAATACTCATTAAATTGAGCAAAGATGTATAGTGTATGTATATAGATGTATGTATGTTGAGTAGCTAATATGGACATTTAATATTTTCCTGCCATTTTGTGCTACCCAACACAATTATTTGACGTGCGGAGTTGGGAAAATAAAATGTCATGTGCATTTTCATCAGTGAAAATAAACGACATATCAATCCACAAACATATTTATCACACAGCAAATG
This sequence comes from Gasterosteus aculeatus, assembly GCF_964276395.1. Taxonomy (NCBI): domain Eukaryota; kingdom Metazoa; phylum Chordata; class Actinopteri; order Perciformes; family Gasterosteidae; genus Gasterosteus; species Gasterosteus aculeatus. The sequence continues at coordinate 13,095,341 of NC_135689.1, read as the reverse complement.
AGTGCAGATGGTGTTTTTGCTTTTGTTTCATGGGGTAGGTTGGTTAGCCCAATGTGTGCCTGGTATGCAATAATCGGCATGTTTCCTTCTGAAGTGTGTACAAAGTAAATAGTCACCCTGCTGTGTTAGGCTACTGTGCATGAAGATCTTGAAACCCCAACTCTCCCAGCTCACTGAGCCATCCTCCACCACCGGGAGATGCTGGGAAAATTCCCATCTAGCCCATACAAGCGCACCCCAGGGATGTGTGCCTTTCCCCACAGCTCTTCTGCCTCTAAGCTAAGGATAACACCTCGTGTTAAGCTTCGGACGTTCTCTGATGACACCACGGGTCATTGGCCTCATCAGAGGAGGTGATAAGTTGGAGAACAGCTGGCCTTCTAGTGTGGTCCAGAACAACCTGGACCTGAACACGCTCAAACCTGTGGAGATGAGAACCCTGCCCTCCTAACCACGTTCTTCAACACCGTGTCTGCTGTGGAGCCCCTGGGGTTTCGTGGATCCACAATCTCCCAGCATCTAAATATTGGACGAATATCAACACCAATTTTGAAGACGAAGCCAGCGGAGGCTGTGCACTCCGTGCCAGACCAGTTAGTACGACGCGCGGTCACGTCTGCGGAGAAAACAATCGGTTCCAGCCGGCCCTCCACCCAAGACTTCGGAGTCAGGAGACACTGCAGACCCTTCACACCCTGGACACAACCAGTTCCAGGTCCTCCCCTCTGGTAGGCGCCGCACAGCGCTGAACGGAAAAACAACCAGACACCAGAACAGCTTCTTTCCACTCAGTCTACTACCTCCATTCTGCCCCATTACCTCATTATGCACTATTACCTCCATTTCACCCTCATTGTTTTTGTGTTTTATCTTCGTGTGGGTCCGCCCGTCTGTGTGTGAGCGACCGTATACCTCTTTGTTATCCACGGTTCATCCTGCACACTGTTTATTCACTGTGTACTACCATTTATATTCATTCAATCACACGGGACAGCAGTAGTCATTGCAGATACGCACACTGACGAGTAAACTGACCACACACTGCACCTGGCATCTGCAAGTTAGTATCTTGACAACGGAGTACACGCTCAAGCAACAGCCCGGCTGCACAAGGATGAGGTTTGTTTCATAAAATGTCGGATTGTTGGCCCAAGGCATGAAGCTTCAGGACCTACCAAGGTAAATTATATATTAACAAGTCTTCCAAAACATTTGAGCTGTTACAAAGCTGACAGTCTCACCTGAAGGAAAGGAGCAACATGCAAACACTAGTTCATTCATCTGAGGAATGTGAGGAGTGTTCAAGTGTGAGTTGTTGTTCACTCGCTGTGAACTCAACCTCTTTGTCTCAATCATCTTCTCACCTTCTTCTACCGTCCTCTTAGAATGAGCAATCGGATCCTATGTGATCTCACAACGTCGCACCAGTTAAAACCTAATAAAACCCAATTATTCATGTTTATTTTTGTTTCTCCAAAGGTGCAGTTTGGTTATTAGAGTTGTTGTCGTGTATTTCCAACCAAGATCAGAATTTTGCTTCATTTCCATAAGAACGTGATGCCAGTCAGAAGGTTGTTTTCTGTCACTGTCAATCAACGCTGACATCAAATCGGTTATGACAAAGGAGATTAGTGGTGTTTTTAGTGTTAAACACTTAACCAGATCATATATGAAGGTGTTCCTAAACTTCACATTTAACATATGACAGAAGTAAGAGCATCATCAAAGTGAAAACATGTTTATTAGCTGCAGTAAATAGGTTTGAACTTGTATAAATAAGGCTGACCTGGGTGATGACAACATTCTTATTTATCTCAATGGGCTTGTCTGTCACAGCCTTTGTTGATGCCCAGAGGGAATCGAGACGCGTATCAGTGCATGTTGTGGCACCACACCTGCTGCAAGTACACATAATTATGTGTGAAGATTCATAAAAGAATTTAATTCCATGAATTACTGATTTGTTGGCACATGGAATTGATCAATGTCTGCCTCTAAAAGCTGTACCTCTACGACACACGCCTCAGGCTGTCTGCCTCACACCTCTACGTTATTGAAAGAAAGTATGTCTGGTTCCAGGTTGCTTTAGCGGGCTTTAAATCTGTTCTGCTCGGGCAAAATGCACAAGATCTGATGATAGTGATGTATTACAAACAAGCGGCAACCAGCGGTCTGTATGTTATTCAGTAAAGGTAATGATAAAGAACGCATCTGTGAGGAGTACCAGCAGGAGTTGTGGTCTCAATAAGATCATAATGACACCCGTTTCCAGTTGCTCTTCCTGAGGTACCATTTTTTCCTGTTAAAGTGTTGTATGTGGGAGGATTTCCTTATCTGAATTAGGGGTATACGTTTATCACACCTTGTAACAGAATATATCACATTCTCTGACAGGGGGTTTGATTTATTACACCCATTTTAAAAACCCTTCAGGCAAATTTGCCATTTGCGAAATAGAGGTATGCAAAAGAAAATGACTTGAGCCCCGGGCTTGAAAGATCTGAAGTGTGGAATCACACCTCCTTGGCTCCATAGGAATCTGGAAAAAAAAACACACTGCACATGCTCCTGCTTTGATATGGAGAAGACCGTAGCCGCAGACAAACACTTGAGCAGGTCTTTAAGGAAATTGTTAACCAGAGTCTATTAAAG